>NW_024543828.1:7486875-8110781 GCF_018167655.1 Microtus oregoni | reverse complement strand
ATAAAATCAAAAATACACATGTCATCTTGAAAGCTTTGAACAAAACTTTAGTAAAGAGTGGTATATCTTTGATGCGAATTTATTCCTCTACTTCCTAGCAGGACTTAGTATCTGTGACCTACAGTCTGAGTAGTTGATGTGAAGCAATTCTCAAGTAAAATGAATAAGCATCTTCATAATAGCTTTCATTCAGGCAGATTGTTCTCTTCCATTCATCTTTCCTCTCCTACCACTCATTGACCCGTATATCTAACAAATACTGACTTTAAGCCTCCACAGTTACATAGATGAGGAATTTTTCCCTTATTTTCGAGAGTTGACTGGGTCCAATCTCCTATCCAGATGTTTAGTTTACCAATTAGTTAATGATATTAAAAATTTCCCTACACAGATGTGAGAAGTACATCAAAATAAGATGGGGGAAAGCAAGCTATCAAAAATTACATCTCTTCTAGTTTGATTCTAACAGTATCCCAAGAAGACTCATGTATTAAAGTCCTGGTGTTTATCTTACAGGCTTTTAAGAAATGATTGAATCATAAAAGTTTCAACAGTATTAATAAACAAATCCATTCTAGAATTTATAGATGAATTAGGCAGGGGCAGATGGTGCCGGGGATGGTACTAGAAGTGATGGCTCAGTGGTAAACCGACCTTACTGTTCTGAGGACATGAATTCAGATCCCAACACCTATATCACATAGCAAACAATCACCTGCAATTCCAGGTCCAAGGAGCCCAAAGCCTACTTCTGGCCTCAGTGAGCTCTTGCACACATGACATGCATGAGCACATGTATGTATGTATGCATACACGCGTGCATGCACATACAGATAAATAAGTAAAAATATTATTAAAGGAAGTGGAGCTGGTGGAACTTAATAACTGTTGCCTCTCTCTGAAGAGAATTATCACTTCTCTGGCCTTTGCCCCTCCCTCCATCTCTTCCTTTCTCTCCCTTTCCACTTCCCTTTTCTCTCTCTTTCTCTGCCTCCTAACTGCTATTGTTCTCTCCACTATGGCGATTTTCCCACGCTAGACTCCTAAATTCAATTGAGCCAGCCCATTCTGAATTACAGACTCTGAAATCAGAAGACACAATAAAGACTTTCCTTTTGAAAGTTGCTCTTTCGTAGATATTTTGTTGCAATAACAAAAGGGAATCACTGCAATATCAGAACTTCTTACAAGCTCACAGCAACATCAACCATTACATAGAACATTTACAAGCTTCCAGAATGAACTGAAGACAACTTCCAAAAGAATATATAATTCATGCATGCTCTTTTGTATGTGCAGAGAGAATTTCAGATCAAATACCAGGACCCACAGACCCACCATCTAAACTGTGGTGATAGAAGCATGGGTGGCTGCTTAGGATAATCTCTATTGGCCTTTATTTTCTTCTCTTTAGAAAGTTATAGGAGTTCAAGGGGATTAATCAAGCAAAAAGCTACTCCTCAGAACCAACTTCATCTTTCATGTTTGAAAGTAAGGGAGAATGGAGAAAGAAAAGACCTTTGGATATCACTTTTATTAGTAGTGTGGTCAAAGGCTTGAATTCTCTGCTGAACTTTGAGAAATTTCTCTGCTGAACTTTGAGCAATCCTTTTCGATTCTTTAACAAAAAGCAACTCAAAGGTAAATGATTTTAAAAAGTAACCACCAGGCTATTTTCTTTCAAAATCTCTTCAGTGATGAATAAAAAAGATTTTTTTGGAAAAAAATACACAATTTAAGCTATTATTCTTCAGCTTGCAATTTGAAGCTTTTAATCTAGAATCCTGAGTCATCTTGACCCCTCGCTCTGCTCAGCAGAAAGCCATCATATAGTGTACCTGAGTCACCACCGCAATTATAGGGAGCACTTTGCTGGTCTTTCCTTCAAAGGTAGAAGAAGACTATTCTCAGTTTAACACAGTCTGGAAAGGTCCAGAAGGGTCTTTCTACTTCATTATTTCTTCCTTGTCAGTCATAGGACTGGATTTTGCCAAGTGTCTCCTCACATGGCTCAGTATACAAAGTTCCAAGGGCTCCAATAGGCATGGGCAATTTTCCCTTACACAAATGGACTATACATCCCCTTACCTAGATTGCTTTGTTTTACTTCTGTTCTTCTTCCATCTTTGTGGACATATAGCTCATTCAATTAAATGGCCAAATAATTTTTCATTCTCTACCCATTTCCATGCCCCTGTACATTCATTTTTATATGCAATAAATGTTTATTTGTGTGTCCCTATATTCAAATGCAAGGTTGTTCTAATGGTAAATAAATAAAAGAGGGATCTTATATATTTATTATAAAAAAATAAATTTTCTGGCCACATTCTTTGCATGTGTTTTAATGAACTGTTTGCCTTTTCTGTAATGGCTATTCAAGTACTTTATAGCTTCTACATATCAATTTTTCATTATTTATAGAAGCTAAAAATACATTCTATCAGCCCAAGGGTCATTATTTTCTACTTTTTTGTGATTTATTATAACAAATAACAGCTTTGATTTTTATTTTTAATGAATTGAAATTTGTCAAGTTATTTTCACAGTCTACTCTTGGAGTTTTAAACAATCTTCATCCTCCATTCACTAAAATATTTAAAACACTGTGAAGCAATATTTTTTAATTTTTCATGTCTAGTTTTTAAATCCTTATCAAATTTGTGTGTGGAGTGGGTTGAAATATTTTGTTTTTTTTTCTACTTGTACATCTAATTGTCTGTGGACATTCTTTTTTAATTAATTTGCAATATTTTCAATGTTATCCACCAAGAACTTCTACTTTTGGAGACAAAACATCTTTCCATAGCCCAAACTGACCTGGAATTTACTCTGTAGCCTAAGCTAGGTATTTACAAACTCAAGGTTATTCTCCTTTTCCAGCCCCTTGAATTGTAGGTTGAAAGTCTTGTGTCACTACAGGTAGCTTACCATGTCCTTTTGCCCCTGGAAGCTTGTTTCAAGCAGTCCCTTTGGTGCATTGGTACTTTTGGTTACATTGGCATATATGTTTCTCCAAATACTGAAATCATAACTTCTGTTAATATGGATAAATTATAATTCATAACTTTGACAAAAAATTTTATTTTAATCTCACTTGTTTTCTTCTAAATAACCTTAGCTAACATTCCTCCTTTCTCTTCTTAAGTAAATTTTAGAAGAATTTCAAATTGTTCTATGAAGAATTTAACCTTGTTAAAATATTTAGTCTTCTAAACAGTTAAAATGTCTTATCTCTTCTTTGTCTATACCCATGATCTTCAATAGCATTTCCCATTTACTTCAAATATTTTCATGTTATATATCTCAATTAATTCCTGTAAGTACACATATACATATATATCGGGACATTTCTACAATAAGGAACATTTCTTCCCATTTTACTGATAATGTGAGTAGGATTTTCCCCTTTCCAATGCAGTAATTACCTTGCAACTCTCTAATTCTAGTGTAGATCCACAATAAAATAAATACCTAAGGAAACTGAATTATGATATTATACATGACACCCTGAGCACAACAATTTTCTATCAATTTTGTTGCATCGGTAAACAAACTAGGGCAATGGCTGTTTTTAAAGAAGTGTGTCTCTTAGTTTGTATAAACTTGTTTTCTCAAACTGTACTTCGGAAACATTTTTTAATATGCTTTTTTTAAAAGTTAATTTTCCTCTTCTGGTTCTTCTAAATGCAAAGGACGTTCTTTCTTAAACGCTTTAGGATGTGTCAGTGGTTTTCATTTAATGTATATTTATTTTTGGAAAAAAAGGTTTTTTCTTTAGAATTCTCTACATTTAGAGAATGTATTACTTATACATACATAAAGCAATTATCTTGGTTTTTGCTGTTTTTTTCCTGTTAAAGTGGTTCTTCCTAATACTATTTATCCCATTTGTTAGGAATATGTCTTTGCTATTTGTTCTTCATTTCTAGTTACTTTGTTCTTATTTTTTCATTAAATTTTTCATCTTTGAATAGCTCTTCTTACGGACACAGCATCTTCTTTGCCATAGTCCCTATTTTAGATGTAGGTTTCTATCAGGAATTCAGTACTTAGAAAAATTTTCCAACTTGCTAACATATGCATCTGCATATTTGAGATTTATGTACTGTGAAATGAAGTTCCTAACTTAAAAAATGGTTTCATAACCATTTTCAAATAATATCTACAATCATACAAGTTCTTTTTCCAAATAGACAAAAACATTCACAAGTAGTAATTCCTTGAGTCGATGACATAATTTGTTGTTCCAAAACCGATTTTTAGTCCTAGAAAAAGACTGATCAGAGGTTGAATTTTTTACAGTAGTGAACTGGTACAGTCTATAAATCATATTATAGAAATTTAGGAAGTTTATCCTTAAACTAGGAGCTTGCCACATTGCTCAGTTTTGTCTAAAACTGTGCTAAAACAATTATCCTGCCTCAGTATCCTGAGTAGCTGTAACTAAAATCAAGAGATTTAGGCAGGTTATGGCAATTTTGAGGCTAGTATGCTCCATATCTGCCTACACTATACAGTGTAAACCTGTCTCAAAAAGAAAAAAAAATGGGAGCTCGAGAGATTGTTTGGCAGTTAAAAGTACTGGCTGCTCTTCTATAAGACCTGGGTTTGATTCCCAGCACCCACATATCAGCTCACAACTACCTGTGGTTCTGAAAATCTGATGGCTTCTTCTGGCTGTTGCAGGCACCAGTCATGTACATGGTGCACAGATATCAAATTAAAAATTTAAGAGAGAGAGAGAACATTAAAAGGAAATTTGACATTTGTGTTAACATATGTATTTCAAATGTGTTTTACAAATGAATGTAGTTTAAACAGTCATTTTTAATTTTACAGAACAGTTAAAATCAGTATTGCTGCCACTTTAAAGATACATTTGAATTTTTTATACAGGTGGATTTTGCATGTTCTCCTTCATTTAGTTTTCCTGATAACTCTTGTTCTTTGGGGGTGATATAAATAAAAAACAATTAAAATCACTGACCAGATTAAGGTCATGAAAGTTTCATCTGTGTATTTCCCCATAGCACTTTTTTTTTAATTTTTCTTCTTACATACAGTTTTTGAAATAACCTTGAGTTGATTTGTATAGCTTTAATTTCATTCTTCTAACTGTATATCAACACCACTATCAAGCTCCTATACAATGCAAGGGTATAGAAGATTTTAAATCTTATTCCCTCTCACCATTCTCCATGCTTTCTCAGGTAGAATTTCAACCCCATCTTCTTTTAACACTCTGAAAGTAATACTATTGTTTTATGTAGCCAATGGTAACCTCTATTTATAATTGTTTGTCAGTAACTTTAGTCCTATTGTTTGCTGCAACTCATGAATTCTTTGTTGCAATCAACATATTCTATTTTATAAACCAAATAAATCTACCCAATGTTTTCATCTTAAAAGCATTAATTTTACTCTTTCAACAATACTCTTGTTAACCCATCTTTATCAACTCAAAATCAGTAGGCTTAAAACTTGTTATTGTTTTTGCTTTGTTTGTTCTAGTTTGGGGATTATTTTAACCTCTTTTGTTTGTCTTGCATTACTCCCTCTCTTTCATCAGGAGGTTTGGAACTTGAGTTCTTTCTCTGTTTTTCATAAAACAAAACTCAAGAATATATAGTTGATCCTGCCCAGCACCAGACGAGGCTACATGTTTTAGAGTCAAATAGCTAACAACACAATTTTGGACAAGTTGCTTGAGTTTTCTCTGACTCAACTTGTGTAATGAGAATGATAAACTCATAATCCCTGTTATGAAGCATAAATGAGAATATTAGCTTAAGATAGATAACATACTGAAAGATTCAAATTTTAAGTGTGTACACGCTTGTGTGTGTGTGTGTCTGTGTGTGTGTGTCTGTGGGGGTGGGGTAAGTCTAAGAAGACACCTAAATACTCGAGTCAGTTCTCTCCTTTTATGATGTAGGTCCTGGAAATTGAATTCAGGTCATCAGGCTTGGCAGCAAGCATCTTTACTCGCTGAGCCATCTTGCAAACATGAAGATTATAATAAATAATAAATGTTAGTCCAACCACCTTTATTCTGCTCACTCTAGTCCCATGTGTTAAGGTTAGAAAGTAGTTATCTCTTTCTTGTATTCTAGAATCTTGTGTACTAATTTCAGGCTCCTTATTAGGAAAACCAAAATAAAAAAACAACTGATATTTTTTTTAGGGAGAATCACTATTCATTGAGGGTTTGGGCCCTGGTAGTTTTCCTAGTGGATGGCCCCACACACATGAACATATAGGCAGCACTAATTGTACTGAGTGGATCATTCAAAATATTAAAAAAAGGCGTATAGTTGAAAATAATGTTGGAATGGATATGGGGTCAGTTGGGAGGTAAGTGGGGTATATGCAATCATATTTCCCTGTTTGTTTGGATTTACCAAAGAATGAAAAATATAAATAAATTTTACAATCTAAAGAAATAAGGAAAAAGAGGGAAGATAAGTCTAGGTGCCATCAAGATGGCTCAGCATGTAAATGCACTTGCATTCCTGAGGACCTAAGACAGGTTCCCCGGACCTACATGTCTTCTGATCACCATATTCATACTCATACTGTGGAATGCGTAGGCAAGGACAAGTGTATGTATATGTGTGTATATATATGCAAAACTTATTTTAAAACAGGGGGAAAGGGTCCTTACTTAACCAAAGAGAAAGAGGAAGGCTTCCACGTTTTCCATGAAGACATCAAACCCAAAATTTTGCCTGAAGAACTTATTCTTCAAATAATAGAAATCAAACAAAACTGAGCATTTGGAGAAAAGTCAGTGTCTAGCGGCAGTGCTATTCTCCTATTAACTGGGAATGCTGTCTGGGCACACTGAATTCACATCTTCACTCACCCAGCTATTTCTTCCCTATTCCACTTGGACATTGTGTGAAATTATTACAGGCTTTAGTGTGATGAGAGGCACGAAATTCTTGCCAAGTTTCAAAGATTTAGAGGAAGATGCTCAAACTCTGAAAGGCACTTTATTTTTAATTATGCTTGGAAGTGTTCATAACTCAGAACAAAATGTAGTCCTTGGACTGTCTTTTCTGGTAGCTGGCACGAAATTTCTTGTTACTGTTATCAGTTTCCTAAATAAGTGTATTTGTGTGTAATTACTGTTGACTGCTGGGAAGTCTTCTTTTGGTCATTTTGGTTAGTATTCTAGGATGAGAGGAATGTAGTGTCATGTCAGTATTTTTCCACTCAATTCAAAGCCAGTTTTTAATCATAAATGAGGAACTCACATAGACTACCAAACACAACACATTGCACTAAATACAGTTTTCAAGAATTTGAATGATTCCAAGGTAGATTTATCTTCTTTGCATCAAGCAAATGTGGACAAAATATGTTTGTTAAAAAGTTGCAACATAAAGTTAGGATAGACGTAGCAGCAAAAATGAGCACATTTGCTGTCAATGTTGATTCATAAAATATGCTCAGCCAAATGTGGAAAGTAATAAAGCTGATTAGGCCCTGGGTCAAAAAAAAAGTTGATCTCTTTCCCTGCTCCTTACTGCCATTCTGCCCTAGATCAAGTCACCACCGTGTATATTCTAGATTACTGCCAACAGCCACCCAGTCTCTGGGCCTCCAGAGTTCCATCTATTCTCCAGCTTATAATTAACAGTGTCGTTTACTGAAAATGACGCCTTCAGCAAACCTGGCAATGGCTTCCCATTGGCCTTACATTCTGATCAGGTCCTTCATCAAGGCAAAGTAGGTTTGAAAGGCTCAACTACTTTCTTTTTGCCTCACTCCCAGCTATTGATGTGTTCTCTCTTGTGCTGGTTGCTGAGTAGTCCATTAAAAAATGGGTTGTATTCTCTTCTCATGCCTTAGGAGTTTTTAGCTAGTTATTCTTTCATTATTGCTCCTCTTGCACACTGCTAGCTAAAAAGTTCCTCTTTTATATTTCAACTTCATTTATCAACTCATGTTTCACTTCCTAGGAACATGAAATTCTACCAGTAATGTCCCAGTTTGAGTCAGGTCTCTAATAACAAGTAGTTTTTTTTTCTTTACAGGACTTACCATGTGGTGACATAGTGAAATTCAGCAGCTTTCTGCCAAATACATAGATCTCTTTACTACCAATCCTTCTTGACAGCATTGAACCATGCAAAGATCATGACTAAGTAAATAATCCATTCAGGATTTGGACCTAAGAATTCAGCATCTCCCTAGCCCATCCTGTTTCAGACTAGCTCTCTTTTCATCCCTCTGTTCTACTTTGCTCCAATTTTCTGACTCACATTTATTAGTGATAATATTGAAAAATAATAATACTGACTTCATCAGGGTTATTTCTACTTCTGTCTAAATACACATTGGCTACTGCTTTCTGCCCTGGTAGGAACTTCCTTATGGGTAGAAGACACAGTAAAAACCCCTAAAACACTATGATCAGGGCATGGTTACTTCAGTAAATGTGACTGTTCCCATGAAGTCCTCTTTCAAACTGTCCAAGAGCCTATTATAAGAAAGGAATACTAGCTTTATCCACACCTCAAAGTTTTGAAAACCACTTTTCCCCTTCTGGGTCATATGGGATGAATGCTTCACATAATCAGAGAAGGAAAGGAAATCTAAAGAAGTAAAGGAGAAATCAAAGGCTTTCAATTTGTCCACAGACTACATATGCCTCCCTTCCTGCCTGTTTTTCGGTTTGCCATGAGTTTTGAGTCTGTAATTTATTTTCAAACCTAAATGCACTTGTATATGAGATTATCAATATCACATCAGTGGCAAATTGTTTATATGTGTGTGTACTTATCCAAATATTTTCTTTTATATGGCTTGAATCTAAGAAGCAACCTACATTACTGATTATTTTCCTAGTGCCCCCTGCTCGCCATTTAGAGCTCCATCCATGCAGATGGGCTTCCCTATATTTAAGTTAGCCATTAGCAAAAACATCACATAAATGGTTTCTCTGGTCACCACTCGCCAAAGCACTCTGTGGGCCATTAGTAAATTCTGAATTCAAAAACTCAAAAAGTACAAAATGGAAATTTCTGACCTGAATGTGGCCTAATTATCACATGGACAAATACAGTCATTGCAATCATTGGAATAAATACACTGGAATGGAAATACAAAATGCACTCATCTGGGCTCTTAACTATTTGCTTTCCCTGTATATAGCTTTTATATTCACCAGATCTAAAAACCAAGATTCAAAAGAGGGAAGGACCACACAGTACCTTTAGCATGTACAAAGATAAATTGGCTTTAATGTACTCAACATTAATGTATTCTCTTATATTTTAATGACCTAATGTTTTCTCCTCTGTCATATCATCATCTGGTAAAATATCAACATTAAATAAAGTTATAACTAAGATACTGCACTCAGCAATCAGAATCTTTCTTTCTTTATTTATTTATTAAAAATTTCCACCTCCTCCCGTTTCCCTCTCACTCCCCCTCTCCCTTCCCTCCCCCTCCCTCTCCAGTCCAAAGAGCAGTCAGGGTTCTCTGCCTTGTGGGAAGTCCAAGGCCCTCCCCCCTCCTTCCAGGTCTATGCAGAACTGAACACTGTAAAGACAAAAAGAGAATCATTTAAGGGACTGTCACCTGGAAATCGAGGAAGGGGGAAAAGTTCTATTTCTTTTCTCAATCATCTTCTGATCTTCCTGGAATTTTATTAAATAACTCACTTCTTTGAAGGTTAAGAGTCTGCTGGCATTTTCGACAAATTGTTCTCAGGGGTTTGCCCATTAGTGTCACATGTATTTCAGCTAGCCTACCACTATAGTACACAGAAAAAGCAGTATTTAGCACAGACGTTACAGGCAAGAAGAAAATATGTCATGAGATGTTCAGATTTGAAGAGGTAAGCCTAGCTGGACAACAGGTCGCTTTTTCTTATATCAGTACATCTGAACTGCATTTGGTATCAATTTTTTGTAATGCAAAAAAGACAGAATGAGTGACATTTGGAGCAAAGCTTTCGTTAAAATGCATTAATTCCAAGTGCTTTCTTGATGGTTTCACTTAACATTCTTACCAAACCCATCAGAAATAGAGAATAAATGCTGGTTGAAGCTTAACAAAACATATCTCCATTTGAAAACAACCTCTGGAATATTACTAATGATTATGAAATGCGTGCTTATTACTGATTCATTTACAGAAAAATCTCTTTGGAAAGGTTTGTGTGTGTGTGATGAAAACTCCCAAGAATCTACAAAGGGTGACCCTAGTGAAAATTCCTAGTAGTGGGGTATATTGAATCTGAATAGGCCATCTTCTGTAACCAGGCAAGGCTTCCAGCGAAATGATGGGGACACCAACCAAGCCACAAAACCTACAATCTATAATTTTTCCTGACTTCAAGATTAGCTGGGGTAAAAATGGTCCAGAACTTGTGGGAGTGGCCAAACAATGACTGCTCCAACTTGAGACTCACATCACCATATGAGGGACCCCAGACCTGACACTGTCTGGAGGGCCAGGAACCAGAGGCTCGATAGCCTAGAGACCTAGGATAGAATCAAACATGACTGGCATGGGAAAATAAATCCAACGAAATGATTCCTAATGATATTCTGCTATAACCAGAGCCTAGCATAGCTGTTATTAGAGATGTTTAATCCAGCTACTGATGGATACAGATGCAAAGATCCACAGAAGCAAGATGAGAATACCTTGCTAATGAAGTGCACCCAACCACATGGCTAATATAGACAAGAATTATATGCTAATATAAGTTATAAAAGTTATAAAAAGCATGAGCTAATAGGCCAACTAGTTTATAATTAATGTGGACCTCTGTGTATTTCTTTCGGACTGCACAACTGTGGGGCTGGGTGGGACAGAAGCTGGCCTAAAGGTAAATTAATAATTACTAACTGTTTGTAAGGGAGGGGGTGAAGGAGATGAAGGAAAATTGGACAAGACATTAAAAAAAAACAGAAAGAGGTGTATGTGTCCTCATGTTCCACAGCACAGTGGGGTGCTAAAGGTCAAAACTACATTTTATGTATTTTATTAAGATTTGGAGGAGCTCAAAATCTCCCAACAAATAAATGATGCAGAGAGGGAAACTTTAATTTTCCTGTTATAATCAGAACCTATCATGCTCACGTGTTGCACTTGACATATTAACATATGTTCTAACTAAAATAGGAGGAGAAACTTTTGAGAGTAGTTTGTGGATGTGCCTCTAAATAATGCATCAGTTTCTTTCAAATAAAAGGCATGATTGGCACTTCAGATTTACTATTAGGAAGCATTCATATACTAAAAGTATTTGTCACCAATATACTGGCCACTGTGCACTGTCTCCTTGACACTTGTCCAATGACCCTGGGAAGGCAGGCATTTCCTATTTGAAATGGAGAAATTAAGGGTGCTTTGGAAGAAAGTGGATAGTATGTCCAAGGGCACATGTTTAACAAGTGAGGGGATCTAAATTCAGACCAAAGCCTTTCTCACCAAAGTCCATCTTATTCCCTCCTTTTCCACTGTCTCCTTGATCAGTTTCTTTAGTGCATCATAACCATGACACTCAGTTTTGTTGATTCGTTTGCAGTTTATGTATTTAGTTTCCATAGTGATTATAATGGGTGGTTAAATAAGAGTAAATTAAGGAGGGAGAGGGGGGAGAAGAAGGAGGAGGAGGAGAAGGAAAATGAAAAGGAGAAGGAAAGGAGGAGGTGGAAGAGGAGAAGGAGAAGGGAAGGAGGATTATCTATTTCCACGCTGGAACTTCACAAAACTGTGGATCATTTGTTTCTGTCTACCATCCTCATCATGTACCATTTTCAGAGACAGGGCTACTACACATGACTCTCAATAAATAAGGGTAGAGAGACAATGACACTATCTATATAATATACTAATTTAATACCAAAGAATGACTATTATCTCTTCATACTTAACATGTTCAGTTCTTTTCCCCAATGATTTTATAAAGACTTTGGGAAATGGTCTAAAACAAAATGTTATTGTAGAATCAAGAAACAGCTACTGTCCCAGTTCCATAATGAATATAGATCAAATACATTGGAATTAGAAAGGAAAATTTAATTTGCAGTTTTATATCTACATGTTATGCTTCTATTTTCTTTGATGAGATTATTGAACAAAGTTCAAAGAATTTGTTTTTCAGTTCAAATGGTTTTTCAAAATGGCAAATCAATCTTCTCAGGCAATTAGAACCCTAAACTACTACTAATAAGGAGCTATCATTGGAAGATGATCAGATTTACCCATAAATATACTGGCTATGATTTCAAGGAAACTTCATACTAGAGCAAATTTGGCTAAAGGATCATTCTTGGCCTTTAAAGCAGTAACTAACTACAATAAAATCAGCAGAAATATGCACAAATTGTGCCTATTCTAATCAATCATATGAATTTCTTCTGCACTGGTAAAAAATACATTAAATAGAAGAGTGGACAAAACTCACAGCAAGCAAAATGTAGGAGCTGAATTCAAGCACAGCTAATTTCCTGCTTAGGATGGATACAATCTACAGAATTCTCCAATTTTGATCATCTCTGAAAGGAAGAACCTTTTTCCACCATGCACTGCATTTATGGGTTTAATGACAATGAAATAAGATACTTGGTTATGAATGGTTATGGGAGAGGTAGGTAAAATATGGGCATAAACTATGGTACTTTTAAGTATGTCATGCCCATTCTGGTAAAGTAGAAGCCAGGAAGAGATTTCACACTAAGTAGAAGGAAACAGGGACAGGGTAGGTTGAACTAAATAGTGGAGTACACATGGAACCAGAAAAAAAAAACAGAAGATATAACTAGATATGGAGATGGATGAGGCAGAAACAAAGTTCTATGAGTTTAGTCATCAGATTAGGCACCACTGGCTGAGAAGAAATGTCTCTGGAAACCCTTGTAAAGAAAGAGCAGTTTCCCTACAGCCACTTTTAGATTTTACTCCACTTTTGCATGCATGTAAATACAAACACGTGAGAGGAAATGCATGCTGTGTAGGTCAGACTCCAACCCCATGTGCCATTCCTCAGGTGTCATCCATCTATTTTTCTCTTGGGAATTTTCCAGTTAAGCTAGAGTGATCGCATAGCAAGATTCATAAATCCATCTGTCTATGCGTACCCAGTGGTAGAAGTATAAACAGGTGACGCCAACTTGATATGCCAGACTTTGTTGACTCCCTATGTGAGGCCTTACCTTCTCTGATGAGTGGATGGGGAATAGGAGTGGGAATTTGGGGGAAATGGGAGGATGAGAAGAAGGAGGGAACTCTCTGGTTGATATGTAAAATAAATAAAAATGTAAAATGGAGGGGGAGGACCTTGGACTTACCACAGGGCAGGGAACCCTGACTGCTCCTTGGACTGGAGAGGGAGGAGGAGAGGAGTGGGGGAGGGGGAGGGAAATGGGAGGCGGGGAGGAGTCGGAAATTTTTTCAATGAAAAAATTATAATAGTAAAACTTAAAAAAATAAAACAGATTCTAGGGATCCAACTCAGATTGTCATGCTTATACAGAAAACACTTGGTTGGCTGAGCTATCTCCCCTGCTCTTCCACTACCTACCCTGTTTAGAATTTCTATACATCCAAGGGATAGGGGACAGAATTCCATTCAGACTTTCACCTAAATCAACAAATTTAACATACTGACTGAGCACAAAGAAGATATAAGGGAAGCTGCAATTAGCAAAGAAAGATGTGTGAGCATACTAATTTTAAAGTGTAAAGTGGTAGGAACTGAAAGACTATGCAAAAATGCTTAAGAATGTTGAGATGGCTCGGTGGTTAAGAGCACATACTGCTCTTCCAGAGGACCCTAGCTTAGTTCTCAGAATCCATATCAGATGTTTCTCAACACATTTAATTTCATCTCCAGGGTTTCAACACCTCTGATATCTATAGGTATTTACATTCACATGTGCATGCATGTGCGCGCAAACATACACACACATATACACACAAATACTCCCACAATACACTAATTAAAGATAAAAAATATTAAAATACTGTTGTATATGAATCATAAAATCTTTAGTTAAAACCTAGCTAAGAAGATGTTTATCTTTGTTAAACTTAATAAACTTCATATAAAATTCAGAGTAATTGTATTGAATTCCCGTTAATATCATTTGGATTACTTGAATATTTTGGTCATTTGATGATGATGATGATGATAATGATAATGATGATGGAAGAGGGGGGAGATAAAAGAAGATAATGAAATATAGCCTCCACTACTACTTAGAGAGTCTTTACTCCTCATCATTACCATCATTAAATGACCAAAAGTATTTTACGGTGACAACATTAGTGGCAATGGAAGGAAATAAAATATTAAAGGAAGAATACACAGAGGGTATGGATACTGTATGTTATTATGTTGTCTTTAAATTGCTTGACAGCTGAGGAAGGAGCAACAGCTACTAAAATACATTTGAATATAAATACTGCCAGATTAATTAAACAAATATTTTATGACTGCCTTGACTTCAAAATTGAAGTCAAAAGATATGTTACTTTGGAGAAGAGGTTTTGTTTTTGTTTCCACAGGAAATGAAAGGCTGTGGATTCATTGTGCGTTAAGAAAAATCAGATTTGACCAAGGAAGACCTCCTGAGAAATTTCTGTTAGGAGTGGATGGCCCGGATGTCTGAGTTTTATATCCAAAACAGTTTCAATACTGCTGGCTAAAGTGATCAAGCCTCACAGAATATTCCATTCAGGACTTAACCATAATTCAAAATTTTCTTTAGGTTTCTGTGAGATTATCAGTGCCTCCCCAATCAGTAGGAAGTAGCCTAGAAAACTATGCTTGCATTCCCAAAAAATGGGTTATGAATGCTTTTCTTGTTTTAGAGTGTTGGTTGCAAGTCGTATGTATAATGGTCAGAAAGAAAGCTAACCAAGGGAGATTCGATTCAGAGTTCTTAGTTTGAAAAAAAGGGGGAAGTACTGTGGGACAATGGTTTTACCCTGTAACGATTTGTTTCTTGTACCTGTTTAATAAAATGCTGATTGGCCAGTAGCCAGGCGGGAAGTATAGGCAGGGCAACCAGGCAGGAAGTAAAGGTGTGGCAATGAGAACAGGAGAATTCCGAGAAGAGGAAAAACTCAGTCTGCAGTCATCACCCAGATGCAAAGGGCACACGATGTGACTGCTTCACCAAAACAATTACCAAGCCATGTGGCTATCATAGACAAGAATAATGAGTTAATGTAAGATGTAAGAATTAATAAGAAGCCTGAGCTACTAGGCCAATCAGTTTATAATTAATGTAGACCTCTGTGTATTTCTTTGAGACTGAATGACTACAGGACCAGGCAGGACAGTAACCCCTATCAACAGACCATGATGGGAATACCCACAGAAACAGCTGACACGAGCTCGTGGGAGCTCACTGACTCTGGACTGACAGCTGGGGAACTGAATACTGAACTAGGCCCTCTGAATGTAGGTGACAGTTGTGTGACATGTCCAGTTTGTGGGGCCACTGGCAGTAGAGCCAGTATTTATCCCTTATGTATGAACTACCTCTTTGGAGCCCATTCCCTATGAAGGGATATCTTGCTCAGCCTAGATACCTGGGAACAGGGGAGGACTTGGTCCTGCCTCAAATGATGTGATAGACTTTGCTGAATTCCCATAGGAGGCCTCAACTTCTCTGAGGAGTGGATGGGGGTGGGGTAGGGAGAAGGTGGGAGGAGTAGGAAGACCAGCCTGAGAGGGAACTGGGATTTGTATGTAAAATAAGATTGTCTTGAAAATAAAAAATATATAGCACAAGTTGTCACTTGTTTCTCAGTGCAAACAAAATGAAGTTCAGCAAATTTGTTCTCTAATACTTTTAGTGTCTTTAAATGATTAATTTATTTGGACACTTGGCCCCACAATCTAATTTGTACTAATTCTTAATGTACATGAGAATTCTACCAAACTCAAGACATGAGTAAACAAGTGTCTTGCTTTGTACTTTATAAAATTCTCTTGGATTCTTTTCTTTCTTTATTTCATTGAAAAACTTTCTTACTATATAGTCCAGGCTTGCCTTTAATTTAGCCTTCTCTTGTTTCAACTTCCAAAGTGTTACCAAACTAGTTGCTTTGCTAATTTAACCACACACGGTTTATAATGATGTACCACATAACCCTGTTTTGGTAAATATATTTCATGTGTGTTAAAATGCATAGGAAAATGATCAGAGGTCTGACACCAAATGATCATTCACCCTAGACTTGGAATTTAAATGGATTTTATTTTTTCTTTGACTGTAGGAAAACTTTCTCTAATGTTTTTAAGTAATCTTTCTTTTGAAACTGGGTTTGAACTCATAGAGATCAGTATATATATGTATATATACATATATATATATATATATATATATATATATATATATATATATCCTGAGTTATGGGATTAAAGGCATGCACCATCACACCTGGATTTTAATAATTTCTATTAAGCAATGACCTTGTACTTGTTTGAAGTAACAACACCTAGAGAATCTAGCACTAAGTAGCTCAAAGGAGCCAAAATAATTTTGGGAGGCTGATATGCTTGTTTTAGAGGTCCCAGAACCCCCCAGGAAGCACAAATAGGCACTTTTCTATTGCTGTCAAATCCAGTCTCTTAGACTGAAAAATGAAGGATATATAATTTGGATAAGGGAAGGAGTGGAGAAAGACTGTGCAAATGAGTATGGGCTTCCTTCCCTGTTGAAAATAGATATGAAATAACTAAATTAGAGTTGGTGGATAAATAACATAGTGTATGGGCTATATGCTATGCTTAAGTGAGTTCTATATTATATAAATTTCACCTCAATTGAAAAACAAATTTAAGTCACAGGCATTGCACAACAGTAACTTCATTAAAGGTGTAAAAAACTCCTCTTTTGGTTTTATCTGTCCAATGTGCAGACACTGCACACATAGATAAAATTTTTAAAGGAAGCCTTGTCCTTTTAAATAAATGTATCACTTAAAAAACACATTCTTTAATCATACTTTAATCATCATCACAAGATGTCAGGATTAAAAGTTCAAATATTTCATTTTACAGAATAGAGAACACAAAAGCTATGAACAGATTTAGAAGTCAAGTGCCCCTGTCGAATGTTCTCTTTGCAATAACTGGTTGTTGGTTTTGTATTAATCTAACTTGCTGGATTACTTTAAATAAAATTATTTTAAATAAATGTTTAGCTAGGTCAAATGATGAGCCTTCATGATATTTTCTTCAATTGGTACTGTGCACCCAAATTCTTTTGCTATACTATCCATTAGAAGCATGCTTTGATAGTTGTCTTGGGCAATCTCATCCTTGTATGATGGAGTTACTTCAGTTGTGAAAACAGGCACTGGGTTATGGATTAACTCAGTAATGCTTGACTCTAACACTCTATTCCAGGGAAGCTCAAGGTTTCATCTGGGTTTCCAAAACACTGTCATTAACACAGCAGTGTGTGTGTGCTTGCACAGCTCAAACTGTCCCAATGCCATAAACCAGCTAGATTGTTTATATGAAGGACAAAAGTGTGTTGCTATTCACAGCCAAGGAAATTATACCGTGCTTGTTCTTTATATCAATCGATTTAAGAAGAGACATGATCAAATGACTCTTGATTGTGTCCCTCCTTGAGTTGGAATGTATAATGGTCTGTGATCTGCTCTTTCAAATCAAAGGAACATGAGGAATTGTCTGTGATCTGCTCTTTAAAATCAAGGAAATGTGAGGGGGCAGCAAGAAGTCTTTGGAATATTTTGTTTAGTCACATGTCACCAATTTGCAGGATTGCCTCATCTCCACACAATCATTTAGATTCTGAACTGAAGTATGCTTTTCTTCCAAAATGGCAGTTTTTCAAAATGAACTGGGTAACCCTGGCTTTCTGAGAAGTCTGAAAACCCTTGGAAGGTCTGTTCTGACTTAAGTGTTGGTGGCAGTCTCCGAAGATTTATACTACTGCAACTCATGACAAAGAAGGTCTCCCTACTGATTTGAGCTCATTTCTAGACTTCAGAATGAAAAAGATAAAGAAGAATCTCAGTTTGTGTATTTCTTATCAAATATCCAGCATGAGTGATGCCATTCTAAGTGGTCAGCTGAGTGAAAAGGGGAGAACATAGGGAATGCTTTCTCGCAATGTTTCTTTATCTGTGCACATCATTTGGAATGAAGGTAAATTTTATAGTGAAGGCTTTTAATGCAAAGAGAAAGCCTGCACAGGCCTAAGCAGCTTCATCACAGTCTGCTACAATCATTCAGAAACTTCACCCCCAAAAAACACACCCAATTTTTCCTAAAATGAAATACATGCGTAGATGTAGACCAAACACCAAAATTCCTAAAAATCTCACCACTTTTAGAGTTTCCAATCTTGGGATAAAAGTAGAAGACTAAAGAGCTGGCATGATTTTTCACAACTACAGTTTTCTACAGTGAAAAAAAAAGTTTGTGAAACATATTTCTAAGGGGGTTAACAGGTAGGTGTGAATGTTTGTACTCCTCAAAATTCATGTACTGAAATCCTAACTTCCAAAAATGTTTGCAGGTAGGGCTTTTGGGAAGCTAGTGGTTCACAATGACCTTTGATTATTAGGAATAATGTCCTTCTAAAAGAGCCCACAGAGTACTCCTTCACAGTTTATGTGACAATAAGTGGGAAGGCACAATTTATGTATCAGGAAGTAGACATTCAATAGATACCAAGTATGCCAAAATCCTGATCTTGAACTTCCTAGCTGAAAACTTATCATCAACAAATATCTGCAGCTTGCAAGCTGTTCACAAAGTTCATGGTATTTGCTATAGTAGCCTGAAAAACCCGCAATATGATAAAAAAAATCCCTCAAAGAAGTCTGTGTGTGTGTGTGTGTGTGTTTGTGTGTGTGTGTGTGTTTAAGAAAGGGGGAGCCAGAGGAAGCAGCTGAGGACAGGTGGCAGAAGCTCTCAGGGGAGTCTTGGCATATAGGACAGCAGGTGGCTCATGAACTCTGGCAGCACAATTTAATTTCTTTCAAAAAGTAGATCAAAGTTGAAAGTCTCTGAACTATATAAACAGTAAGATCATTTGAGCTCATCCAAATAACTTAATTGAATCAAATATAGCATTACGGTTAGAAGACTTTTAAAGATCCAGATGCCTTTGTGCACACATGCAGATAAAGCATAGTAGAACTCTTAAGAAGGTGTGTAAACAAGGTTTTAAATGTCCCGTTCATGTCTTCTAGACCTTCCTACCATTAAGCTTCTGTTTTTATTGAGATCTTGTGTAACTAACAGATTTTAGAAGCAAACTACCGGGCTTAACTTTGCCTCTGACACTGCATTCTTTGTTACTCAATTCTTTTGAACTTGTATCCTCAGAAACCATTCCACAATTTCCTCAATGTTGTATCCTTGTTTTCTTTATAAACCAAAAGGAGTAAGCATATGCATATTCTAGGTATTTTAAAGAAGTTACTGAAATGATACTTGTAGAGTTTTTCAAGTTGCCTAAGGCAGGGGAAGTCTCAATAAGGGCTAATGACATATATTCCAAATATTTTTCTTTGTTATTTTAATTACGATGTTTTTATCCCTCAGGTATATTAGGTGGTTAAAACTGGCCATTGAATGAGATTATTCACTTCCAGTATTATAACAAGGCATTTAATACTGCTATCATTAACAAGAGTAACTACAGTGTTGAACCATGGGTCATGAACAATAAGAGTAACTATCATGCTGAACCAGTGTCACCCTGATTATAGTAGTTATCTTAACATGAAGTAATTTGTGTAGTATTAATAATGCAATTACAATGGACATGCTCAGTAAAGACCATTATAGATGAAGAAATAGACATCACAAAGACACTAGTAGTGTCACAACTAGAATTTTAACTGATATATTATTTATTTGAAAGTTATTATCAATAAATATAGCAAAAGTAGAACAGCAAAGACTGAGGTATAAGTCAATAGCAGAACACTTACCTAGCAGGTACCAGAGACTGGTATAAACATTAAAAGCAAATATTCATTAAGTTCTTATTACAACCTTGGCCTAGTAACTAAGGTAAGCTGTTTCCAACACAGTCCTCATGGCCATAGAATCCTAGGCCACAATCAGAAAGATGCTGAAAATATAAGTCCATGATGCAGGGAAACAATTTGAGCTTAAAGCAGTAATTCCAGATACACAAACCTTTCTTGGCAACTCGCGACATTGAATCCTGGAGCTAGCTAGAACACTGGACAGCAAACATTGCAAATACCCTCTCTTAGCAGGAGGCCAGAGTCCTAATGTCTGAAGCAAAGCAACAATGCCTCACCATCGCCTTCCCTAAAATCTCGACGCTTGTGCAAGCTTTCTTCAGACAGTCAGAGAGGAACTGCTCCACTATCTACTCATGGTTATATCAGGGTCCTGAGGCAGACGATGAATTTGGCACTGTACCTGACCTTCAAGGTACCCACTGTCTACTGGAGGAGGTAGGAAGTCATGCACTTTTTACTTTGAGTAAAAAGCCTCACGGACATTTAGTCATCATGGTATGTGAGTTCAGAGGTAAACACTCTGCCTAACTTGGATTAGGGCATCAAGGAAAGTTGGATAAAACAGAAGAGATAACAAGGAATGACAGGAAAAAAGTCACAATATGCAGAATCTGGTTAAGACCGAAAAGCTCAGTTTATTTTCAGTCAGTTTGGTTGGGGAATGATCTCAAGAAAGACAGGGACATAATCAACTACAGAGCTATTGGAACAGCTGCCCTTTGACAAGCTGTTGAGCAAGGGATAGTCTGATGGATTCTGAGTATAAGACTAAGCTGATGGAATTGGGGCTTAGAAATACATATTTTGCACTGCTTTATGGTAAAAAGCAGGAAAAGAAAAAAACCAGAAAATGGAGGTGTGGGAAACTAGAGAACATTTGGAAATCTGTTTGTTGCAATACATAGACAAAAGGTGTTGAGAGCTTTCCTGAAATAGGAGAATGGCCCAGGAAGTGGTGAGGTACATAGACCAGACTTACTTTTTCTTCTCTTCCATGGTCTGGGAAACATCAGGAAATGAAACCCACATGATTCATTACGTATATAGCCCCACATTCTGCCTCCCTCCCTACCCAGTGATCTTTGATCCCTGAAAGAATTTGATTACTCAGTACTTCAATACTGAGATGCCTTTAGTCAAAATCTGACATAAGGGGCCCCCTTTTCCAATCTTAAATTGTATGAACTCATCTATACTATTCTACTGTTGTTCTTTTTTTTAGAAAGCAGCTTGGGCATCAGATGGAAGGTAGAATCCAGGAAGTACAAATTACTATCCTTACTGTGTGGGCATCAATTCTGACATCCGTTTTTTTTTTGTTGTTTTTTTTTTTTCTATGACTAATGAAGATCTTGATCCGGAGCTAGGGATTTTCACTGCATTGAACTTCAAACAACACGGACATCTGAATCACTGGACAGAAGGTAACAGGAAATGGTACCATAACATGATACATATGCACCCAAAATCTAGTGTTTGTTCACTGAAACTGCAATCATAATTGTTAGCCATGGAGAAGAGGAAGTTCCTTGATTAGTTTCCCATCCTGTTCTCAGACACCCAAGAGGCCCAGAAAAGGAAACAATCTTTGGGGTTGCATGTTTACGTTTAGCTTACTTAGAGCTATGTGCACATTTTTCTAATACTCAATGACAATATCTGCTGGAAAATAATAAGGTCCTTTTGGTTTCCTCATCTAAGGTGAGTTACTCATCTTACAATACATTTTACTGGTACACTTTGTCAAGTTGTAGGGATAGCCCAACCCCCTTAGGGGGCATGTTCGCCTCGGGCTAATGTTTACATATAAATCTGGTGGTAGATAGTATAATCTTCAGCCTCTTCAAAGAGCTGTAAAAAATGGCCTTTAATCTAACCTAAAATCTTCTTAATCTAACCTAAAACTCTGTGCCAACGAGACACAATCACTCCTGGTGACACCACTCTACTCCCGAGAGAACGTTGAACACCAAAGACACTCCACTGGGAGCTTGTCTTCTTGGCAGAACTGGCCTTTGGGTTAAGAAAAACACATACCTCAACTACTGACAAAGATACAGAATATCCATAAGTGGAAAAAATAGGATTGTCTTATCATGCCAAGACAGGGTAGGATAGTTCTAAGAAAGTTCCTTGCCTTTAATAATGGTATGTCAGTTATATTAGGCCTTAGCCAAAGTTGGTTGACTCAACATTACAAACAAGACTTTGGGTGATTGCCCAGGTAATCAGTTGTCTCTGTCATTTGTTAGACATTTTGGTTATCTCTAGTTTATTAAGTAATATTTATTACCTTCTCAGATCTTTGACGGAATTAAAGATTATATAATTGTAGTTACTCTCTACATTATTTAGATTCCTTGAGATAGAATGTTTAGCAAAACTTTTGTTCTCAATATTGTTTATTATATTTATTAACTGTTATTATTGTATGTAGTTGTATTTGGTTTAGTTCTGTCTTATTAGACAAAAAGGGGAGATGTAGGGATAGCCCAACCCCCTTAGGGGGCGTGTTCACCTCGGGCTAATGTTTACATATAAATCTAGCTAGTGTGAGCCCGCTGCCCCTTCTGCTTTCCTGTTCTCCTCGGAAACCTGTGGTTCTGTAAGTCTATTTCCCAATTAAAGCTGTATATATTATTACAATCTGTCTACATTAATTTTCGCTGCTGTCAAGTATACATCAAATCTTCCCACATAGAAAGTTCCCACAAAAACAAAGAGGGGATCAACCACAAATATGGGACAACAAACAGAAGCGAGGCTTATAAAAGGGAAGCAGCCCTCTTCCCAGAATAAGCACTGTGCCTTGCCATAAATACCTGTGGAACACTGCTGACCCAATCCAATGGTAAGGAATCTCATCCGCATGGAAAAAGAGATATAAAATTAAGCCAGTCAACCTTCCACACCAAGTATAAGGCCTGCTTCAAAGTAGACTTTAGGCACAGTCACACCCTACCTTTCACAGCTATATGATGTATTGCCATCAAATCTGGTTCTTGGTAATTTCACATTACTACCCTGATTGGAATCTGCCCACTTGGGCTTTTAAACATCTGCTGTTATTAGGGGAGCCAGCAGACAGTGAAGAAGCAACTGGAAGCTGGAACTGACTCGAAAAAAAGGAAAATAATTCCTAACCTTTCACCAGAAATCCCAAAAATACTCTAAACTTATAGGCTTGCGGTTATTGAAGATATTATTAGAAGGTATAGCATAAAACACTCCTTGGAAAAATTATCTACTATTTAAAAACTACTCTCCTAGGGCAGAATAGCTAATCCTGTTGAATGGTGGGGACATGATTGACTCTGGCCTATTAGCTTTCCATGAAATCCAGATGTGCATTTTACGTAGTTCTCAGAACACTGGGCCTAGAGAAGAGACAAAAGAGCATAAGTTGGTAACAGCTCCTACACCTGGACTTATTATTTCATAGTTCTTCAATCACAAACTGCCTACACCATAACCAAGTGCGTTGGTAGACATTAACACCCTAGATTCTCGTAACAAACCAGAGTGGAGCTTTTTAATCTATATCAGCAGATGAAAATATGGAGTCTAAGAAAGATGAAATTACTTGAATGAGGCCATTGTATTTAATGCTAGGGGTAGAACTTCAGTCTAAAATTAGGATGTGAATGATGGAAAGATTAGTATGCCTGATAAACAATTTAGATAACATTTATTCTTCATACAGTCCCTCTCTGGTGCCTTTTGGCTTGCATCCAATAGAAAATTTCTCTCAAGAGAAGCTTCCTTTCTTCACATTGGGGCAAGATACAGAGATTCCAAACACAACAAACAAGATGTCTCT
Organism: Microtus oregoni; assembly: GCF_018167655.1. Taxonomy (NCBI): domain Eukaryota; kingdom Metazoa; phylum Chordata; class Mammalia; order Rodentia; family Cricetidae; genus Microtus; species Microtus oregoni. The sequence continues at coordinate 8,086,930 of NW_024543828.1, read as the reverse complement.
TTTGACCATTAGGATATCTTAAAACTTGATCATAGGGTAGTGCAGCAACAGGCACAGACTACTTAAATAACAATTCAATAAACAGCTGAGATTTTGAGAGGAGGCAGTGAAAAAAGAGGTAGCTTAGCTGAGACATGAACATAATTCTTTGAACCTTTGAATCTCAACTATGATATTAGTTATTTGAATAACCGTAGGTAAATTTCTTAAGCTCTCCTTTTCCATACCAACTCTGATACTCAGTATGTTCTTTATTTATGGTCTATCAGTATAAATTATTTGCTAGAGTAGGAAAAACTGTGGGATTAGGTTAATCCCCCAAATGACACCTCCTCCATTTACCCAGGAAACTTAGCACATTTAGTAAAGATCAAAACAGTTACAGCACATGAATGAAGGGCAAATAGTGAAGTTCAAACTTTATCCAGTTGGTTGATGAGGAGGTAAGACATCATCACAATGTTAAAAAAATCATAGCTGTTAATTAAGTATACTGAGTTTAATTCAGCACCACTGAAAGTACCAGGTCATAAATAAAGTCTTTCTTGGTGTTTACAGTACAGGAACAGATAGTATAGAGTCTTCCGTCCACAGACTAATAGCCAGCCAGAGTTTACAAACATATAAGCAAGCCATTAAACAGTCTTAAAAGCCACTTCCTGTGGAGAAGTTTGGGAGAATAAGGAATAGAAGCAAAAATCTTTTATTGTGCCTGGTGAGAAATGAAATTCATAGATGTGGAAGAATTTGAAGGAACTCAGGACCACGAGGGGTGCACCCACACACTAAGACAATGGGGATGTTCTATTGGGATCTCACCAAGGCCAGCTGGCCTAGGTCTGAAAAAGCATGAGATAAATCCGGACTAGCTGAACATAGCGGACAATGAGGAATACTGAGAATTCAAGAACAATTGCAGTGGGTTTTTGATCCTACTGCACGTACTGGCTTTGTGGGAGCCTAGGCAGTTTGAATGCTCACCTTACGAGACCTGGATAGAGGTGGGCAGTCCTTGGGCTTCCCACAGGTCAGGGAACCCTGATTGCTCTTCGAGCAGATGAGGGGGGGGACTTGATCGGGGGAGGGGGAGGGAAATGGGAAGCGGTTGTGGGGACGAGGCAGAAATCCTTAATAAATAAATAAATTAAAAAAAATAAGTCAAAGAAAAAGAAACATTAAAAATAATATTGCAAAAATTTCCTCAAGAAAAGTACTCCTCCATTTGAATACCTTGTGCACCAGCTGGTGGTGCCGTGTTGAGAGGTTGTAGAACTTTTGGAATATGGAGACTAATTAACAGATTTAGCTCACTGAGGAAGGGCCTTTGATTATTGTTCCCATTTCTGGTTCAGGACTTCTCTCCTAGTGTAAGCCACATGAACAAGTTGTCAACACATGTTCCCACAACTAGGCCAGATATGCTCTGGCCACCATGCCTTCCCTGCCAGGATTAATTGCACTCCTCAGCATCATGAGACCAAACAAACCATTCATCCCTTACATAGTTTCTGCTTTGCGCCTTGTCATAGTGGTATAATCAGCAGCAGCAGCGGTGCTGGCGGCGTTGGCAGTGGCAGCAACAGCAGTGCAGCATCACAATCGTGAAAATGGTAGAAATAACATAAACAAAACAATAAATTATGAAATAGATGGATGGCTGGTTTGGTGGGTAGATGGATGGATAGATAGATAGATAGATAGATAGATAGATGGACAGACAGGCAGACAGACAGGTAGATTAATCGATTGATCAGGGGAAGTAATCAGTCCATTATAAGTAGAGCTCAAAGTAATAAGTAGGAAGACAGTTTTGAAAAACAGAAAGCTAGGCTACAGAAAAATCACAAAAGGTATCGAAAATATTGCAATCACCTATAAGTGTAAAAAGTAATTATACTATTAGTTCCATGTTTTCATCATGCTATTTTAGTGATTATGCAGAGTCTGAAATAAAATAGGAGTTTAATACTAGAAACAGGGACACTAGTAATAATACTGATAATTGGAAGGATCATATCTCTAGATGCAGCAGGGAATAATGTTTGACAATGTTATACACAACATGGTATAAAGAAATTTGCAAGAAATATTAAGATTACCAGAAACTATATTTCAAAATTGACTCAATTATGGTCTAATAAGTATTACTTTAAAAAAATTTTCTCATTAAACAAATGCTAAATAAATTATTCTGCTTATTAAAGACACGGATAATTTAGTTCTATGTAAATTATTTGAGAAGACAAGAAAAACATTTTCAGCTCAGTTTATGAGACTACTCTCACCCTAGCACCAAAAAATATGAAAATGACAAATGAAAACTTCATGCTAATATGACTGGTGTGCATAAATGCAAAATGCTAAGCAAAATATTAGCAAAGGAAATCTAGCCATGTATAAAAAGAATAAAATCATGACTAAGTTGACTTTGTTCCAGGAATTTATTTGCTTAAGTGCTCAAAATCTGTGAGTCTAAAATACTACATTATTTTGAAGGATTCAAAGATAAAGAGACAGAAAAGAATTATGCTAAATGATAATATCAAAAGACAGAAAATGAATTTGGTAAAAGCGAACATTCATTCATACTTAAACTAAGTGATGACTTCTCCAACCGGATAAAAGCTATCATTTTAAAAATATTTGTAAAATATCATAAGTCTACAATAAGATATCCTAAGATATTTCAGTTGAAAATCAAGAAAACTATCTTCTGGAACAATTGTAATTCAACACTACCCTGCCAGTTGTCATTTTTAGAATTTTATTAAAAGAGTTCAATGGGGTTGCCAATAATAGACTCTAAATTCAGATCATACTCTGTCAAATTATAAGGGAGATTCATTTTTGTTTTGTTTTAATTGTTTCTTATCTTTCCATGCATGTGTTAAATATGCTCATTATATATATGCTTAATCAAAAATTAAAGCATTTAACACTTTTTGAGGCAGCTGGTGCTGTGCTGCCCTGCTATTCCATGGGGAAGAGGGTTGGGTTTATCCTAAGGCAGCAACAAGAGCATTAAGGTTATTAATGGAAGGTTATTAAAGGAAACCCACCATCTCCACATCTCTGAAGATGTGGAGAAAGCAAGAGAGTCTGAGGAGATCAGCACCGGGAAGCCTCTAATCTCCATCTGTGAGGATCCTTCCCCAGAGTACCCTGAAAAACAGTAACCCCTGCACCCCAGTCTTTAGGGAGTATCTTTCATGACTATACCTGGCTAACTCATCTCAGCCTCCCGATTTCTTTGCTCTGACCACTGCCTGCCTGTTAGCACAGACCATCTCTGCCTTGGCCTTGGAATGCGATGACCAACTGGATTAAGCACAAAGGTATTCACTAGGTCTAGCTGACCTAGCTTTGCTTTTTAGAATACAAGTGAGAAGGAACAAGGAGATTTCAAGATAAGAACATGTGTTACTTAAATCTTTATTAACGACAACAATCCCTGACAAGCCGCTACCTGCAGCAGCAGGTTCTACCTGGGGTGCTGGACTGCAGGGATAATATTATTCAGTTTCGGAAACAAGTAGTCTACATCCTAAAGCTGTGCTACTGACACTAATAGAGAAGCAAGACTTGTCCTTTGGTTCTTTCAACATCAGTCACTGGCTATCAGCCAAAGGCACTTCGCTTTTCTGTCCTCAAGCCATTTCTGCCAGCTCTGTGCCCAGTTGAGGATGTGGAACAATAAGAGGACCTCTGGATTCTCCACTTATACTTCAAGCACAGCAGTGCCAATCGACCTGTCGGAAATACTAGATTGATCATGAGATTTCTTAGAGAAGTTTGCAAATTCCTACTTAGAAGAAAGCAAAGCAAAACAAAACAAACTGAAGAGGTAGTAAACTGGCTACTACAAAGCCTTTGGTCACAAAAAGAACTAGGTCCAAGATCATTAAGTTCTAAAGCCTAGAAAGATCATTTGAAATACTGATAGCAATTGAGAGACATGGGTAAACGTGGCTGGGCCCCACTCACACAATGCATTTCAATGGCCCTATCTATCATTCTGCTCTTCAATAAAAAAAGTGTGCATAGTCCACACACACACACACACACACACCACATATTTTCAACAAGAATACATAATTTCTTTGATGGCAAAGTTATTTCACATCACAACATGGCATAACAAAGATTGGGAGTGACCTACAGTTCACAGAACACTGATTCCCCATGTGCAATGGATTATGTACCACGGACATTAGTAGGATAGCAAAGAAGTGCAGAGAATAGACCAGTTAGGTAGCTCAATATGGTCAATTGCAGCTGCTTTGCTTGAAGTATAAGCAGAGAACACAATGTTCCTTTTGGGCTCCACAGCCTTGGCTGGGTCAAAACTAAACATAAGAAGGGATAGTGGTCAGGGAAGGAAACAGGGGCAGATACATGGAAAAAGAGGAAGGTCAAGAGACAGAAAACAGCGAACAAAGGAAGAACAAGAATATGAACTAGAAGCACAAGGTACTTTATGAGAAGACCCAAACATTGTCAGCATAGAAGAAAGCACACCATTACCCCAATCCTGGGTTCTTACTGTTAAAAACTGAGGCTTCTTAAGAAGAACTACAACACAGGGAAGAGGAACATAAGGTCATTGCCTTTTGCAAAATACAAATACCCAGAAGAACAGGATTCCATGACTGCGGTGAAGAGGTCCATAAGAGGTTCATTGCAAGTATCACTGTGTAGAAATAGACAAGCATTGCCCTGAAGAAATCATCACAGCATTCCTAAAGCCTGGCTTAGGGCGTGGGATTTCTTGTGTGCTGAAAACAAAAGGAGGGCCCGCAACTTTCACATGAGCCATTTTGCTTGGCTCCAGTGTGAAGCCACCACTCCTCCTTGGCTCTTCTTCCACATACCATGAGTGAGGAAGGTTGGTTGCTATGGATTACCACTAGACAAGAAACAGAAGAGTCAAGTCCAATGAGGAGCTCGTTTCTCTGTATTCATTCAGGACACAAATGTATTCATGTCTACTGACACCTGCACGGTCCCACCAAGCCTGGGAATAATTCGCTGCTCAGTATCGCATGCACTGTACACAGGGCACAATGCTGACCTGCTGACCAACTGCTTTTTGTATCAAAACCTGTACTCTCCACAGAGCCGGAGTGACAGGAAGTCAATACTGTGTCATTGCTACAGAGATTATTAATACTGTGATTTGGTTGGAAATCAACAAATGTATTTTTGCAATCATCCTTGAAGCCCAAGCTATTGAATACTCAGCTACAGATATCTAAAATCCCATGTGATTTCTTTTCCTGCTACTTCAACTGCAGTCCTTGTTTAGAACGCACGCTATTAGGTCTGCTTATAATCAAATGAGGTATCACATTTTTACATGAGAAAGGGCTTGCAATTCTGAAAAAGAACATTTGAAGGGCTTGGTATTACTTTCTTTTAAGAAAATTGAAAACTTGGGGACTGTAAATGAGAATGTATGGAAGTATAAACTTTTCAGAACAAATATGTCTGCCACAGATGAAATCAATTAATGCCCCAGCCTTGTGGTATAAGAAGGGAAATACAGATTGGAAATCAAGTTTACTGCTTCAGCAGACCACGCACCTGCTACAGCACTGTTCAACTGACAAGAGCAGGATTTTGCTTAGACTGCCCTCTCAAGAAGAGTTGACTTGTTACCTACCGTCATAAGAACCGTGCCTGTGCATGAGTCACGCACTGATACACAGAGGGTTGTTTTTGTGAACCCTCTCGCAAATTATATCTGTTAATAATGGTGTTGACATACTTGCTAATACAAATGTATTTAAGATAGAGCTTCCAAATTGAGGTAATTTTGATGGTCATTATCATTACATAATTTCCTTTCCTGTGCCTTTGAGAAACATAAGCATAGTACAAAGCCTCAAGCCATCTTCCATATTATGCAACTATCTGCTTTTCTTGAACAGTTGTCCCAGTAGTGGTGAAAAGATCACTAAGGCTCTCTGAGAATTTGGGTCAGTGCAGGAGAATGACTGTTCAGGATGACTGGAGCCTCTCCTTAGCACCTGGCTTTGTCTGCCTCCTCTCTCCTACATTATCTCCTCCTTAAACAGAGAGATGAAGCAGTCGTGAGTTTTCTCAAAATATCTATGACATTTATAATACATTGTAGTATTACAGCTACTTGGGTTGTTTATGCATGCACATCTCTTCCTCCCCCGCTGTTTTATAACATGATAATTATCATCACCAAACAGCAAGTTGAGGTCCCAACATACACTAACACCACACCACAGAAGAGGAAAATAAAAATATGTGTAGAGACGGAAGTTCCGATTTCAAAGTCCCTGTTTCTGTACTTATAAAGTACATGATTCTGGAAAGTCGACTTGTTTGTTTGCATTTTAATATTTTTTCTATAATATGGAAAATTGGTGGAACCCTAACATCCATTCAACCTATGTTCTGTCATACCCTTACTGAGACACTTAACAGAAGTGACAGCAACCCTAGAAAACGGTTTTTTCTTCTATGAAATCGAACAGCTGCTCTTGATAACTACTCCTTGTGTTACCTAATGAAATGGCCAGGCTGAGAAGATAGCTCAGCCAGCAATGTACCTGGCACACAAACATGGGATCTGATGTGCACATCCCAAGAATCAACATCAAAAAAGCTAAGCATACCCTCTGTGTACCAGTGCGTGACTCATAACTGTTGCCCCACCACTATGAGAGGTGGGAGCAGAGAAAGAAGGATCCTTGGGGCTCGTGATCTAGCAAGTTTCACATGATCAGAGAGCTCTAGGTTCAAATAGAGGCTTTGTCTCAAAAACCACAGTAGAGGGCCAGAGAAAAGGTATATGAGCCTGCCACCAGGACTGATAGCATGAGTTCAATCCCTGAGACCCACAGAGTGGAAGGAGAAAACCAGTTCCCACAAATTGTCCTCTGACTTCTATAAGCAGTATGACATGTCTCTCCCTCTCCCTTCCCCCTCTCTTTCTCTCTCACACACATACAGAGCACTATATGAATAAATAAATATAATAAGATTGAGGTACTTGGAAAATTGTTCAGCAGTTACATTAGCACTTGCTCTTACAGAGGACCCAGGTTCGATTCACAGCACTTACATGTCATTTCACAGTTGCATTTTAGTCCACTCCTAGGAGATTCAATACCTTCTAACCTCTAAATACATCAGGCATACACATGGTATACATAGATACATGGATGCAATCACTAATACATATAAGATCAAAATAAATAAATCTCTTCCCAAAAGTTGAACAGAGTCAAAGGAAAATACCCAAGGTTGAGTTTTGGCTTCCACATCTACACACCAGCATTTGCATGCACACTGGTCCTCACACACATATACACGTATAAATAAGTAAGTACATGATAAAACAGATAAAAAAGACTGAGGGCAGGGCCGTACATGACAATGCCTAAAACAAATTACTGAGATTATTATTGTGCTCCTGCTCATGAGTCACATTTGATCATTGAGTTTGAGGGATTACCATTTCAGTAAAGGAAATAATTCAGTGAGGCAATAGAAAAGTTGACAGTTAACCTGGCCATACAGACAGTGCAGTCAGAGCTGAAGACAAAGGGGAGAGAGAGAGCTCCCTGAAGCTGCAGTGTGCTGGCTAGTAGATTTCAACTTGACACAAAGTCATCTGAGAGTAGGGGACCTCAATTAAGAAAATGCCTACATAAGATGGGACTGTAGGGAAACCTGTAGGACACTGCCTTATTAAATGATTGATGTGGGAGGATACAGTCCATTGTGGATGGTGCCACCCCTGAGTGGGTGGTCTATGTTCTTTAAAAAAAAAAGCAGGCTGAGCAAACCAGGAGAAGCAAGTCAATAAGCATCCATGGTCTCTGCATCAGCTTCTGCCTCCAGGATTCCTTCAGTGATGAACAGTCCTCCCTGAGTTGCTTTGGTCAAGGTAGTGACTGGAGTCTCATTTAGACAGCTAAAGAGCAAGGAGGAATTACAGGCAGGAGGAACACACTAAAAGTAAAATAATAATGAAGTAATTGGAAAAATAATACCTGGAGCCATAAATGACAGTGGGGAAGATAAGGCAGTGTAGGGCTCAAGCCTCTAGAAGCATACTTTCATTCCCACGTGTCCCCCAATGGAAATAGTCACTCCATGTCTTGTATGTTCTCACATCACAATCTATACAGGACTTTAAATATCATCCTAAATGCAATGAGAAATGAGTGATAACTTTTCTCATATTTCCTCCCTGTGTTCTCTCTCGAGTTCTTCCTCTCTCCCTCTCACAGGTCTCCCTCCTATCCCAAACAGGTAAAGAAGGAGACATTTAGGCATTAGTTAGGATTACAAATGTAGTGATGAAAATATGCCTAAGATAGTATACATATAGTTCAGCTGGGATTTGACCATTCTCTATAGATGAGTTTTCAACTCTGTTCTGACAAATAGACTGTACTGAATTATGCAAGAAACATCACTAAAACTAAGGAGGAAACCAAGATAACTCCAAGGAGTGAGAGGGAGGAAAGCATGAGGGACAGTCCCAGCGCAGCATCTGTGTGGCCACTACTACTCTTGAAGAACAAATGAACAAGCAACTAAAAAAGGCCAGGTTTCAGCAGCTTCTAATTATCCTTTGCACAGAGACAATGCTATGTTTTCTGCTGATATTCTGCCTTTAGTATGAATGAATCCCTGAGGATATAAAAGCGATTAAGACATAGTCCCTCCCTGAAGGTACTCAGTAAAATGGACAGGTGGGCTGTGGAAAAGTAAATTGACATGATTAAAAAAATTATGATAGAGGCACATGCTAGGTACCATAATAAATGACTTGCAGCCCCTGGTAATATCTACAGAGTAAGTTAACATGGAAAGCCATAAAATGAGGGGAGAAGCATATTGTAACTTGTTTCTGTACAATGAGGTTCCCCAAAACTAGAGCAATTAGCTATTTATTGCAAACAAAAAAAATCTATTAAAAATACTCTTTAAAAGACAAGGGAAAATACCTAGGCCTTACATATGGAAAGTAATAAAAAGGCCTTAGGTCACTAATAAAATATGCTGACCCTGAAATATTTCTCCTTTGCTGCTGAAAAAAGGATTGGGTTATGAAAGTTGCCCTCTCAGGCCATCTGCCAAGGCTAAGCCTGAATCTCCGGTGTATCTTTGGAAGGAGAGCTTAAAATAAATATTTATAGATGTAACTAAAGAACAGGAGGAAGATGGAAGGAGTAAGAAATGTAGGGGAGAAATTAGAAGGGGATGGCTGTGTGCTTTTGGTAGCAATGGCTCACCTTCTGAAGAGTCCAGTGAACATGGATCATGAAGACTTACTCATAAATAGATAAGGAATCCGTTTGAATATAAAAACATTAACTGACATTGAATATTTTTATATTGAATATTGAAGAAAAGATAATGATAGCAAAACTAATATAAGGAGGAGGAAGATAATGAGAAGCAGAAGTAGCAATAGTGATCATATCAATGGGCACCTTGTAATACCTCCCTTAATTGCTGAATACTCAGTGGAGAAGTGGCAGACGCCGAAGAATCTGGATTCAGGTCTTGGCTCTGTTACTTCCTTCCTACCCACATAAGACTTGGGCTTTGCCATCTTCGAAATGAATTCATAACCTCTATTCTACCTGTCAGGGCTGAAGACCAAAAGAAATAATGGAAGTGAACAACCTGTAAGAACGTTAGTTCTCATTTTACCACAAATTCTTTTCTTATGATGGAACACTGATTTTGCCATAAAATAGTGTATTTTAAGGCAGATATAGTGACCCACATCCGTAATCCCAGCAATTAGGAGGCAGCAGCAGATGGATCTCAACTCCAAAGGCCGCTTAGACTCCATAAGAAGACTCAAAAGAAAACCACAAAGAATCCCCGTTCCTACATCCATGAAGATTTGTAGACCTGAGGAAGGCCTGGTTTTGCTGATGTTTTCACTTCATATGTGCATTGTATGCCTAGGAATTCATGCACAAAAATAAATCCTGTGGTTCAAAGATCCCAGGTCTATAGCCCCCTGATTACCTGCCGTTGTCAGCTACAGGCAGTTGGGCAAATGTTCTAAGTAAAGGTCTGTTAAAGCAGTAATACCTGTGCAGCTCCCATAGAAGAATGCTACATCTGCTTGCCTCAAAGGCAGGAACACAAAGAAAGGCATATTATAGATGTGATGTTTCACATTATGCCAAATCAGATCATGAGCAGAATTTTCTTTTATTATATTTCTTTTCTTAACAAAACTTGTACCAACTTATCCTAGAAATAATCAAAATATACGTGCAAATAAATCATATCAACTAAAAAGTGTTATGAATCTAACAACTACTGATAACCAGGGTTAATGCATTTCAGTGTATATTTTAAGATTTCATTCTGTGCATCTGCAAATGGACTTCACTAACAATGATATATAATGATCTTTTTTAAAAGAGAGGACTTTGGCAGGCTTCAGTGGTGGTTTGGTTGAATGAGCATAAAGACATGAGTTTAGATCCACAAATCCTGTATAAACTGAGGTGGAAATCCAGAAACAAAGGCCCTCTTAAGCATCCTGGTCAACCAGTCTACTCAAATTTGTCACCAACTCTAGGCTCAGAGATAGATTCTCTCTCACATATTAGAATGGGCAGATAGTAAGGAAGACACTAGATTTATCCCTTTGGCCTAAACAGGAACACTCACCTCCACATACATACATACAAATATATGCAAGTAAAAAAAAAGCAAATAGTTGCAATCATACACACAAAAAGCAAGCAGTTTTAAATAAGATAAGTGAGTTTTCTAAAAGAAAGACATATGATGAATGCAAGGAAGAAATGAGATGAAACGGTATCAGAACCACCATAAACTTTGTAATTTCCATTCTCTTCATACTTAGACCCTTGTCCAGTGATAACTGAGTTGAAGAGGTAAGGGGAGGAATGGGAGAGGAAAAGGAGGAGAGGGGAGGTGAAGAGAGGAGGTTAGATAGCAGAAGAGGGAATTAGAGGAAGGGAGGCAACGGGAGGGGAGGAGAGAGGAGGGGAGGAAAGAGTAGAGGGAATAAAAGCAAAGCTAGGGGAGGGGAGAGGGCAAATGCACCCCATCTGGTGGAGACATCCTGAGCAAAGCAGCACAACAGGAGAGAGCTGCACCACACATTCTGGTCACCTTGAGGAGAAAGGGGACAATTGCAGAATATCTGGCAAATGTTTGCTATGGGGACTAGAAGGTAGATCATGATTGAGTAATTAGATAAGAGCAAAGACTGCTCATCTCTGCCCAGTGCCCCAATGATACAAGGTTTGGATATCCTTGGTGCCTTCCAACCCTCAGGAATTTTCTGAGGGAAGGACCATCTGAGGCTGTAAATACATGTCTTCAGACTCCAAATATCAAGGATGTTTTCAGCAGCAATGAGAAGGATAGAACTGGGGCTGCGTAACCCTGAATGGCTTTATTACTTCTAAACAAAATTTTTGATTAAAGTATATCAATATTAACTCTATTTTATAGGATTCCAGCATTTCTGCCAAGAAAATTCTGTTGCACCACCACAGAAAATGTCCCCAATGAAACTGTTTCAGTTTATGAATGCTATCTATTTCTAGAGGGAAAAAAGCACACTGCTGCTTGTCATAAATGGGAGAAGTTTACATAAGAGAAACAAAACAGAACACCCAAAATGAACAGTACATTTAAAATAAAACACTTCAGCATTGCCAAAATGAACACAACAAATGGCTCATACATTCCCCATTCTAAACTCCTTACACACGAAGCATTCCTCAATCTAGAGGTTTTACATGACATATTAAAATTTAATCATCAAATTAATGTGTGAAGAACACCTTCCTTCTCAGATGATACTTAGAAAAAAAAGGTAAGCAGGTTGCAATGTGTCAGAGACATTGAAAAGTTTTATTCTAAAACCATTTAGGAGGAGACACAAAAATAAATTCTAAGATCAACAAAAACTGAGGTCCTGTGTTTTTTTGTTTTTGCTTGTTTTTTTTCTGTTTGTTTTATTTTCTTTTTTACACGAAAGAGAAAATGGCTTATTTCCTTGTTGTAGGAAGACAGAAAACCCACAGGCCTTAGAGTCAAATAGACATTAGAATTGAGTCTTGGCTCTCATTATCCAAATTTCTTCACTTCTTGGAGCCTTCAATGTCTCAACTGTAAATTGTGGCCTGTGTTCTGCTTTAATTCACATGGCTGTTGTAACATTAAATAAGCTAGTTATTTACAAAACTCAAGACCATTCCACATGTACTAAGCTCTCTATTGGTATTAAGCATTTAGTTACCCTGCCTTATAATCACAGCTCAAGATACAGTTCTCATACTACACAATTCACTATAACGAGTGCAATTCAATGATTATTTGTTTTAAAAACCCACATGTGTAGCCCTTAGCAATTCTCATCTTAAAATCTTGCCACACCAAGCACGAGGAATGGAGTTTGAATCCTCAGAACACACATAAAGGCAGGGCAGGCTTGGTGGCCTCCTATAATTCTAATACACAGAAGGCAGAGACAGAGGATCCTGCTGGCAAGCTGCCTAGATAGACCAGCAGGAATTGGCAAGCTCAAGATTCACCAAGAGACCCTGTCTCAATAAATAAAGAGCAATCAAGGAAGATATCCAATATCAAATTTGATAGACTTCCATGGGTGTACAGGAGCATCGTGCACATAAGTACACATGTATATACCTCTCTCTCTCTCTCTCTCTCTCTCTCTCTCTCTCTCTCTCTCTCCCCTGCAGCTAGTCAAAACTGAATTTAAATCTGAGATCTACAATATAGTAGCTGTGTGACCCTCAGTTTGTAGCTTCCTATTACTCAGCCTCAGTTTCTCCACGGTAAAGGGAAGCAACAAAAGTACCAGTTCAATAAGTCAACTGCACCAATGCAGTGAGGAAATGGAAATATAGTACCTACTCACTGCTAACCCATACTGAGTGCCAGGAAAGGGGTAGTTGTCAGTATTGCAGCCTGTTCCCTCCAATGAACTCTGCTAGTCCCCCTCACCTGTCTTTGTATCAGTCAGGTAGAAGGAATCCCCAAACTCTAAAGCAACACCTCAAGTGTGATAAATACAACATGAACGTCATGTATTAATCACTTGTGTTTCTCTTTTTATTTAGGTTTGGTACAGAAAATAAAATTAAAATAAAAGTGTTTATAATAGTAACAATACTGAATAAAAAATCATAGAGACATTGATATCTAATGCTGAGTGCAGATAATTTTATCTAAGAACTGTGTCTATCAACACTGCTGCCCAAATATCAAAATTAGTGACTGGGGGTCACTTATAGAAACTCAGTGAAATTCAGCCATATTCTATAGCTCCAAAATAAGCCACTATGTCCCCCTCTACCAGGCTTCTCTCTTCCCTCCAGTATATGAATCCATACCAGTCAGGATCTCTGACAGCTCTGAGAAATTTTAATTAAAGATTCACAAAGTGAGTAGACTGTAAAGTCACAACTTAGAAACAGGTCATCTCACACCCTGGACCACTGCACTCCTTTGGCTATATTATACTCCAACCTTGGTAAAGTCATTGGTATTCTTTTCAAGAACTCAAAAGGCTACGCCATTCAATAGTAAACATTACTCTTTTAACCCTGGTGGTGGTTGATTATATTTGGTCTATTATTCAGAATGCAAGCTTAAATTTTAATGAATCATTTCCTTCCTCTTTAGTAAAGACCCATTCACAATTCTTCACACTTGGCAATAATGTGTTTCACATAGTGTGTATGTGACAGCATAACAGACTAGAAAGAGCAGTGGAGTGGGAGGCAGATACAAGGCCACTAACTGCTTGACTTGGCCAACTGCCTTTGCTCATCTGAATCTCCATTTCCTCTTCCAGAAAATTAGGGAGACTGAACTACAGATGACTAAGAGTTCTTCCGGCTGTACTACTCTAAGATTATTTGGTGTCTCTAGGCAACACAAAACGGACTCTGGAGTTTCTCAACACCCGCTTAATTTAAATAATTAATGTCCTTGCAACTCTGATGACAAGCCATCAAGTGCCTTAATCATGAGTGACTTAGAGAAGGGTAGAGAACTGAGATCTCTTTCCAAAGCCCCAAGTCCTGGTGAACTAGAAACTAGCTTATTGAAGGAAATGAGAAAAAATTCGCATTCATCGGAAAAATGCCTTCTGTAGAAAATAGTTTCCCATAGCAGGTCAGAATTATTTTTTTGGAGTAAACAAACTAAGCAAAAAAGAAAAATAGTTCTTCTTTGGAAAACATGATGATCTAAAATCTAGATATACAAAATAGATGAATCAGGGACAAATGGTCACATAACAAAAGGAGATAGGTAGATATAGGAACTCTAATCCTAACCCTGACAATTAAATCCTATGAAAAGAAAGAAGTAAGGGCATTTCTGATGACCAAATGGTCATTTACTGATGAAATTCCCAATTCAGAGTCAGAAGATAGGAACTCAGACCCAATAAAAATCTCCTGCAAACAAGGATGTGTGGTATAATGGGTAGAATAGACATTTACATAGAAAGGTTTCTAGAGTTTGAGTTCACATACCCAGCTCCTCTCAACCTTTATCATATCTTTATCATAGAGATAAAGATATTTTGGTTTTTTCTCTACCTTCATATATGTGCATTATTTAGAATAGTACTTTATACTCATTAGATAGTTCTAGAAAGGGCCAGGGAAGAAGGGAGGATGGGGAGAAGAAAGGAAGGAAAGAAGGCATCTTTCTTATTTATAAAATTAATCTGAGTTAACAGAATGTGTATTACACATTACATGTTCGCATTAGTTCTCCTAGCTACTCCTTCTGTGGACATGGAAACTCAAGTAGTCATACATCTTCCTGCAAATTCCACAGGAAGTCTACCAACCGTCTGAAAGGCAGTGTATCCCAAAGTAAACCTTTGATGTCCACCAAACCTCTTTCTCACAGCCTTCCACCACTCAAGAAATTTTCATTCATTCATCCTCCTCAAATCCCTTCAGTCTAATTCAGATTTGCCCAATAGCCTTCAATTTTCTTAGCAGCAAAGATGCCATGTTATTCAATGTGACTATGAGGCTAGATAAAAGACCTGTTCAAGCCCTCTTTGTATGCAAGGAGTAAGTGAAAGTCACCGGGTGAGGTTCTAAACATTGTTTTCCAATGGAAATGTTATAACTATAAGAAAGACACTTTGTCCTCTTCCACCTCCTCCCTGATTAGAAAGCCACCATACAAGTTAGACCAAGAATCAAATTTAAGGTCTCAAAGCAAGCTTAATTCTGGGGGAGCTCAAGTGTTGTGGGTGGCCACTCAGGAAACTGTATTAATTAAATCACTGCTTGGCCAATTACTTAAGCATATTGCTAGCTAGCTCTTACATCTAGAATTAACCCATTTCCATTATTTTATATTTCACCATGAGGCTTGTGGCCTACTGGCAAGGTTCCGGCTGGCAGCTTGCATCTTTCCTTTCTCTTTTGGCAGCTTCATGGCATCTCCTTGACTCCATCTACAATCTCTTCTCTCTCTCTCTCTCTCTCTCTCTCTCTCTCTATATATATATATATATATATATATATATATATATATATGTGTGTGTGTGTGTGTGTGTGTGTGTGTCTGTGTGTGTCTGTGTGTCTGTGTGTCTGTGTGTGTGTGTATCTTCCAGGCTGTTAAGCCATTGGCTGAAAGCAGATTCTTTATTCATTAACCAGTAAAAACAACACATATACAAAAGGGCTTCCCCACCACTCAAAGAGAGTGTTTGTGTCCTGGTAACATTGTATATAGTATATAGCACACTCTCTACTCTGAACCACTCACCTCTAGATTTCTTACACAGTCAGCCTATTATTTTGAAAGCTTTCTGTCATTTTGAATTGAATAGCTTTTCTGATAAGAATTCTCCTCTCAAATGTTTGTTTTCTTTATAGTGCTCCCTACCGGTTTTCTACAAGTATTTATTTCTTTGTTTTGACATTTTGCTGTTTGTTTCCTCAAGTAGGAATAGCAACTCTTTGACTTTCCACAGTGCTTAGTTTGCAATCATACAGCCCATGACTGACACATAACAGGAGTTTAATTAGCACTTTTAGATGAATATTCAAGCTTGAGTATGGTGTGATATGTCATGGACACATTATATTTCTCTCATTTTTAAACAAAACCACAAGAGTTACATTCATTCAATAATAGATGACCAAATACACTTTATCAGTTGTGCTAATATAACTCCACAAAACTTTATTATTGAATATCAACTAGTTGCAGATTAACAAAACCAACCAGACTGATTGTGGACCACTTTGAAATCTTGATATTGAATATAGAATGAGTGATCATTACTAATTTTTCTTTAAAATACACAATTTCCAAGACAGTGAAAAACTCATATTATGGTATTATGATTAATATCCTAATTTACTTTTCTCACTTTTAAAATATTGCTTTCCCATCAATGTTTTTCCTCCATAAAAATGAACAAACCAATATTTGTAATTTGTCCCAAAAGACCAACTTGTTTGAGGTAATTAATATACAACAGAGTACAACAATCCAATTGTAGCAGTGTCCACTCTGGTAGTTGAATTCTCTCTATAAACACTCTTGCCATCTTCATAAATTTTGCAAGAAGCTATAAATATTAATATAAAAGTGTCTCTTCCCATTGCTAGCCTAGACACTGACTTTCATGAAAGCAATATTACAAGTTGTTCTGGAAGTTGAACCTTGTTGCTCCTAGTTGGTGAAAAAAAAAAGAAAAGGGAAAAAGGAAAAATTACATTTTGTATTCTGGCTCATTAACCAAGAAGAGAGAAAAGGCCATAGGAGGGAATGCTAGTGAGGCAAAATAGCTAAACCAAAGAACATACAGCAGGTGGGAAGACAGTTCACAGTGAACATGTTCCTGTCTCTTCCATGGCAACCACCTTATTGCTAATGAATAGACGTCCCTCGGGAACATAAATGAAAAAGGAAATAAGCAAATCAGAGAAATTTTCTACCAGCTTAGATATTAAGAATAATAGTCACCATGTGAGCTGTGAAATTGCTAAACTGTAGGAATTTCTGAAGGGAATTGTAATGACAATAACAACTACCACTAAAAGAAAACTGAAGATGTTCTCTACTGGAGGTGATTTTGCACCTGATTCTAGTAGGACTTAGTAATATCTGGAGACACATTTGATTGTCACAAATGGGAAATGGATACTACTAGTATCTAATTAGTAGAGGTCAGGGATATGTTAAACATCTTTTTTTATTGATTTTATTGAGCTATACATTTTTCTGCTCCCTCCTCTTTCTCTTCCCTCCCCTTCTGACCTCTCCCATGATCCCCATGCTTCCAATTTACTCTGGAGATCTTGTCTTTTTCTATTTCCCATGTGATCCATGTATGTCTCTCTTAGGGTCCCTCATTATTGTCTAGGTTCTCTGGGATTGTGAATTGTAGGCTGGTTTTCTTTGCTTCATGTCTAAAAGCCACATATGATGTTTGTCTTAAAATGCATAGGGTAATCCAATGCTGGAAGAAAATTAAGAAGTCTACAGTAATAGTGGTCGAGAAATACCATTTAAACCCTTTTTTCTATGGTATGAAAGAAGAGATTATGGTTTAGAAGGAGTATGCATTCATCATGTCTCTCATATTATCTGTTATATTCCCGTCTGTCCATCTATCCATTCATGCATCCATTCTTTTATCTATTGTTTTTAGCTTAAATTTTTACTTGAATATGGGATGCTGTTATGAGAAATACTTCACAACCTACAGGGATGTGGATGATTTGAAATGCAGGTGCTTCTTCCCTTTCTCAAAAAGCCTGCTGCTATCCAGAAAGGTATATAATCCTGTGAGCTAAATCCAACACACACAGAGCTAAAACCAACCAACCAACACACACACACACACACACACACACACACACACACACCATAAATACCTCCTTACTGCTTAGGACCCAGACAATGAGTTTTCTATTCTTGTTCCCCATTCATTTGCCTAATAAAGCATTCCTGCTTTCTCATTGGTCTATGCAGTTTGGATCAACTCCTTGGTACAAGAAAGTAATTTTGACTGGAGTAGGAGATAAGATGTTCTAATGAATGAGACAGTTCCCTTCAACTAGGGACTCCCCAAGATAATGGAAGAATGGAGATTTAGCATGAACAATATAAATAATAGTCTCTGGAGGTTACACAGTTTTCTGCAAGTACCAAAATGGGGAAATGGGGAACAAATGGCAACAGGGCTCTCTGCATGAAGTAACAATAACATGGATCCTGAATGATCAGAGATAAGCAATAGACTATACATTTATAGAAATGTATATACCTTTGGGGGGGGCAAAAACACAAAGAAGGATCAGCAAATCATCTCTGCTTTAACAGTTTTGGACATTGAGTCAAACCGACATAATATTTCTGGAATCATTTTACCTGCCCTACTCAATGACTGGCGCTATAATGACTATCAACATATTCTTATCTTGGTATCTAGCACTCTTCACTTCATACATTCAGCCTAATCTCCTGTTTTATGAATCCGTCCAAGGATCCCAACCTGCCTGCACTTCACCAGCAGAAATGCCTGAAAATTTCTCCCCTTTCTGCTTTTGCCAGTGTCTACACCTCTCTTTAGATCATTCAAACTTTTGGCTGTATTTCATACTCACTGGTAACTTGCACTCCCCCAAAGACTATTACACTTACTCATTGTATTCATGACAACTAGATGAGTAAGTAGCAAGGGATAAAGAACATTTCACTCACTGATTACAAATCCCAGCTCTTTTTCGTTTTGTTTTGGTGTTACTGTTGAAGCAAAGGCTTTGGTGTTGAAGACTTGTTGTCCCTAGAGCATTGGTGAAATAATTGAGAGAAGACTGGACCATGAGGACTCTGACTTGATGAACTGATCAATTTAGATTTTTATATAAACTGATCATTATAGATTTATAACTTAATAGTTAAAGAGATGCTAAAACTACAAGATGGGACCTCAGTGAAGGAAGTATATCAGTAAGTGTTGCATTCCTGGAGACTTAATTTCAGGTTTCTTCTTCTTTGCTTTCTGGCCAACATGAGGTGAAGAGATCTCTCTGTTCCACCCGTCTGCTAGGGCATGCTACCTTATTTCATCACAGAAGCAATGGACTCAGCAAACCATGCAGTGACGTCTCTGAAACTGTGAGGCTAAATGCACATCCTAAAGATACACTTTCAACTCCATATTGCCATTGTAGAAAAAAAGGCAGAGAAAAGTGATATGCGATGCTGAAGATCATTCCCTTTACAGGGATCTGAACAGGGATTCAAACTCAGTTCCTGGAGGCCCACAGATGACTACTTTACACTGTGCTACATGGCACACTAAAGGGATACACACTTTTTGATGCCTTCCAGAAACCCCATCTCTAACAGCTAACTTGTTCTGCTGAATTCTGAAGCACATGGTCTTTATAACTATTACTCTCCATATTACCTTTGCTTACTGCTCTAAATAATCAGTAGCAATAAGTGAAGGCATGTAAACAAACTCTCCAACAAATAAGTCAATAAATAGTTTTTCCACATAACATGTGTCCTTTCAGTTGGCTGACATTGGTCCATTAATTTACTCTAGACAACGATCCTATTATCTTAATTCCTACCTAGTAGATGAGGCACAAAATGTTAAAGGCACTTACTTGCCAAGGGCCTCTCAACTAGCAAACCATGAAACCAGGTTTAAATTTAGGCAGTTTCGTCTCTCATCTTCCAAATCACTACCTCATGCATTCAAACTCATTTTATCTAAACATTAGCTCTAGCAAGTAGATATAAGTGCTCCTATATTTACAAATGAGGAACCAGAATTTCAAAGATTTTAAATAAGCTGACCAAGATCCAAAAACCAATAAAAAGGAAGATTTGGGATTGAAATCTAGTCTGGTTCCAGAGTTCATATTTACTAAGTACTCACAATATTATAATTTTTATTTTTAAGAAATTTAATGTATACAGATAATTTGCCTGCAGGTATGTATATGCACCATGTTTGTGCCTGATGCACAAGGAAGTCAAAATAGTGCTTCAGGCCCTTGTAACTAGAATTATGGATGATTGTGAGCTACCATGTAGGGGTTGGAATAGAGCATGGGCCCTCTGCCAGAGCAATAAAGCCCTTCATGACTGAACCACCTCTTCAGTCCATACACTATATTATTCTAAAGATACAGTTTTGTCACTGCATCAGACTACTGGAGTATTGAAACAATGAACTGAAAAAAACGAAAGGAATTTCTTCAGGAATATCATTCTGGGAAAAGAAAGCGATGCCATCCAGAGCAGGACTCTGTTTCCATTTCAGACCACCTTACAGGATGCAACTGAAACCCAAATAATGGGGGGGTCAATGGTGGCAGCACATCTAGACCAGGACTGCTTAGATGTGTATGTCTTTGGCCCTTTACTTAAACTTTGATCTCGCTTCAGAACCCAGAGACTAACTGGCATAGCGGTGTTGCTGAATCTCACTGCCTCTCTTCCTGATGTAGTCACATTGAATAAAACTCTTTTTTCCTGCTTTCTATTTTTAATTTGCCTCTTTTAATTGGACTTTTGAGGATGGATAGCTGGACCTGCCTTGGGGAATAGGTTGTGATCCCAAGTTCAATAACACTATAGTCCCTGAAAACCTATTATTCCTCTTGAGTTCCCAAGATACATCCTTTCTTAGTCACCAACCAGAAATATCAGGTACCAAGCAAAGAAAAGAATTTAAAACCCCCACTGATCTCCTTTAACTTGGGATATGCCATGGGAAGCTGCATGTTCCTGTATATTATAGGTCATTGCAAAGACCTAAACCCCTGCTTTCCTAGCCTCAGCCTGAAGTCAGTTCTGAACTGACAGTCAGATTCACAACTGAAACCCGGATGACTAATGAAGGCAGAGGAGGCAGGGGAAATGACAAGTGTATTACTCATTTTAAATCCACAAACGTACAATTATAACCTTACTCACTAATAATTTCAGGTGGCACTCTCCTGACAAGGAAGGATGACTCTCTGCCTGTGATAGGAGCATTTTTTATAGGAAAGAATGGTGTTGGGAGCAGCACATAATCATTTATTGTTGTTTTTATGTCCCCTAAGGGTCTCCAATGCAACGATTCTGACATCACTGTAATTGATTACATTTTCATCTCTTCCTCATCAATAGATAGAGCCTGTCAGAGAATGTGTTACCAATTCTCATCTTCCATGAAATAATCAAAATAGATGTACATGTTTGGGGCATTTTGAGACTAACATCTCCACACGCAGTGGAAAATAAGTAGGAAAGGTTGAGAAAGGGAAAGAAGTGGGGACAGAGATGGAGAGAAAGAGGGAGAAGAAAGGAGAGGAGAGGGAAGGAAAGAGAAGGAAGGAGAGGAAAAGCACGGGTCTATGTTGGGAAATTTGGATTCAGGAAGTGGCCCCACTTTTGTGATCATGAAGAAGGGAGTCAGCATGTTAGATCCCACTTAACAGCAAGAAAACATAGACATGGAAGTGAGAATCAAGATAGAAAGGGTTTGTATACTAACAATCCCCTAACATCAGGGTGTTCTCCATACCATATAGTTCTAGGTGAAGAAGAACCTGGACTAGTCAGGAGGTAAATGGCAGGAGGCAAATGTAGTCATGGGTCTTGACTGGGGTCTCCATAAACCAGATGAGGTAAGGTAAGCAGGGGGAGGGCTGTGTGGTTTTAATCAGTTCAGACACTTGGTTCCAAGGGCTGTCACCCTAAGTTAACCCTGGGGTGACTGAGGTGGGAGAACGTAGGTGAGACTCTATGAGCTCGATAAAGGATGTGGTTGGGCTAGAAGTAAAATAAGGCACTTTGTTTTTAATCTCTAGAAAATTACTAACACTGGAAGGGGATATCTTTTCAGGGCCATCAAGTCCCTATGACATCCAAGTGTCAAAAAACAAGATAGGGGTTATGAAAAACCTCAATTCCATTAGCTCAAGCAGGAGATAGCAATCATGGCAGTGGATTATTTTGGAAGCAAATATCATTAGCTCCAATTGCAAGTCTCTCAATGATCTTTTAGACCCACAAAGAAATGAAGCCGCTGGTTAAAATCTCACCGGAAGGCAGAACTTTATCCAAGCAGATTTTCACCAATACCACTTCATTGGGGTTGTGTGTGCAAAGTTCACCATTCACTTCCCCATTGCTGCTTCTCTAAAAGCAATTTTCAGTTCTCATCTCGCCCAGCTTTCCTGTGGAATCTGATACTGAAACCCTTTCTGAACAGGACTGTGACCAGTGATGACTCTCCCTCTCCCTCCCTGGCTACTGCTCAGCTTCTCTAAAGAATCTTTAGCCACATAGCAGGCTTCTCGAATTTGTCCTATTCAAAGCTAAACTGATTACTTCCATCCAAACCTTCTCCCCTCAGGCTTCCTGTTGTTAGCAAAGGGAAATGTCATTTACTCAGTGCCTCAGACAAAAATCAGTGACATCATCCTTGCTTCCTTTCTCCTTCTCACATCAGTATTCAACCCATTAGCAAATTTTGAAATCTTTTTAGAAATATCTTCAAGAATTTAAAGAATTTACTCTAATGTTGTGTTTAACTCTATTAATATTTTAAGGCAGGTAACTGTTTGGTATGTAAGTCTATTGTGTGCACTGTGACGTTTAGCCCCATGCGTGCGTCTAACCTGTGAGAGGCAAGCAGTATCCTCATGTTTTAGAAATCAAAAGTTTCCAAACATTACCAGCTGTCCCTGGAGGAGGAGTTAACCCTGGCTGAGAACTGCTTCCCTAAATCAACCACTTCTCACTCCCTTTATCCAAGCACTAGGAGGTTGGGTAACATCTCTGTGTTTTTCTAACGCTTGTTCTCAGACAAGATAAGCATTCAGTCTTTTAATAAAGCAAAATTCACATTATCTTTATCTCCCTCTTCAAAAATCTTTTAAAATATTTCATTGTTTTTTTTTTTCAAATCCCAGAGTTCTTATCACTGAGTAGGCCCTGCATGACCAATCCAGAACTGCTCCTGAATTCACAGGGTCCCATACAATACTGAGATCACAACTTAAGCATATTCACCTGCAAGTGACCTTCCCTAGCTATAAGACAAACCTCTTCTTTTGTCTTTTTAGGGGGGCAGATCACAACCTGATCCTGAATATTTCATGGTGTGTTTTCCCTATTAGAATGGCAGCCTCTCACTCACTTTATCTCCAACAGTGAGACAAGTTCTCAACATGCAGTTTGTGTTGACTAAATGTGATCTACTGTCTAAATCATGGCCTACCATTTTGTGCTGTTTTGACAGGTAGAAAAATCAGAAGGGTCTCAAATGTCCTGATCACATAGTCCCTGTCCCTTTATTCCAGAACATAGGATCTCTAGCCTCCTTGTTGAGATGACCAGGAATGCTTTTTACTTATATATTTACAATATGTTTCTATTCCATGCCACCTTGAAGAGTTACTCAAACTAATCAATCACATACTCCCAAGGAACCACAATATCTCATCCTGTGGATACTATAGAATCTTCCCACAGCCCTGTTGGCTCACTGTGTACAGATGTGAAATCCATATATCTTTAAATTATATCTGATACCTTCACTGGCAAATCATGATTATATGTGTCTAAGAATTTTCTATCAGTCTCTCTGTGTATTAGGAATTGTCATGTTTAGAGCTATCTTCATCATCCCATGGCATAAATGCAGGGCCTGCATGGGTCTGCACCTGGTCCTTTGCATATATATTGTGGCTTTCATGTGCAAATGAGTGGGTTTCTGCTTCTGTGCCTTCTCTTGGTCCCTTTTCTTTCTGTTTGTTTGTTTTGCCCAATTCTTGTGTATTTGTTTTTGTTTTACCTTATTATATTATATTTTTACAACTTGCTTTATTTGTCTTTTTATTTTTTTTATTTTTATCCCTTAGGGGCCTGTTTGTTTAATAATGAGAGACATAAAAAGAGTGGATCTGGATGGTAGCAGAAATAGGGGAAGGAGTAGAGTGGGGAAAAAACCATATCAGGATATATTATGTGAGGGAAAATATCCATTTTTCAATAAAAGGGAAAAGTAAGAGCAGAAGCTCTTATTCCAGTGAACCGAGGTTCAACTCTGAGCACCTACATGGTAGCTTTCAATTATTTGTAACTCCAATTACAAAGGATATATCCTATCCTCTTCTGGGCTCCATGGGCACTGTATGCGGATGGTGCAAAGACACATAAAGCAAAACATTCATACGTATAAAATAATTTCTAAAAGCAAAATCACAAAGGCTCTAGTGTTAAGCATTCTGAATCCAATCAAAGCCCTGTAGTTCCTGCTGTGAGTCATCTGGACAGGACCTTTTATCTTGGAGTCTTGCTTTCTTCATCAGGAAAATGAAACAAGGGAACGTTCTCTGTTGGCTTTTCTAAGGATAATTTGGAAGTCTATTTGTCTTAGGACCTTTTCTATTGTCCTTTGAAAAAACCACTAAGACCAAGGCAACTTATGAAAGACAACATTTAATTTGGGGGCTCATGGTACCAGAAAGTTAGAGCCATAGCCATCATTGTGCGGGGAGTATGGCAGCAGGCAGATAGATACTGCACTAGAGAAGTGTCTGGGAACTTACATCTGACCCACAAGTAGAAGTTAATGAGTGTTAAATGGGAATGGGTGGACTTTTGAAACCTCAAAGCCCATGCTCAGTGACACACTTCCTCTCGCAAAGGCACACCTAATCCTTCTCAAACAGCTCCACCAATGGGGAACAAAGCATTCAAACATATGAGCCTATGGGGAGGTGCTCATTCAGAGCACCACAGATGCCCTGTCTACAGTTGGTACTCAATAAAGGCTATTAGACCATAATCAAGCCAGAAAAAGTCACATAGGATACAGGAATAAGCATAGATGGAAAGAGAAGAGCAGAGAGAGTATGGGCCACAGTTGAGCATAAACTGCCCAAGCAACCAAATGGGAGCTCTTTGACATACTTCCTCTGGGAATAGATGCTGTTGTTAACCCCATCCAAGCTGAATAGACAGCAAACATTCATTTTATCAGACTCCAAAACAGGAATCCAATTACCCGAAGCACATGGTCCAGGCTTTGTGCTGCTGTCTACAAGGCAAAAATAAGATGTTTTGTCCATTATAAGAACAAAATAGTCATGACATGGAAAAAGGTCCCATCAGTTAAATCCATACTGGAATGAAGGGGAGGTGTCATCAAAAATAAAAATTGCTACATATCTTACTTCAGGAATATTTTTAAGTCTGCCTAGAAACAGCCTCCCTGTGGGGATATCCATATTTAGTACTGATTATTTCACAAATGTCTTCAATCTGATTCAGAAAAAAAAGAAGCAATTGTCTTCAGTACCAGCATTTTTTGGCAATAAAATTATGCTCTGTGATTTCTTTCCACTTGTAAAATTATGGATTTTGTAGCATTCCACTTGCCATTCATTTAAAAAATAATTAGTGAAGAATGAAACAATTTTTTTTTTGCGTTTTAGGAAATGCCAATTTATATATTCTGGAAGAGTTCCTACATTTACTACATCATTCCTTGGCCCTTAACTGAATGCTAGGTAAACTGATTAAGCAAATGTAGGCTGGGTTCAGGCTCTGTGCTAGGCCAGACCTTAGGAGAGGTTATATGATTGAAGATGCATGGCTGCCAGGCACACAGGTTACCATAGAGCCAATAACTTGGAATTGGGTAGTGTGTTAGGAATGAATAGCAGGTGATAAGTGCAGGGTGCTAGGATATGTCCTGGTTCTCCTGGCACAATCCATGCATACTTATTCCAAATTACCTACATGTCAGATGGCGTGCATACCCCTAGGTACCTGCTACAAATGATTGTATCAACTGATGATTCCTCACCTGTTCCCATGAGGTGATTTGACAACTGGTTGGCCTCAAGCAAATTACTTCACTCCTATGAGTCTCTGTTTCCTCATAGTTGAGTGGGAAAGGCAAGCATACATTTATCTTCAACAACAGGGTATACTTCTTATATGTAAGCAATCAGTCATGATAGGGACAAAATGAAGTCTATTTCTACAGAGCCCGTGGTGTGCCTGTGGTGAGATAGATTTAAGCCATTGGAAAAGAGACTATAAACACACAAAATGCACAATGTTTACCATCTGTGTCTGTCTCATAAAAATTTAAGAACCTCTGTCTTGGAATGTCCTCCTGTTTTTCTACTTGGATAAATATCTTCAGCTAAGAATCTCTCCTCTGGGAAACTTTCCAAGAACTTTTGCCCTTCCAAAGGAGTAAGCCAAGAGATTTTGTATCTGTATGTAAACCCCCACTTTGTACTCAATTTATACCCCTATCAAAATATTAATCATACTGGATTAGTATTATTTAAATGAAACCCAAGACAACAACTTTTCTGGACCCAGGCTCATTCATCTATGGATTCTATTACCATAGACACAGGGTGTGGTCTTAAAAAAGTACTAAATACTTTTTTATGCCATATAAAAATATACCAGTAGACCCTCAACAGTTATACCCGGATACTTATTTTAAGTCACAGGCAGTCATTCATTGACCACTTGAGGGAGCTTTCCTCTACTAGATAGGTGAAGTTCAAGGACAGTCAGCAGGAAAGGCCAACTTACCCTACTACTTACTAGGAAATGTCTTTTACTAGTCCCTGAGCCCTAAAGGCTATTCCCAAATCATGCTCCACTCTATTACCAGCTCTTAAGCACAACTTAACCAGGGTCTTCTGGCTGAGCCATAACCCAGACTGTTGGGTTCCTACCTCCTTCATTCCAGTTTTCCATAATCAGCTCCAGCCAAATATAAGCCCACCATACCACATGCCCACCATACCTCATGCCCACCATACCACATGTCCACCATACCACATGCCCACCATACCTCATGCCCACCATACCACATGCCCACCATACCACATGCCCACCATACCACATGCCCACCATGTTTTGAGTACTGCCTCCCTCCCTATATATCAGCATGTTCATGTGTTGACTATCAACCTGACTATTTCTTTGGTATTAATCTCAATAGCAGATGGGATGCAGTGCCACAAAAATAGCACTGGACTTGGAGTCAGAAGACCCAGGTATTACTACTGGCACCTGCACTCTTTGACTGTGAGGACCTGGGATGACACAAACCCTCAGCTTCTTTTTGTATAATTTGTAAATGACATTGACATCTGACCTATTCTTTCCTAACTACAAGTAGTAATTCTCAAGATATAGGAGAATTTCTACTTCCCTAAGTTGAAATTTCAAAGTCACCTGAGCATGATATGCTACCCTGGAAAGATCTGGAGTCCACCCTTCCAGTCCTAAAAATCCAAACTATGTTAGATGCTGGAAAGATAGCTCAGTGGTTCTTCCAGAGGACGATGGTTCAATTGCCATCATACACGTGAGGGTGGATCACAACTCTTAACAAACACAGACCCCTCTTCTAGCCTCTGTAGCACCAGGCAAGCATATGGTACATAGATATACATGCAGGCAAAATACCCATACAAACAAAATAAAAGATCTTAAAGAAGTATGCTAAATACCTGTGTCCATGATAGTAGCTCTTGTCTTTCAAAGGTCTGGGATAGGAAAAAAATTGAAACCCCAAATGCCTGTGCTGTACAAATGGAAGAAAACATTGTAAGGTGCAGGTGAGCAGGCCCAACAGAAATGGGGTTCAAATGGTATCTCTCAACTTTTCACTTATTTTTGATGCTTAGCACAGAATGCTGGTCTCAAATGGTATGCTGTGAACGAAGAACCAGTTGTGGAAAACTCAGTATCAGTACTCCTGGAAGCCATGAAGACTGAGGGAACAAGATGCCAAACACATCTGCTTAGCTAAGGGTTACTATTGCTGTGAAACACCACAACCAAAAGCAAATTGATGAGGAAAGGGTTTATTTGGATTACACTTCCAAATTATTGCTCCCCATTGGAGAAAGTCAGGACAGGAACTCAAATAGAGCAGGAACTTGGAGGCAGGAGCTGATGTAGAGGCCATGGAGGGGTGCTGCTTACTAACTTGTTCCTCATGGCTTGCTCAAACTTCTTTCTTAGAGAACCCAGGACCACCAGTCCAGGGATGGTGCCATCCATGGTGGGCTGAACCTTCCCACATCAATCGTCAGGTAAGAAAATATCCTACAAGTTTGCCTACAGCCTGACCTTATGGAGGCAGTTTCTTAATTGAGGTTCCCTCTTCTCAGATGACTTTAGCTTGTGTCAAGTTGATAGAAATCTAGCCAGCACACTACCTTAACTCATTTTTAGTATATCATTGGGAAGCTGTGCTCAAGAGGACTTTCAAATTTCAGATACTTCCTTTCAGAAGTAAAGGAGACACCTATAGCTACTTGTGCCAATAAAGTGGGAGCCTGGAACATACATACATATATGATTTTATATATATATTAATCATGATCCCATCAAGCCCTGGAACATCAGGAGTCAAAATGGCTTTAAAAGTATTGCATATGTATTCTGATTGTAGCCAGATTTATACAATATAGTGTTTCAACATGAAATTTGGTGGAAATATAACAGGGGAATGTTTGTCCATCTTGGAATCAAGTTTTACTTTGGTACAGGGATTGATGCTTCTTTTAGGACTCATTGTGCTTTAGAGATAATTGTGAACTGTGTATCCTGAACCTACTTCAGCATCTATGTCTGAAGTTCCTTAACCTAGACTTCCAGCTCCAGTTCTATCCATTTCTAAGAGTCCCAGAATCAAGCCTAGAAATGTCCTACAGAACCAACTACCCTGAGCTCATAGGGGTTCATAGAGTTCGAACAACAGCCAGAGAGGCATCGTGGGACTGACCTAGGTCCTCTGCACATCTGTGACAGTTGTGTAGCATAGTACTTATAGGACTCCTAACAGTGGCAGCAGGGGCTGTCTATGTTTGTTTTTCCCTTGGATTTTGGATTTTGGGACCCTATTCCTCATATTGGGTTTCTTTGTCAAGCCTTAATGCAAGGGGAGAGACTTAGACTCACTGTAACTTGATACACCAGGTTTTGTTGATATCCATGGGAGGCCTGCCCTTTTCTGAACAGAAATAGAGGAGGAATGGGGAGTGGATATGCTGACAGAGGGGAGGTGGGAGAGGGAATGGTGCAGAGGAGGAAAGAGAAACTGCGATTAGGTTATATATTTTAAAAAAAGACTAGAACTTTTTGGGTCCTGGGAACCAGTTCTCATAAGCCAGCATTATTCACCATCTTCAGAGTGAGACACGCCAAACACCATAAAAGGCATTTATTTTTCTGTATCCAAGAGTCAGTGTGTTACCCAAGTCTTCCAAGTATATGCTACTGTATTAATTTTTCCTGATATCAGAAGGCTTGTGAATTGTAGTCTTTGCCCTAAATATAACCCAAATCTCTACTCAATTCTCTGTTGCCAATCCCACCTGACTCTCCAAATCACCTACTATAAATATTCTCTAAAGTCTTGATGTAAACCTCAGCTTGAGCTAACCTGTCTGGAGTATGTACTATTCCGCACCAATGTCCTTCCTCACCTGATCCATGCCATCTTTAAGTTGTAGAAAGGTCCTTTCTAGTGGATGTACTAACTGTTAGAAGCTTGGGTTTTGGCACAGTCAAGCCATACAGTAAAATTTCCACTTTGTTGTTCATTAGCTGTATGACCTTGAATAATTTAACTAAAGTTTCTCACTTACGAAATGCTGATAAGAAGGGTTCCTGTCTTGTCTGCTGAGTATGGTGGTCCACACTATAATCCCATCACTTAGGAGATTGAGGCAGGAGGATGACACATACAAAACAAGTGTGGGCTATGTATTAAGAGCCTGTTTCAAACAAAATGAGAGAGACATAAGGAAGAAGAAGAGTAGGATGATAAGAAGAAAGGAAGATAAGGATGAAGAAGAGAAAATAGTGTTATTATAAGAATTAAAATATTGCATTTATATATTAATGGCTAGTTTTTTTCCTTTGTGAGGTGTTCTATTAGTCAGTCACCAGGGAATAGAAAAGTGTTCAGTGCAGCTAACAAACATGGAAATTAATAAATGTTTTATTTTTTTTTTTGATTTTTTGAGACAGGGTTTCTCCGTAGCTTTTGGTTCCTGTCCTGGAACTAGCTCTTGTAGACCAGGCTGGCCTCGAACTCACAGAGATCCACCTGCCTCTGCCTCCCGAGTGCTGGGATTAAAGGCGTGTGCCACTACCGCCCGGCTAATAAATGTTTTATAACAGCTACTTATAACAATAATAACAATGGCCAGAGAACATTTCATTTCAAGTGTTTACCAGACACTCAACAATCCATCCTGGCACCTACCTTAGCTGTTTGGGCAAGGCAACATTATAATTAGCCAAAACATTGCACTTAATTTAATTGAGAATTTAGCCCGCTGTTAGAACATTCATCTCGGAAGTAGAAGGCCCTGTGTTCAGTCCCTCATGCTAGAAAAGATTAAGTAAAAAGGAGCTCCTTTGGGAAGGCACTCTGTCTAATGTTATGTAGTCATTCTTCCCAATCTTGATTCTCTGGCAAAATAAAATGTGCATGTGATATAGACAATGTGTAAATTTCTATTATAATCATATATACTATACATATATATATATGTGTGTGTAATTAACTGAATCCATCTTTTCTACTCTCCCCTATATACATTTGTAAGTTATAAGATGTATATTTAAAGTAGTATAACAAAACATGTAAGATTTGTAATACCATGAAATATGTTTATCATTAATTATACATCTAGATTTATTGGGTCTAAATGGCTGTAGGTAAGCCACATAGACTAAGTAAACTATTGCATAAGCGAATAGTATTGAAAGGCAATTCTGATATCAGAATCTAAGAAAGATTTCATCCCAGAGATGATTCCAAAAGATGAAAGAATTCGTTATTCTGAAAAGTGAGAGGGACCATACCCAAAGCTGTGGTAGAAAATAAGGAGATCACAGGCTACTATACTCACTTAAGCTTCTCATACTTCTTTAATAAGATAGTGATTGAGGGATGCCACTATCATGGTACGGTGGCACTCTCCAAATCGTCCCCACACTGGGACATCCAGGTTGAATATTCTTCTCCTTAAAAGATGTCATATATAGGTAGACGTCTTGATCAAGATCACCTTTCTCTTCAAACTATGACCATGCCTGCCTTACTTAAAAATGAGAATCAGTCTCTGAACTTCTATTTCATAAATTATTTAAGACTTTTCAGAAAACTACTAGTTTGTTCCTAGGGCATTTTTAAAACCCTGCAATGAGGATCCCTTGCAACCAAATATTTGTGGAGTACTTTTTTATTATGTGAGTACAGTGCTTGCAACAGGGTGGATACAGAAACGCAAGTACTCAAGGGGAAACAATTGTATGACAGTAGGACTTCCAGTAATCACTTGGAAAACTAGCAATTTTTGCCTGCCTATTTTTCTTTTTTTCATATTGCCTCTATTTATTATTATTTTTATTATTGTGCTATATATTCTTCTCTGTTCTCCTCCCTGCCTATTTTTTGATGTATTTTATAGCAATGTGTTACATTTTATTGTACTGGGTCTTTAGTTGCCACGTACTGAATCTATACATTAACTCAGCAAATATTTTAATTGTTCCCATGTTTTGTCTTTGCAGTTGAAGCAAGGTATTTCTCCATTTATTTATTGTCTTTTACTCCTCCCATAAGGACTGTATAATTTTATTCAAATAAATCTCACTTACCCAATTAAATTAATATCCAAGTATTTAATGTATTCTCTCTTCAGTGCAAATAAATTTTCCTCCTCATTATATTTATCAGTTGTTTGTAATTTAAAACATGCATAATTTCTCTTGGATTTTATGATGTTGCTGAGCTCATTTATTCATACCATCTTACGGTGAGTGTGTATGCCTTAGATACACACAGTCTTTCTAAGGTGTAGAGTCAGTACCTTTCACAGTGCCTTATATACAATATCTACTAGATCTACTGAAGATTGTTTTGACTTTGTTTGCAGATGGCGTTCATCTAATTTCTTTTTCCTTACTAATGCCAATGGCTCATGTTCCTAAAATTACTTTTGCAATGATAGTATCTTAGTCCTGTCTTCATCACTTTAATGTTTCTTATTTTTAGGAGAATGCACTCTTTTCCATGAAATAAAGTATTGGATTTTATATTTAAAAAAAATAGAGTTCATATTATCTTACAGGTTTTCAGAAAATTCTTTAAAAATAGTTGATACCCCAAAAACTATTTCAATAACCATTGAGACAAGTGAGTATGCGTGCTCACATGGGAGGTACATACACACATATGTATAGAAGTCAGGGTTGATGTTGAGTGCCTTACTCAATCACTTTCTTGATAGAAAGATAGATAGATAGATAGATAGATAGATAGATAGATAGATAGATAGATGGATGCAGGGTAAGTTCACTGATTCAGTTAGACTAGCTGCCATGCAAATCCCAGATATTCTCCTGTCTTGATCTGTTCCGCAATGGGATTATAGGTATAACTTTTTTGTGGATCTTGCTTATTGGAGTCAGGTCTTCAGAGTTCGTAGCTATTTCCACTGCCCCAAAATATTGTTTGATTATCTTTTCATATATTATTAGAATATTTATTGTCAATTTAGCATCATATCTTATACTCCTGAGTTCAATTCTTTTCTGATGGGACCTCCCCAAGCTAGAATGGACCTCACTATATAGATCAGACAAGCCCTCAACTCATGATCTTTTCTCTTCCAGTTCTCAAGCCCTTAGATTAAAAGACATGTAACACCATGAATAATATAGATAAAAAATTTAAGTGGTATTATTTCTCATTCATAATTTTTCCACAAATAATGAACATCCAAAAGTAAGGTTAGCCTATAAGTTTCGTCCTTTATCCTTTTTCCAGTTTAATTACTGACATAAGTCTCCTCAAAGTGTAAATCTGAAATTAGATAAACTAGTATCAGCTAAACAACTAAAAATAATTTATGAGAGTTTTTATTATTATAGAAAATAGAGAATATGAAAAGACTGAACTGTGTACATAGCTCTTGACTCAATTCCTAGCTCCTTCATTTATCTGCTGTGTAATTCAAGTTACTTTCTTAAGTCTATGTATCAGTTGTTATGTTATTTTACTAATAGGCATATATAATGTGTAAATGGATTAGAACATATATACACACGGTTGTGCATGAGTGTGTGGAAGAGAACAGAAAAGGAGAACAATGGAGAGCAGCTAGAAGATGAGGGAAAGGAAGGAGAGGAGGCCATGGCGGCAGTAGGCACAGCCAACTAGTCAACAATAGTACAAAGGAGAAAATGATTCTTAACACTGCTCTGACCTTCATTTGTCTATGTTAATCTACTGGAGCTAAAGATCCATGGGTTGTGTTGGTTACCTGGTAATAATTCGATGACTGTTTATATTTTTTCTCTGGTTCTGATTTATTCATGTTTCCTACTTAATCTCGCACAAGTTTTCATATTTTGTAATTTTGCAGGAAAACCATTTTTATTCTGATTTATCTGATTATTAGCATACAGTGGAAAGTACTGTTTCTCATCAAATTACTGAATCTTTTATATTAGTTGTCAGACTTTCCATCTCATCCCTAATTTAATGATTCTGTTTCCTCCTACTTTTTAAGTTAGGCACAGAGTTGCAAATTTTATTTTTAAAAGTCATCTATAGACTTTATCAGCCTATTCTCCAGAGTTTCATTTTAGATTTTTGGCTAATTACTCATCCACCCACTATTTCTGCGTTCTGGCATTGCTCCTACTTGAAGATAGGAAATACAAATACAATTCATTGTGTATTACATATTACCCTTTTTTCTTTAGAAACATAAACATTTAATGAAACTCATCTTCCTCTAAGCACCATGTAAGCAACTCCCCACATTATATCACTCTGTTTAACTCATAAAAGCTTAAAAACACTATTTGCCTTACTAAATGCATGAGTGGTTGGTTCCATGCCTCTTTCAAAATCAAAGTGTTAGCTGTTTTTGTTTCGTTTTTTTTTTTTTGGAGGGGGGGAGTATGCTGTTAATCTGCTATTTACTTCTTAAGATGGCTTCATCAAATGCTTTCTTAGTACTTTTCTCTTTTCATATTTACAAAAGAAGCAGTTAAATATACATATATCACTAATTCTTATGAATGAACTGTACATATTTGTGAACAAATTTTATCATCATATTCTGAGTAAATAACATGATTAGTTTGAAATTTATGCTGTCCTTTTTTAATTAAAATGAAAGCAAGAGGACTCTAGAAATGTATGTTTTCCTTTTCAGATCCTAATCTTAATTATGGGAATTTTTCCAAAGGAAAATGAAATGTTGTTATTTAATTCCCTCATGTTGCTACTTAACATAAGAATGACAGTCAGTTTAAGCAAAATATTTCAATGTGTTAATTTTAATCAAATACAGGAATTCATGATATTTGATGTGACTAACACAGTAAGATCTCCTATTAGCAGAGTAAAAATTCAACAATTGTGAGATGCACAAATTTCTAAATAAATGGCAATTGCTCATTAGAGAAGAAGCCATACACTTTTGGCAAAAAGAAATAAGCCTGCAGACAAAAACATATTCATAATGCTAGATCACACAAAGGCGTTCTCTCGGGAAATGTCCTTAGCTTTCTTAGAGACTAATGGAGATTACAAACCTTTAAGAGAGCTGTCAGTTCCCAGTGTTTGGCCATGTAACCCTTTGTTGTTCAACATGCTGCAGAACTTGCATCTTCTATGAGTTACGCTTTGGGAAACACTGCTGGTCAATAGCCAGAGCCGATTTCCAGAGGCAGGGCTCTATGGCCCGTGTATGCAGTTTTCCGGGCTTGTACAAGTCTGCTCTAGCAGAAGACTTTTCAAGTTGCAGGTAGTTTTTAAAAGACTATGAACAAAACCCAAATATTAATAGGAGAGTGGAGCAAAGAAATTACAGCGACTGAAGGGGCTCCTTGTGAAAGGACTGATCCAGCGGCTACTGTATACATTTTCAAGGAACAAAGACAGACTTTCCATCTCAGGTCGTACTAAAAGTTAGTTCACTCTATCTCCTTGTTGGTCCCTAAGGCCTCGTGGACACTATCTTACATACACTAGTGGCTTTGGCACCTGGGTACTATGAATGAAGATTCCTGGAAGTAAGATGTTTCTGAAAATCTGGATTGACTAGCTAGAACCTCAGTGGTTTGGAGAGGATGGAATGATGTAGTTCCGAAGACAGGTTACAATTGAACATGGGCAATCTTTAGTCTACTAAGTAATCATTCCTTCCCCCTCTCTGTAGGACCTAACATCCTGACAGATAGGTATAAAGCTTTTGGAATCTATTAGCTTAACAAAATTCCAGTTTGCAACCAGCCAAAGGAATAAGAATGTCAGATGGTGTTCAATGACTACAGCAAAGATCTTCCCGTGTGCTCAACCCACTTAGCTTATGTACCTACCGATGACTTGCAAAATCAAGTGGCATATGTGTTGTGGGAGCGGCAGGGTTGCGTCCCCGGCATCTGGCCGCCCGCATGGCTTATGCCCCAAAATAATTACATGGAAACTGTATTCTTTTAAACACTGCCTGGCCCATTAGTTCCAGCCTCTTATTGGCTAGCTCTTACATATTGATCTAACCCATTTCTAATATTCTGTGTAGCACCAGGAGCTGGCTTACCAGGAAAGATTATAACCTGCGTCTGTCTGGAGTGGGAGAATCATGGCAACTCTCTGAC
The DNA here is from genome assembly GCF_018167655.1 of Microtus oregoni. Lineage (NCBI taxonomy): Eukaryota > Metazoa > Chordata > Mammalia > Rodentia > Cricetidae > Microtus > Microtus oregoni. The sequence continues at coordinate 8,051,149 of NW_024543828.1, read as the reverse complement.
TCAGCTTCTTTCTCCCAGCATTCTGTTCTGCCTACTCCACCCACCTAAGGGATCACCTATCAAAATGGGCCAAAGCAGTTTCTTTATTAGCCAGTGACCTTCCTCCATCACATATGCACACTCTCCCTTGGAGTTTACACTCATCCAGAACAGTCCAATTCTTAAAACATATCTCTATTACTAGTTTTATTAGCCTTTTGTTCCTACTTGTGTAATATTTGTATAGAACATAGAGTGGAGCTCTGAAGTCTCTACGGTGTGTATCCGAGCCCTCTTACCTTCCAACTTATACATTTAAGTATGAGTGTATAAGTATTTTTTGTCTGTATACTTAACCATTTTTGTGCAATTTTCCTTCTAATTTGTCCACCCAGAGAAGTAATAATCTTGGGTAGCATGACAGAACACATGCCGACAAACCATCCTGACGGGTGCCACTACATGTTCCATCTCTGCCTCATGTGGTTGTTCAAATCCTGCTGAGAAACCATCCTACTTCTCAAGACAACTTTTCTCCTATTTCTCAATACAGCTCACCTCATCCATTTATCTTTCTTCAATCTTGCATTTACTATCTATTGAAACTTACTTCCTTCTTACATCCCCTTCACCTGCAACTCTTTCACTGCACTGACTCGCTTCATTGTCACAGGCTATATCACAGTTTCTCTTAGCATTGTTGCTTTGCATATGCTACTACGTCTTAGTGGTTTTCCTGTCTTAGTTGAAAGCACTGCCAATACAACTGCTTTACCTGACATTGCACAAAGGCAAAGCTTCCTCACATACTCACGGTTATCAAGCAGTATGATGATTTGCACATAAGTCAATTTATTAACAGCAAAGGCTGTCTTAAAAAGAGGTATTTTGTGTTTCACTATCAAGACTATATATACAACAATTGAGTATAAAGTCCTTAAACAACTTCTGATTGGTTGTGATTAAATGGAAATGACCAACCCTTCACAAAGCTCTTCCTGTCTCTCCCCACTAGAGCTGGGGTAAATGTTCCTACACTGTACTACCGGAGGTCACTAAACTTTACTCACTATATTGTAACTGCAGGCTTATATGGTAGGATTTCTAACTAAAGTGTGAACTTCAGGAAGGAACAGGCAATGTTTACATTTACATTTATATCCACATGTCAGAAAGCTCAAGAGCACTCCCAGTTTGGGGAATTCGCTAGGATTCCTAGGATTCAGGAAATTGTCACAATCACATCTACAATTTAGCCCAATGAAAACAGACAAAAGAAAATCACCACAGGGGAAAGCACACATAAAGCAAATTATAGAAGAAACCGGTTGAAGCTTACAAGGGTCCTCTCTCATTGAAGCCATGCAAAACACCCTTAATCCTTACAGCAAACTGAAATGTGAAATTTCATCTACCAGAAACGCTCATTAAACACAGTGCTCAAGGATTTGGCAGTCAGAAGTTGGTCATGTGAATACTTTCTGTCAAACATACCAAAGCTCTAGACACCCCAAATGAGAGAATGAGCCACATTGTCCAATTTAGACACTTTGTCATTTAGAAAACAGTTGAGAATCTTCTGATAAACAAATTCTCAGGTGCAGCCAATGAACAATCATGAAAGCTAGCCTTTCAAAGGAGAGCCAGCAGGCCTTCTATGTCAACTCTTGTCTTCACAATCTATAATTCCCAGGACTGATCCTGATACAGAATATGCATTCATTCATCAATGCACGAAGAATGAATGAGTGGCAGAAAATGAGACAAACCAATCACTTATGTTATCCCATGACTGTTCACAATACTCCAGTAACCAAAACATCCTTATTATGATAGTGACCAGACAGCAACTGTCTCCAGGAGGTTAGACAGCATATTCAGAGTCCCAGCAACAAGGCTAGAATTTGATTTCCTGGATGCTTATTAGTACAGAAACCGTGCCAGTCTTTCCATAGCACTACAAGTGGCTATTTGAGAAGAGTGGAACAGCAGCAAACAAGTAGACCAGAGGAGCAGACATGATATAGAGAGAAGAGAACCCCAAAATGCTTTTAGACACAGGCCAAAGAAGTTTCCACAAGTTCTCAAAAGACATTCAAGGCTTGGTACCGGAATTCTGATTTACAGTTGCAGGGTTGTAAGAACACAACTTGTATGCCAACTTGAGACATGCTAGAATCATAGGGGAGGAGGGAGCCTCAATTGAGAAAAGGCTTCCATAAGATCAGACTGAAGGCATTTTCTCAATTAGTAATCAATGGAGGAGGGCCCAGACCATGGTGGGTGATGCCATCCCTGGGCTGGTGGTCCTGGGTTCTTTAAGAAAGCAGGCTGAGCAAGCCATAGCGAGAAGCCAGTAAGCAGCATCATCCTTCATGGCCTCTTTATCAGCTCCTGCCTCCAGGTTCGAGCCCTGATTGAGTTCCTATCTTGACTTCCTTTGATGTTGAGCTGTTACATAGATGTATGCAAGAGCCAAACCCTTTGCTCCCTAAGTTGCTTGACAAAGACAAGAAGCTCACCTGCAGCACTAGCTGCTAAGTAGACTGTGAGCCAACTGTAGAATTTTTCCGTGAGGACCAGGGAGTCAAAGATAACTCTTGGTTGTCTGAATGGAGTAGCATGGTGTTGTGATTTACCAGGATAGTTTGTCTTTCTAAACCAGTCCTACCTCAAATCAATGTCTTTATTAGAAAGATATGAAGAGCTTGAAATGGTACAAAAAAAGATTATTACTAAAGTCTGGAACTTCTATGTGTAACACAGACTGCAGATGGAAGTTTAGACCTTACTCTTTTAGTTACATCTGTCTACTTTAGAAAGTGAGGCCTAACTAAAGATGGGCACATCTTGACCTGGACTCCATTCCTTCCTCCCTCTTTTTCTCTCTTGCTCCCTCCTATTTATTCTTGTCTCCCTCTATCATCCTAGCCCAGCTTCCTGGTTAGTCATAAAGTAACCAGCTCTCTTCAGTCACCTGCTACCATGTTCTGCCCGAGTGCATGGCCCAGATTTCACAGACAGGACCTTCTGAAAACATGAGCCGAAATAAGTCTTCCCTCCATTAGTTTTTCTCTCTCAGGTATTTTTGTCACTTTTACACAAAGGTAACTTTAAAAGGGCCTCATATAACAACCAACTAACGGGTTTCCTTGCTTCTACCCTCTCCCTGCTTCAAATGTGTTCTGCCTTGAGCCATTTTGATCTTATATACAGTACACACTAATTCCCTGGTTCTTTTCATCTCTGTTTCTACATTTGTCTTCCAGTCTACTTCAGCCGCATAACCTGGCAGCATGTATATGCCTGAGTATATGCACAGTGTATGAAAAAAAGGAGCGATCAGAAAACTTTAATTAAAATTCATGCATACTACCTCATCTCTAGTGGCTTCTCATCCAACTCAGCATGAAAACTAAAAGTTCTGCATTGACTTCCAGGGCTTTTCAGAGTCTGATTCCTACGATGTCAGGGATTTCAGCTCCCATCACTCTGATACTCACAGTACCCCAGACACTTAACTTTTTCAGTGAGCCTTAAATATGCCAATTACCTCCTTCCTTGGGGTCTTTGAACCTGCTCATGTCTCTGTCTAAAAGAATCTGTTCCTGCGTGGCTCCCTCTTCCACTACCATTAGGCCTCTGTTAAAATACCATCTCCTGTAAGTCTTCACTCCCTATAAATTAGTGCCCTTTACCTATACATCACCCTGGACCTCTGCTGCCTGTCACAGCATTCCTTACGGCTCATGCACGCCATAGTCACACCCTTCCTACTTTACTGTCTCTGTGCTTCCTTGAATGCAAATTCCACAAGGACAAGACTTTTCTTGTCAATTAGTCCCTGGCTTACTCTCAGAGCCTAGGACACTGTCTAGAGTGTAGTAAATGTTCAATCGTTATTCATGCAATGAATTGTAACTACATTGACCTTCACAAAATACGAATGTAAATTGGATCATGTAATACCAGGCTTAAAACCTTTAATGACTTTTTTTTCCTCTTAGAAAAGGATGAAAATCCAGCATGATTTTGTGACAGCACCTTTGTTCCTACTGCTTCAGGCTTCCTGGAGTCTGTTCTACTAACACAAAGATTTTATGTCTGCTACGTATAGGCCCTCAAGCATGTTGGCCCTACTCCTCACACTGATTGTCTCTCTTCTTGCCATAGATGAACCTCTCCACACCCTTCCATCTCAGCAGAAAGGTCACATTTCTTTTGGAAGCCTTGGAAACTCTAGACTAAGGCCAGTGCCCAGTGGCATGTGCATCTTTGTTATTGTCTTTCACCCTTCTATTGGTAACTTATTCATCTCTAACTCTTCATTTCTCTTTATCCGTATTAAACAATCTTACATGTTACTTTTGTGTTGCTGTGACCAACTAGGTGACAGAAAAGACTTAAGAAAAGAAGGATTTATTTGGACTCATGGATTCAGAGGGCTCAGTCCAAATATTTGTCCCCATGCTGATAACTACAGAGCCGATGTGAAGCAGAGAAAGGGAGTACAGAATGAGGCCAAGGCAAGGTACAGCCTCTAAGGCCATGTCCTTGGTGAATGACTTCCTTCAGCTAGGCTCCATCTGCTCTTATTACTGTGTGCCAATCATCCTGTCATGTTATGACTCCAACGATAAATTACTCCATTGATAGGGGATTTAATGATTTATTGTCTGGATTTATTACCCGCAAAAACATATCCAGAGATGGATTTTAATAACTCCCTAGGTCTTTCTCAATCTACTTTAGTGTACCATAAAGACTAACCATCACAACTATAAAGATGGCTATCCAATCCTACACAGTTTTCTGGTTCCTAGAAGCCAAATAGTAGCTATAGTAATCATATTAAAGCAAGTGTCTGATAATGCAACACAGTCAACATGATAGCCTGTAGACAAAAAGCCATGGCTTTAATGCACATACCAATTAGTCTCAGGACTGGGGTTCAAGGCTAACCAGAGACGTTTCAAGATTAAAAGTAAATGCTCTACAGAGGAGCCCTGAGGCAAAGCGAGCCAACCCTGTGTCCTCTGTGAGACCTAAACCACTGCTGGAAACACTGGTTCTTTTGAAGCGCATCTGCTTCCAAAACCCAGTTACAATAAACGTGTTTCGTCACATTTGTTCGGAGCTGCAAGCAGTGACTGAAATGTTTATTGTCAATATTTTAGTTGTCAAGTGAAAAATAGCACAGATAATCAGTTACAGGTTCTGTGGACACAAGTGACAAGTGAAAGGGAAAAATGATAAAAATATCACCATATGAAAACAGAAATGGCATCACAGACAATCCAATAGACAAAGTGTAAAATTTCAGAGACTATCAAAATGCTTTCCAAGAATACCTCAATTAAGCACACAGCTCTTAAAAACTTGCTACTAAAAAGCATATTTTTATTTCTTAATAGTTTAAGGGAATAAATAGCTTTAGGCTTTCAGGTGCAGAATGGTTAAGAACAAGGACTGCCTATACACTTTCAATCGTGTGACTGGTGTTATAATTTTGAGCCTTGGTCTCCTCCCCACCTTTGAAACAGCAGAGATAATGCCAGTCTCAACGGTTTCTATAAAGGATAAAGGCATTCGGTATAGAAAAAGAGCATAACGAACACTCGCCAAATATGATTTCCTTCCATGGTAGTGGTGGTGTCATTATCCACACATAACACGAACTGTAGGTGAAAGTTTTGGTAGAGCTTTAAATCAAAAGAAAAATGGATACTTACAGAATCATCTAAGGCCATCCACAAATGTAACAGCACACTAAGACAGGGCTTAGCAGTGTACTTTTTGTTGCCCCCCCCCCAGTACTGGTAACTGAACCCAGAGTCTTGCATAGGCTAAGAAAGCACTCTAACACTGAGCTTTGCACTCAGCCCTAGGGCTTAACAATGTAAATACTGTCTTCGAACTTGATAAACCCATGGGATTGCAGTGCCTATGGGAAATGGCTTACCCGGAGCCATGCTAACACATTGGAGTCTAGATATTTATTTGGTAATCTGGGTTATTGTTTCCACATGACTCTTGTCTCTATTAATAGACCCAGTAGTTTGGAAAATCCCCAATGCTTCCATGGCAATCTGCAGTACCTAACACACTTCCAAGTGTGCCATGCTTTGTGAAAATGAACAGGTTTCCACACATCAGCCATAACATGTTCCTGGCTGAAAGTGAAGTGCTTACAAAATAATAACAGTTGTAAAATTAGGCATTACACCCGTGCTCCCTTTAAAATATGCACTAATTTTGGAATCGAAACATTCAAATGAATGGAACTTTAACACAGGGCAAAAGGATATATACTTCGTTATTGTTGGCTTCCTGAGATGAGAGGAGACTTTTCCACAAGATAAGTCCTCTGCAGAAGTGAAGGCTCAGCTAAAGAAAGAGAATCCCTTTCTCTCCAATTTGCACATGCTTAAACCAACTGTTTCCTATGCTTGAAAGCAAGCTAACCTAATGAGTGTCGAGGTGTTGAATGCTGTTTCCATCCGAAGTGGATGTAAACCGCTAACTCATTCATGCAAGGTCTTCAGGCAGTGGGCTCTGATAAGCATGACATGCTGTATCTGGTTCCATGTCAAACATGACTGTACATGCTTAGCGTTCCAGCTCTCAGAAGGCTAAGGCAGTAGAATTGTTGTGAGTTAGAGGTTAGCCTAGGCAATATAGTGAGACCTTGTCTCAACACACACATACAAAAACACTATTTCAAAGAAACTTCCAAGTATAGTATCTCTTAAGATTGGCTGACTGTATGAATCTACCCAACCTTCTCGTGCATATCAGGTTCAAAGTCCAAACTTGCTTTGATTCCCAGTTACATAACTGCAAGCTCCAAATCTATTAGTTCCCATTTAATTCCATACTTTCCAATGATCAGCTCTAGAAACCATCCACTACCAAATTGAAAACTATTCGGCCCAAAGGATAGATGGGTGGGTCATGCAGAATGCAGTGCTCCCTCTCAAACTTCCCTTTCTGTTCTCAGTAGGTACCACTAATCTCACCACCACAGTCAAACTATTTCTACTGGAAGCCTATGAGCTAAGAAAGTCTGGATCAACACTATGTATCAAAGGGACTGATTGCAGTCCAGTCCTGATCTGGACAGTCTTGACTTTTATCTTGATGAAATTCTACCGCAGCCCAGCCAGGTATGGAGGAAATGAGAACTTATTTTATGGAAGGGCAGCTCAGATTGGTACTACATACAATATCTGGTTCCAATCCAACCATGATGGTACATGCCTGGAACTCCAGCTCTCAGAAGGCTAAGGCCTTGTTTGTTGAATTTGAGTATTGAGTTTGTTGAGTATTCTTGAGTTTGAGGGCAGTCAGGGCTACATAAAGAGCTTCCTTCTCAAACCCTGAAAAATCTTGACATTTTCTTGCTTACTGAGAAGAACCTCAATAAGGGCCAACAAGTTAAGGGGAGAATTCCACCAATGCTAGAATGGCGTTAAAGCTTCCACAGAATTGACACTCAATCGTTTGATCTGAGGGTCTGGTCTTAAAAATAAGCTAGAAGTGGTAGAAGGAAATACCTCCGAATACTATGGCAAGCTTTGATTGCTGTGGATTATATTTGTCAGTATTTATTGTATTACAATAAAACCTGAGTCAAGCATTTTACTGTTCTTTTGCTTATATCGTATAGTTTCTGATTTTGTCTTTTTATGGTTTGTTAGTGTGGTGTATGTTTTTTGTGCTTTTTCTTCTTCTCTCACCCCACATCCACATGGCCAGTCCCATCTAGAATACCACCTATTTATTTACAATAGAAATTCAAATGCTACCCAGAAATTGGTTTTCTTATATTTCTACACTATAATTCATGCTGAAATTTCTCATTAATAAGGATAATATTTCCTTGGTAAGAGAGTATGTTTATGTGTTGACTATTTAGTAAATCACAACGTCTAGTTTTTCAAATGAGGAAAATGAAAGAACAACTCTGAAACCCATTACCCTAAAGATACTTTCCAAAGTTGCAGAGCCAGAAGGCTGCAGTATAAGTGGGCTCGCTAATGTTAATGGCCACTACCTTATAAAGACATAAAATATTATAATAAATCTCCAAAAGGCTTTGTTAAAAACATGAATATGTAAACATTGCGTGTCTGTCAAAGGTCAGGAAAGTTTAACAACACACATTCAGAAATCTGCATTTGAGCAGATTTCACTTTAAAGAAGAGGCTCCAAACATGAGACATGCATGCATAATAGGTCCTGTACTCCCAGAAGTCTGGGTATCTGGCTTATGAGGATAATCATGGGAAGGGTGTACTAGGATCCTGAGCTCCCTGCCCATAACGAAGTAATTTGTCAGACAGGCAGGTAGGCGACACAGAGTCTTGCATTGATTCATTTTTGTCACCAGTATCAAATCTTAAGTACAATTTTGAGGTACTCAAAACAGCATCACTTTTCAAATGCAACTTGGACTTGGTCCCCCGCGAAGTTAAAATGGCCTTGACCTTTTTGGCTGTCAGTTTGGATGATTTGGTAATGTATTTACAAAGCCCTATTATTTCCCTTCAGGAACTTTTTTCTCTGCCTTTTTTCAACTTTTCCTCTCCCTCTATCTTTCAGAATGCTTGCACCACCTTTTTGGAAATTGTAATACTTAACACATCACTCATTGCACCATTTTAAAGACTTTCCATTTCTAGACCTGTCTACACAATAGAAAGTACTCTGAGTACATGAGATTAAGCCTGTAAAATTACAATAGAAATAAGGAATTGAGAGCAAAAGGGCACATACACCCCATATTACAGTAAGAAAAGTTTGTGTAACAGACACAGGGACTTAATCTTCACAGATGCTGAGGATTGAAAGTTCTCCCATTTGTAACGGATTCCCACTCAATGTATCTGTCTAGGGTGTGTGATGAAAGAAAACTGTGTTTAAGTTTAGAGTGTGCTAAGAATAACAGCCAAGTATCTGGGTCAAAATCCCCATTCAAGTAATTACATTTTCCCAACCAAATGCTAATTAACACTAACTCCTTAAAAACACTGAGGGTTAGATTATTGGACCAAATGCATGTCCACAATGCTGAAAGCAGTGCAGGTACCTTCACAGGTTACTTTTTATATGACTTGAAAATCTATTCTCCTTTATTCAAAGGTGTATCCCCACTAAGGGCACATTAACAGCTCATCAGGAGAAGTAACTTCATGTGTATAGTTTTATAAAGTCTTTACAGCTAATACGAATCAGTCACTGACTTACCCAGCAAAAGTCCCCTCTAAGTACTTCATCCATCCACAAACCAGGTGATAATAGGAAAAGGAACAAAACAAGTCTCCAGGAGGTGCATGCCTGTGCTTCTCACAAGCACACACGCATATACACAAAGGTACACAATTTGTATTCAAAAGAAAGAATTCCAGATCTTTACTGGTAACTTCCTTTATCTTACTTTACACAAGTCCCAGAGTTGGCTAGTGATATGTGTCGAGATTTATTTCATTTTATTTTATGTGTATCGGTGTTTTACTTGTAAGACATGCAAGCAATGCCAACGGAAGCTAGAAGAGGGTATCAGATTCCCTGAAACAGGTGGTTGGTAGCTGCCATGTGAGTGCTAGGAACTGAATCTCTGTCCACTGCAAGAGAAGCCAGATATCTTAACCATTAAGGCATCTCCTCAGAGAGCAGATCTATTTGAACATCCTATAACTATAACTATAATCTGACATAGTACCAGCAGGTCCCTAAATATAGCCCAAAATGATAGTTACTAAACCTGTTAAAAGAAAAGGTCAGAAAGACTCTGAAAGGTCAGATCAGGAATTGGAAAGATTGGTCTCACACCATTTGGCGCATGGTGAAGCGATCCTCAAACCTACTAACTAATTGGAATTAGGAAGATTTTTGAGTCTTCCTCAAACAGATGAGCTGTATTCCACAATAGCATTTGCTTCCAAAAAGCAAAGTGGTAACTAGTACATTTTAGAGGAAAAGCCCCTCCAATTTTTCAAATATTCTGTTGTTTAGTCAGTGATCACCTTTAACTATCCATACTGACTTCCAGAGGTTTGGGTAAAAGAGGCTTTCTTTGGACATGGTGGCTCCGAATAATACATTTTTTCTTTCCTTTTTGAGTTCCTCACTCATCTAGCCTGTGCAGTAGGCCAATTTCTCCATTAATGTTCATTTATCTAGAGGATCTATAACAAAGTAGTGACTGCTTATCTCCTGACAGTCAGTGGTTATTAAGTGTTGTTGACATTTGATACTTGGTTTAATTTTTAATTATAAAACTATTATTCAATGCAGCATTAATTTTATCAAATGGAAAGAGAAATTCTTGTAAAATTTACCTAACAGTTGTTAAATTTGAAGTCATTCAGAACAAGTTAAATATAGTTGAGTAACCGCATTTGAAAGAAGATAATATTTATTTTTCATTAAAATAGAAGTTTTAAATTACATTTTGAAATTTGATCATGGGGCTAAAGCGATTATTTGGTGGTTTAGAGCGCTTGCTGCTCCTGCAGAGGATCTAAGTTTGCTTCCCAGCACTCACATGACGGTGAATAACTGCCTGTCTCTCAACTTCTAGCCTTCTAACCCAGTCTTCTGACTTCTGAGGGGTTGTCTATTCACATGGTGCACACACACGCTCTCAGGAACACACACACACACTCTAGATAGTTTCTAAAGCAAAACTTTGATCACAGTGTTAAACCTGCACATAGTAGAGTTGAGTCGGGGAAAATCAGGAGTTGGAAGCCAGCTTGAACTAATTGAGAGTCATTGACCAGACTTAAGCATAGAAAAAAATGGATAGTGTTGTCTTCAAAATGGCATATGTTTATAAGTTGGTAATCTATATAATTATTTTATAGTTTATGAGTAAATTAGTTACTCCATAAATGAAAAGATCATTAACAAGTGTTAACTTTTTAATTAAATTGTAATTTTGTTTTTCACTTAAAAATGTGATATTGTTTGCTATAAAAAGAAGTTTCGTATTTCTATTTTTTATAAAGCATAGCTATATATATGATAAAAAAATATCCAATATGACTTTGTTATTAAAACTTCATGGGTGGCCATTGGGCATGAGCATTAAAAACACATTTTTGGAGACTAATAGTGAAAAATTTTAAAAATCTGGAGAAAAGTAGAGATAAAGTCCTCCATTGGCCAGACAAGAGCAAATTGCACCATGGGTAGAGTTGGAGTTAACTAGCACATTTGTGTACTAGGATCACTTCAGCAGGAGGAAATCATTACTTAAATCATAGGCATCAAGGTCAAAACAGACCCAGAGAATGAGTAAGTTCAGAATGAACAAGTACAAAAGATGGAAGAAGCCCTGGAGCAATTGCAGGGTGATTAAATTAAAAAAACAAGGTCAGTGTGTACTGAGCTGAAGAGTTCCTGTGGGGTTCAGCACACAGGCCACACACACAGAAGTCCTTAACCATACTCTAAAACCTGAAAACTGATGAACCAATGGGAACAATCCACCTCTAGGGCATGGGCGACATGCTGGGGCTAATTGTGAAGCAATGTCCTGGGTGGGAAGGCATCTCTGGAATAATGGCTTGACGCAGAATGGACATTTTGTAAACTAGGTTCTGCTTCTTCTGTTTTGGAAACTGGGGGTCCCTAGCCTGAATGATTGATCATTCCTGGCTTAGACAAGCTGAACTGACTTCCCACTGCCGTGGGAGGAAGAATTAAATCTCTGAAAGATCGTTTTAATAGTTTTGATTTCTCGTATAAAAAATTGAATTTATCTCCATCCTTCTGTTACTCGCTCACCAGCAGGTTCTCACATATGAGCCTCATATTGTTGAGAAATGGATGTGGACTCCCATCCTCTTGTACTCCGTTTTGCTGTATGGCTCCTTCTTCCTTCTCATTTAAGTCTCAGTCCTTCAACTTCCCCCATGTTCACTCTGAACTGAAGTTGAACTCGGTCTCCCTACTGTTCCTTCTATCTCAGACCTCTGGTAAACTAATCCAGGAGTATTGAAGAGCTCACTGGACTGTGAGCTCAGTAGAGGCAGGGTTAGGTCTTACCCTTTTAATCTGTGAGTCCCCAGCACCTATACCAGGTAAACAACTCATTCAAATATTGATCAGATTCAACTGAAATGAATGGAAGAGAGATTTGGCACCTGGCAAGGGTTTGGACTGTTAATTTACTCTCTATAGACAGCGAAGAATGTCAATTATGGGCAGTTCCAACATGGATTCAATTTTTCCATCTATTTTTGTTTTTATCAGAATTTTTTAGTGTCTGTTGCTACAAGAGACTCTTCAGTCACAACTTCTAACATGCTTATGAAGACATTTTAAAGGTCCTCAACTTAGAGTTAAGAAATCTGAGCATCAACTCGCTCTGTCTCTTATCAAATGTTTGACTCTCCAAGCATCTTGCCTCAGTGAATGAAATTAAGATGAATAGGACACAATTTCCTCTCTTCTTTCTTCCATTTCTTTTGTTATATGGTACTTAAGACATATGAATCAAATTATTCCTATTCTACCACATAAAATGGAGAGACTTCATTTTCCTCAGTATCAGAAGTAGGATAAATATATAGGAAAAGAGCTACTATGTACTAAATTGTGACTTCAAGAGAGAAAGGTTCAAAGCTCTTCCCTATGAACCAAGGAATGGGACTTTCTTTGAAAACAGCATTTCCCGGTGAGTCATCAAGTTGAGATGAGGTGATACTAGATCAGACAGGGTTAGAGTTTAAAGACTTAAATGTCTTCAACTTAAATGTGGAAACCTAGAAGGGGAGATACATGCTCACAGATAGAAGGCACTGGTGGGACAGAGAAAACAGAATGCAACACCAAGGACTGCTCCCCACTACCAGAAGCTAAACGCGCCAAGGAAATACTCTAGGGTCTTGCGAAACAACCTAACTCTACTAGTATCTTAAGCTCAGACTTCCAGTCTTCAGAAGTACAGAGAACACACTTCTGTTGTTCCAAGGAACAAAATGTATGAGCATTTGATACTACAGTTCTAGGAAACTATCACAGATGCCATATTGAGAAAATGACAAACAGAAAGAGATCTTCTCATTCCATATTCTAACATATTCTAACATACCTAGCATTTTCCTTATAAGCAACTTCCCATTTTTGGTAGTGGAACTTCTTAGATAGTCTAGAAAGATGGGGCTCTGGTGACACAGAAAACAAGCACATGTGTAAGAACCAGAAAGGAGAACAAAAAAAAATAGCCCTGTTTAGAGACACTATGAGGCTGTTCTACTAAGAACATTTTGTGCTGAACACAAAGCAGACCATAACTCATCATTTGAAGATCACCAATGAAATGATGCATTTATCAAGCTGAAATGAGCAATGTAGTTGTACCCTAGACAACATATCTGTTATCTCAAAGGGATAGACAGGGATATAACATGATTCTCAAACCAAACAATTATGAACAAGAGCTCTTCTGGGAATATCAATTGGGAGGAGTGAGCCTAAACAACCACTATGTTTTAATTTAAGATGTTCCCAATACTAAAATGACAATGGGCACTGAACACTGGAAATAACAAAAAGCTCAATTGCCTTTCACAAACCAAAGGCTTCGAGACAAAATGTACAGTCGATGAAAACAAAAAGGATAAGAAAAGTATAGTCAGGAAGCCAGGCCTCGGACAGATCTGCAGTCTTGTAAGGAAAAATAAAAGCAATGCCATTTGATGTAGAAAGCATTGAACCACAAAGAATCACAATATACTTTTCTTTTCATTTGTCTGAGAGCAACAGCATTAATCCACTGTGCCAATTACTCATGAAAGCCTTCTTATTATGAAATATCGAATGTAAGCCAGCAACACTGTGAGGTAAATATCCTTATGGCATTTATATTCTAGATTAGGACAGAGAAGCAAAGCATCATCACACATTTTGTAGCTTATATGCTAGAGTTTATACCTACTAAATGTTCATTATGTAGAGCATCAAGAGTATCCCAGCACCACATGCTTAGGTTTTAACATAGGACCCAAGGCAGAAGATATGATATAGTCTAGTCCAGCTATCTTCCTATAAGAGCTCTCCTGTGCCCACAATGGTAAGTAAGTTACTACCAGAAGGAAAATCCCTCAAGCTCCCACAGACAAAGAAATCTTCTGATACTCAGGTAGGAAATGACCAAGCAATCTAAATTTTAATTTTATCATTTGAGACAGGGTCTCAGTATGTCGTCCAGCTTAGCCCTGCACTTGAGATCCTCATGCTGAGGACTTGCTTAACTTTTTGACTTCTAAGGAGGGCCCTATGATTTGCCATCAGCAGTCTGAAGCTGTGGACTCGCTGATTCACTTTAGTAGAATAGGAACTAGTAATATCCTATGGACAAAAAGGAAGTTCAAAATGTTTTTGTCTTGTGGTGGCTTAATAATAGGATATGTGTGCCCCTGGTGAACATCCAGTGGCTAGAGAAGAACATAGCAAGTGCTTGCCCTGAAGGTACAACATGTCGTATTTGCTAAGCGTGAACTCCAGATGAACACCAGGCCAGACAAAAAAAAAACTGTGTTCTGAAATTTATTCTCTCCACTCTTCCAAATGTACTTAAAACACTGTCTTAGCGATTCCTCTACCATTATTACGACTGTTGTTAAACCATCTTTTCAAAGCAACGGCCAGGCCATGGATAGGCAAGCCACAGCCTTGTTATTGACTAGGGTAAATCTTAGACAACAGACAATTCACCAATGAAAGCAAAGAAATCACTGGAAATTGGGTCCAGGGGCTGTTCTTCTTGGAATCATTCCCCGTGACTATAAGAGGTTTCTTGACTACTGGAACTGATTGACTATCCATTGAGCTCCTCATCCAGAAGCTATCAACAAAGATCTATCAAGAAAGATCAACATTTGCTAAGTTTTGAACAAATACAAACTATCTGTGAATCCCCTTTTAGGGACAGAATTCAAGACTGTGAATATAAAATTAGACATAGAGCTTTAGAGAGAATGTTGTCAAGAAGTGAGCCTATTCACAAAATCATTAGGTTAACTATTGATAAATATATCTTCACACACAATGTCTTAAAAATCATATGTAAAAATGATCTCACCATTTCATATTTACCCCTACATTCTATAATTGAGCAATTCTAAACTGGCACCAAACAACCCTTTCCCAGCATTAGCACCTCTGTGCAATTCTCTGCCATTGAGTACGTCTTGATTCTGACCAACAGCACATTGGAAAGGTAACAAGATGTGTGTGAAAATATATGCATAACTATGATTTATCAGAATGTTCCATTTAACTCTTTCCGATTAGCTTATAAAACACTATGACCAAGGCAACTTAAAAGAGTTTACTTAGGGATTACAGTTTTAAAGGGTGGGCTGATGGTTGTCATTTCAGGGAGCAGGGCAGCAGGCAGGTGTGGGAATGGGGCAGTAGCTGAGAGATTCCTTCTGACCCACAACGTGAGGCAGAAAAAGAGCTGGGAATGAAGTGGGCTTTTGAAATTTGAAAACCAGAGATGCACACCTCCTCCAACAAAATAATACCTCCTAATTCTTCTCAAACGGTTCCACCAACTGAAGACCAAGTATAAAAATTATGAACCTCTGGTGGCCATTCTTATTCAAAGATAGATCTTCTTATTTTGTAAATTTTATTAAGCATGAAGCTAACCTGGGGAGCTTATTACAAATCAGGATTCACTCCCAGGGACTGCATCAAACCTTTGGCAAAGGCGGGTGGAAGGAACTATCGTTTATCCAAATGGTGCTTCTCCTGCTAAACTTGGTCTAACAGTGCATCGTGGCAACCATTCACTTTTCTGTCTCCGAGTGTTGCCCTTACGAGCCCTTTCTCTTGAGTTCTCATCTTTTCTCATCTGTACTACCTGAATATTCTCATTTTCCTTATCTTAAATATTTTGTCTTTTTCATCAACTTTTTTTTTCCAAAATGACATAAGTATAATCTTTCTAAAACTATATGAGAAGGTCACACCTCTTCCTCAAAAACCTTCAGTGACAATTCAAATGTTTTAACAGGTTTATGTATATAAAATAAATTTATAAAGAAATCAACTATATAAGGACAATTAGACAAAACATATTCATGATAGAACATTATGTATTCATTGTTAATGCTGCTTTAAGGGCCATTAAGTCACATCAAACTACATTCACAAAGATATGGAAGAAAAGAAGAATGCATGATTCTCCACTGAAGAAACACTAAAAAGAAATTCACCCAAAATGTGATTGTTTTATCCCTCTTTGGTGAATTATGCTACCCTTTTTTGTATATCTTTATTTTCCAAGTTTCATATAATGAACATGTAATAAAGAACATATTATAACATATAAATATAAATAACATATAAGCATATAAATAACAGTATCATGTTATATAAACAATGCATAGCTCTTCTCTAGTCAAGTTCACTCTACTAAACCTGGAGTCCAGAAAGAACAGGATTCTTGTTACTTGGCTCAGCATCGTCACCAAATACACCTACCCTCTGGCCACAGTGAAAAACTTGTTTTCCCTCACCTATGCACCATATGCCTTATCACAGTGCAGTCAGTCTGGAAAGATGCCCTTTTTTAAATCATTACCAGAACCATTAGATTTCTTGTTGATCTTTCAAGGTTCATGCCGAAAGCCACCTCCTCCTAAATTGTTTCTCAGATCCCTTAGTGAAGAAAGTATCCCTTTATGCTCCCCTACCACAGGCTATTTGCTGTTTTATTTGTTCATGTTTATTGCTCATAGAACTGCATATCCACTCACATGGTAACTGACAAGCCTTTCTGCCTTGTCGCAAAGCAAGCACTGGGGAGGCAGAGACTGTGGCTGAACAGTTCGAAGTGCCTTGCTTGGCCCAAGTGTTAGCAGTCACTTGTAAGAAAGTGAATGTTAAGATAAAACAAAACCTACAGCACAGACATAAAAAATAAATTAGGGCATCTTTTGGAAAGTCACTATCATTTGATCCAATGGGATATTAACTGCTAAATGAATTCAGCATTCTGAAGGATAAATGGAGTCATCAAAAATTTTCCAAGCTGAGGATATTACCATATCCCATCATAGGTCAAACAAAGAACACTAGAATTTACAGGTAAACACCTTTGAGTTTTATAGCATACAATAAATTAGAGTGAGAAAAAAGTTCTAGGATCTTATGTTATGGCTTTTGTCACACAGACATGAGTTTAAAGCTAAAAGAACTAGTAAAGACAAAGTCACTTGAAAGTATAGGCAGAAGCCACTAGGAAAATCCAAGAACAAAGTACATAATTCCAGGTACAATCTGAAGGACAGGATTGTCAATATGAGAAAAGTGGGAAGGAATATGACATTTGCTGACACCCTATGCACACATAGTGGGCTTGGGGTTACTATTATGATTATTTGGTCCCCACAGTAGCCCATTGTCATTCCCATCTCATGGGTAACAAACTGCAACTCAGAAAAATTATATCATTGTCAAGATCACATAGCTACTACATAGTAGAACTAGGACTTAATCCACACCCTTTTAGCTTCCTGATTCAGTCCCAGGAATATTTTGGCTTTAGACAAGGTGTCCAGTTGTAGATATGAACTCTCCGTTCTTGACTCAGTCTTCGAGGATTCGATTAAATGGGAAATTGACAATAGGGTCTTAGGCCTCAGCCACAATGCTTTGCTTCAACAGGTTCATTGGACTACACCAGATCATAAGAGGACCCAACGCTCTGCTTTCAGCTCACTATTTTAGAGAGGAGAATCCTTCATAAAACCCATGAGGCTGATTTTCAACTCCTCCTACGCAAATTTCTGAACCTATTTCCCATTACCAAAGAAATAACGGCCAAGATTCTTGCCATGAGATCTGCAGCCCTTCCGGATCTGACCCAGTGTTATGGTTTTGAACGTGAAATGTCCCACAAAGGCTAATTGAATGTTTGCTATTCAGCTGGTGGTGTTATTCGGGAATCCTTTGGAAACCATAGGAGGTAGAGCTCAGTTGTCACAAGTGGGTAAATAGGGTAAGTCTTTCATGCCTTAGTCTGTGCTTCTGGCTCCACTGTGACATAAAGGGCCTCCATTCCCTGTGTTCCTGTCCCTGCAGACCTAGCCACTGTGCTCTGCCTTCCCTGCCATAATGTTAGACTGAAGCCCTCTGAAGCAGTGGTCCAAAGGAAACTTTTCCTTCCTGAATTTTTCTTGGGTGATCTGGACACAGTGACAGAAAAGTAATCAGTACACCCAGATTCCGTTAATATTCCCGGCCTCCCTCTTACCCCTACACATGTTCACCATTCTCTTTCTGCTCCCGAACATTTACAAATGATATTCTTTTACATTTCAATGTGGAAAATTTGGATTCACGCACCAAGACTCAAGTCCTCTGAACTGTCTCCCTTGAGCAACTATCCTATATAAAATAATACTTGTTTTCTTAATATTCCTTTAATACACAATATAGAAAGTCACTGAAGTACTTCATAACTGTTGTCTCCCTTACTAGAGTGTGGATTCTTTTAAGATGACATAACTTCTACATACATTGCATTAGCCAGTTAGTAGCTAGCATATAATAACATTTGATAAATGTTTATGAGAAGGTAAGAGGCAAACATCAATTCAAACATAACTTACTTACAGAGATAAAAGTATGCAAGCCAATGTATAAATCACATGTCTACACACACACACACACACATACACACACACACACACACACACACACACACACATACACACACATGCCAAACTAACATGTCACCATTGCATTAGCAACCTTCAGTTCAGTTGATGTCAATTTTCTAACTTCTCCCTGAGTAACTTTCTATTATCAGCGTCTGAGGAACACATGATGTCAACATCTGCAAATTAAGTCATCTCACGCAGAACTATGGTAATAATAACATGCCAGATGAATTATACCCAACAACAACAATATAACAAATACCTGGTCAGGTGTCCAAACCTCAACTGACCTCAATCCCTCACACATGTTATGTAATGCTACTGTGAATGATTCTGACCACCAATGTCTCTGCAATGCAAGCGGAACATCTAAGAACAAGAATCTGAGCTGTTAAGCCACACACTGGTTCTAAAAGAGAAGCACAAGACTATCAAAAATTCCATATAGCTGTCATATCCCACATCTGGGCAACAACATCAGCCAGGTCCCACCAGGCTTATTCATCTGTATTTGGAGAGAAGCATGAGGATGAAGAAATGGCAGGTAGAAAAAACAGAGATACAAAAGAAAATCCAGAGACACAGGGTAGAGTTGGGAGGGCATCCATTAAGTACTGAAATTCGCCCTGTGATTCTTTCTCATAGGCTTTATATATCCCAATCCAAAGAGGAGGGAGAAGACAAAAGACTTCTTTACCACAATACAAGGAACCTCAATACCCAAAGCATCAAGTAGCTATAGCCTAGGTCAAAATATCCTGTTAGTAGCCACAGCCTCGGTGAAACCTCCTGTCATAATCCTGAAGGAGCAAGAATAGGCCTGAACTCTCTGACCTTTGGTCGAGGTGAACCGAATTCACATCCTTGGGCTTCCACAAGAAGCATGCCAATGACATAGCTACATTGAGTAGAGGAGCTTGCTGACAAGCTTGACTCGATTACTTCAGTTCAATTCCAGGAACTGATATAATGGAAAGAACCAATTCCTATAAGTTGTCCTCTACACACATACACAGCACACAGAATCAACTACACAAGGCTCATAAGGACTCATGGAGACTGAGGCGGGAATCACAGAGCCTGCACGGGTCTCCACTAGGTCTGCATATATGTTGTGGTTGTTTAGCTTGGTGTTTCTGTGGGGCTCCTAACAATGGGAGAAGATGTATTTCTGATTCTTTTGCCTGTAGAATCCCTTTCCTCCTACTGAGTTGCCTCATACAGCCATAATATGAGGGTTTGCACCCAGTCTTATTGCATCTCGTTATCCTGTGTTTGGTTGTTAACGCTTGGAGGATGCTCCTTTCTGCAGGGAAATGGAGGAGCAATGGATCTGAGGAATGGGAAGAGTGGAGGGAAGAGAAACTGTGCATTTGAATTTTAAAAGTATAAAATAAATACAAAAGAGGAAGAAATGTCATACTGCACAAATATAAGACAGGATTTGAGAGTGAAAAATTAGAATATAATTAAACACTTAAATTCATACACATAAGAGTATGAGTTCACAGATGCTTCATATGATACCTTCTGTGAAATGAACTACATTTAATGACAATTTCATGCTTGATGGGCAAGATGCCAAGTTTCTTAATCCAAACAGCTGTTACTTATACTGAATTTTGAAAATTCTAACACTAAAATCACCCAACAAAGGTCTAGTAAGTAAGTTGCAGGTTTAGTACACAATATTTTTATTTTCATTTTCTAATATGTTTTGAATTGAATTGAAATAGAATTACATCACTTTCCCCCATCCTTTTCTTCCCTTAGCCCCTCCCAGTTTCCTTTCCTCAAACCCCTACGCCTCCTATTTCCCCCACTTTCAAGTTGATATGCGGTTCTTCTTTGATTATTATTGCAACATATATATGCATATATATGAAATATGCTTAGTTTGTCTTTGTTTTGTGTATATATGGTTTTAGGACTGACCATTCATCATTGGATAACTAGTAAGGGGATGCATCCCAAGACTTGGTTAATTCGTCTCTCCGCAGTTATTAGTTCTTTGTCTAGGAGAGGGGTATTATGAAATTTTCCCATATCAATACTAACATTCCTGTTGATATTGCCATTAGTCTGGTCTTGCTTATGCATCCATTTCTAAAAATGGCTGTTTCATTATAGACTTCCAGATATTCTGGCTCTTAACCATCCTCAAACATTTCTTGACAAATTCCTTGGCCTCTGATGCCCCGAGTGGTGATATAGAGGCATCTGTTGGGACAGGGATCCCTACAACCTGTTGATCTCTACACCAGAAAATGTCGTTCGAGCCATCGACGGGGGTGGGGAGGGGTAGAGACACAAACAGTCCTGCTTAGTTGCAGCACATATAAACCATGACAAGATATGCAGTCAACAACTGTCTAATTGGACGTAAGGTCCACTCAACAGGAGGGAAATCATGCCTGATACTAGAAATTTAGCCAGCTTCCCAGGTCTAGTGATGTCAAGTTCCTTAGAAAAGTATCTACTGTTACTATGTTTTTAGATCAGGATAATTCCTCATCGAAGATGACTTTCTTTATATCAAATGGAGACCATCAAAGAAAAGGTACAGAATATTTTTGATGAATCTTTAATTATAAGTAAAAACTTCAAAATCATTTTGTTACCAAAATTCAGTTTTAAATCTGCTATCTGAAATATAATCCATTTTGCTTTTACAATAAGAAAGGAACTGTGTTATTGATAATAAAGAGCAAATTTTCCTTCCATACTATGTAAGTCTAAATTAGCATCTATATTAGATAATGCTTAAGGGGGAAGCAGCTGCAGAAGAGTTAATGCAATCAGAGGTCTTTTACATGAAGCTGAAATAATATAAAATAAATGATACGCCATCAGTTCTTCATAGCCAAAGCTTCTACATCTACAGATTCAACCAACCACAAATGAAAAATCTTTAAAAATATAAACATGGGATTTATATTAAATACAAACAACTTTTTCCCTTGTCATTTTTCCATAAGCAATGGGTTTTAACAACTTCTTGGATGAGTAAACCAATTCAGACATCATTTAAAGTACAAGCTAGGATGTGCATAGGTTATAGGAAAATAGCCAATTTTCTCTACATGGCTTGGGCATCCTTGGACATTCCATCCAGGAGGGAATCCCTTCCAGAAATCCTGGGAGGATTATGTTCTTTCTGGATAGTTTCAAATGTAACAGCAATAATGAAGCATGGTTGTGACTTGCACCAAATTCATAATCCTATTTAACCCCCAGGCACGAAGGCAGTAAGCCATAAATAAGTGACTGCATCCATAAATGTTAGATTATACTAAGTGGTAAGGTAGTCCATGAGTTCATTGTTTATTATTTTTAATAAAGTTTTCCTTCCCTCCCTTTCTCGCACTCCTCTCCACCATCCCCCCAACTCACCCCCATCCACTCCTCAGAAAGGGTAAGGCTTGCAGGGGGAGTCAACAAAGTCTGGCACATCAAGCTGAAACAGGACCAAGCTCCTGCATCAAGGCTGGGCAAGGCATCCCACCATAGGGAGTGGGCTCCAAAAAGCCAGCTAATTCAGCAGGGATAGAACCTGGCTCCACTGCCAGGGGTCCTACAAACAAACTAAGATATACAATTGTCTCCCACATGCAGAGAGCCTAGTTCAGTGCAGTGCAGGCTCTCCAGCTGTCTGTCTAGATTCCGTGAGCTCTACGAGCTCAGGGATCCATGAGTTCTTACTTGATAACTGTTGATGCTGTTTGCATAGCTGAAATATTTCGCAGCAACTTTAAAAGTCCATGTTGTGATTAATTCCTTCAATTCCTTTCAGAAGATGTATCTAACAGTAAAAGGACACTCGCTTTGTTAACTTGGAGGTGCTCTTAGTAAAGAAAAATTTATCAAAATATGAAGTTTGAAGCCAATGTTGTAATTAAGCAGACAAGTAGGCAGTATTCTGATTACAAATAAAGAATATTAATAGGCAAAATGTATCAAGCACTTACCATATGACAGGCACTGCGTTGAGCACTTTATATAAATTATCTTCTTTAATCTTCACATAAGCCCACTGAAGAAGGTACAAGTTTGATTTATGTTTGAAAGATAATAAAGCAGGCACTTAAGGGAGGGGAGAGAAATAAAGTTCCCACAGGAAATCATTGGATTATCATCGCCAAAGTGTGACTATGACATTGCTTTGACACGTAGCTGCCGCAAACTTTCCACAGGTGAAAACTGTGCTTTGTTCCAGAAGATTCTTTCATAAACTCTCAACTCACTCCAATGCAAAAGTTTGCCTCTTCCTTTCTGAAAAAGATTCCAAATCCAAGCTTTTCTTGAATGTTTTCCCCGAGTGGGTCCTCAATAAATGTCACTGTTTTAGAGTACCTTCCTCAATATATGACTCAAACATTAAAACTCAAATATGTCTGTGTTTCTGTTTCATTTATATTAAATTCTCTGCCATCCGATGACAGTCGCTCATGGTTTTACAGACACTTGGAAAAGTTTGAAATGACTCTTGGCTCATTAATATTAGTGAAATTCAAGTTGAGCAAAAATGCCTGAGATGAACCTGATAGCTCTCAGGCTAATGCTGCAGCAGTATAGGAGGCTTGCCTAATGGAGGGACCCTTTAACTCTTTCTGGACAGTATGTCATCTGGGGAGATGACCATCAGTCAAGCCAACACCAGGCTTATTTCCTGGTTCAAGCATCAGGCTTGTGTCCAGACTCCTTCTCACATTGCTTACACTTCTGTTTCTTCCTTCCTCTCACCCTCTCTCCATTTTCGACCCTTAGGCAATCTGACTTCCGCTTCCCTGGCTCTCAGCACACACTTGGTATTTGATCCATCCTTAGTTTGTAAGGGTCTGCTTTCAGCAGTGCACTGTTACCCAAGGAAAGACTATACAAAGTTCTAAAGACAAAAATCTTCAAAGGAAAACGAAGGCCAAGTTTTTTGTGATTGGCAGGCACCACAAATCTCTGGAGACAATTTAGATATCATTCCACAAACCCTATGCCAGAACTGTGAAACCTCACATTAATCTTTATGTTTGTGTTCCACCAGTTAGAATCTGCTGGCAGGCACAGAAATTTTTCAAATCAAGCTACAAATTTTACATAACACCTGATTACACTAGAAGACCTGCAAATTTTTATTACCGAAAATATTTTTTAACTTGGAGTCAAGAACCAAAACAGACTTTAACTTCCAAATGTATATCAAAAATATTCTAGCCAGGCGGTGGTGGCGCACGCCTTTAATCCCAGCACTCGGGAGGCAGAGGCAGGCGGATCTCTGTGAGTTCGAGGCCAGCCTGGTCTAAAAGAGCTAGTTCCGGGACCGGCACCAAAGCTACAGAGAAACCCTGTCTCGAAAAACCAAAAAAAAAAAATATTCTATCACTTAGATGACTTCCAAACCAGATTATCAACAAACATTCATCAAGCATATATTTCAAGCTAAGTATGCAGGTAGATTCCAAAACAAGATCAATTGTGGCTGGCCCAAATCCTTAGACCGATTATGACATAGAAGAACAAAATAGCTACAGATTTTATAACTTCATCACCAAAAGGCAGTGTCAGTGAATGTTGATGACAAAAATGATACAGGAGGTAGATTTGTGAGACTCAGCATAGCAGAGCCCTACCTTCTGTCCCACTCCCATAGAAATGGATGATGCCTGACGGTGAGTATTTGAACAAAGGCCCAGTCACTGACCTGCTTAACCTTCACTTTGAGTCTATTTGGTCCATTTTCCTTTCTTTTGAGTTCTCCGTAGTCTGCCTCTCCTACAGCCACCTTAGATATAAGTATCAACAGGTATAATCAATGAAAATCTTAGGTCAATGGGCCAAAATGATATCCTAAGCAAGAAAGCCCCTCATTGCATTTGCATAGCTCTGCATGACAGATCCTGAGATAATGGTGTGAGGTAATGCCCCACCAGACTACAGACAGACCAAATAACCTTGTCTGCTACCATGGAAACCCCCAATCCTTACCTTTGTTTATCTTCCCTTTAAAACATACAGTGAGTGCTGTGAGCTATTCAAAGACACATTTTTCAGATCATTAAGCCTTTGTATCTCCCAGGGTGGTCATGTTAATAATCAATTCCCATTCACTCCCTTACCACTCAATGACTCTTGTCTTTCCAGGATCAGTGACCAAGCCTTGTTCATTGGGATTCCCTGGGGCCAGAATAGTATGATGTCCTACCAAAATTCCAGAGACCTGGCTTGTACTCACAGATGTGCCACTATTTTTGTGTGCCCTGAACCAGTAGTTTCATTTCCTTGGTTCTCAACTGTATCTTCTATACAGGGAAACAAAAACAACTTGCCCCAGCTATTCATCAAGGTGTTTTAAAGAGCATGAAACATGTTGGATAAAAAGCAATTTCCAGAATCTAGATTTTGATATCCTCAAACCTTTGAGCAAGTCCTTTCCCCTCTCCAGGCTTCAGTTCTGTTCCCAGAATTAAAGATTCAGATTGCCTGCTGTTTGAAGGCCAACTTGGGAAGAGGAGAATTCATATAAAGTAATCAGAGGCAGTTGAGGGTCTGAAGTCTTGATAAGACAGGAAAACCTGCTGCCTTTTGGAGACACTTTGGGGCACAAAGAGATTTTACAAAGGACAGGGAGATAATGGGCAGGAAAATAACGGGCTCTTTCTCATTTAGTAGGCATGCCTGATTTTTCTTCTTTTTTTTTTCTTGTTCAGAAAACTAAAATCTAAGGAGGGACATTGGAAATAACATCAGAAGTTCCAGGATCTGGAGTTGTAAAGAGAGATTATTTAATACTTAATATCTTCAAGGACTAATTAGAAATAAGAGCTTGGCAAACTCTACCCAGGACAATTCTTATAAAAAGCTTCCTCATTATAGCCTCTTCAACTGTAGATACAATGGTGGCTTATTCTCCAAGATAACTTGAGTGTAAGATGATAGAAGTGGAAGTAGAGGATATGAAATCTATTACTTCCTATATGATATCAGAAGAATATTATTTTCCTGCCCATTATCTCCCAACTGTTGCTGTTTATAGTACCATAAACAATGCTGGCAAGTCTATGGGTTTTATCATATTAACTTAGTTTTCCCAATCATAAACTTAGAGCCCACTCTGTAAACCACCATATAAGATAAAGAACTTTTACATCATTGTGAAGTTTGAAAGTTTCCATGAAAAATTTAGGGGAATGAAAGGGGTACCTCCAGAAGGTAACTACCAGAGATAGGATACCCCCAAACAACAGCCATACAGTTAAGGGTTTTAAAAACAACATGATAAGAATTGTGCCTGTAAAAATCATGACAGTGTGTTTCGTGCAGATCTCCAGCTATAGGATACGTCATCGTGGCTATATAATCATAATTTGGGTGTGAAGTCTATAATCATAGTCAATTTCCTTAATTCTTTGTCACGGCTTCATTCTCATTAACCACCTACCTCATCCTCTGATTTCATGGAAGAATAAGGGATTGGGCTATATCCATCTATGTTCTAGATTATTTGTATATCATGTTCCACAAATACTTTGACTCAATGAAAGGAAATCAACTATCCAAACTAGCTAACAAAATCTTTCTTTTTAAAAATTAATGTATAAATTGCAACTCGATGATTTTATACTGCTTTACCTTTGTGTTTCCTCCATTACCTAGTTGGATTTCTATGTTGCACTAATCTTATTTTTTCCCTTGAGGCCAAGACACTAGGAGGCCACAAAGCCCCTCCCTCTTCAGATAGACTATCCAAAACTGGTTGTATATCTGGCAGCTGTCAGAGTAACAATCCATCAACAGACATCTAACTTCATGACAATTTCATATGCATGCTAAGTGGTACCTATTACAGACTCATGACAGTTGATAATGTCATAATGATTAGAAAGAGACGTTAAGGAACAAAAATGGACAGAGCATTAATTTCTAGAAAAATCTCTACTAATTCTCCCAAAACATATGAAAATGTTTACTTTGTATCAGCCTATCTCTTCTCTTCACTTCTTAGGCATATAATGCCCAAACCTCTACCATGTCCGGAAGTGGATTTGTTCACTTGTCTAACGCTTAAATTATTATTTGTAATTTTTTGGTTGACCTGTTGGCTTTGTATTTGCTCCATAATTCTAAAAGTAAAAGAACTGTGTGAGATCAAAAGTTAGTAACAAGATAAAAAATTGACACATGCATATGGATCATATATACAAGTGACTTTTTAACAATAATTTTACTGTTTAAAACATTTAACTCTGTGATAATTTTTCTATGATACATTATTCCAAAGTATGAGGCAAAAAGAAAAGAAAAGAAAGCATCAGAAAGCACTGATCTCAACACTGATAAAATTGCAATCTATACTGACAGGGATCCCAGAATCATCATGCCGTTTTGTACATGGGAAAGTACTCTCTACTTTCTGGAACCTTAGTAGTGCAGCAACAGGAAGCTGTTCTGGGTCTGTGGCTACAGAACTTATTCCCATACTATATCCAGGAGCTCCCAGTCCAGTGCTGGTCCAGAAATCTGGAAAATACTTGGAGTCAGAGACGCTGAGAATTTCAGGAAATGAGTAACCATTCAGAATCACAGAGAAGAGTAGCAGAGTACTCTCTGTTCAGGGGTGCAGATTAGAGAAACTATCAGACCTCTGTGTGGGTACATCCTTTAATTCCTTATGTAAAGGAAATAAGATACAAAATTCTGGAGACCCAAATGGTGGAGCAAATGAGATGAAAAACAGCCAGATTGCTGCCTGAGAGTTCCCCATCCACAGTCAGACATTTAAAGGCACAGGTGACTAGGATCACCCTGCAGAAATCTTGTTGATTCTACCACATTCATTAAAATAAGTGGGGCATCCCGGAGTAATCACAGCAAGCTGGGGCCACGAGCCATATTTTCTGGTTGCTAGGCAAACACAGGGGAAAAAGGAAGTCAAACAGCATTCAGACTCTGTTCTCCCTAGGTGGTGTCAAGCCTAAGTGGGCATAGAGTGGAGAACCAGGCCTAATTTTGCACTGCTATGCACATGACTGACTTTAGATGACTAGAAACCTGTGTTCTTATTTTCTAAAACTCTATTTTATTAGTTTCTCCTTTTTGTTATCTTTGTTTTTTTTTTATTTTCTAGTATGGTATTTTTGCAATTTTTCTTAAATTTCTGTATGATATTTTTACTCAAATTAGCAGCTTTAAGTATGTACATATGCATGTTACTCCTTTGTACGCAGAATTTTCCTTCTCTCATCGTTCCTTCACCTCTTCTTTACGTCTACTATCTAGTGTCTTTAACTGCATTTGTCTTGTACTATTTCTTCTTCAAAATGGCCGCTTGTCATAGAAACCAGGCTGGCCTCAGGCTTGCGGCTGTTCAGGTATCAGCTGCCAGCTCCAGATTTTAATATTTGAATTTTTGCCCTCTTTTATACATTATCCTTCTATTTTTAAACTATCGTTGTGTTCAACGAAATCTGCTTTATGTTTCTTCTTTCATATAACTGTTCTTCAAATATTTTTTATTTTAAATGTTGTTAGTGTAGTGTTTACTGGTTAATTTATATTTTTCCTTTTGATCATTTTCTTATCTAGATTTCTCTGTCTCATCTCTTCTCATTCTTCCCTTCTATTTATTTTTTCTTTTATTTTTTCTATTTTTCCTAGTATTGTGTTTCTTATTTTTCCATTCATATCCTTATTAAATATTATCTTCTGAATTCAAGCAGTAACCTCTTTAATCATTTTTTCTTCTAATGTTATTGTAGGAGCAATTGTTCTATTTGATTATTATTGCATTTCCCTAACTTTTGTTTATAGACTGGTATTCATCTCTGAGAGGTTCTGAGGATCAAGTCTGGTGGTGAGAACATGCTGATATGTGTTTACCTACTGAACCATATCTGTGAGAAACTACACCTCTGTCAAAACCTTATCCAACCTGAATAGCACTGACAACTTTAACTGAAAAAAATACAAAAAGTAAAAACTTCTAGATGATGAATTCAAAAAATACAAATAAGCAGCTGAATAAAACAGGAAGACAACGAAGGATATGAAAAAAAAGTATTCAATAACAAACCAAAGATTCAAAAAGAATCAAATTGAAGCTTTAGAAATACAAAGCCCCAAAGTCAAATAAAATAACAATTGAAAGCCTCACTGAATAAAATGGAAGGTAGAACAGTGAAGGATCGGGGTGGGGAGGCAGGGTAATGAATTGAACACTCATGTGATGAAGAAAAATAAGGTATTAACAATAGAATAGCAAGAAGGGAAGAGGAGAGGAAGGGAGGGCAGTGGAGAAAATTATAGCTCAATAAAACAATTTAAAACCAATGCGATAACAAGACCTTTAAGATATCACGAAAAAGCCAAGGTTATAAGCCATGAGCATAGAAGACAAGGTAAAAACAAATGGCCTAAGAAAATGCTTAATGAAATAATGCCAAAATTTTTCTTAAATCTTGAGAAAGAGGCACAGGAGACTTGTAGAGTGCTAGCTAGCAGATTTGAACAGAAAAGAACTACTCCATATCGCATGATAGTTTAAAAATACATAAAATCAACAATAAAATGGGGAAAGATGAAAGAGAGAAGTGCCAGGTCACACAGAAAAACTAACCTATCAGAATAACAGCAACTTTCACAGATACATGCAAACACATGTGTGTGCATGCACACACACACACACACACGCGCGCGCACACACACACACACACACACACACACACACCTCTAAAAGACAGGGGAGTTCTAACAAAAAGAAAGAGCTGATACCCTAAATTACTGTATCCAGTGAAGTTATCCTTCAAAATCAAAGGGAGATTAAAGAGCACCCATGGTAAATATGAACTAGAGGGGTTCATGGTCATTAACTGAGTACTGCACAAGATATTTAATGAACTCTACAAACAAAAAAAAACACATAGGGTTATAAAGAGAATATGGGAAAGATAGACTGTCACTGGAATGGTGACAATGATGCAAATGATGATTCTAAAAGACTCAAGTATCACAGACAAACAAAATGACAAGAATTAATACATCCTACATAGCAATAATTCTGAATGATAAGGGTCTCAATTTTCCACCTAAAAAATACAGAACAGCAGTTTAAATTTTAAAAACAGCCAACTGTTTGCTGGATGAAAGAAATGCACTCACTGTCAAAAACAAATACAGTCTGATTGTAAAAGAATGGAAAAAGATATCCAAGCAAACAGGCTTTAAAAAAAAAGAAAGAAAGAAAAGCAAATAGTACAACCACATCAAAGATACTTCAAACCAAAGTTCATCAGTGGATATTAGTAAAGGAATAGTCTTTCAAAAGGGAAAAACATATGTGTGTGTGTGTGTGTGTGTGTACCAAATATCAGCATTCCTAATCTCATGAAGAAACAATAGCACCAGAAGGCAGATCCCCAACAATAATGGGTAACTTGACTTCAATGCACCATGTCATCAGTGTCTATGTCATGTGCACACACAAACACACACACACACACACACACACATACACACACACATACACACATACACACACATACTCACACACACATACACACACACACATACACACACACACACATATACACAGAGAGAGAGAATTAAAGTAGGGCATAAAGCAAGTAAAAATGAATATAAGAAAGTTGCAATTATATCTTATATTTTATCAGTTTATAGTGACTAAAGTGAGAAATAAACAGCAAGAAAAATACAGAAATCTTTTAAAATCAAGATTAAAATGTACTTTGAACAATCAGTGTGTCATCCAAGAAATCAGGATGAATTACAAAATAAAACCTAGAAGTAAATGAAAATACACTTTTCCAGAACATATAGCATACAGTGAAAGCAGCTCTAAGCAGAATATATATTTATATATAATATATAATTTATATATACTAAATTACAGCTATACTCTTAAATGCTGTTAATGGAATGTAATTATGGTCACTATAAAAAACTGTATGGAAGCAACTTGAAAAAGCTGTGGGAATATTAATAGATGAAGGGATAAGGTAAGAATGGTATATATGCACAATGGAGCACTACTCGCCTATTAAGAATGATAGAATGGCACAGGAGAAGTGACTCAATAGTTAAGAGTTCTTCTGCTCTTGAGGAGAACTCAGGCTCATTTTCCAGCATCCACATGCCATCTCCCAACTATCTATAACCAGTCCCAGGGGATCTGATGCCTTCTAGCTTCTGTAGGTACCAGACACACACATGGCACAATACATACATTTAGGTGAAACACATACATGCAAACAAAAATAAACAATAAAAGGAATAAAACAATGTAAAGCAGGACACTGTGATGCACCCTTGCAATCCTGGCATTTGAGTGAGAGATATAAGTAAGAGAAGGATCAGAAGTTCAAAGTCATCCTTGGCTAGCTATATGATAAATTTAAGAGCAGCCTGGATTACATGAGAAACTATCAAAAACAAACATTCAAAAGAAGAAAAAATTGCATTATTAGGAAAGTATATGGATCTGGATATAACCTTAAGATAAATCTGACTCAGAAAGATAATTATCACCGGTCTTGGAGTGGTGGCTAAGCAGTTAAGAGCACTCAGTGTCTGTTCTTTCAGAGGACCTAGTTTCAGTTTCCAGCACCTACATGGAGGCTCACAACTCCTGTTCCAAAGGATCTGGCAACCTCTTCCAACCTCCAAGGACATTGCATGCACATGGTGCATGTAGACACACAAACAAAGCACCCATACATGTAAAATTTTTTCAGATAATTTTTAAAGAAACAATTGTCATGAGTGCCTCTCTTATGAGGAAAGTATTTTTTTTTTGCTTTTCTGTTGATCCCATCTCCTTCATGACCACCATTTCCTTATAATCTCCATAATGAGTGTAATAAAAATACCAATAATAATAGCAAACATTTCTACAGTGCTTACTATTGTAAATATCGCATATGTTAAATAATTTAATCTATACAGCAACAATGATGAGTTATTACTACTATTATTCCCATTTTGATTAGCAAAGCTGAGGTACATACTATATGTATTTATCCAATGCACCACCTCAAACACTTCTTCAATATAAGGTTTGGAATGTTCTCACTGGAAAAGGACTACAGTGAGTTGTCTAAGGATTGTTTTGATTTAAATTTCAAAAGGGTTAAAAAAAGTTCAAGTATTAGGGCTGCTGGGAATTTTCTAAATAATTTAAAATTTTATTCCAAAAAAACCCTCCATCATTTAAAATTCAGCAGGATTGTTGATCTTTTTTGTTAAGTAAACTGAAGCATCATCAGGGTGCTTCTTCTAAAATTAGAATTTCCTCTAGTTCATATAGAACTACAGAGCTATACAATATTCATCATTTAATGACAGCGAGGCAGCAGAAATGAAGGGACTCCTGCTGACTTGAAACTGCCACTATCACCATAAATTATCTTTTATTTGTCAATATTAAATGGTTCACATGTTCCTTAGGGTGTGAGAAAAATGACAACTTATCTGGAACAGAGGACCTGGGTTAGACTCACAACCATCTGCAATTCCAGCTCCAGGAGATCCAAGACCCTTTGAGGGCACCAGGCACTTATATGGTGCAATCAAACATATCAAACATGTCTAGTGCTAATTTGGGAGTATGTCATGATAAAAATAAAAATTTTAAAAACAATTTTCTTTGGATGACTGAACAGCCTTTGACCAATAAAGGTCTTCCAAAATATTAAATATATTCATTTAAACAAAGTATGGTGATCCCATATATATTCTTCAATCTTAATAAGTACTTAGTATTATTACTCTGATTATAAAGATCCATAAAACAGAAGTGTGCCAACGTGCCAAGTTCTTGCTCTCTTTTCATAAGAACACTTCTACCTCAGACTCTTCCTACCCAGATCCCGTAACAGACAAATACTTTACTGAATATCAAGGAAAGGAATCAAACTTGTGGCCCCTTCCCACATATAACAGTTATTTGTCTATGCCCTTGCTCTTTATAGACAGACACAAAGATTTAAATATAACATGTCCAGACCTTTTCCAAAGCAGCTTGGAGCAATCACGTTTCACTATGGGCTTGGGATATTCCCACTACCAGATCAACTGTACTCCTCCCAAGCAGTGGGCATTAGCCCACTTGCCTATTTGGAAGAGACGGGAGTTGAGCAGAACATTGTTAAAGGAGAAGGGGAGTATCTAATATTCCTTACTCTTAACTCTCAACAAATACTGAGCAGGAGTCACTCCTCTCCATCACTCTGACTCATCCCGTACACAAGGCAAGTGGAACAACTGTTATCACCTGTACATTGCAGGCACTCAGGAGAGAGTGATCGTTCTAGCTGATAATCCCTCCTATTTTCAAGAGTCAAATGTTTCAGAACAGTTCAAGCTAAAGCATGCACCAGAGAGAGGCTATTCTTCAGAAGTCAGAGTATTTCATGCTTTCTTTCCTAGAAATGAAAATCCAGCAAGCTTACACTTGTAAATCAGCAAGTAGTTTCTGTGAGAATGCAGGTATAGCCATAGATACATAGCAATTTAGTACTTGTAAATGTTATCTCCATGCATATACAGAAATTTCCAAGACTGCAATGCAAAAAAAAAGCTGTTAGTACACTTTTAAGAGTGTTAATGTGGTAACTAAATGTAGTGGAGACTACATTTGAAACTCTGCCTTGCAGAAATTCTACAGAAATGTATTTAAAAGAAGGGATTTCACTCCTCTTAATAAAAAAGATTCTAAACACCTGGCTTCTGGGTGATGCTTTTTTTTCCTTTTCTGTAGGCAACATGAAAAATATGGCAACCCATTCTTCACACATAACATCATAGCTACTTCTTAGGGGTTTACTCATATGTTGTCTTCTCAGTGAATCCATCCCTGATTACCAAAATCAAAAGTGTAAGAATTTACAGTGTGCATCTAGGGGAACGGAAGCACATACACACTCAAATTAAAGTATTTGTACCTACTACTATATTGTTACATCTAGAACAATAACTGCCATATAAAAGGCATGTGTGCTGCCTAGCTCATGTCAATGTGACATACACTAGAGCCATTTGAGAATAAGGAAAATCAATTAAGAAAAGTGACATACAAGATTTGCTTGGGGGCAAGCCTATGGTACATTTTCTTAATTAGTGGCTATGGTGGGAGGGCCCAGCCAAATGTAGGCAATCTCACCCATGGGCTGGTGGTACTGGATGTAAGAAACCAAACTAAGCAAGAGAACAAGCCAGTGAGCAGCACACTTCTCATGTCCAGTACAACAAAGAGTTCCTGCCTGCAGCTTATTGCCATGAGTTCCTGCCCTGACTTCACCAGATGATGGACTATAGAGCTATAAGACGAAATGTCCTCCCTCAAGATAAATTGATCATAGTGTTTTACCACAGCAACAGAAACCTAAACCAAGACAGTAGACAACGAGCAGCTGGTGACGGAAAGTTGAGTGAGAAAGCCTAGTTTTCAAAGTCAAAATAAAATATCCCATATAATTTCTAGGTGTTATTTCAGAGTGAACAATCTTTTCCATTTCTTCACTTGCTAACACATTCCTGATATATGACGGTGTTCTTCAGAGAGAAGAATTAATGCATGCGCTAGGACTCTTTATTAGGAAAACACTCATTCTGATCACCTCAAATGAAAACCATTTGGTTCTATCACATGCACAGTTGAAACCAGCCCTAGGCAATACCTGTATTATCTTTGTCTTGTACTGGAAAAAAACTCATTAAAGCAGAGCCAATAATAAGGAATTCATAAATACCACAGGGTCACAACCTTTAACTACTTATAGGGAAATTGTATGCTGAGTATTTCATACTACTTTTGAAGGTTACTGATGCAAAAATTACCTTCAAGAGCCACCAGGATTTCTCTAGTGTCAGATTTCTTCCTAGCCCTATAATGACCAAGACCATGATGATTTCATCCACTGAAACAGTCTACCTGAGCTCATGGTCACCAAGGCCATCATGGTCACCAAGACCATGATGAGTTCACCCACTGAAACAGTCTGCCTGAGCTCATGGGAGCTCACCAACTCCAGCCGGACATGGAAGAAACCAACATAGGACTAAAGTAGGCCCTCTGAATGTGGGTGACAGTTATATGGCTGGGGCAGACTGCGGGGCCACTGGCAATGGCACCAGGATTTTTTTCCTACTGCTTGTACTGGCCTTTTGGGAACCCATTCTCTTTGTATGGATAACTTGCTCAGCCTAGATACAGTGAGGAGGGCCTTGGACCTTCCACGAAGCAATGTGCCTTACCCTCTGTGAGGAGTGGATGGGGAGTGGGATGAGGGGAAGGTGGAAGAATGGGAAGAGCAGAAGGAGTGGAAACTTGGATTGGTGTGTAAAATGGAAAAAGATTGATATTTTTTAAAAAAATAAAATAAAAAGGAAAAAACAACCAGAAAAAAAGATGCATTTCTTCACTATGATAAATGATTAAATTGATAAATTTACTTAAATGGAAGTCTTGGTTCTTTTTTGTACTTGTACATAATAAAAGTAGCTATCCCCTTTTAAGCCATAACATAATGCCAGTGTTCCAGACTACTGTTCAGACATCTATTCTCTGATGGAGGCTTCCAAATGACTATGCCTTTCTTTCCAGTACTGGTTTGTAAATTCACTTTCACTGAGGACAATACCAATCCATGTCCATCTCTCCTTTAACTAGAAATGGTTACCCCCCTCTCCCTCTTGTTTGTCCATTTTTTTTTTGAGACGGGGTTTCTTTGTGTAACAGCCTTAGCAGTCCTGGAACTAGCTCTGCATACAAGGACAACCTCAAACTCACAGAGGTCTGCCTGCCTCTGCCTCCCAAGTTCTGGGATTAAAGGTGTGCGCCACCACCACCCTGCATGGTTTCTTCTCAATAGGTGTTTTTCACTTTGGAATTTGATGCTTGAAAACAAAAGAACGAAATATACACAAACCTGTGCACAGGGGGTTCTTTCTGTGAGCCAAGGTAGCCTCTGACCACTGGTAGCCTATTGGGGCATGCCTATCCTCCATTCTCAACAGAGTACAAATAAAGATACTGATTTTCTCCAAAGCTCTTAATGGGTTTGTCTCTGCCATACCAGACCTTCTCCTCAACAGTTGCCTGTGAATTCTTAGAGGGAAAGGTCTAAATGGTTAAAAGTTGTCTTTCCCCTAATAATATCACCCTTATTTCAGGGTCTGAGACACATGCACACACACATGCACATACACACACACACACACAGAGAGAGAGAGAGAGAGAGAGAGAGAGAGAGAGAGAGAGAGAGAGAGAGAGCTCAGTGGGTAAAGGTGCTTTCTGCCATACCTGATGACCTGAGTTAAATCTCTCAAATGCAACTCCTCACCCTCATAGACAAGGTCTCAGACCTTTGTGTACCTACTCTTCCTAGAAAGCCTCATATCTCGGCATCTAGAAAGCATGACACATGGCTATATATGTTTGTATTCTATTTGCAGTCTCTCTTCATCTTCTTTCCGCTGGCCCATTCTTCATCTTCTTAGTCTTTTGATGTGCGCTGTCCTCTGCTTGCAAATCTCTTTGCCTCCTCTTTGTCAGACCAGTTCCTAACACACTTTTCAGATCCTAGTAGATTCCTTCCTTGGAGAATTTTCCCTGACTTATCAAGACTGAATCAAGTGCTAGTCTCTGAGCTTGCAGCACTCCCAAGAAGTCTACTATGACATCATTGGCCACACCTTATCCTGACTACTCCGTGTCTCCCATTTTACTACAGTGGGAACCTCGAGAGGGCAGGCGTCATACATAGTGCCGTCACTTTGTGCCAAGAGTCAAGCCTTGCACACATCCGACACCCAGTACATAATCATACATAAATGGCACGAGCGTCGTGGAGAGATGGTCCAAAGGTGAGGGCCAAATGCTCTTGTAGAGGACTCAGGACCAGTTCCCAGCACCCATATCCTCAAGCTCAGATTCATGGGAGTTTGTGCTCTCTTCTGACCTTTGTGGGCACTAAAACATGCATGTGGTATACATATATAGATGCAGGCAAAACATTCACACATTTATAATACCTAAATAAATAAATAAACAGATTATTTCTAAAGGATAAATTACATGAACTGAACTATCTGGAAATTTTCTTGTGGAAATATTTGGGGAAATATCTTGATAGAGGGCTTGCCTCTCGTGTAGATACTGAAGCCAAGACTCAGAGGCAATATTAACTTGAAGTCAGAAATGAGTTGTGTTCTGCCTACTGACTACCTATCTACAAAGTGTCAAGAATAATACTGTATGCTAAATAACGATGGTCTTGTTGACCTAATAAAAATTTATGACCTACTAGTAGCAGCCATCTAACTACACTTTGTGTGAATAATGTGGATCAGGATGCCTTCTGGTCTCTAGCACCTTACATGTTGTGAAGTAGTTCATTTTTCAAGTTAAAGAACTTTAATTCTGATTCCAATAAAGAAAAGAGCACAGCTGCAATACATCTATGGCCTTCTGATCACGGAGCATACAACTGACAAAACCTTGAAGCCTCCAAACTTGCTCCAGCAAAAATAAAATAAAATAAAATAAATTGAGGCTTCTACTTGATATCTAATGAAGTTTGTTTGTTTGTTTATTGTTTTGTTTGTTTTCTTTTTTTGACATTTTGTTATTTTGAGATACGCTCTCTAATGCAACCTTGGTTAGCATGGAACTTGTTATATAGATCAGGCTGACCTAAAACCCACAGGAATCTGCCTCTGTGCTGAGTGCCAGGATTAAATGTGTACATCAACACTTCTGGTTGGTATCTAATGAGTTTTGTTCATTTTTTAAAAAAGATAGCCTGAGGTTTTGTTTGAAATCAGCATTTAAAAAGGTGTATTAACATTGGGTCTATTCGTGTCTTCATATACTTTTTTCCTTTCAAAAAACCTCCCTGTGAATGCATGGAAAATGGCATTTTATACATCCTCTTTGAAAATTGTGTCATCAATGTCACTGTTCCTTGAAGTTGTAATGCTATAATTCAATATTTGCAGGGGTTGTCCATGTAGGTAGCATCAGTCTCTCCTCTAGTAATAAAGGACTTTATTCCATTTTCTAAGTCAGCCATGTTCTTGCTCATCCTTCGGCCTTTATGAGTAATGTTCCCACTTTTCAAAACATGCTTCTTCCTCCACATTAATTGAAAAACCTTTGACAGATTTTGGGTCCTACTACTACCTCACCAATGACATTAAGCTTCCTTTGCTATCAGTTCTGGAGCATCTAGAGCATTGTGCTCTGGCTCTCAGCTGGAGCTGAGCTTCCTTGCCATTTACCCTACTGTCAGTTCCCAAGGATGATGAGCGAAAACTCTCTTCCACATTCCTGCTTTCTTAGCGCATGGCGCCGAACTTTCCATGTCATCAAGGCTCTTTGAGCAAGTGGAGTCAAGGTTCACAGGCATGTGTCTTTAAATGGCTGTCTTTCACCGGAAAATAAATGTATCTGTGTGTTCCAAGCAGAACCTTTATCAAAAACCAGAATCTACTTTGGGAGATTTCTATTTCTAAAAAGTTATAAAGATGCTAGAGTAGGTTCAGAAGTTGACGGGGCGGGGGGGGGGGATGAAAAACAGGGTTAGGAGCCTAATACAAACATGCCACTCACAGTTCTAGCTGCACTCCCCAAAATCACATGTAATACCTTTGCACATATCCTCAGTGGTAGCTGGAAGGAAAGAAAATTCCTGAGGACACCGTGGGAGGAGTTTTCCCAAATCAAAACTAAACCACAGGTTTGAGTCATTCCTCCATTGATGCCAAGCATTCAACAAATGTTGCTACTCTCAAAAAGATTTAAGGAAAATTTTTGCCCCATACTTGAATCTAATTCGTGCTCCTGGACATAAGCCTTGTTTTACACAAGGAAGAAACAGATAATAAACAAATTAAAATGTAGTTATTCCAAAACTAGGGTGGAAGCTTTTCCTAAATGACAGAAGGAATCAAATTTCTATTCATGCAATCATTTAATTTATTTTCTTTATAGGGAAGTTTCTGTCACAGGTATTGGGAATCAAGAGAATAGTAACAAAGGTTCTGTGTCTAACAATTTTGTACTATAGTCCAAAAGACATGGGAAAGCATGGCCAGCCCAAATGCAGACATGAAGGGTA
Source organism: Microtus oregoni (assembly GCF_018167655.1). Classification (NCBI taxonomy): domain Eukaryota; kingdom Metazoa; phylum Chordata; class Mammalia; order Rodentia; family Cricetidae; genus Microtus; species Microtus oregoni. The sequence continues at coordinate 8,012,352 of NW_024543828.1, read as the reverse complement.
ACAGAAGTAACCATACAGGAAGTACACGTTTTAAACAAACACATTGACTTCTTAAGGGGATTGAGAATTGTACCAGTCTCTGCTCTCAAATTCTCAAAGCTGAAAGTCACTGGGATTGACCTTTGGGGATCTTGTTTCATTTTCTTCACCACATGCGGTGATCTTTATTGTCAACCTGACTAGATTCAGGATTACCTAGAGGACACAAGTCTAGTCATGAAAACAAAGAGTGTTTCCAGAGAAACTTAACTGAGGAAAAAATCTACCATGCATGAACTCAACACCACTACATAGCCTGAGATCCCAGGATGATTAAAAAGCAGAAAGTAGGCTGACTGCCAACACTTAGCCTTCTGTTTTCTGACTTGGATACACATGACCAGTCACCTCACAGTCCTACTGTTATGGTTTTTCCTTCACAATGAACTGTCTCCCTAAAAACATAAGCCAAAGTAACATTTTCATTCCTTAGTTCCCATCCATGGATGGGAACATAAGCAAAATGTGGTCAATGAATTTTTGCTAAGCCTTCAAAGGGGTAGAGAGTATGACGCATGCTACAACAGCAATAACCCTCAAGGATATTATGGTAAGTAAAATCAACCAGTCACTAAACAGCAAACACTATGTGGTTCTATCTACATGAGGTATCTAATGAAATTAAACTCATAAAAGTGTAAATTAGAGCGACTATTGTCAGAGAATGGGAAAGGAGCAATGGGAAGTTATTTAATGGACTTAGAGTTTCAAATTCACATAAGAAAGCTATAGATGTGGGTTATACATTCGATGCTACCAATCTTCACACACTTGAGGTGGTAAATTTTAAAGTATATTTTATCTCAATTAATAATAAAATAAAAGCCTTTTTTGGGGCATAGCGCCTCCCTGCCCAGCCTACTAGGGCGCTGGGACCGAATCTGAACCAGGAGGACATAGGGGTGGCCGGTAGCTCCTTTGTTCCCATAGCCTGCCCGCAGCGAGCAGGGTGGGCCCTTTGTTCGCGAGCTAACCAAGCAGCGCAGAGTTTCGTTCTGGGCACCGAGTGAAACATCATTGTGGTGAGTGAGTGCTGCGGCAGCTGGGATCATACCTCAGCCCGCCCACACTTCCTGGCCATCCTACAGGGGCTATACTGCCCAAACCCCCTCTCTCTTCCTATCCCACTCAGCTTACATCCAGATCCCCACACCCCCTGTCTCCCTCCCTCCTTTGGGGCATAGCGCCTCCCTGCCCAGCCTGCTAGGGCGCTGGGAACGAATCTGAACCGGGAGGACATAGGGGTGGCCGGTAGATCCTTTGTTCCCATAGCCTGCCCGCAGCGAGCTGGGTGGGCCCTTTGTTCACGAGCTAACCAAGCAGCATGGAGTTTCGTTCTGGGCACCGAGTGAAACATCATTGTGGAGAAACATCTCTGGGGAGTAACATCACTGGGAAGGTACATCAGTGGGCAAGAAGACCTGATCCTATAAAAGAAGATCCAAAGGGGAGTATTGGGGGGAAGAGATGGGCAGACGCCAATGCAGGAATTCTCCCAACAATCTGAAAAACAACACGAAACCACCAGAAGCCAGTGACCCCACAACAGGAGGATATGAACACCTTAATCAAGAAGAAGTAGAAAAAACTGACTTCATGAAAGTGATTGACACCCTTAAACAGCATATAAAAAACGCCCTTATAGAAATGGATGAGAAGTATAATACAAAGTTCGAGGAATTGAGTAAATCAGTGAATGATACCCTAGGAAACCAAGGAAAAACAATCAAGCAGATAAAGGAAACAGTTCATGACTTGAAAACTGAAATGGAGGCAAAGAAGAAAACACAAACAGAGGGCCGACTGGACATGGAAAATCTAGGTAAACGAATAGAGACTACAGAATCAAGTATAACCAGCAGAATACAAGAGATAGAAGAAAGAATCTCAGATTCTGAGGATAACATAGAGAAAATAAACACTCTGATCAAAGAAAACAGCAAGTCCAACAAACTCTCATCACAAAACAATCAGGAAATATGGGACACAATAAAAAGACCAAACCTAAGAATAATTGGAGTAGAAGAAGGAGAAGAAGTGCAGCTCAACGGTACAGAAAATATACTTAATAAAATTATAGAAGAAAACTTTCCCAAACTGAAGACAGATGTACCTATGAAGGTTCAAGAAGCATACAGAACACTGAATAGGCTGGATCAAAAGAAAACATCCCCTCGCCATATAATAATCAAAACACAAAATATACAGCATAAAGAAAGAATATTAAGAGCCGCAAAGGAAAAAGGCCAAGTTACTTATAAAGGTAAACCTATCAGACTTACACCTGACTTCTCTATGGAAACCATGAAAGCCAGAAGGTCCTGGATAGATGTTCTCCAAAAACTAAGAGACCACGGATGCAATCCCAGACTACTATATCCAGCCAAACTTTCATTCACTATAAATGGAGAAAACAAAATTTTCCAGGATAAAAACAAATTTAAACAATACGTAGCCACAAATCCAGCCTTACAGAAAGTAATAGAAGGAAAATCACTAACCAAGGAGTCCAACAATGACCACAATAACTCAGACATCTAGAGACCCTTCACCAGCACAACTCATAGAAGGGAAACACACAAACTCTACTACTAAAAAAAAATGACCAGAGTTAACAACCACTGGTCATTAATATCACTTAATATCAATGGGCTCAACTCACCTATAAAAAGGCACAGGCTAAGAGATTGGATAAGAAAACAGGATCCAACATTCTGCTGTCTACAAGAAACACACCTCAACCACAAAGACAGGCACCTACTCAGAGTAAAGGGCTGGGAAAAGGCTTATCAAGCAAATGGACCTAAGAAACAAGCAGGTGTGGCCATACTAATTTCTAAAAAAGTTGACTTCAAACTTAAATCAATCAGAAGAGATGGAGAGGGACATTTTATACTCATAACAGGAACAATTCATCAGGAAGAAGTCTCAATCCTGAATATCTATGCCCCTAATATAAAAGCACCCACGTACGTAAAAGAAACATTACTAAAACTCAAGGCAGCCATCAAACTGCACACACTAATAGTAGGAGACTTCAACACTCCTCTCTCACCAATGGACAGGTCAATCAGACAGAAACCTAACAGAGAAATTAGAGAATTAATGGAGGTAATGAAGCAAATGGACTTAACAGACATCTATAGATTATTCCACCCAAAGAGGAAAGAATATACCTTCTTCTCTGCAGCTCATGGAACCGTCTCGAAAATTGACCACATACTTGGTAACAAAGCGAACTTACACAGTTACAAAAAAATATTAGTAACCACCTGTGTCTTATAAGATCACCATGGATTAAAGTTAGAATTCAACAACAATGCTACCCCCAGAAAGCCTACAAACTCATGGAAACTGAACAGACATCTACTGAACCATACCTGGATTAAGGAAGAAATAAAGAAAGAAATTAAAGTCTTCCTTGAATTCAATGAAAATAAAGAAACAACATACTCGAACTTATGGGACACTGTGAAAGCAGTCCTGAGAGGAAAGTTCATAGCACTAAGTGCCCACCTAAAGAAAACAGAGAAAGCACATATTGGAGACTTAACAGCCCACTTGAAAGCTCTAGAAAAAAAAGAAGCAGACTCACCTAGGAGGAGTAGAAGACTGGAAATAATCAAATTGAGGGCTGAAATCAACAAAATAGAAACACAGAAAACAATCCAAAGAATCAATGAAACAAAAAGCTGGTTCCTGGAGAAAATCAACAAGATAGATAAACCCCTATCCAAACTAATCAAATGAAAGAGAGAGAACACGCAAATTAATAAGATCAGAAATGAAAAGGGGGACATAACCACAGACACAGAGGCAATTCAGAGAGTCATTAGATCTTACTACAAAAGCCTATATGCCACAAAACTGGAAAATGTAAAAGAAATGGACGCTTTTTTAGATAAATACCATTTACCAAAACTAAACCAGGACCAGGTGAACAATCTAAACAGACCTGTAAGTCGCGAAGAATTAGATGCTGTTATCAAAAACCTCCCTACCAAAAAAAGCCCAGGACCAGATGGTTTCAATGCAGAATTCTACCAGAACTTCAAAGAAGACCTAATACCTATACTCCTTAATGTATTCCACAATATAGAATCAGAAGGGTCATTACCAAATTCCTTTTATGAAGCCACAATTACTCTGATACCAAAACCACTCAAAGACTCAACCAGGAAAGAGAACTACAGGCCAATCTCACTCATGAATATCGACGCAAAAATCCTCAACAAAATACTGGCAAATCGAATCCAAGAACACATCCGAAAAATTATCCATTATGATCAAGTAGGTTTCATTCCTGAGATGCAGGGCTGGTTCAACATACGAAAATCTATCAATGTAATCCAGCATATAAATAAACTGAAAGAAAAAAACCATATGATCATTTCATTAGATGCTGAAAAAGCATTTGACAAAATTCAACATCCATTTATGTTAAAAGTCTTGGATAGATTAGGGATACAAGGGTCATACCTAAATATAATAAAAGCTATATACAGCAAGCCGACAGCTAACATCAAATTAAACGGAGAGAAACTCAAAGCCATCCGGCTTAACTCAGGAACACGGCAAGGCTGTCCACTCTCACCATACATTTTCAATATAGTGCTTGAAGTTCTAGCAATAGCAATAAGACAACATAATGGGATCAAGGGGATTCGAATTGGAAAGGAAGAAGTTAAACTTTCGTTATTTGCAGATGATATGATAGTGTACATACGCGACCCCCAAAACTCCACCAAAGAACTTATACAGCTGATAAACAGCTTTAGTAATGTGGCAGGTTACAAGATCAACTCCAAAAAATCAGTTGCCCTCTTATACACAAAGGATAGGGAAGCAGAGAGGGAAATCAGAGAAGCTTCACCATTCATGATAGCCACAAACAGCATAAAATATCTGGGGGTAAATCTAACCAAGGAGGTGAAAGATCTATTTGACAAGAACTTTAAGGCATTGAAGAAAGAAATTGAAGAGGATACCAAAAAATGGATGGACCTCCCTTGCTCTTGGATTGGGAGGATCAACATAGTAAAAATGGCAATTCTACCAAAGGCAATTTATAGATTCAATGCAATCCCCATCAAGATCCCATCAAAATTCTTCACAGATCTTGAGAGGACAATAATCAACTTTATATGGAAAAACAAAAAACCCAGGATAGCCAAAACAATCCTATACAATAAAGGATCTTCTGGAGGCATTACCATCCCTGACTTGAAACTCTATTACAGAGCTACAGTAATGAAAACAGTGTGGTACTGGCATAAAAACAGAGAAGTCGACCAATGGAATCGAATAGAAGACCCTGACATTAACCCACAAACCTATGAACACCTCATTTTTGATAAAGGAGCTAAAAGTATACAATGGAAGAAAGAAAGCATCTTCAACAAATGGTGCTGGCACAACTGGATGTCAACCTGTAGAAGAATGAAAATAGACCCATATCTCTCACCGTGCACAAAACTCAAGTCCAAATGGATTAAAGACCTCAATATCAGTCCGAACACACTGAACCTGATAGAAAAGAAAGTGGGAAATACCCTACAACAGATGGGCACAGGAGATCGCTTCCTATGTATAACCCCAGCAGCACAGACATTAAGGGCAACATTGAATAAATGGGACCTACTTAAACTGAGAAGATTCTGTAAAACAAAGGACACTGTCACTAAGACACAAAGGCAACCTACTGACTGGGTGAAGATCTTCACCAACCCCGCAACAGACAAAGGTCTGATCTCCAAAATATATAGAGAACTCAAGAAACTAGACTTTAAAATGCTAATTAACCCAATTAAAAAATGGGGCACTGAACTGAACAGAGAATTCTCAACAGAAGAAGTTCAAATGGCCAAAAGACACTTAAGGTCGTGCTCAACTTCCTTAGCAATCAGAGAAATGCAAATCAAAACAACTTTGAGATATCATCTTACACCTGTCAGAATGGCTAAACTCAAAAACACCAAGGATAACCTTTGCTGGAGAGGCTGTGGAAGAACGGGTACCCTCATCCATTGCTGGTGGGAATGCAATCTTGTGCAACCACTGTGAAAGTCAGTGTTTCGGTTTCTCAGGAAATTCGGGATCAACTTACCCCTGGACCCAGCAATACCACTCTTGGGAATATACCCAAGAGATGCTCTATCAAATGACAAAAGCATTTGTTCAACTATGTTCATAGCAGTATTATTTGTAATAGCCAGAACCTGGAAACAACCTAGATGCCCTTCAATGGAAGAATGGATGAAGAAAGTATGGAATATATACACGCTAGAGTACTACGCTGCGGTAAAAAACAATGACTTCTCGAATTTTGCATGCAAATGTATGGAAATAGAAAACACTATCCTGAGTGAGGTGTCCCAGACCCAAAAAGATGAATATGGGATGTACTCACTCATAATTGGTTTCTAGCCATAAATAAGGACCACGGAGTCTACAATAGGTGAACCTAAAGAAGCTAAGGAAGAAGGTGAACCGAAGGAAAAACATATAGTTGTCCTCTTCGCTAAGGGAAGTAGACCAAATTTCCGGGGAGAAAATGGAATCTTGGGGGGGGTGGGATGGGGGTAAGGGGAGATGGGGAGAGAAAAGGTAGAAGGGAAGGAGGGGGGACCTGGTAACGGGAGAATTGGGATAAAGGAAAGGTGGATAGGGGAGCACGGAACCACAATTCTTAGTTAAGGGAGCCACTTTAGGGTGGGCAAGCGACTTGATCCTAGAGGGGCTTCCCTAGTGCCCAAGATGAGGTTCCCAGTTAGTTCCTTGGGCATCTGAGGATTGGGAACCTGAAATGACCCTATCCTAGAGCAATACTGACCAATATCTTGCATATCATCATAGAATCTTCATCTGGTGATGGATAGAGATCGAGACAGTGACCCACACAGGATCACTGGACTGAGCTCCCAAGGTCCCAAGGAGGAGCAGAAGGAGGGAGAACATGAGCAAAGAATTCGGGACCACGAGGCGTGCATCCACCCACTGAGACAGAGGAGCTGATCTATGGGGAGCTCCCCAAGGCCAGCTGGACTGTGACCGAAAAAGCATGGGATAAAACCGGACTCTCTGAACATGGCGAACAATGTGGGCTGATGAGACACCAAGGACAATGGCAGGGTTTTTGATCCTACTTAATGTGCTGGCTTTGTGGGAGCCTAGCCAGTTTGGATGTTCACCTTCCTAGATATGGACGGAGAGGACCTAGGACTTAACACAGGGCAGGGAACCCGGACTGCTCTGTGGACTGGAGAGGGAGGGGGAGAGGAGTGGGGGGAGGAGGAGAAGGGTGGGAGGAGGGGGAGAAGGGTGGGAGGAGGGGGAGAAGTGTGGGAGGAGGGGAAGGGAAATGGGAGGCTGGGAGGAGGTGGAAACTTGTTTTTTGTTTATGTTTTTTTCTTCTTTTCGCAATAAAAAAAAATAAAATAAAATTTTAAAGAGATATTCTCTTATAATGTCACTTTGTAGAACTGTTGTAAAACTCTTGTCTAAGAAAATATGGTTGCGGGACACAAAGTCCCAAATGTGTAAGTTTTGTTGAAATAGCATGTGCTCACCTAACACAGAGATAAAAAAAAAAAAACAAAACAAAAAAACAAAAAAAATGTTTTGGTTCTTTTGTCACCAATAAATATAACGGTATGAAAAGAGATAAACATACTTTTAGAAACTGTTCTTGTTTTTATGCAGGAAAACAATGCAAGCCTTCCTATTTAGGTCACAGAAGTTACTGTAAACACTCCAAGGAAAGCTTTTTAATAACAGCCACCCTCAAAGGACCTGGTTTCAACCATGGCATGTCACAGAGTCAATGGAAGGAAGGTCAAGAGAGAAATCTTTTGGATCATAGAAATAAGGATATAAACAACCTCATTTAAATCTGGAAATAGCAAAATGAGACAAAGGAATCTGGATTTGACGATATCGGAAAGGACTTCTGGCTCTACATCACAATTTTTCATTTGATAAAATAATCAGAAAAAAGACGCAAATATTTATTCCATACCTGGATTTTGCTATCATCAGTAAAGGGGACCACAGATTTTCAAACTCTACGTGTGTTAATGTGGAAATGGTCGGACTGGGCTTTGGCCACTACCTTGTTTCCTAACCTCGGATATGTCACTGCTTCTCTGAAGCTTGAGTTTTCTCAAGAATGAGAAGGTTGGACTGAATGAATGACATACAGTGTTCCTTCTAGCCATTAAATCTATGACTCAGAATCTGGGCAGTCAGACATGCTAGTAGATGCTTGTAATCTCAGCATTGGCTGAAGTAAGAGGATAATGATTGAGCTCAAGCTTGGCTATGCACTAAGACTCAGTCATACACACACAGAGGGAGAGAAAGGGAATAGTGGAAGAGGGAGAAAGAGAAATTAAAATCATAAGTAATAAAAAATTTAAAGACCTCAGAAGCAAGCTAGCAGAAAAATAGGCACTTTGAGTAACAGTATTTTTTTTTAGCTATTTGAGTAATAGCTAGAATTGCTAAAGACTTCAATAAGAGATCACTAAGTTTGGCTTTTGTTTCTTTATTTTTAATCAAGCTGCTCTTGATCCCTCAAGAAACATCTTGGTATACTAGAGATAATGCTATTAAAAGAAAAACTTCATCAAACTCTTCCAATATTACAACTGTCTGCCCATTCAGCATTGATATCCAGTCCCTGGTAGAGTTTCTGTAAACTAAGTTTTGTGGTTATATAATTTGCTTCAGAAAAATGTATCCTAGACAAAGTCTTACTCTCAGGAGAGAAGCCATACTCATCTCTTCCATCCAGGTAAACTAAGCAAGTCACCTATGACTCACTAGGTTTTTCACATCCTAAATCTGCACTAAAATCAATACAAGATTGTTCAACGTATTACTTTGTCGCATGTCTGGAGACAATGGCCTCAGAAGAGGAGGTGGACTGCCTCACTTCCTTTTTCTCCTTTTTGTGCATTGTGCCCTTTCAAAGTATGCTCTTTGTGTCATAAATTCAAAAGTTGCTTTTATGTCCAGTGAAGTAGAAGGAGGAAGCTGGGTGTTTTATGAAATGATGAAATCTGTCAAAGTCCCAAAGTCTCTCATGTGATATAAACCAGGTCATCCTATGCAGTCTGAATTTCTGATTCAGAGAAATAGACACCATTTATAACTCAAAGTAACTAGCTGTAATAGGTCAATGCAATTGATTGCTCATGAACCAATTGCAGCACACACTGCTTGATAACCATACATTGAGAAGAGTAGAGGTGAACCTAGGCCGAGCCTGCTCCTCACACTTGCAGTCCAGCCTCCTTAGAGCTACCAACTATGAACAGGACAGCAATACTTAAGAAGAGCCATTCCCTCGTTCATCCCACCTCTTCCTGTTCTAGACTGGCAGAGGAATATCTCTCACCCCTTATCAAGTTAACAGAACGGTCTAGACATGGACATTGGCATTTTCCATCCTAACTTTGTCCAGGGATTTGCCAGCTCTTAACATCCTCTTCAAAACTTTATCCCAGTCCTTTGGAAGAAACCAGGTTTTCTAATTTTTTTTCTATCACCACGTTTTATTAAAGAACAGGCCAATAATAGAAAAATGGTCTGAGAAAGGGGAGGAACAGGAAAAACAGCGAAAGAGATAAAAACATCTAAACATTCTATTCTACCTGTGAGCATGGGAGCGAACTGAGGACCTGAAGCACTCACAACTGACAATAACACTGTGCCTAGATCACAGGGCACTACTTCACCAAACAGTTGGTAATTACTGGAGTGTCTAACCTCCAAAAATCTGTACAAGACTAAGGACTCTGTTCACCAGAAAAGTGCACATTTTCATGCCGTTTATGGGAGCCCTGTGATTGTTTCTGGGACAACTTTTTCCAAACTTACCTGAAATTAAGACTCACCCAGATAGCTAGACAGTGGTAGGTGGCACACGCCTTTAATTCCAGCACTAGAGAGGCAGAGACAGGTGGATCTCTGTGAGTTTGAGGCCAGTTCCAGGGCACCAGGACAAGCTACGGAGAAACCCTGTCTCAAAAAACTAAAAAAAAGCAACCAGATACCCAGATACATACATATCATGTACATAAACATCCACAAACATACAACCATACATGCACACACACACACACACACACACACACACACACACACACAGAGAGAGAGAGAGAGAGAGAGAGAGAGAGAGAGAGAGAGATTGAGATTTACATGTATATGTGTATAAAGCTTCCACTCAGGTCTGCTGAATCAGATTCTCATGGAAGAGCATACATGTGATAAGAGATAATGCTCATGTCCATGTAGGTTGCAGAACCACAGCTTTAGTGGTTCCTGAACTGCAGATCAACACTCTGTGTCTTGCATACATATCATCTGACATCTTTAATAGTTTACCCTAGCCAGAGCCCCAGTAAGTATAAGCACTGAGTGGCAGAGTCCGTCAGACCTCTGTGAGTTCTATGGAGAGAGTTCCAGATCAGGCAGTGTTACAGAGTGAGACACTGTCTCAAAAATCAACAATAATGAAATCTGCTTGACAGGTACAATCGAAAGGGAACAAAAGGCCTCCTACATAGACAGCCTGTATCCCAAACTTAAGCTTGTAATTTATGAACTCTGTGAAAGCAAGGAACCATTATATGTTGTGTTTACTGTTGTCTTCTAAGTGTCTAAAGAAGCACCTGGCACACTGAAGGCTCTATAAATATTATTAAGTAAATCAATCAATTAATAAATTAAAACATAAACTAGTGAATTAGAAATCCTTTAGATTGGTAGTTGACTGTCAGGTACACATACAAATTTACATTTTTTTTTCTATTGTCCACAAGCCCTTTAATAAAAATCCTCTGACTTGAGTAATAAATATGAAAGTCACTATTATTTTAGTAACATTACCAATATTACTAATGACGAAATTCAATAAACTATTTTTCTCTTTGGTCCCTTCCATGTGTTAGTTCACTCAATGTGTAGCAGGGATTCCATGAAATTCCATGTTTCTACTCTACACTGAGAGTAGAGACAGCCTTGACATACTAGAAACCCTGACTCAAGAATTCAAAAGAGTGTAATAAGAACTACAAACACCAGAATTGCAATTTGTTTAACTCATCCCCCAGTTAAACCTCCTGCGTCTCAGAGTTAAATATATTTATACACAATACCTGGCTTTGTTAATAGATAGGGAAGTAAGAGACATATGGAATGGTTCTCACCCTAGTTTGGGCCCAAAATGTATGTAAATCTCTGGTGATTTTTCCATATTTTATAAATTTTATGTTATTTTATTTTTATTCTGGTGAATAGTTGAACATAAATCTAGGCCTTATAGCAAGGGTCCCTGATAACATATTCTTAAAATAATCATGTAAGATAATTATAAGTATTTATAGCTCATAGTAATTGGAGTTTAGAAAACAAATAATAGAGAAATTTAAATACGAGCTGAAGTCTCTAAAATCCATGTTTTCAATGAGACATCCATTTTTATACAGAAGATGTAAAGTAGCAGTTGTCACAAAAAGTGTTAGTGATATTTTACCCGGGTGATTGCTGCCTTTCTCATGGCTTTGGGTGGATAGTGGCTTTTATTTGTCATATGTAACTTATTTTTGTATAGGTTCACTGGTGTTCTGCCTGCATGTATGTCTGTGTCAGGGTGTCAGAAGTTCTGGAACTGGAGTTCCAGACATGTGTGAATCGTTATGTGGGTGCTGGGAATTGAACCTGAATCCTCTAGAAGAACAGCCTTCTCTTAATGGATGAATCATCTTTTCAAACCTGAGTGTGTAGTTTCAATGCCATTTACAGAAATCTAGGGAGGGTGTTGAACATTGTTACTAGGTGACACATTTATTGAACACTTGTTTTGTGAGGAGATCTCAAGTTAATAGGGTCAAAAAGATAGAAGCATGAGCTAGATATCTGGAGTCATTCACACATACTGTCAAATGGTAATCTACAGACTAGTTCAGGGAGCAAGCAGCTCCTGTTCCATGAGAAAAGACTCTCTGGAGAATGAAAGACTTCCTGAAGAAGAAAAGTTAAGCTTGCATTTGAAGGGCCATACAATATAGAAAGAATACGGATAATACAGGGCAAGGAACTGGAGCAGAAATGCCAGTTTGAAGTTAATCAATAGCAATATTTTATTCATGTTACGTTACAACATTAATTATATATTTATGTATGTATCCATTGAAAATTGAGAATATGAGTAGAAACTATGAATATCTAAATGAACTACCTAAAGCAGTGGTTCTCAATCTTCTTAAAGCTCTAACTTTTAATACAGTTCCTTATATTGTGGTGACCCCCAACAATAAAATTATTTTCTTTGCTACTTCATAATTGTAATTTTGCTTATGTTATGAATCATAATGTAAATATATATGTTTCCAATTGTCTTAGGCAACCCCTGCTAAAGGGTAGTTCAAACCTACAAAGGGGTTGCAACTCACAGGCTGAGAAACATTGACCTAAAGGTTCCTTTGGGAGAGGGGCCAGATGGGGATGGGATCCAGAACATGGTACACACTAGAGAAACACTCAACCAATGAGCTATATTTCCATTCCTTTGTGTATATTCCTAAAGGATTATTCTAGGATTATTTCTGTTGTGTATTTAGGCATATGACTAGGTGTCCATGTGTCTTTAATTTTGAACTTGTAGTTTTATGTGTGCATTTATGTACTATAATTTATGCAGTATATAACTTATAAGGAGTCCAATGAGGAGGATCTCAAGGAGGTGTAGGAAAAAAACCTTTGATTCACAGTCACAAAATTACCATCTGTCTCTTTTATCATAATCAAGTCCTCACCCAATACACACTACAAATGATGACAGATTCAAGACAAAATATCATCCTAATGTATGGGGCCTGGCAGAAATGAAGATATCCTAAAGAGATATATGTGCCTCCCAATCTGACTGTTTTACTATTAAAACAATAGACCCCAAAGAAACGAACACTGCCCCAAGAAACTCATGCTGGCAGAAGGAAAAGACACCAGCCACAGTCCTAATAACCTGTCAGACAGACCACCTTATAAGAGGAGACTGAAGCCCAGATACAAATGGTCCTTGGTAGTCAGGGCTACACCTTGACCAGGCCTCTTAGATGTGAAAGTCCTTGGCCTTCTGTTTAAACTCAAGGCAGATTTGAAGAGCCTAAATCTTTTTGCCCTTTTCACTATGTGGCCATATTAAATAATCAATCTCCTTGTTCCACTTTCTACTATTGAGTCTTTTAATTGGCTTATTAAGGTTGAGGGCACAGGCTGTTTAATGACACAAACATATAATGGAAGAAAAATTAGGAGGTTAATGGTTAATAGTGTGTGATTCTACACACAGTTAAAATTATCAATGTCTATGAGTGTGTTCAACATGCACAAAAAAAGACTGGAAAGAAAATATTTTTAAAAGTCAATCTGCAAATGAAACCTTGATTGATATTTTCTTTGTGTATTTATGATAGTCCAAATTGTCCTCAGCGAACATGCGTTATTTTGTAATCTCAACAAAGCAACGCAATGAAACATAAGCAACATAAAATCACAAATAAATTCAAAAGAGCTGGGAGCATTTTGCTCAAGATGCATGTTCAGTTTTGGAACAGCTAGCATTAAGCAGAATACAGAATGCAAAAGCTATAGCATTGGCCAAGCCATAACTTCCAGGCTCTCTCTGCTGTTTTGGCCTTTTGTCTCTGGTCTTTGAGGTGCCCAGCAAGTGTGTCAGAGAGCTAAGTACCGGGGTGGAGACAGGGAGAAAGGCAACTCCTCCAGTCCACCCCAGGGCTGGGGCTGCAAATGTTAACGCCTGTCCCAGGTCTCCCGTCAGCTGGAGCGCACTGGAATCCAGAGTATTCGCTGCTACAGGCAGAGATTTCTAAGTTCAAAACAAAGGCTTCCTGGCCTGAACCTGCAGCAACTGCTCTTTGTGACCCTTCCACTCCAGCGGGTCACGGGTCACATCATAGGCATGAAGAGCAAGGGGTCAAAACCCTCTGCTGCCCCTGCTGTCTGCTGCTGCCTGGAAGGAGCTTTGTCATGCTGGGCACCATGCAGCTCCTCTCCAAGTTTCACCTTTGGTGACACAACTTTTCCGTGTTTCTTTTTTAGGCACCTGCCACATCACGAGGTTAATGAGCACGCTGAGGTTTGTAATAAAACTGCCTGCCAGATACATGGCGACTGCGGGACATTGCTTGACCAGACCTTACAGCAGGGCTGCCTGACCGCCCAGTTCCCAGCAACTTGGAAAACAAGTGCTCCCTGGAAAGAGAGCATGGAAGGTGTGCCTTGCCCTGTTTCCAAGAGAATGGCTCGCATTGTTCTGTGAGCTCTGAAAACCAGTGCAGATCCTAGAGCTCTTGGAAGACTTAACATTTGATAAACCCCCCAAGGGGAGAGGCAAGCATACACACAGAGAATCAAAGGAGAAATAAGCAGGTCAATTCTCAATGCTTTCAAAGTCTGGTTTGAAAAAAAAAAAAAACGATTCTGAAAATATCTATGGGCATATTCAAGAACTGCATTCAGCCTGCCTTCTTTGGGTTGTTTACTTCTACTTTTATCAGCAAGATAAATATTTTAAGAACTCGAGCTGTTTACTAATCCTCAGTTTCAGAGCAGTTGAAATGCTACCTACACTATCTGGAGGGATTTCAGAAGAGCTGGGTCTCGTGTTTGTTATTAAACTTACCTATAACCACTCAATAGACCTGTCACTGTTAATTATGGCTGTTAAACATAGGTTGCTGCAGCGCAGAGGAAAACATTACATGATTCCCAACTTTGAGGACTATAATTAATATGCTTGTTCAAAGCGGGTGTCTCTGTTAACAAGGTATATTTTTGGAAATATTATCTAACTGAATGCAGCACAAATAGTATGAAAACTAAAGCTCACATTTTAATTCTTCCATTTAAAATTAGTTATATAATAAGTAGTGAAAAGTTTATTCAATACAACTCCATTTCAAGGAAGTGGGGGCGATTTCACTCACTGCCGTTAATATAGCTATCAAGTGAGAAAAGCCAGAAATGAGACTCTTTCAATTAGCCTAGTGCACACAAAGGAAGCACATTCAGTTAATATATCCAGTGACATCTGTTGACAAGAGCAGGAAGGAGAAAAAATAGAGAGGGAGGGAGAATTGAAGAAGACCTACTAGGGAAATGAAACATATGATTCTGATGATCAGCAGACTGAAATCATATACCGTGTAATGAAAAATAAAATAAAACAAGTGTAGTTTTATTCAACACTGAATTAAGAAGTGTGTGCTCAAGTACATGGGTAAAAATTTCCCAGATACAGCGCTGGAAAATTGTGCTATTGTATTCAAACTAACAACTGCTTAACTGTTGATAGCCATAGTCAAAAGGCCAATTCTCTACCACAAGGGCTCAGGGAAATGGGCAAGTGATGTGAAACATACTTTGCAAAGTGAGAACTTAGAATATCCAAGGGCGGTAGGGAAAGAAAGCACAGCTTTTATCGTAGCAACTGGTTTCTTCAACTGCTGCAGTCCAAGGCCCACCACAGTACACTACATAGCAGCAGCAACAACAACAAAGATCAGATGTGCTCCATTGTAGACCCACAATAGTATAACAACCATGCATGTCTGAACACATTCCCCCTAATTACATCTATGATGATGGATATGCCTAAACTTACATTTGTGGAGATCAGGACTTGAAAGGATGTAGATGTGCTGTCTAGGGATACAGCATATAACATAGTGCTGAGCAAGTAAATGCGTCCTCAGACAAACCTGGCTCAAATCCTCATTCCGTTATCTTTTTTATTTTAAAAGCATACACATAAAACCTTTTATAAAGTGGAAGTTGAACTTATTTCATAGTAATGAACCAGTTCCAAGTACATTTAAATTAATGTGTGTGGACATCATAAAAGTCAGAATGGTTTTCCTGAGAGACCTGCGTTCTGGCTTAGACCTTGTCAGTAGAACCACAGAGTCAGTACAGGCTGACAATGACATCAGACTAGACTGGCAACAGCATGGTCATTTTCATAGGTAAGCATTATAGAACATGAAAGGTATAGAGTAAGAACCCCTTTAGTAACCGTTCCCAGTCTTTGGACAATCATTCTGACATCTTGATGAGTGACATCACACAGATTGCTTCTACCTCAGTTTTTCCATCTTTCAAAAGTGAGGAAACTATGTATATTCTATCTTGCATAAATTATTATAAAGATTTTGTCAAGTATTTCATGTGAAAACCCTGGCATCTGGTTTTAGGATGCTCAATGAAAATTGTACCTTCTACGTATAGAGGCATTAAAAACTAACCGACCACTGATAAGTGTTTCATTTAAGTTAAAGCTTTGACTCTGGTGGTCCTGAGTTACAATATAAATATGTTCAGGTGTGTATCATATTAAACCACCAACAGGCAACGACAGAGTCTTTCTCCAGTGTACTGCCTTCTGACAAGACAACAAAGCAAGAATTTGACATAGCATAACATAATATAAAATAACAGAACATCGTATAATCGTGCTTTTGTTTTACCATTTGGTTTACTTGAAACATGACTTCACTGTATAACCTCAATTGGCATTAAATTCCAGAACCTCTGTGTGAGCATTACATCCCAGATAGAAAGGTGTGACTCGAGGGCCTTACACTCTGACTTTATGTTCCGAGTGCTAGGATTACAAGGATGTAGCACTATACATGGAAGAACCAATGACCTTTGGTGGACTTATACGGCACATCATTCAACAGTCATATAGTGCATACCAATCACTATTTATTTGGCTACCATAAAAGCTAAAAATGAACTGGATAGATGACTTAGAGCAATGGTTCTCAACCTTCCTAATTCTGTAACCCTTTAGTACAGCTCCTCATGTTGTGCTGACTCCCAACCATAAAATTATTTTTGTTGCTATTTCATAACTATAATTTTGCTACTGTTATAACTGTAATGTAAATATCTAATATTCAAACCCTGTGAAATGGTCATTTGACCTCCAAGGGGGTTCCGACCCACATGTTGCGAACCACTAGCTTAGAGGCTGAGTGCTTGCTACTGTTCCAGAAGACTAGTGTTTGATTCCAAGTATTTACATTGGGCAGCTCACAATTGCCTATAATTCTAGTTTCAAGGCATCTGACATCCTCTTCTGGCCATGTGGGCAAATGTACTCACATACATATATACACACTCAACACACACATATATAACATACATATAAATAAAAATAATTTTAAATGTATAGTTCAATCGATCAACAGATAGGTAGTTAGATGATAGATAGATAGATAGATAGATAGATAGATAGATAGATAGATAATCAGTGCCACAATGTATAAAAAGACTTAATGAGATAAATAAAAATAAAATATGCCTAATAAGTAGCAAGTACTCAATAATGTAGGTGCTACAATAATAATGATTGTGATGTTTAGTGTTTTTCAGTAGTTGAACTAGAACATGCTGCCTGAAGGATTTCTCTGCCTTGTCTAGGTAATCCAATAACTACTTTTTATTGTCTTACCAAGTATAAAACTATTAAGTGCCCTAGGGCGAGGCAGAGTAAGGTCTTCAAAGAAACAAGAAACAAGAGAACAAGACAAGGAGTAGTATCAACAAGGAGGAAGTACGCTGAAAGGTGAGGTGGTGGCTTGTCATATACCAAACACTACAACGCACTTTGGTATCTGACAAATGTGTACTGATAGTAAGAGAAGTCAACACAGCAGTTATTCTTTGACTTGAAAGAGTCATGAAAGAATAGGGTAGGTTGACAACATTCCAGATATCACACTAGTGCTGATTATATGGATGTGAATATTTCTCAAAATTCATCAACATGCATCCTTCAGAGATGTGCATGTTACTACAGTAAACCTGAAGAACCAAAAAGGATGTTGGGTTCATACTATATTTTCATTGACTATTTCATAATTTGGCTTCTAATCAGCTCTAACTTTCATCAGTTTCTTCCTTTCTTCCTTTTTTCCTTCCTTCTTTCCTTCCTTCCTTTCCTTCTTCCTTCCTTCCTTCATTACTTCCTTCCTTCTTTTCTCTCTCTCTCTCTCTCTCTCTCTTTCTCTCTCTCTCTTCCTTTCTTCCTTTTTTCTTTCTTTCTTTCCTCCCAGGTTCTGCTGACAGGATACATAAAGAACAGACATTCATAATTAGAAATCCTTTTAAACCAAATCTGATGTCTCGGCAGACAGGCCAAGCAAGTACCCCAACTCAGACCAGACCTATTGCACTCTCTACAATGTCAATAAAACCATACTTCAGCAAAAAGTCAAGGGTACTGCCAGATTTAAGAGAACCAACAAGGAAAACATTAGCCTCTAGCCTTAGCCTTTGCCAAAGGTCATTCGTCAGGGACACTAATACCATTTCCATTTGAAGTTGAAAGCTTAAATGAATGTAACAGAGACAGAGTCAAGGGAAGGCATGAGACCTCCCCTTACAGTAATCTCAACATTCAGTAATTATAATTTATGCTTAATGTTTATTGAAACTAAGATTTCTTAACAAAATAGTTCCTTATTTTTGACCATACCTCAAGATCAGGAATATATCTCTTTAGAAAAAAAAATAACCCCCTCATTTTCAAGGTAAATAATGTAGAAAACATTTCTCTGGGAAAAATAAATGGCCATCCACTCAAAAGAAATTAAAGGTAAGTACTGGAATAGTACTATAAGGGACTACTATAATTTAAAAAAATGTGAATTTGCCTACATATAAACTTGAATGCACCCTAAAATTGTTTCATCGAGATATGACATCCAGTCAGGCATGGTAGCATACACATTTAGTCACAACACTTAGAAAGTAGAGGCAGAAGCATCATCAATTCTAGGCCAGCCTGGATTTCACAGAATATTCAAGATTAATTTTCAAACTTATCTCATAAAGAACAAAAGAGAAGGGAAAAATGACAAATATAAGATATAACCAAATTTCCTTGCCTTGTATACCATAAATAAATAACCTATTTTTCAAGTTAAACATGAATGACGCTACACAGAACAATGTAACCTACTGAAACCTACTCCTCAGCCTGCACTGATAAGCTGTAGTGACAACTGTGTCTTCTGAATAGAACAGTGTGCAACAATGACTATACAAAATGAGTTACCTAGATATCTGTGTTCTGTACTAATTGTTAAGATTATATTATGTGCCTTATCATCACACCTAAAAGGTAATGTTTAGCTGGGCACAGTAGCAGACATGTAGGTTCTGCTTTACCCATCAGTCTTTAATCCATGTGTTTCTTCTGCTTTGAATTGTTTAATCTTGGCAATTATTGTCCATTCCTTTCAAATTTCTCAACTCCAAAAATATAAGCCATAATGGAGTAGACACTAAAAAGCCTTTTTATTGGCTATATTTGAGGAGCTGCAACACATTCTGGTTGTTCTATGTTGATTGTAATTCCCAGAATGAGGAGTTGATTTGGACATAAAACAGCACAGCTGCAGAGAAACCTGAAATCTTAACAGTTTCAGCTTCCTACTCACGGCTTCAAAATGAGCCTTCTGACTTACCATCCAAACTCAGATTCCAATGTCCTCTCCCCTTAACCTATCTTCACAACTACTACAAATCTATATCCCTGACATAAGCACGGTCCTCAGCGACTTCTTTCTTGTCACAGCCCATACCCTGCTTCACTTATGACTTAACCCAATATCTATTTCCACTCCAGATTCACCCTTATCACTAGCCCTAGGATGCAGCCTGGCCCCTCTTAATGACTTGGCTGCTATTCTAAAGGGACTTCATGAAAACGGTAGTAAGACAGGGAGAAGTTACAGCATCTTTATCCTCTGCTTTAACTTGCTTCCCCTTCTAGCTTCTGTGTATGTAAATAAAGAAGCTGTACATATCCAGAAATAAGAAAGAAGAAAATCTGGCAACTGTGTCTGCTCATGTCTACCCTGTACCCCCAAAGCAGTCAAACACTTTTGATTAGAGACCAATCCTGGCATACCATCTTCCTGAAGCTGCAATCACCACATTCACCACAGAAGAGACTAAGGGGCTCATGGTAACTGTCTACAAACCTTGGGTCTATGATAGAATGATGGAAAAAACAATTAAACTAATCTCTACATGAGCAATAGATTATGATCACTGTTTTTTAAATAAGAGGTCATCTAAGTCAGGACTTCTTGCCAGTGAGCACCTGCTCTAAACACCTACTTTGCTTGGCCCAAGAGTAAGGCTGACAGTAGGTGTCAGTGGCCAAGATGACCTTTGGTGATGGAATTCAGAATTCAAGCCATGTTATGCTGATTGACTAACCACAAAGTCCTCTGCTTCTTTGGGTATGGTAGAAAGACTACTAGAACTGTCCAGCAAGGAAAGGAAAATGAGATGGGGCCATACGTCTCACAATCTAGTGTATAACAACAGCTATGCAAGTGGATAGCATGGAATTGGCCTCTGTCACATAGTGGCCACCATGAACTCAAGTGATGCAAATGCTCTCACCAGAGAACCCACAGTCTGTGTGACTTTCAAACTTGCCTGCAGCTGTAGGACTAAGCACAAAGAAAAGTGTGGTTAAATCAACACATCTAAGTCCAAATATGTTGCAATGACTCAAATGAGCGATTTGGAATAAAGTATCACCTAGTACTTTTACGTGATTCTTGAAGTCATTTGGTATCTATTGTCTGCTACAAGTTGTTCAGTGCCACAGAACAGCTGCCATAAATTGGACACAGCTCTGAGTACTTTTCTAATACCAGAGTATTGATAGAGCTGATGTGATATGACAGAAAAGGGTGATCAAAAACCATGCAAATATCTGTTTGGATAAATAAATGTTAGACATTTTATTTCCTTGTGAAGGAAATACATCATCTTGTTCAAGAACTACATGACCTAAACGATACACCTAGATAAACTTTAAAGTATATGAAAAGCATACATTAGTACAAAAGGTTACTAGCTATTCAAGAGGTCCTTTTAATAAATTTCAAATAGAATCAAGTACTCTACCCTGCCCTCTCCCAGAAAGAAAAGTCTAGCCTATCTGGTTACAATTTTTAAAAGTATTACCAAAATTCACAAGCCTTGGCCCAAAGAGTTGAAGGACATTACAAAAAAAAAAAAGACATTCGATAATTTATATGCTCTAAATACTATGCTTCTTTTTCTTTGCTTGGGGTGAGGCTTTGTCTTTCATGAAGGGGAGTGCTTTTTGTTTTTAATTTTTAAGTTTTTTGTTTGTTTTTTAGACATAGTTTCAATTTGTAAGACAGACTGGCGTTAAACCTGCCTCGATCTCTGGAATAGTGAGCTTACAAGTGACAATCACTACACCCAGCCCAAACCCCATTTCATTCAGTCGTACAAAATAAGCTACTGATCACTCACTATGTGTGATTGAGAAAGTCTAGAAATGTGGTGCTCTATAATAATCTTCAATGTAGTGATGATAGGCTGTGGGCATGAGCCCCAAATGATAGGGTGGGAGGATGAATTTAAATGAGCAGTAGGCTGCAAAACATATTACCAAGTTCATTCAAGCTGCTACTAAATTATTTGACTTGATTCAATCATTTGTCGCAGCATCATTCAAAATTAAATGTATTTTTAAAATATCTATTAAATGTTTGATCCCATATCTTACTATGTTACAAAGATTATGCTAATGAACACCTGAGATTTGAAAATGACAAATGTGACTTATATATAGGAAATTTGAAAATAACCAAATCTCTTCACTGTGTAAATAAATTTTATTGGTTAAAACAATGAGTAGATCTGATATTATTCATCTCCAAAATTATCTTTGTCATATAAAATACTTGAAAGGAGGGGGAGGGAACTAACAAATACTTGACATCCACTATTTAAAACACTCTCTGAAGTCAACAACTAACAGCGTGGCTGAAATGGCAATCTTGATTTTAACCAGAAGAAAATCCCCACTTCCGCAGGAAAGTAAATTCCCTTCTATCAATTTTCCCAATTAAATTAATTTTTCTAATTCCAACCACAATTCTAATGGCTAATTATAGGATCCCTACAGAGAGGCCTGTGTTTTCAAATGTGATGAGGCAACATAAGGAAATGTCATGACATACGCCTGGCAAGAAGATTTCATTACTGAGTTACAGAGACCTGTGCTCCTCTTTCGAGACGTGCTTATCCATTCTGAACAACTGCAAATTATATACCTAAAACAGCAAGTCGTTTTCTGTGAATGAATTTGGCTCAGGATCCTTCAAATGTAGCGGGAAACAAACCCTGCTAGAAATAAGGAAACGAAGTTCCAACAAAAAAGTTGAAGTAGTCCCAGTTTCAGACGGGAGTGAGGTACCTGGAGCAATCAGACTGCAAAAGCCTTGAGGTTGCCTTTCCCTCTCTCAGCTCTAGGTGGAAAATGACACCTGAGGGGAAGGTATTGGGCTGTTGCTCAACCATAAAGTGCTATCCTCACCTTAAGACCCTCATATATAATCTCCAGCATGTCAAAAATAAATGTCCAGGACCCTTCAGTCGCTTTTCCTTATCATGAAGGTATCTTTGCGAACTCTCACGATTAAGAGAGCGCCGGAAACGTGGAAACTGCACTTCTAGTCTCAGAACTTAGTGTTACAGTTAGTATGTGTGTCCTAAACGACCACCATGTCGTTTGAGTGGGTCCCCATACCTTAAGTTGACACCTCTGACCCTTCCGACAACAGATTTAACCGACCACAAACTTCCGGAGCCTTTAGTCAACTGCTTTGCCTAGTGGGAATAGAAGCAGCTCCACTTAGAAATAAGGATAAAGGCCCTGAACTGAAGAAGACTTTGACGAATTTCCCAAGGGGTGGGCTGGCGCTACCCTAGAATCTCCTGAAAAAGTAAGCTCTGAGAGAACCTGAAGAGAAGAGAAAGGGGGATGGGGAAAGCCTGGGAGGCAAAGAACCCTAGGGTTCAGGGAAGAATTAAACTCCCCCCTCCCGCCCTCCCATCAACAAGAGCTGGAGTTCTCCCCACTCCCAGGTGCTGAAAATCCACCTCAACAGCAGTGAGTCTTTGCCTTTGAGGGTGCATGTGGTCCTTAGTACCTAGCCCACCCCAGCGCCTACTGTGACTCTCCAGACACTTGCATCTGAGCTTAGGGCTCGCCCACACCTCCTCCCTGTGCCTGTTTCTGTGCCCTAGTCCTCAAGGCTGCTTCCTCCAGTTTGCTGGGTCCTCAGCAAGGAGACCATTACTAGGAGCTGGTATAGCGGAGGACACCCCTTCCTTTTCTTGAGTTCGTCCCAGCCTTAGCCTACTCTGCTGCACGTCCCCATCCTGCCTGCGGGAGGCCCCAGGCCGAAAAGTACACTCTAGGGGACATGGGACCAGAGGCGCCTTGGGCCAAGTAGTTGTATCCCTAGCAGCTGAGAAAAGGGACTGTGCCTTCCTGCAGAGGCCCACTACCACCAGGCACTAGTGGCAAGGGGACAAGAGCCTTTGTTCTCCCGGGGCTTGGCAAGGCTGCGCTACTGAGGCGCAACGCGGGCGGCGCCAGGGTATCCAGATTGCTCACTTTTGCACGCGGCATGTCAAAAGGTGCACATTCCTTTTCTGCTTTCTCCTTTGAATGGGATGGGTAGGAAGTTGGGGAGTAAGGGGTGTGAGGTGAAAAGAAGCATGGGGGAGGGGTTCTGCATATGGGCCAGGCTCTTTGTTTGCATTGGGGGAAGGGAGAGGGGGGTTGAACATGGGTCTGAGCTTGGACCTTGAGAGTGGGACAAATTCCTGAGTATGTCACCATGTTGCACCCGCGCAGCACACATATGCACACACACTCTCTGGAGTGTCTACACACACACACACACACACACACACACACACACTTAGACACACACACTCAGATATACACACACGCACAGACAGACATACACAGACACACCGACACACACACACACACACACGCACACACACACGCACACATACAGGCAGGCATTCAGTATGTAGCAGGCAGCACGGTTCCTGGCGCTCCAGGCTGCAGCAGCTTCCTCTACCCGCAGCGCCGCCACCATGCGTTCAGAGTGGCAGTGGAGGAGATTTGATGCACTCGAGGGGCCACAATTCCGCTAAGAAGGAGGGAAAGTGTTGCAAACCCACACTCTCTCAGAGGCACTGACCTCCTGGGTTTTTGTCCCGGGTCGCAGAGGTCATGGGCAGCTTAGGGTCTGGCAGGGAGACTAGGAGCCACCGGGCGGCGCGCACACAAGGGGGGCGAGGGCAACCGAGCAAAGGAAGGGAGGACTGGCCAGTGGGCTTACCCTTAGAAGCATCTTTCTCCTCTTTGGGCTTGGTCACCTTTCCACTCATAGATCCCAGCTTGCTTGACAAGGTTCGTCCAGAAGAAGGAAGTCCTCGCCGAGCGGGCTGGACTTGGGAGAGCGCTTAGGGCGGCAAGTCGCGACCGCGAGCTCTCAGTGTGGCTCCGGGCAGAATCCGCTCTTCCCCACTGCTGTCGCTGCTGCCGCCTGCGAGAGAGTGGGGAGGAAAAGAGAGGGGTGAAGGAGGAGCCGCCGCCCGAGCCCGAGCGACTGGCCGCGGGAGGAGCCGCTCGCCGCGCTCCAGAAGTGCAGAGACAAAGCGGTGCGGCCGCTGCTTCAGCGCCCCACCGCTCCTGCCAGTCCGCGGACAGCTGCGCTCTGCTAGCTTGGGGCACCCGGGAGGCGCGCCCGGGACTCCCCGGCTTCGCCGCTGGCCTGCGCGGGCTCCGTGCGGGTCGCTCGCTCCGCGGGCACTGGCCACGCAGGGAGTTGCCTGGGTGGGCTGCCCAAGCTCTGACGGGCTGCTTTTCCCCGCCTCTCCCAATCTGCTGCGGGCCGCCAACTAAATCAAAATAAAACCCCCGAGGAAGGTTTAAAAAAAAATCAAAACAAAGACGAAAATATTCACTTAAAATTAACGAGTCTCCCCGAAAGGGAAATGTTTGAACATGTGATGAGCAACATGTGAGCCTGTTACACCGCAGAGCCGCTCAGCTTCTCACCTGCGGGGATTCGGAAAGGGAGGATCGCCTCTCTCTAATCCATTTTCAGGTTCCTGTCTTTTGGCTAAAAGAGGGGCTCCAGTTGCTGGCTGGCAGATAAGCGGGAACCGACGACCCTTACCTGTTCTCTCTCTACACCCACACCCCCTTGGAGCTCGCCTGCTCCCTCGCTGCCGCTCTCCCGGCAAAGAACTCTCCGATCCCAGAGAGCCACAAATCAGCACTGGGGTGCATTCTATATAAACGACAAGGTGTGGGCACGCGGGGGGAGGGAGGGGGCGGCGAGGGCGGGGCCCCACAAAGCCGCCTGCCGGCTGTAGTAAAAGCAGAGCTCGGCAGGGGCGCGCCAACGTCAGCTGCCGCCTAGCAAAAGCCTGGCAGCCCAAAGGAGTCCGGCGAGCAAGCGCCCGTTTTAGCGGTGTGTCCCCTTTCCGTTTGGACAGGCAGGGCTCTCCTGTACTACCACAGGGGGTTCTCCCAAGCCAGGAGTCCCCAGCCTCCACTCTTGTTACACCCTAGACTTCTAGTGCCTGCCTTCCTGGTTGCGCTGGTCACTACCTACACTTTGTGGACTCCGCTGTTGGCAACTGCGCTGAAATCTCAAGTCTTGGAGTCTGTGGTTCTTCACCTCTGGCCAGCTGTCCAAGTTGAGACAGACCGATTCTCCTAGAAAGGAGAGAAGGGCGCTGTGATCTGGGTATCTATAGGGCAGAGAGTGAAACTGACCTGGTGATTGCTTCCCACTCCCACCCCCCACACGCTAGCCCCTCCTCCTAGGGCTGTCTGCCCTTGTTGGCAAACTGGCCGCACAGTCCCCACTGCTCAGGTTATCCAACCTCATGTGGAGTGAGGTGAGACTAGCCTCTAGAGCTGCAGAAGTATAACTAGGTTCAGCTTGTCTCCCGATTATGCTTGTGACAACCCATGGAAGATCCCTGAGAGTTAGAACCGCAAGAAAACCTGCTCAAAAAACAGAAATCGTTGTACATGGGCCATAAGGGAAAGGAGTCGGTGAATAGGAAAGCAGAAATATGGACGTCAGCAATCAGTTCCTGACCATTAGGAAACCTTTCCCCCTACTCTCCTTTCTGTTAGTGGGGACAAATGTGTGCTGTTAGGGAGTGGGATGACTGTTAATAGCATGATTTAGTCCACAGAGCCGTCAGCCCGTTCATCCAGCCATAAACTTCATCCTGGCCATGGAGATGTGCTAGAGAGTCCTAAGCAGAAAAGCCATTCACCTCATCCCACTCCACTCCCACCCTCTCCTTAATTTGGTTTTGTTTAATGATATTAAACCAGGCGAAGAAATCATATAGATGGATTAGTCCTACTGAATCCCAGGCAGTAACTCAATTATAAGAGCCTGCTGTGGCTTTCAAGACCGGGAGTGTGGGCTGCCCCTGCTGCCAGCCAGGGTCTAAAGGTCAGTAATCCTCTAAACTCAATTTGCAGCCTCCATGTTCAGTCTGGAAGGAACTGTAGGCCTGGTTTTCTTGCAAATAATATCTAATAATCTAGAGCTTGATGACACAACGTAATTATCCAATCCAAGGTTAGACCATTAATTATTATCAGTATTCTGATAAACAAGGAATTTCTCTATAGAAGACAGAAATTTAAAAGAGTTGGAACTTTATGTGTTTTTAGAGGGGAAAAAAAAACAAGTTCCTATATGACCTATGCCAAATAATTTTTATCATGCATTTAGAGCCTAACCTGTGCCAAGTCGTAGTGCTAAATCGTTAAATCAATATCTTATCATCCCAACATCCCTAGTAAGTTTTGGTATTATTATTTCCATTTTACAAATGAGGAAACAAGGCCTTGGAGTGATTAAGTACAGTGTTTTAAAAAATCAGGTCTCACTATGGAGCTCAGGTTGGCCTTGAACTCCCTGATGCTAAGGTTACTGACATAAACAACCAATTCCAACTAGCTCACACTAAGCCATTTTCAAAAAGGTCACACAAATGGTTATTGGTAGAACCTGGGTAGGAATCCAAATTGTTTATCTCTAACACCAGGATTATTCTTTATCATGCCATCTTACAGCACATCCCTTAAAAGGGGAGAAGCACTTTAACTGGACATATCTTTAAATCACAAACTTCTAAGTTTTTCTCAACATCCCTAAATATACATACCTACACACACACACACACACACACACACACACACACACACATATATATATATATATATATATAAAACACACAAGCACGCATGCACACACACACAGTCCTCCTGTGTACCTATACAATTTGCTTCGTCTATATACCCTGGTAAACTCCACATGATGATTTTAGAGGGTTCTCTGTCTTTGCAGATAAGCTCTGCCCCCAGCATTATAATCAGCAGGAATAACATCCAGTTGGAAGCCAGATATCACTCTATTCCTTAAGGGACAATAAAACAGTAAACACGGGGTGAAACCTAGCTTATCTGATAACCCTGAGCTGAGGAAGAGCAGTGTCTGCTTGGGAGAATGAATGAAAGGTGCCTGTCCACGGACACAAGTAAGTAAAAATGTGTTCCCTCCCTGTAAGTCATCCTGCAAAGGAAAGAATCAGAACACAAAGATAATAGACAACCCATGCAAAAACACTAGTTATGTGTACCCATGTTGAAACAAATCAATGATCATCATAAGAACTTTAGTGCCAGATACTAGGAATTATGACTCTTCGAGTGCACAGACAAGCAATGTTATCTAAATAAACTTCCTGAAGACTCTGCCAGGGAGGTTATACCCAGGCTCTTTTGTAGGAATTGGGTCTGCCCCTTCTTTTAAGCCCTCTGACATGTTTAATATGAGAATGTTGTTTGCACTGGTTCTGATGAAGGCATACTCCAGCCTCCAGTGTCCAACTCCCAAGATACTTGGTATGCAAAATGACCCGCTGAAAGAGGCTCTCGTATGTGTGCTAGGATGAGCAGAAAGTGGTCCCCACCACCACCAAGAGATTTAATCTGTCTTATTTTGTTTTGAGACAAGGTATCATTGTGAGTCACAGGCTGGCCCCAAATTCACAATCCTGTTATGACTCCATCCTAAGTACTGAGAACCCTCATAGGGTTTCTAATGCATTGAACCTACAGCATATGCTGAAGTGATGGTTTGTTACTTTTAGACTAAATTGGAAATTATCAGACAGAGCTGCCTGGCCCACCTGGTGGCCTATTTCACATGCATTCTGCGGAAAGCCCACCATTGTGTAGGAAGCATTCCCACCCTGACAAAAGCATCCTGATGTTTTTACCACCAGGTTCTCTGGCCAATGGTTTATGTTAATCTCCCTGACAACAGCCCACATTGCTGTCAAATCAAGCAAGAACTGCATCTTAGATAACCAGTCCAAATTATCAGATGACATCAGCCTCCTCTGACATCTGGCTGCATTCTCGTGAGAGTCCCCTTTCAATGGAGAAATAGCCAATGGGATCCTGTTCAAATTCCAGGCCCAAAGAACTGTGTTCAAAATTAAGTAGTTAAGTAGTTTTATTGTCATTATTTTCACCACTTCAGTGCTTTAGGTGTAGTCTGAGTATCCCCCAAGTGTCAATTATAACTAAATCCTTGGTCTTTAGGGTGATATCGTTAAATGGTGAAGAGCCATTGAGAAGGAGGATATTGTAGATACATGTGTGACCCACTACGAAAGGGGTTGTGAGACAGCAATGTCTGCTTATCTGACTTTCTATTCACCCAGGAAGGGCTTCTATATGTGCAATACAGCATACACCTCTCGTTTCCCCTACAGCACGCATGATGTAACTGCTTGTCTTGATACACACTCCTTCCACTGTCATTCCCTCTCAGCCATGGAACACCTTTCCAGAGGTTCTGCATCTTGTTGCTTTAAACTTGCAATTTTCCAAAACTGAGCTCAATAATCCTTTTGGCTTTATAAAGTTAGATGCCTCAGGCATTTCTTTGTAGTAATGCATATCTGATTAATATAAATGCTAAGTTTTAGGGTAATACTCCATGTGGTATTAGTAATTGTAATAGAAACACACAAGTTCTTGCACACCTGTGAGTTCATGTCATTTCACAATACACAGGTAATGTCTGTTGACTCCAAGATATCCTGTGCTTTTAGCAATAGAATGTGATAGAAGTTATGCTGTGTCAGTTCCTGGTAAAGCTTTTAGAACATCTGGAAGAATTTTCTTTTGGGGAAAATCCAGACAGCATGTAAGACATTGGACATCCTGAATCCATGATGTGAAGCCCAATGTCACAATTACTTTTTATCAACATGACACAAATGTAGACAATACCTAAGAATCTCTACTCAGGAACTGCATTGATCAGATTGGCTTGTGTTCATTTCTGTGGAACATTTTATTGGTTGCCAATTAATGTAGAAGGGCCTATTGCATTTGGTGTCCTCTCTAGGCAGAGGGGATAAACCTTTCTCAAGACCCAGGAAGACCAATTTTGGGTATATATCCAAAGGATGCTCAATCCTACCACAAGGACACATTCTAGGCTATGTTCATAGCAGCAATGCTTGTCATATCTAGAACCTGGAAACCACCTAAATGCCCCTCGACTGAAGAATGGATAAAGAAAATGTGGTACATTTACAAAATGGAATACTACACAGCAGAAAAAAAATAACGACATCTTGAATTTTGCAGGCCAGTGGATGGAGCTATAAAACATCATTTTGAGTGAGGTAAACAGAAAGACAATTATCACATGTACTCATAGTTGGTTTTTAAACATAAAGCAAAGAAAACCAGCCTGCAAATCACAATCCAAGAGAACTTAGACAACAATAAAGACACTAAGAGACTTACATAGATCTAATCTACGTGGGAAGTAGAAAAAGATAAAATCTCCTGAGTAAATTGGGAGCAGGAGGACTTTGAGGGAGGGTTGAAGGGGGAGGGGAGAGGCAGGGAGGAGAGCAGAGAAAAATGTAGAGCTCAATAAAAAATCAATAAAAAAAGAAAGGTAGCTGAAGCACTAGAGAGGCAGAGGCAAGCAGACCTCTGTGAGTTGAAGACCAGTATGAACTACATAGAAAACTCCAGTACAGCCAAGCACCAATCTTATTACACAGAGAAAGCTTGTCTTGGAAAAGAAAGTAAGAAAGAGAGAGGGGGGAAGGAAAGAGAAAGAAAGAAAGAAAGAAAGAGAAAAGGAGAGAGAAGGAGGGAGAAAAGAAGGGAGGAAGGGAGGGAGGGAGGGAGGGAGGTTTAGACAGAGACTGCTCTTTCTAGAAATATGCCTAAGTCATTGGCAGAACAGTGTTGTACTTAATACAGTTTCTGTGTGATTATTCGGATCAGGGACGCCAGGCAAGGAAAGAGCAGGAAGGGAAAGGAAAGCAAGCAAGAAGGAAGGGAGGAAGGATGGAAGGAAGGAAGGAAGGAGAAAGACAAGGAAATCAAATCAGTAAGCAGCATTTCTTTCAAGTATCTGCTTCAGGTCATGTCTCCAGAATCATGCCTTGATTTCCTGCCTCGTAAGCCAAATAAACCCTCTCCCAAGTTGGTTTTGGTAAGTGTTTTATCACATCAACAGAGAGCAAACCAGGATACCAGAAGCTAATCATTAGAAGATGTCGTGTGATCGAGCATAAGGAACACAGGTGATATCAATTACCAAAATTCTAGCTATATGACCCAAGTCAGACCATCTCAGCTGCTGCCAAAGTTAGAATCTACAAAATTTCATGAGGCAAAAAGAGCCATCTCTTTCTGCACTCTATCCAGATTCTTTTTTTTTTCAGGAATAATTAAGAAAAGAGGCTTTATTTTAGAAAGACTGTGGGTTGTTGTCAGAGGGACAGCATGTCTTTTCTTTTTTTTTGTTTGTTTGTTTTTTGTTAATTCTCAAGCATAAGTTTTGTTGTAATTTGAGAAGTTTTAAGCATTCTCTACATATATGTATATGGTACTTATTTATTTATTTATTTATTTATTTATTTTTTCCACCGTGAAGGCTGCCATTTTTTGAATTGAAGGACCTCTATTGCATCTGAGAGGACCACTTTCTTTTCTTTTCTTTTTTTTTAATCCACATGATTGTGATCCAAACGGTTATTGTTTTAAGACATTCAGTTCTGGGGTGCTCTGTTACACAAACACTTGATAAAGAAAATGAAAATCCTAGATTTATATTGGACCCGTGATTTTCTGTTTCCTGTTTGACTATCTCCTACAGAACAAAATGGATTTTAGAAGTGAATGACAGTTGTAAGACAGCGAGATGTCAATAATTTATCCATTAGCTGCTTGACATTGAGACTTTCACAACCCACAGCAAGCAGATAGGTGATTTTCTTTCTTCTATAAAACTGAGCATTTGGACCACTACAATGTGATACCAGAATGCTTGTGAGAAATTGACATCTTTAAATGTTTTGTCACTTGGTTGTCCAGGGAAGGGGAAAATATTGAATAGGACTTACTGAAGAATTCGATCACAATTCCGAACAATGCATATTACTGGGCAGCATGGGCTGCCCATCACTCCTTATTTCAAGACAATAGATACCACTGGGAAGTCTAGGCTGTCTATCAAGACTGCCTATCATTCCACAGTTCTCAGAATTGCCTATGGCAAGGAGGAGTTAATCATCAATATTGGCCTTTCTCTCACAACATGATCTACATTCTAAAGTCTGTCTCAATCAACTTTCTCAGTATTCAGGGGTGCCTGGAGCAAAAGCTTAGAGGTTAAGAACATCAGCGATTCTTTCAGGGGACCTGGGTTTGATCCCCAGAACTCACATGGCAGATCACAACCATCCTATCCCCAATAATAGGGTATCACACATTCCCCTTTGACCTCTATGGGCACCACATACAGGTAAAACTGTTATACACAAAAAATTAAAGCAATCTTCAAAAAGATACAGTCAAACAACAGACTTCGCCGTCATTGCTTAGCACACAACATACAAAATGCTTTGGCCCAGGTCCATTTTCCAAAGTTTATCCGATTGACTTTACTCTAGCAATCATTCTGACAATTGTGAAATATTTTTCTTTTCTTGAGAAATTCTTTGGTGTAATATTTAGTTGTTAGCAGATTTGCATTTGACTGTGTCTTCACTTCTTTAACAAAGATGCCCACAGATGATAAGTACTCTATGTAACTATTCACAACAGATGACCAGATTCCATTCCAACCAAGTCTTAACAAAACACCTATCACATAAAAAACATAACAAATATACCAGCTTCATAATGTCACTTACAGAATCACTAAGTTTTTTGCCTATCCTAAATATTTATATTATGCCATCTTACTCTCACAGCAATATTGTGGTACTATTATCAGCTCCATTTTTCAGTTTAGGAAACAAATTCTGAAAGGTGAAGCAACTTACACAAATATAATTAGTAGGAAGCCAGGACAAGGGCTCAAGTTTGTCTTTTCACTTCCAAAATTCATTACTCCTTCTTCTCCAGAACTTGACAGATTTTTGCAGTTTATGGAATATCAGTAACTCTGAAAGTTACACAAAGGGAAATTCAGGAACTAGAATAGGACTTACTAGCTATTTCATTCTCTGTCTATGCCAGACTTCACCCTCTATGGTTGACACAGAGCTGTTTCTTCCCACATTCCACTTCCAGAAAAGGAGTGCTGAACAGGCATGTGGATTGTGGTCAGGGGGCATCCTCCAGCTGTCACTTCCATCAGGGTTGCCTCAGTTGCAAAACTGCTTCATCAGATGCCATGGCCTTCCTGCAACACCTCACATTGCATAAATGAGACCTGGCCTGAGATCACTCGTACATACTCCATTGCTTCATGCTGGCTTTAGCTAAGACTGTGGTTGTCCTCTTTCAAAGGTCAACTCATTCTGCTCAGTCATGCCTTCTGCCCTTTCCTTCCCCAGTTCTTGATTCTTAAGGAAAACTTCCCACTACAAGCTTCATGGTGGCTTGTCACATACTTCCATGGAATTCAGCCTCTGACATTTCTCCCTGTTTCTCTCAAGCCCTGTCTTATATAGCCCAAACCTTTGCTAGAAATCTTCCCTTTTTTCTTACAGCTTATTAGAGGTGTCAAACCTTTCAACATTGTGATATGGCATTGTCATCTACAAATTTGTTGGGCCATAGCTATCAGGGAATATATGTGTCCTTTGGGCCATACATTGGACATGCCTGGTTTAAGTGAGCAGTTGGATTAAGATCCCTTGCTCATCTTAGATAGTACCTTGAAGCATTTTCTACAGTATGAAGGTTAGGCACCTGATTATATGCCTATCCTAAAGATCTGTTTTTATTCAAATGGTGCTAAATGTAGCTACAAAATTTTAGGGAAAGAAGAACTATGAACCAATATTGAAATATGAACAAAAATGAAAAAAAATGACATCGTGACTCCTTAATGATAAGGTACTTATGTCCGTGCTCCCCTCACTTGAAACGGTCACCTTGCTGTTCTGTGCGGCAGCCAGTGTGCCACTACTGCAAGAACCTACACAAAGCAATCAACTTTTAGATAGAAAAACTTTGTTTAAACTAAGAATTCTTGTGTACTGGTTAGTTAGTTCTTTGCTTTTAGACCTGTGGAATATAAAGTACAGGCCAGGTTGACCTGTATAGGAAGTTCCAGGCAAGTCAGGGCTATATAAAATGATGAGAGAGAGAGAGAGAGAGAGAGAGAGAGAGAGAGAGAGAGAGAGGAGAGGGGAGAGGGGAGAGGGGAGAGGGGAGAGGGGAGAGGGGAGAAGGGAGAAGGGAGAAGAGAGAAGAGAGAAGGGAGAAGGGAGAAGGAAGAAGACTGGACAAGATATCTGCTCATGTTATCATCAATATTGAATAGCAACATCAGGACTTAACCTCAGAATATTTTGTTTCAAAAACCTATGCTGACATTTTCAAGAAGGCTCTGATTGACATGGGTTAAAAGATCCTGGAAGATTCTGTCCATAATGAGTGGTGTTCAAAATTTATTGTTACTGGAAATGATATTCCTACATCCCACATTAAAGTTTGCCAGTTATGACATGGTTTTGAAGGACAGAGAGTCCCTTCCAGTGGCTTCTTTAAACACCCATGCAACTCTATTCTCTCTTCTTTGTTTTCCTTTCTGGGATACTGTACTGGTAGAGTGGATGTATGCCTAGTAGTACACAGTCTGAGTGACTATCAATTACACATAACTGTGAACTTACCTATCTACTGGGGGAGATTGCTTGTTTGTTTCCTGGCTGCCCAGACTCCCAAAATAATCACACTGAAGCTATATTATTTACAATACTGTTAGGCCAATCATTTAAGTGTATTTATAGCTATATCTTATATCCTAAAGAAACATGTCTCCATTAATCTGTACATTGCCACAAGGTCGTGGACTACAGTCACAGTTTGGCAGGCTCTGGAGGAGGTGTCTGTCTCCTGTGGTGGCTACATGGCTTCTTTCTGACTCCACATACTCTTTGTACATCTCTGTTTGGATTTCCCGCATGACTTTATTAAGCCATTGGGTGAAAGCAGCTTTATGCATTAACCAATAAAAGCAACACATATACAGAAGGACTTCCCACACCATTTCACCTTTTCTGTTCAAATAAAAAGGAAGGTTTTAATTTTAACATAGTAAAATTACATATAACAAAACAGTTACCAAGAAAGAATTATAGTTACAATATTAGATCTAATTTATCTTTTATCATAACTAAGGGAAACTATAACTATCCTTCAACTCTATCAAAGACTCCAGAGTAAAACAGACTCACTATTCTTACGATGATATGATGGTCAGACAGTACAAATGGATAGCAATATCTGAGTTAGTTTCTGCTTCCTATTATCCTTATGGAGCAACAATTGGAAACTTTACAGAATTCTAGCAACTGTTTATTTTCTTGCCTGCTGCAGGGATTCAAGTTGCGGTGATTAGAGATATTTGTCTGATCTCTTCGTAGCATGAATTGTCTGTATTTTCACTCTCCGCATGTCTCCAGTTCTAAAGTTATATTAAAACATATTAAATTCAAAATAAATAATATTCTTTAACATTGTAATATATTTTAATTTTATCATACATTTAGTGTATATATGTATGCATTTCTGTGAGTGTGTGTACCCATGTATGTGGGTGCACATGTTCACACATGTGCACAGTCACAGATATTCATGCCACAGCATTCATGTAGAGGTCAGAAGACAACTTGTGGGAATTTGTTCTCTCCTACTATATTGGTTTGGATCAAAATTAGGTCATAATGGTAGACACCAAGTGAATTTAATTGTTAGGACCAACTTGGTGGCTCAACATCATCATATTTTAGTGATTATCTTTACAACAGCGCCAAAACTATTACAATTATCTATGCTAAACCTCACCACCAGCCTTGTCTTATTATAATGCAACTCCTTGTGAAGTAGGATAACTAGAGTCCAGGCATGAAAACTTAAGTTTGCAGTGTTTTTTACGGCACAGTCCAAACTATTTATTGAAGATTATAGAACACCACTAAATAGGAGTTGTGTCCTGCATGTTGTGAAAGTCTTAACAAAAGGAACTGTTGTCTTTCTTACTCTGTTAAGTGCAAAGTAAATCACTATTCCAGAACTATAAAGACCTTGCAAAATGGAAGAGATTGGTGACTGTGAAAATATCAGAACCATGTTCCTGCTGCCCTAAGACTTCAAGAGGATATGAAGAAATGAAACAAAAGAGCAGGTGGAGACACTATAAACCTAGAAATAAGTCTCCTTTCCCGTGGCTACTCCCTTTACCATAAGCTATCTTCAGTAAGCTATCAAAAATAATTTTTAACTATTTTTTTGTAAAAGGAGGAATAAGTAATAACTTGTAAACTACAACCATTGCCAATAATGAAGGAAAAAAAAGAGGAATGCTGAGAGAGGTTGAATGGCCACATTAAATAGACTTTGTGGTACTTCAAGATTTGATTTACTAAATCAACAGTTTAGTAGATGAACTGTAGAAGAGGAGAGTGTAGCTGAGAGTCAAAACAGTGGCCAGGAAGATAACTCACAGCAGGAATAAACAAGCACAAAGTTAAAATACTAAAATGGAAATTCTGAGGGGGAACTCAGAATATGAGACTTCAAAGACAAATCCGAAAGGATACTATGAAAGGGATGAAAAAAGAGGATACAGTAAAATAAAAAAGGAAAATTAGCTCTTTGAGCACAACAGCTATATAACATAAATAATTTAAATGATGCAAAAGTAAGCATATAATACTTAAGAAATATACTTAGAATACCAGTGAATTCAAAGAGAAATTTCAAACAATCTGAAAAGTAATGAAAATCAATCATTTTATTCAAAAATACACATGGCACAGTGATAACAGTCCTAAGGGAAAAAACTATGTATACTTAGAGCATTGACAAACAAATAAGAGAATAGAGATTAGCTTAATACTTGTCTTATCCCAAATATAATGAGAAGGAAGTAGGAAAGGAAACAACAAAAGTTCTAGAATTAATAATATAGTTAAAGGTTGTTTTTTGAGAAAAAGTGATGAACAGAAAACCCTCATTGAAGTCTGATTAAGGAAAAAAAGAAAGAAAACAAATCTTTCCAAGTCTTGAAATGTGAAAGGGGACATAATCAGAAGTAAAAACAGATGTAAAGAATTCTACAATAAATTCTTCAGCAGCACAGCCAGAATTCTGAAATGAAATGCTTTCTTAATAAACTCAATCAACTCATTAGGAAGCAGAATTTTTCAATTCATCATTTATCAAATAAGAGAATTAAATATTGAATAAATATTTATCATTGAGCAAGTCATGACAGGAAGGGAATTCATGGGTTTTTAAATAACTATAAATATTTTGGGGAAACAATGTTTCAAAATCATTTAAATTCTCTAAAGCCGCAAAAAAAATTAGGCAAGTCCTTTAATTAATTTAATGTCATGGCTGAGAAGCTTAGTTTTCTTGTGGGATTCCTAACAGTGTGAGTGGGGACGGTTGCTGACTCTTTTGCCTAATTATGAGATCCTTTTTCTCCTACTAGATTGCCTCTTCCAGCCAAGATGTGATGGTATGTGCCTGGTATTATTGTGGCATATTATGCCATACTTGGCTGATGTCTCTTGGAGGCCTGCCCTTTTCTGAGGGGAGACAGAGGAGGCATGGATCTGAAGGAGAGTGGAGATAAGGAATAGAGACTGGGGGACGGGACAGATGGGTAGCTGTGGTTGGGATATAACTGATGATGATGATGATGATGATGATGATGATAAAATTTTAAAAGGAAAAAAGCAGTCAATTCCTTTAATTCTTTTTTAAGTTATACTAGTGTAAATTTAATCTCTAAACACACAAAAGGCTATAAACAGATAAATCTATAGGTACTCTTATTTTGGGATATATATGTTGACATTTTTAATGAAACACTAAAAAATACAACCCAGGAGTCTTTCAATAAAAAATATGACCAATATAGGATATATTTCACCCTTCCCTTCATTCAGGAAACATTTTCAAGGTATTCATTTCCTGTACCTTACTTTTGGGGTTAGCTAAGCGGTTTGACATGAGTAATAAAAGGAGGTGGAAATGTGACTCTTCCCGATGGGAGGCCCCAAGAGGTCTTGTCCACTTTTCTCTTTCTTCTTGCATCCCTACAGTCACCCTGAGACTAGCTACATGAGTCTTTTTGATTTGATTGGTAGAAGATGAGAGTTCTCTTAGGAAAAAGTGGTACTAACTACCATGACCTGAAGCAACAGAGCCAGACAGACCTACAATTAGAGTCACTTACCTAGGATCACAATAGAACAAGAAAACCCTGACTAACTAGAAGATAAATAGTAAATAAATTATATGTATGTGTGAATTTATATGGATATGTATTACATTATATATATACAATTGTATATATACATACACACACACACACACACACACACACACACACACACATATATATATATATATATATATATATATATATATATATATATACACACACACAATTAAAACACCATGGACCACTGAGGACCTAGCAGGTAATGCTTCACAGAAATCACTATTCTATGTATACTACTAAATATGGAAATGTGAATTATGTTCATTATCAGTATCAGCAAATCCCTCAGGATAATCTATGCCATCAATAAATTAAAGAGGAAAATTATATAAATGATGTTAGTAATATTGTGTGAAAACTCACTTGATAATATTTAGCTGCACTCCTAAAAAATACATTTAAAATTAAATACGATTAGAAGGAAGTATCTTGAAACAGTACAGTTTACCAAAAATGGATGCCAAAAATAATCACAAATGGCAAAGCACTGACTCAATCAAATAAAACTCAGAACCTGGCAATAATGCCTCATATCCCTGTTATTATTCATCATTGACTTGGAGTTTCTAACTAATAAAAAACACCAAAGGGAACTAATGTAAACATTACAAACTATCCTGATATCTTTAACTGTTAATGTTACATTTGTAGAGCTAGAGAAAGAAAATACTTCAACAGAACCTATGCAACTTATTCAGAGACTTTTGTTGCTCTGAATATCAAGTTGGTTCACACACACACACACATACACACTTACACAATAGTGTTTTTCTATTCAAGTAATAAACACTGAAATAAAATTATATTCACAGTAATAAAAATACCACACATAATACTGAGATAAATTTAATTAGAAAAACATCAAGCCAGTATGAAGAAAACTGCAACACTAGTGTGAACGATATGAAACAAATCCTGACAAAATGAGTGAATGAATCATAATAGTTGATCAAAAACTTCAATTTTCTCAATGTCAATATTATATCTTCAAATTACAACTTAAATCCCCAATGTGATCTTTCAGTAGAAAAACAGGATATTCATATAATAAATTTTTAATGCTTATATGTAAGAATAAATGCCCTAGAATAAGTATGAAAAAATAAAAGAGAGAGAAGAAGGGAGGGGAAATAAAGGAATATTATATATATAGATATATACATACATATGTATATATAGTATATATACACATACACACTAAAGTCACTGTAATCAAATTAATAGCATGATTAAGAATAAAATCAATAATGCAGAATTATACAAATATAATAATTCAAGAAATTTAAAGCATGATAAAATTTCATTTCAGTTGGCCAAAGATAGATTGGAATTGCAGTACGGGTGCAATTAGCTATTAATTTGAAACAAATCAGACCTCTATTTGCCTAAAATATATTCCAGTAAAGACAAATTTGAAGAATAGAAAAAGTTCTCTAAGATAGTCTAGGAAATGATATACATAATCGTGCAGTGTAAAGATCTTCTTAACCAATTCGTGGAAAGAGCCTCTTAACCAATTCCTTAAATTTTGAAATAATAGCTAGGCACTGGTGACACATTCCTTTAATCCCTGCCAAAGGCAGGAGGATCTCTGTGAGGTCAAGCCAGCCTGGTCTATAAGAGCTAGTTCCAGGACAGGCCCTAAAGTCATGAAACAAAAAATAAAAATAAAACAAAAATAAAAGTTTTGAAGTTATATAAAAGTCATTTTACAACATACAGTTCTCAGAATTTAGGTGAAACTCAGCATAATTCAAACAAATTAACAAGACATTGGAAACACAGCTATACCTGGGGAATATACGAAGAGTTTATAGTGATAAAGTCAAGTCTAAGCTCACAGCCAAAAATACAAGAAACAGAAACTGAAAGGAGGAGAAGGAGGGTGTTGTGGTAAAGGTGGATCAGAGGAAAAGGGATAGAAGAACCACTTCCCAGAGCTGTGGAATTTAAATAGGCAACATTTTTCTCCCCTAAAGAATTCACACTGATTTGAAGCCAGTGAAACCAGGAACAGTAAATCATCTTACCCATAGAACTAGTAAAGGGGGTGGAGAGAAAGCTCAGTAGTTAAAAGTGCTTCCTGCTTTTTCAGAATGTAGAGGGCCCAGGTTCAGTTGCCAGCACCCACATAGTAACTCATGACTGTCTATGCCTCTGGTTTTAGGGAATAGTCCCTTTTATGAGTTTGGGAATCTATACACACACATGGTGCATACACATACACTAAGGCATGAACACATAAAAAAAATAATAAAATACAAAAGAACCTGCTGAAAGATCACCACGGTGATATTGCAGAATGAAGTGTACTCCCATTGCTAGTGTAACTGTGAATATATTGCATACTTTTTAGAAAGGAATGAGGTACCCCTGAATGAAACTAAAAGCAATGTTATTTTATTCTTGGGAATCTATTACAAAGCAAGAAAAATGGCAATATGCAAATGTATATAGTCAAGGTTTATTTGTTTGCTTTTTAGTAGTAAAAGATTTTTTTGGATAACTTATTTCCATTTATATTGCAATAAAGAATCAAATTAAACAATTGTAGTTGATTTGTGGGTTTTGTTAAATGGGAATAATGGCAGAATAACAACAAATACTGATTTATGTAAATACTGAGAACTTCAGGTAGCCTAGCCTAGTCTAGAACTATATCTGTCCTTGAAATTACAGTCCTCTTGCATCAGCTGTCCAAGTTCTGAGATTACAAGTGGCTGCCTGGCTTTGCTTCACATTTCCGTTACCCTATGAGGTAGGTACTATTGTCACTCTCATTTTCTGGATTAACAAAACAAAGCCCTAGAGAATGTAAAGTCACATTATTAATAAAAGGCTACACAAGTATAATACAGAAAAGTGTGACTGATAATGTAATTTCTGTATGAATTACAATTTAAAGGGAAGGCATAGGCATTTGTCCACATATGTAAACTATATATGTTTAATACAATTCTATGAGAATAGAAATATAGATGCATACATATTAGTCTAGTAATATAGTTATGTATTTTATAATTGTATCTTAATACGTTTGTGTGTGTGTGTGTGTGTGTGTGTGTGAGAGAGAGAGAGAGAGAGAGAGAGAGAGAGAGAAAGAGAGAGAGAGAGAATTGGAAATTAAATAATAGCCACATTTCAACAATGGACAATTTTATAGCAGATTTAGTTACTTTTCTGTATTAAAGAAAAGGAAGCCTATTCCAAGTCCATTCACAACTCCACTGCCTAACTCCTCTTGTTCCTCCTTTGTACCCTCTGGCATTGTGTTCATTCCTCCCTTATGGCAGAAGAACTGTATTTAGAAATGCCAGGTGTTTCCCATCCTACTGAAGCCAAGAGACTCCCTGGAATCCATTTATTGCTATCTTAAATTGTGTAACCTAAGAAGGTTTCTAAGTCCCACCCCTACATAAATCTCAGATTTGAGAAATAAAGGATCTGACTCATAGTCTTACATCCTAGAAAAAATAAAACTTCATTGTATGATCTTTTATTCTTGCGTTCATCTATAACAGAAAGATCTAATACTTAATTTTTATTTATCATTACTTTCTCTTTATGACATATGAATGCATGTGCGCATGTGAATGCAGGTGAATGCTTCAACACATGGAGGCCAGGTATCTTTTTATTTTGTTCTTTACCTTACTTTTTTGAGAAACGTCTCTCATTAAGTGTGGGGCTAACAAATTGACTGGATTTGCTAACCAGTGAGCCCCTGGGATCCACTTGCCTTACCTCCTAGAACTGGAATTATAGGCATGGACCACCACACCCAGAATATGACATGTATAGGTTCTGGGAATGGAAACCCAGATCTTCTTCATGCTTTCACAACAAATACTTCACCCTCTAGGTCATATCCTGTGCCCTGAATAGAGACTTAAGTGTTATCTTGCCCGTGATGGGCACACATGCTTAAGGTGTTTCCAGAGGAAAATAGGCTCCAGTATCTCTTTCTATGGAGATTTGGATCTTGAAAGAGCCCCCTTTTTCATTTATTTGAGTTTTTTTGTTTTGTGTTTTTGTTTGTTTGTTTCATGTCTGATTTAAAACTTGTATTTTTCACATTGAATTTCTATTATTTTTAGTTTATTCATATTACATAGTGATAAATTTCATAAAGATATTTTCATTGAAATATATCTAATATTGCGACTGCATTCATTTCCCACCCTCTCATTTTCCCTCTCCTTTTCTCATGGTTCTTTTTTTTCCCTCATAAGCTTTCCTTCTATTTCCATATCATATATGTTATGTTATATAGCTGAATTAATTTAGGAACCAAAACTAAGAAGAATGTGCAATATTTGTCTTTCTGATTTGGTAAAAGGGTAGTATTTGAGTTAGAGTCAGTGTTTTTGAACATGGGTTCCATATCAGGTTCCCTGAGGTATTTAAAAACCCCGCATTTACTGAATTAGAACTCCAATAATTGAGAGCCAAGAGTTTGCATGTTGAAAAAGCCCTCTACATCATTCTTACACACAGAATTGCTGTGTAGACCTTAGGAAAGTACATAGACTTGAGTATGCAGAGAGGTGAGGAAAGTCCTGCTTCTGGAGCACTAACCCCTTCTAAATCAGAATTTCCAGTAATATAGCCCAAATTTAAGTTTTAAAGAATCTTTCAGAGTGATTTCTGGGCAGCCAGTCTCGCAGTGGCTCATGACTGGGTTTGGAAACCACTTCTTTACTGATGAATACATTCCTGGAAGGTTGTTTTTGTACATAGAGTTTGGATTATGGCAATCACTTGTTCAAAGTACTAGGTAAGTGCACTATTTAGAAGCAACCTCCAGTAAATCTCTTTGTTCAGCAAAAGAAAAAGAAATTATGTTCTCCATATCATTTTCCTAAAATGCATACCTAGGTTAAATCAAAACCCTTGACAATTTTCAGTAAAATGCTACATGTTTGAGCACCTAGTGTTCGTGAAGCCATATGGCTGCACTAAATGTACCATGGAAAAACTACTGTGGATGTTCAAAGTTTCACCTAGTCTCATAACACAGTGAATGAGCCTCAAGAAGATGCTGAATGAAAGGAAAAAGTGTTAGTAGGATGTGATACTGAGAAGAACTTTAAGTGCGAGTTGTCATTTTGAGGTAGCAGGGAAAGATAAAGCAATAATGTAGGTAGACCAAATAGTAATATGCTGCAACCCATGATTTAATGAGGATTGGACTGCATAATTTTAAAGGTGATTTTTATAACTCCAAATTTTCATGTTTTTATTTGGATACATGTATCTTAAGCATAGAAGACAAAAAGAATAGAAGTGGAGAGGAATATATAATGTTCAAGTATTGGTCTAATTCATTTTTGAAAAGTATACAAAGATGATTCTGCATCAGGAGGCTTGTTTCCACAAGCATTGTGATATTTTAAGAGTGCCATTTTCATTTAAAGAAAGTGTATCTCTTAGAAGGCATCTTCATTTCTATGAAAACACCATTATTGACAAGTGGGGATGCTGGCCTAGGAGTTTGCTTAGCACAGTGTTTGAAAGCCAACTCTGAGTTTTTCAAAAGCTAAGCTGCTTCTTTTCCTCTTAGTGGCTCCCAACTTCTCAACCAAACCTTCCCAGTTCTGGTTTGAAAAGTCCTTCTGTATATGTGTTGCTTTTATTGGTTAATGAATAAAGAAATTGCTTTGCACCTATAACATGGCAGAATAGAGCTAGGCGGGGAGAACTAAACTGAATACTGGGAGAAATAAGGCAGAGTCAGGGAGAAACCACAGAGCCCCGTCAGAGACAGGCACCAGATGAAACCTTGCCAGTAAGTCACAGTCACGTGGCAATACAGAGATTAATAGAAATGGGTTAAATTAAGATGTAAGAGCTAGCCAATAAGAAGCTAGAACTAATATGCCAAGCAGTGATTTAATTAATACAGCTTCTGTGTGGTTATTTCGGGGCTGAGCAGCCAGAAACAAACAAGCAGCCTTCCTACAACACAGCTCCCCTTCAGTTCTCATTCCATCTTCATGGCTCATGGCTAGGAGCTGGTTAAAACCCAGAAATCAGTCATAACAGAAATATTTTAGAAGGGAAATAGAATACCATCAAATCTTTTGTCAATCTGAGTTGGAATCCCACTTTCCTAGAGATTGCCTGAAGTACAGGGATTTCTAGTCAACTCTAGATTGTTCTTTCCTGCTACATAGCAGAAAAGGCAAATAGGGATAAGTGATGCCCTGAGATAAATTCAAAACCACACATTAGTGGGAAAAGCAATAAGAAGGTACCTTGTCAAAATAAAGTAAACCTTGGTAAAGAAATTGAGATAGATTTTAACTGAACAGTCTGTTTTCTTGCTGACTAATCATTTGGCTTTGTAGTGGAAAGGTGAAAGGAAACTAATTAATTCCCACATACTATCATGGCTTTATTAGTGTTTTAGTAGCACAGACTTTTGATTTGTAGGCTATATCCTGCCCTGACATTTTTCACCCTGCCCCAGGCAGAGGAAACTTGGGCCTGTGTTATCCAACAGGATCCCAAATCCCAAAGCATTTCCCCCAGTGAGTTCGGGTTCACCTACCTTAGAAGTGGAGATGAAATGGACCTGGTAGTGAGAAGCAAGCCAGATCCCACCATGAACCAAACGCTTAAAGGGCCTGGTTTTTATTAGTGCCAAGAGTCATGCACTCCTGAGGCCAGAAAGATTCTTGGTCATATCATCACCATTCGTTTCTGAGGTTTTCAAGAGTCTGCATCAGGGCCAAAGGACCATCA
The DNA here is from genome assembly GCF_018167655.1 of Microtus oregoni. Taxonomy (NCBI): domain Eukaryota; kingdom Metazoa; phylum Chordata; class Mammalia; order Rodentia; family Cricetidae; genus Microtus; species Microtus oregoni. The sequence goes on along the minus strand of NW_024543828.1, from coordinate 7,967,758 downwards.
ACTCTTAAATTTCCCTTTGACTTTAAGAGCTTCAGGCAGGAAAAACAAGCAGAGAAGAATTTCAGGGGCCAGTGGACCCTGTTCGGTTCACATCCGACTGTTCTGAGGAGTGGTAAGTCACAGGGTCTATATTGCAGCTATTTTTAGTGAAACTAAATTCCTTCCCCAAGTTCTTCTGCTTCCAATTTGTTCTAAGTGTAGGAGACCAGCTGTGGGCAGATCATCTTACTGGACCAAGTCTCTGTCAAGGCAAAGGCACCAAAGCGGGGAGGTGGAGCAAAGCTCGCAGTTTTTGGTGCTTTGACCCTGTCTCACTATCTCACTATCTCCAGAGGAGGAGGAGGATCATTTGGAAAGGAAAGTGTTACCACCCCGGGTAGTGGGCATTCCCCTCCGTTATGGCTGAAACATGATACATAGATGACATGAGAGGAAAAAAATGGAAAACTGGCAGGCCTTTCACTTTCTTTTCTGGCTCCTATAAACAACATACTACACACACACACACACACACAGAGAGAGAGAGAGAGAGAGAGAGAGAGAGCAGGTTCTGAAGATTATAACCACATTTTGACCAGATTTAAGACTGGCATCATCCCTGTGCCAAGCCAGGGATGAAGTATGAGGAGAATTTGGGTCTAGTCACTTTGCAGCTGCCATACGTTGTTCTAGGGGTCATTTTAGTGGGGAAGGAGATTCAGAGAAGATTTTCTTTTGGCTTCAGACTTTGGCCACAGGTGTTAATTCAGAAGCAGACAGCTCTCTGGGCTCCCGAGAGTGCTAATTGCCTTCTCAGATTCATCTAGGTAAGTGGTTTACAAAGTGTGGGCTGTGACCCATTAGACAGTAATACAATCTATTTAGTAGGCTGCCATCCACACTTAAAAAATGAAAATAAATAAAATGACTGGAACAGATTTCAATGAAACTGAATCAAGAATAGATAAGTGTGCAGTGTTTGCAATAAGGGTGACTTCTGTAAAACTTCCGTTTCTCTCCACGTGTGCACCACAGAAAATGGCATTCTTACTGTTTACCACAGCATCATTTCACTTTTAAAAAAGTTGATCTGGAACATTTTGTAGAAAAGAATATAAATCTTCAGGCCATCTTCAGTTTTGTAAATTTTACTACAACTACAATCCCTAGTTTGGGGCATTCATTATGTATTAAACACTGCTCTGCTCCTTTTTCCTCGACATTTTCACAATGGTAGGTTCATTTCCATTTTACAGGAGAAAGAGCTGGGGTTTAGCTGAAACTTCACACCAGGCTCAAGCACTTATTAATAGAAGAGAGCTAGTGCATTAATCTATGTCTGTCTCCAAAGTATGTGCTCTTAATAACTTGAGACCCCTTCTCTCTTTAATTGATCATTTACAAAAGTAAAAGCATTAGCTATGCAATTATAAAAATATTCACTGTACTGATAGTTTTATACAAAATATAAGGGCTGCAGAGATGGCTTGGCATTTAACAGCATAGCATGTTCTTCTCTTGCAGAGGACTCAACTTCTCCTCTCAGCCTCCCTGTGAGGTGCTTTGCTAACCACCTGTATCTTCAGCTCCAGGGATATCCAATTCCTCAGGCCTTAAAGGGCTTCAAATGGCATACACACACACACACACACACACACACACACACACACACACTTAAAAATCAATCTTTTTTTAAAAGAGTAGACAACTTGTAATAAAAGAGCATAGAAATGTTTAGAAACTAACGTCAAATTCATAGATGTTTGCAGTAATCTCTTCATAAACCGAGTGTATCATTTTGAATGTGTTGCCTAGTTGACTGACAACCCCATGGCCCAAATCCTACCTCAAGGCTCTGAAGAGCTAAAGGATCAGTCAAAAGATGTGATCTCAAGGTTTGTTTTCACGATCCTGCCCCTCAAGTTGCTTCCATTCAGTTCCACTGGGAAATCTTGTCCCAGGGCACATTTGGTCTTAATCTTTTTATAGTTTGAGCTAAATCGGTTCAACCACTTTGGAGTTGATGAGGGAAAAAAAATCATATTTATTCCATTTCCAAAATAAACTCCTCTTTTGGGTACACAGAAAGGTCAGAGAAGGCTGAAACTTTCAAACTTCCCACTTCACATATGGGAATGTCTAGGTTCTCGTTACTTTTAATTTTTTTTTTAAATTCCTAGTGATTTGCTCATTTTGCAAACTCCTGGTTTCTGTTGTTTTTGTAGTTTGCACGGCACACACCCTGCGTGTGTGCCCAGTGTATTCTAGAAGAGAAGCACTTGCCTCAGCTAGTGCTACCATTTGAAAAGGAGGGATGTGTGGAGGTGGTGGCGGTGTTAATAAAGGGACAAACACTGAATACAGTATCCTGTGGAGCCCTTTTTCTGAATAGGCAAAAGAGGTCCCACAGGCAGTTTCCCTCTGTGTTTCCTGGTTTCTTGCACAACCCGGAGCAACAGGGAAAGGCTGTGATGTTCATGATGAAATTCTCTCCAAACCTGAGAAGGTTAAAATTTGAACTGTTAGCTCCTCTGTAGCAGTTCCTGGCCACTTGTTAGAACTTTTCTGATCTATATGGAGCAAAAATTAACTGAATCACAAGCATGTATAACTTCTCCAGCAGAATGGTCTCCATTTTTACCGGAGTCTTCACCAGGCACTAGGACTACGGGCACCCTGTGGAGTACAGTCCAAATCTCAGTTTCCTACCATGGAACCTACAGTTTCCTGTCTTCACTTCACTCTGCGGGACAGGCAGTCAACCCCACCTGCAGCCACATCCTTTCGAGGCTTTCAAAACAGGAACAGTTGTCTCAGTCCTCGCGTTCTCCTGGATATTCTATTTTTGCCTGGCTGGAATAGGATATATTACAGGCCTGCTCCAGCCAGAGCTGGGCTGATTTGTTTAAAGGGATCCCAGGTCCCAGGGCTTCCCAGGCCAGGGCATGCTCCTGGCCCTAACTGCTCCCATTGCCACCTTCGTGGAAGCAATATGGCAAGAACAAAGCAAAACGGTTCTACTTCTCAACCTTCCCATTCTGTCTGAAGTTTCTAGGAACAAAGGACATTTAATAATAGAATCCCTCCTATGTTATTTATAGCATCAATTGCCGAAAGCTGTTTTAGTCTTTATTTTTTCCAAATCCCAGCCTTTGTCACAACCTCCCTGGAGAACTAGAGCAGAAGGCAGCTGCTCACAGTTCCACTTTGCAGACCAGGAGACTGAGGGATCAGTGCAAAGGGACTCTTTCAGAGATGAACAATGAGCAAGAAGAGCTGGGAAGCAGATCCCATTAGCACTCTACTAGGATGATGAGGCTGTGTTCCTTTGCTCAGTCATTCATTCCCATTCGCCCCATAGAAATCTCACAATTCTCTCCAGCTTCCATGATGAATGAGTTAAAGAGCCCAGTGTCTTTAACAAATAAATGTTAAGGAAGCAGAACAGGAAGGGAGAAATCCTTAATTGCAAAGGACTTGAGTGATACATCAGACACAGTGTGTGGGCCCTGTTTGGATCATGGATCAACCACACTGAATGTAAGAACATAGATTTGAAACAATTTGGCTAATACTGTTTATTTAATAGTGAAAGGACTATTCATTTTTAGATATACTATAACTACTGGGTTAAAATTATTTCACCGTTTAAAACACATACCTGGTGGTAAAAAAAGCAAAAATGTATAATTATTGAGACTGATGGGAATGGGTAAAATGTACAGATGAAAACAGAAATGACCCTTGAGTTGATGATTGCTGCATCTAAGTAATAAACACAAGGTATTTTGCATTTACTTTTTAATTTTGCATGTACTAGAATTTTTCTGTAATAGATTTTTATGCTTATTTATTTTAAAAGACTTTTAATTTTTTTTTGTTTTTTTTTTTGTTTTGTTTTTCGAGACAGGGTTTCTCTGTGGTTTTGGAGCCTGTCCTGGAACTAGCTCTTGTAGACCAGGCTGGTCTCGAACTCACAGAGATCCGCCTGCCTCTGCCTCCCGAGTGCTGGGATTAAAGGCGTGCGCCACCACTGCCTGGCTTAAAAGACTTTTAAATTTTTATTCATGTTTTTTATTTTATGTATGTGGGTGTTTTGCCTACTTGTATGTCTCTCTACCATGTGTGTGCCTGGTACCTACAGAGGCTAGAAGAGGGTATCAGATACTCCAAAACTAGAATCACAGACAGTTGGGAGCTGTTCTTTGGGTTCTAGGAATTGAGCTCAGGTCCTGTGGAAGAACAACCAGTGCTCTTAACCACTGTAGTATCTCTCCAGTATCAAGATTCTTTTCTATTTTTCATGTACGTGCATGCATGTGTGAGAGAGCATGGGTTTGTATATATGCATGCACTGCCCTCAGATGCCAGAAGAGAGCATCGGATCCCCCAGAGCTAGAGTTACTGGCAGTTATGAGCCCACTGACATGGATTATAGGAACCAAACCAGAATCTCTGCAGTACCTGCTCTTAACCACTGAGCCTTATTGTTGCTTTTAAGAAGAGAAATCATATTGCATTTACCCTCAAACAATCCCCAGAGTCTGCATTCCCTGGATCACTTTATGGACAGTCATTGGTTATGAGCTGCAACAGTCAAGAAACCTAAGATCTCAGTACATTGGTGTGGGTGCAGACAAATGTTAGCTGGCACACAAAAAAAAAAAACCCACGATAGGAGCAGCCCTGACAGATGTGGGACCCTGTGTCGTTTCTCTCACTATCATTGGCTCACCAAGTGATTAATGTCTGATCGACTTAAACCCTAAGTTAGGGAAACTGAGTCTGAGAGGATGCGAGTGACCTCCCATAGCAAACAACTGGCAATATCAGCAGTCAAAAATAGGAAGCCATTGAGTTCCTACACATGTTGTTTGCTATGGAAGCCCTGGGAAACCAATGCAGCTAAAGGAGCCTTGTTAGAGAAGGAATATATTCTACAGATATTCACTGTGCCACTTGGAAGCAGCAAGCACCTTTCGGGGCACCATAGAGCTATAACGATAGCCTTTTGTAAACACTACCCTGACACAAGCTGGCTGCGAAGATAGCATGTTTACCATAGCCACAATATGGAACTGAAAGCACTGAGAAAATTAAAAAAGTACTGATAAAGCGCCAGTGGAGTTGAAAACAGAAGCAAGGAACAGTAGAGAAGAGGAAATTCAGAGGTTATCAGTTAATGTATGTCTTTAAAAACGAGTACAAATGGAAGGCAATATCAGAAAGGGGCATTCGGGGTGGAGCAAACAGCAAAAGCAGAAGTATGCTTGTGGCATGAAAGAGCTGACTCCAATGAGAACAGTGCGCCGGGCAAAAGGCAGCTGTAGGATAGAGGCTGAAGCCCTGAGGCAAAGAATGTATTCTTTGGATTCAGTGGATTCCATGGCACTCTCCCTCGGCTTCAGAGTTACAGAAGCAAAGGGAATAGAACTCATATGATTTAGTCACATAATAAGACTTAACTCAGTGCTCCCCAGCTCTGTGTCAAGTCCCTACTAGGCCACAGTCAAGATCCCAAAAATCAGACAAGGGAAAAATTAACTGTCTTGTGGGGTTGTGGGTAGGAAGCATCAGCTAAATGAACATTCATTTGATTCCACTTTTTAAATCCTTAAAAGGGCTCAAAGGGGGCTGCAGAGAAGGTATGAGAGAGAGAAGCCTCCCCACTCTGGTCATTCCTACAAGGCAGGTTTCCAAAAGGAGATGATTGGAAAGGAAATCAAGACTAGAAGTTACAGAAATGTGATAGCAGAGGAATGAAGGCTGGGAGAAAAGGTTTTCAAGTTAAAAAGAAGGCTCCGAATTGGGGAAAGATATTAAGAAAAAATCAACATGATCATAATGCATAGAGCTAAGAACACAGCCTGACATAATGTTATGAGGACAGAAAGGGAACAGACTATACACAGCCGTATGGGTCACATTATATAATGAGGGCATTATCCCCTGAAGCAATTGCAAGTCGTTTAAGTGTTCTAAGCTAGAGGTTTGAATGTTAAGATTTGCATTTTTGAAACATACTGCTGACAATAATATGGAACTTGACTGGTAAATGTAGGAACAGAAGAAAGGGTTTAACGGGTCAGTTATTACAGCGAATCACAGAAAAGTCAGCATGGGGTGGGAGGCTGGAGTGAAGGTTTCTCCATTAAGAGTGATTCTTACTCTTCAAGAAGACTGGAGTTTGCTTCCCAGTTCCCACATTGGGCAGCTCACAGTGACCTGTGTCTCTAGCTCCAGGGAATCTAATACTTTCTTCTTTCTGGTTTTCATGGGCACTTGCACATGCACGCACACACACACACAAAGAAATCAGTAGAAAAGTCAACAGTGGTCTTCAAAGGCTTATTTATTGATTACTTTTGTCATCTCTGTGAACAAATACTCCTTAGCAACAACTTATGAGAAGAAAGGTTTATATTGGCTCCCAGTTTCAGATGGTTTAGTTTAGTCTATGGCTGCTTACCCATATTCAGCTGCGCAGAACACCCTGATATCAGGAGCATGTGGCAGAGGAGAGCTTCTCACTTCAAAGCAGGAGACAGAAATAGGGAAACAGATTAAGATAGCCTTAAATACCTGTCACCTAGTGCCCTAGTTACTCATGAAGTTTCGGGAGCCTCCTGAAATAGCATCAAGAACTCACTAACATAAGCCAGGAGGACGAGGATTTCATATTCAAACTATAACAGGTGTTAGGATGAATACGAAAAATGGAAACGGCAGCACTCATTCGTAGGGTTCTGGCCACAACAGCTTAACCACAGAGATGCAAATTAGGACAAAATAACTTAGAAAGCAGATAAAGAAAATGAGATTAGTTTACCCTCTGGTAGATTCTCGGTGCTTTCTGAACAGAATTACAATTTCTAGGCCAAGCAATCTAGGGTGACATGGTCCTCCATTCTTCACTGCTGTTCCTGTTGCCTTTGTCTTGTATCTGGGTTTCCTGTGAGCTTTCTTGAGGAGTTTCTTATCACTGCCCTTTGAGAAATGAGTTTATACCCCTAGAAGAGTGACAAAGGCAGAGTCAAAGACAAGAAGATGGGATCAATCTGAGAGTCCCAAGAAAGACCACAGGGTCACTACCATTTCCTCCTTTCCCCTGGAGAGACGTGAGTTTTACTTTCCAAGCATGAATTCATTTGTTCTTTACAATGACATATGATGAACATAGGAAATGAAATAAGAAGGCTAAGGCCAGAGAAATGACATAATAAGTCATTCAGCAAATAATTTCACTTGTGTGTATCTGGGACTTGTAGCGAGCTGCGTGGAATCACAACTGATGGAGATGTACAATCAACTCCTGAGATGGCTAAGGTGTGTGACCAGTGTTCAATATGACTCATGCAACTAATCTAAAGATTTGTCTAGCTATCTTTTAGGTAATTGGTCTGGTGAATTCGAACAACAACTGGAAAAGCTGCGAGTGACGATTGTGACTGCAGATTCCACACGCATGGATACCAGCCTGGCAGAAGGACTATCTTCCTGGATCACTCCATGGGTCATCTGAAGGAGTAGGGGGGCGGAATAAGAGCCCTGGCGAGCTTAATGGTGCTTGCCTCCCTGGTATGCCTATGGTGCATTTGCCACATAAGGGTTTCACAGCATCGCAATGCAGTTATGATCATTCAGGCCTTCACGGCCATTGAAGCAGGACAGTCTCCCCAAGTTTGGCTAGAGATGTAAGAGCAAGTCTGATTGCATGTGGGTTGGTGTCTAACTCCCACCTCTGTAAAAAGGCACCGGACAGGTCTAGTGTTCTCTGAGTGGATGACACCTGGACAAACACTTGTACATGTTTCATTTTTAACAGAGATCAGACCTCTACTCTTACCTGTGGCTTTGCAAAACAAAAGGGGGAACTGTAGCGAGCTGCGAGGAATCACAACTGATGGAGATGTATAATCAACTCCTGAGATGGCTAAGGCCTGACCTATGCCTGATCACGCAATGAACATCAGCTGCTTGCATATGCGTGGGCCTATGGGCAGTGCCCACTTGGCAGTTCGGGGTTGGCAGCCCATGCCTACTTAAGGGCTGGGAGAGGTTTGCCAGGAGGGAGAGGTTTGCCTGAGGAGAGAGGTCAAAGAGAGAGGGGAAGAGAGAGAGAAGTGTAAAAAGTCCTGGAATAAACTGCAGTGAGAAGAGCTCCGGTGGTCGCGTCATTCCTTGCGGGACGAGGGTGGCCATGACAGGGACTGACTTATTTGTTCCTCTTTCTCTCTTTTCCCTTTTCAGTGACTAGAGAACCTAGTACATGGATTGACACAGAGAAAGGACATACAAAGAACATAAAGAAAAATACAATAATGTTTATCATAACTAAACATAGGAAATAGGTATTTTTACAGTTATTTAAACACTAATGTTCCTATACAAAGCTATCTAGATAACTTTTTCTCATTTGCTTCATATATATATATATATATATATATATATATATATATATATATATATTCAAAAGTGCCCAGTACAGTAAATCATGGACTCTAGCCTTTTATAAGTCATATTATATTTAGTCCAAAATAATTTAATCAAGGGAAGTGCCCTGAATAGGCAAAGAGTTTGTCATCTGGGAAAATGAAATTTGCAAGGGAAGCAATGCACCTTCATTCCAGAAGCCTGGGTCAGCAACAGAATTGGCAATACTAGAGATAAGGGCATCAGGTTAAGGGGATCCAGAAAAGAGGAAAGTGGTGGTTTTGTTGAACAAATACAATGAAGAATAAAGAGAACAAGGAGGAAGAGGAGGAGGAGGAGAGAAAGCAAGCCAGTGTTGGAGCATTTGAAGTCCTCTAGGCCAGAACCTGACTATGCTTAGGGTATCTTCTTAAAGAGACCAACAGATTGTTGAGAATTAATGGTTGATGGACAAGAAGTAAGGACTTTGGATCGTAAAATGTATTTGTAGGTCTTGTGGTTGTAAATGAGAAAACCAACACTTTAACAGAATTCCATACAACAGATTCCTCTACTAGGCTCGCCTTGGCCCTGATAATTTAATTATTATATCTAGTGGGAAGAGACCTCTCTCCCAATCATTCCAATAAAAATTCCAGAATTACTACAGCAACAGTGGGTGGGAGAGTGACTGACAAGGTTCATGCCCATAGCTGAAGAACTACTGGTTACTGGTGGCTGCTAAGGAACTGAGAGACAAGCATCTGTGGATATGGCCCATGACGATGCCCACCTTCCAGTGGATGGCCCCAAGAACACATACACCTTGTCAGCACTAAGTGGACTGAGTGGGTTTTAAAAGAAACAGAAGTAAATGGATGTGCCACAAAGATGGCTCAGCTCTTGCACTTGTTGCTCACGCACATGACCCAGACACAGTTCCAACACCAACATGGTGGCTAACAACGAGTTGTAACTCCAGTATCGAAGGATCTAACACCCTCTTCTGGTCTCTGCAGGCACTGCATGCATGTAGCCCACAGGCATACATGCAGGCAAATCAGTCATACACATAAAATAAAAATATATCCATTCTGTGATTGAGGGAGCAATTAAAGGGCTAGCAAGAACCATGTCACTACGGAAATTCCCAGGAATCCACAAGGATGACCCCAGCTAAGACTAAGCAAAATTGGAGAAGATGTCTGAACTGGCCTTCCCCTGTAATCAGATTGATGACTACTTTAATTTTCATCATAGAACCTTCAACCAGCAACTGATGGAAGTAGAAACAGAGATCTACAGTGAAACACTGGTCTGAGCTACCAGAGGCCAGTCCAAGAGAAGGAGGAGCAATAATATGAACAAAGGGGTCAAGACCATGATGGTGATACCCACAGAAACAGCTGACCTGAGCTAGTGAGAAGTCACTGACTCTTGACTGATAGCGGAGAAGCCTGCATAGGACCAAACTAGGCCCACTGAATGTGGGGAACAGTTGTGAGTCTCAGGCAGTCTGCAGGGCCACTGGCAATGGGAGCAGAATTTATCTTTAGCACTTGAACTGGCATATAGGAGCACATTCTTTTTGGAGGAATATCTTACTCAGCCTAGGTATAGGGGAGAGGGCCTTGGTCTTGCCTCAATGTGAAATGTCAGACTTTGTTGACTTTCATGGGAAACCTTACCTTTTCTGAGGAGTAGATGGGGGCTTGAGGTGTGGGGAAGGCTGAGGTGGGAGGAGGGGAGGGAGTGGGAATGGGGATAGTTATGAAAATTGAGAAAAAATATATATATATCACTCACCAATTATGGAGGACAGAAGAAAAATCACAATAATATTTGATAAAGCCTCAATGAATTAGTTATATTACTTTATATTTACCTGAAATTTTACATAACATACACACAACAAAATTAAAGTTATAATATGGGTTGACAATGTCCCCCATAAGAGTCATGGAATATGTAACAAAACTTCAATTATCAAGCATGAATAACCTCCATTTGAGTGCATCATAAAGGTAATTCAAGTGACTACTAAACCGATATTAGCTATTGCTGTTGCCCTTGGTTGCCGCTCTGAGGTAGAAAGCAAGTCCTTATCACTGAAGACACTACACATTTAGGACACAGGACTCAGATGATTTGTGCTAGAAATAACCTGAAAGCCTTCTTCCTCCAAACCAGCTTTCATAGTACCAGAAAATACAGTAAGTTGCGAAGGAAAGGAAGCAATTGTTAGTCCTACCCAGCTGTGATGGCCAGTATGGCAAAATATCCCTAAAGGCCCAATAGTGGCACACATACCTTTGTGGTAACCAATAGGTATCTAGTTGGACTTAAGAACTACTTGATAGGAAGGAAATCAATATGGTACTCAAATTGTAGCCAACTACCTGGAAAAGTGATTGGCATGGATCTAAAAGAGAACCTACTACCAACTAGCATTTTATTAGATCACTGTAATTCCTAACTGCATTCTAAAGCATATCCTTACACCCAGAGGTAAGTGTAGCTCTCCCTTCTTGTCAAAGAAGCGTCTCTTTATTCACAATGAAGACTATTAGAGAAAACTACAACTGGTAATAATACAGAGATCTGGACTATGGAGGGCCTAGCCTCGATAGATGCATCTCCGACACAACTTCCACACCTAAGACTCAAAGAACGTCACAGAAGATAGGGCAGAGTAATTAGAAGAGTCAGAAGATCAGGAAGGCTGTTGTAAGAATGTATCTCCATGAAATGACAAGAAAGCTGCACTCATGATGCCACAACAATGTGGCTGACTAAAGGGGACCTGAACAATGATAATGTCAATAGACATGCAATGTGGAAGAGAGAAACCTCTCAGGGTCCCACTCCTTGACAAAAAAATCACAGGCAGCCAATGGCTTCTGAGAGAGGGAGAATTGGACTCTCTGAGAAATGAGCCCCTAATCAGTGATCCAGTAAGTGGTCATCCTTAAAATCATAAACAGTCGTTGCATATGAAATGAACTTGATGGATTATACCTATATATTTACACATGTGTGTGTCAGTGTATATGTGTTTTGCGTGTGTGTGTGTGTGTGTGTGTGTGTGTGTGTGTGTGTAACAATCAAAGAAAGAGGCCATAAATTTAAGAGGGACTGGAAGATATGGGAGGGATTGGATAGTAGGGATATTGGGAGGGTTTGGATGGAAGAAAATGGAATGGGGAAAGTGATGCAATTATATTAATAAATCAATATATAATAAAAGACATTTATATAAAATAATATGGAAAGATATAATATAAGACAGTCTTTAAAGAGCTTTAAAAGAAACTAAGAGGGCTGGAGAGATGGGTCAGAGGTTAAGAGCATTGTCTGCTCTTCCAAAGGTCCTGAGTTCAATTCCCAGCAACCACATGGTGGTTTACAACCATCTGTATTGAGGTCTGGTGCCCTCTTCTGGCCTGCAGGCATCCACACAGACAGAAGATTGTATATATAATAAATAAATAAATATTAAAAAAAAAGAAACTAAGAGCTCCCACACATACCATATTCAACCTCTACACAGACTTCTCCAGATTCTACTCTGGTGAAGCTCCCTGAACCCTTTATACATGCGTTCTTCCTAACCTATCATGCCTAGCCTGGATCCCAGATCCAATGTCCTGGCTCTTGTTGATCACTCCTGCCTGATCAGCAATCAACCTCTAGACTTCCGTCAGGATTCACGATGCCTATATCCCAACCTACCACTCCTGCAGAAATGTTTGCCAGTGAGAGTTACCTACACGAGTAGCCAACGATGACATTAAACTCCTGATCCTCCTAGCTCTTTCAGAGTGCTGAAATCACAGATGTATATTAATATTCCCCCTCCTTGTAGTTCACTTTGATTAGAAGAATCCAGCATTAGATTAATTCCATCTTTATACAATCATGTAATTTCTCAAGGTCTCACCACCTCAAAATAAACATATACAGTGCAACCTGAAAACAATATCTACCTAGTCTGTATATGAGAGATTGTAGTAGTTCACCATGAAATGGAAAAACCACTAGGCTGTTACAAGGTTACCACTTTTTCTAGCCACACATCTTGGAGACTTGTAAGCTTTTTGTTTGCTTTTGTCCTGGTGTTGTTTTGTTACCACACTAATAATGACAGTATTTAATGGGTTTAATCTATACACCTAAATTGTTAGAGAAGCACCCACCACTCTCTAAATCCAAGTGCTTCTACAAGGACACTGTTCCAAGGCATAATCTCTAAAGAAAGAAAACATTAAATTCTGATTTTCAGTATTGGCTTGTTGGCTAACTTGCTATTATACTTTCAATATGGAAACAGAGAAAGTTTTTAATTGTTTTCTCAACATTTTCTTTAGTAATTGATCTTAAAAGAGTCATTATCTCCAGCACTCACAGCTAATATAGTTAGTATATTGGCTCCAGAAAATAATTAGCCAGGATTTTACCTTTCTAAGATAATTTAAATGTAAAAGACAGACAGCAAATAATGTCATGTTGAGTTCAATCTAGATGTTGAAAAAAAAATCAGCTAAGGAATTCCCTGTGTTAGTTGCAGAGACCAGTCATTGCTGATTTCTTCTGTATAGTTTATATAAACTTTCCATCATGGAACCAGGCCTTGTCTCTGTAGCAGCCTTTATTTTTCTGTTCCAAATACAATTTAGAAGTTTCTTTAAAAATTACCTACATGAACCACTACATAGAATTTAAAAGCGCAATCACAAACTCATTACAGAATTCAAGGAATTTAAAGAAGACTCAAAGAAATAGCTGAATGAAAGTTAAGGGAGAGAACTTAAGGAAAATAAACCCCTGAATAAAACATAAGCATACGGCGGAAGGAAGTGATGAAGATAATCTAGGACGTGACAATTCAATAAGGAAATAGAAAAGCAGAAGGGAAAAAAAAGAAAAGCAGAAGGGGACTCAAGCAGAAATGAAGGTGGAGCTATCTGTCCATCTACTGGGGACAACGATTTTGAGCTTTGGTTTTCTTACTTGAAGAATGATAACAATAATAATATGTTTGAAAATATACAGCATTCCCACCATGTCCATGATAAAGCATCGAAAGTGAGAGTAAACTCCAAAGTGATAACAGAAAGCCATGGCCTTTTCTAAAAGGAATCTATGCCCTGCTATAACACAAGTAGAAAGCACTCAGAGAACTAAGACACTCTTTCCCTGTCTCCTTTCACTCCTTGATGTTACTTGAAATTGTCTGATAGCCTGCTTCCCTGACTTTGTCATGGAAGACAAAGAGAGGATGTCCATGTCCCATGTGGCCCAGGAATCTCAGGATATTACTAGTTTCCTCATTCTGAAGATCCTTCCCAATCAGTGCCTGGGAGGTTCCAAAACTTGTGAGGCTTAAATGGGGGGAGGGTGTTCACCTCATCTAATTTTTCTTTCATATTTTATAGAAGACTGAATTCTAAAAAGAGAAGAGTTGGCTTGTGACCAAATACTATTTCAGGGACAAAGGTAAGAGACTGAAAGCCCAGTGCTCTTTCTATCGATGCTAGCTCCTTGTAAGCTTACACCTCATCATCTAAACCAGCTTGTCTCAATATATCATTACAGTAACATCTTTCAAGAAAAAGGGCAAGAAACTTAAATGAGCAACACTCTGCAAAGAAAACACTCATTCTTATATTCATCCAACTGGAAATAATTTTGTGCTGTGGAGGTTGTGAGGGAAGTCATTTCCTGAGTCTGAAGCACATAGTTGTAGAAATCTTTAAAATTAAATTGTAGGACCAAAAATGATTCTGTGAGTAGGGACACGTACCACCAAGACTGATGACCTGTGTTCAATTCCTAGAACCCACATGCGAGGGAAATAGAACTTATTCCTTCCAGCTATTTTCTGTCTTCCACACATGCACCATGGTATGCATACACACACACACACACACACACACACACACACACACACAACTAAATTATAGGCATAATCTTTAAATGACTATACAATGATAGCCAACCTAGAACACTTGTTATGTACCAGGCTCTATTCTGAGCCTTTATTAATAATAATCCATTAGATCCCAGTAAATTAAACTTATGTTGCACTGTGCATGCTCATTAAATTTGTATGATAATGTTTTGAACAGATCAAGTGTTTCAACTCTGTTTTTGCAATACGGTTTTTCTTAATATAGCACAAGCTTCAACTGATCGAAAAATACTGGTATATTAAACTTGGAAAGACCCTGTCAGCATCTATTGTCCCTTGCATACTCCCGTATCTATTCACCTATTCATCCCTCCCTCCCCTCATTCCTCTGTCTATTGCTGTGGGAAGTCTTTTTGTATATGTATTGCTTTTATTGGTTAATGAATAAAGAAACCACTTTGAACCTATAGCAGGACAGAACAGAGCTAGATGGGGAAAACTAAACTGAATGCTGGGAGAAAGAAGGCAGAGTCAGAGAGAGGCCATGTAGGCACCGGGAACAGACATGTTGGAACCTTGCCAGTAAGCCACAGCCACATGGCAATACACAGATTAATAGAAATGGGTTAATTCAAGATATATGAGTTATCTAGAAATATGCATAAGCTAATAGGCTAAGCAGTTTTGTAATTAATATAATTTCTGAGTGGTTATTTCTGGGCTGAGCATCTAGGAACAAACAAGCAACCTCATACTACAGTGTATTACCAACTTGTTCCCTAGTGATATGAACACAGAAAGGACACACAACACCACTGTTTGATTATTCACAGTTTAGTAAAGGAGTATTAAATAGGAATAAGCAGTCACAAAGCAGAAGCCTTGCATCAGGCACATGCATATAATTCCAGTACTCAGGAACAGAGGCAAGTAGATCTCCATGAGTTCAAGGTCAGTCTGATTTACATAGTTAGTTTCAGGCAATCCAGAACTACATAAGGGAGCTTTTGGCTTTTAAAAAGATTGTTAAGAAGGATGACATTTAGAGAAGTCCAGCAAGAGTTCTTCAGTTTCTAAAGTCATAGTGTATGTCTTAGGGTTTCTAGAGCTGTGATAAAATACTATGGCCAAAATCTTTGGGAGTAAAGGCTTACACTTAAACATCACTTTTCATCAAAAAAGTCAGAACATGAACTCAAGCAGAGTAAGAGCCTGGAGGCAGGAGCTGATACAAAGGTCATGGAGGGGTGCTGCTTACTGGCTTGCTCCCAATGGCTTTCTCAGCTTGCTTTATTATAGGACCCATGACCACCAGCCCAGAGAAGGCATTACCCATCATGGACTGGGCTCTCCACCATCAATCACTAATTGAGAAAATGCCTTACAGACTTACCTACAGATAGATCTTATGGAGGCATTTTCTTAATTGTGGTTCCCTCCTCTTAAATGAGTTTAGTTTGAGTCAATTTGGCATAAAACTATGCAGTACAATTGAGCTCCTCTCAACTTAACACACAAACACATCCCTCTCAAGCCACATCCTTTCCTTTCCTGCTCATCCCCAAGATGACACATTAATATAATTATCACAAAATAAAACATTTTACAAACTTAAAATGTCCCACAGTCTTTACAAATTCAAATACTTCTTTTTTAAAAATTCAAAGCCTCTTCTGAAACCCAACATCTCTTTTAAAATTCAGTCTTTTGTCTGTGGGCTCATATACAATAAAAAGTAAATTTAGTATATCCTTACTTCAAAAGGGAAGTACCAGGGCACAGTCACAATCAAAGCAAAGCAAAACCTAACTCCAACACTATATAACCCAATGTCCAAGATTTGAGGTTCATTCACAATCTTCTGGGCTCATCCTAGGAACTTGGGTCACTTCTCTGGCTCCACCCTCTGCAACGCAGATAGTTTGTCTTCTAGACTCCAG
Source organism: Microtus oregoni (assembly GCF_018167655.1). Taxonomy (NCBI): domain Eukaryota; kingdom Metazoa; phylum Chordata; class Mammalia; order Rodentia; family Cricetidae; genus Microtus; species Microtus oregoni. The sequence goes on along the minus strand of NW_024543828.1, from coordinate 7,951,516 downwards.
GGGCCTGCATTCCACTGCTGCTTCTGTTCTTGGTGGTCAACCCATGGCACTGGCATCTCCAAAAGTACTTAGGTGGGGAGGGTTTGCTGCAAATGGGCTGCAGTTTCAGCAATCAATTTTTCTGGTCCTCGGGGACTCCATCCTGGCACACAATGCCAAATCTCAGCTGCTCTCCATGACTCCTTCATGCCTTCCAAATCAGTACCACCTAGGTGACTCATACACTAACAAGTTCAGTTGCCAAGCACAACCCTGGCCACTTCTGGAATACAGCTTTTGCATGCTGACCCTGAGGAAATACTTCCCAGAATATTTCACCTCGATGCTGGTTTCTTCTTAATAATTGCTAATTTATTAGTGCCAGCTAACTAACCAGCATCAATCACCCCAGTAACATGAATATTTCACTTCAGTGGTGTTGTATCCTGTTAATCACTGCTGACTCTTCAGCCCCAGCTAACCACAACAAAAGAATCTTACTTTAAAATAGCAAATGAATCTGATAGGGTCTTTAAACCTCCCTCTGAAACTTTACAAATCTGGCCTTCATCCTCTGCATTGCTTTCAACATTCTTATCTTCCAAACTCCCGTAGAATATCCCACTGAGCTCTCAACACTCAGGGGCTTTTCTAGACTAAAGTTTCAAAATTCCTCTGCAATCTTCTGGAAAACATGATCAGGTCTGTCATAGTAAAACCCCACTCATGGCACCAACTTGTCTTAGGATTTCTATTGCTGTGATGAAACCCCATGACCCAAAAGCAGGATGGAGAGGAAAGAATTTGTCTTTCACTTCAACATAACTGTTCAGCAAAGAAGGAAGTCAGGACAGGAACTCAAAGAGGTCAGGGACATTAAGGCAGGAGCTAATGTAGAGGGATGATATTTACTGGCTTGCTCCCATGGCTTCCTCACCCTGTTTTCTTATAAAACCCAGGAGCACCAGCCCAGAGTTAACATCACTAACATTAGGCTGTGCGCTTCCACACCAATCAATCCCTGATTAAGAAAATGTCCTACATTCTTGCATTCAGTCCAATCTTATGGAGGCATTTTCTTGATTGAGGTTCCCTCCTCTCAGATGACTTTAGCTTCTATCAAGTTGATATAAAACTGTCCAGCACAGTGCCCTTCGAATTTGGACAAAAGTCCTATTTCTCAAGATAAATAATAAGTGTACTTGTGTATGCATTTCGCCTTTTTCAGAGATGAGCTTAAAATCTAACTTCATCACTGGCTGGCTGTGAGGCTTTGTTACCTAATTAGCAAAATGAGAGTAACAATAGCTCTTGTCTTCCTCTTAGGGTGGTTATGATGGAAAATGCAAAATTGTGTGTTAAGCACCTGCAGAGTCTTGCCAATCAATAAGTCAGAGTTCTGTTTTCTTTTCCTAAGTGGAAATAAATTTTCAAAAGTATTGGAATGGCAAAATAGCCAAGAGGGTGAAATGATCTTTTCTCTTTTCAGATGGAGTCTGTTTCTTCCCAGTTTCTCTAAGACAGAGGTTAGATTGTCTGGCCCCATTTTCCCAAGTGGGTTCTTAGAGCCAACCCCATAGATTATTCAAAGTCCCTTAGGGTACTTAGAGGTCAGATCTCTGCTCAAAGCGGGAGGTAGCTCCTACTCTGCTTTGGGAAAAGCTTTTCTACCTGAAATGACTTCAGTGCCTTTTTCTTTCCAGACTTTTAGAAATCCATAGTTGTATACCAGTTTCCAATTTTAAGAGAAATGCGGTGGGCTGGAGTTGCTGTGTCAAGCCTCAAGGGGAACTCCCAAACTACAAATTTAGCTTCTCTGCTAAGACCTGCTCTACGAGGGACTGTATCCACTTCCATGAACTGTTATAACAGAGATCACACATTAGTACCATTTCTATTACCTCCCCCTCAGCTTATTGTGTGTGTGTGTGTGTGTGTGTGTGTGTGATTGCTAACAACCCTTGTGTATGTCACCTATAAATGTACTATTCCCATGTATGCAGCCATTTTCGCTTTTCTCTGTGGTTCTCTATGTCAGCTCCCTCATCTCTCTCACCTTTCCCGTTTCCTTTTTCTTTTCCTTTCTGTTTCCTCTCCTCCCTTCTCCTTCACACCCCCATCCTGCAGTTTAAGGAACATCCAGATGATAACCCACAATGATCTGCTCTCAAGATCATTAACTTTATTACATCTACAAGTATCCATTTCCTAAACAATATCTCATTCATAACAATTGGGATGTGAACAAATCTTCTTTTACAGAGGAATTCCACTGTTCAACACACTATAGGTATTATTTCTTAAGCAGAAGTCTAACTTTTCAGAACTAGAGAAATGGCTCAGCAGTTAGGAGCACTTGCCATTCTTGTAGAAGACCCTGACTTAGTTCATAGCACCCATAAGGCAACTCAAAGCTGTCAGTAAGTCCAGGTCCAGGGGATCTGACACTCCCTTCTGGCTTCTCTGAGTAGCAAGTGCATATGTGGTACAGCTACAATTTTCAGGCAAAACCAATCATGCATATAAAGGACAAATAAACACATATTTTTAAAAGTCCGTCTTTTCAAGTGTGACACTCAGGCTTTTCCAAAATTACTACTACATTTAAATAAAAGGAGAAAATAAAATCAAAATAAAATCACTTACAAACTGATGGCACACAAAGGGCTAGAAGCTTCATGTATGACCTCATTTTATCTTCCCGTCCTTTGTAGGAGCTGCTGCCGTAGCCACCTCCATGAGGCTGAAAATGTTTCTGTGATTTCTCCAAGCTTATGAGAGTTAATACATGGTAAAGCTGTTATTCAAGCTCATCTGTGCCTGATTCATCAAACTTAGCTGGCCAAGCACAATCCCTGGGCAAAGCACTCTTCCGTGTCCTTCACAAACCAAGACATAGCCAATGTCACAAACCAGCCAGTTAAGCACCCCGTTAATAGTCCCTCCTTTCCCACAGAAAAGGAATCTGAGGCACAGAGAGGGTTAGTAACTTGCCCAAGGTAATAGAGCTGAAAGAAAATCATAAGACTATGTTTATTGAACATCTACAAGATGGCAGGCATTTTGGTGTCTTTTTTTTTCTGGTTGAGTCTGTCCTGGAAATTTGTGGAATTGTTATGGTTCTTTCTGTTTTACAGACAGATTACCTCAGAGCAGTACAATGACTTGCTCATGCATGATAGCAGTGGGACATAAACCTGTGTCTTTGCATTTGTCCAACACTGTCCTTCTTAGTGGTCCTCAAGGCCTCTCATAGTCATTATAAGGATCTAGGGAGACACAATATATGAATGATGGAGACAGCAAAAAGGATAAGTTGAGTGAGAAATGATGTTTTCATAGTGTCATTAACATGCTTCCAAATGTTATCACCATGATATTATTACTGTGCTTGCTCAACCTGAAAAGTTATCCAAAATACAGTCTAACTATGCCTACATGAGCTCAAGAACAACACAGCCCCAACTAGGCAGCTATGTTCCACAACATATCAGGTATCCTACTGTGGGTTGTTTTTCCTTTGCTCCAGGATTTTGAACATGGAGCCCAGAGACTTTCACATAGCAAACAAGAACTATATCATTAGCTACACCCTTACACTTTCTTAATTAACTACAACTAATTAATTGAGACAGTTGTATTATGTAAACCTGCCTCAGAATCCCCAGTGTCTGGAATTGTAGGTATGTTCCATCACAGCCAGCCAAGTATTTGCTCTGGTTGGAAACATGATATGAGATAAACCTTCAGCTCACTTTAGCACCTTCTTCACATTCATCTGTTGTGGGTCTCACATTTTAATGATGGCTATGATCCCACAAGTCTCCTCCAGTGTTATGCATTTGGTCCCCACCTAATTTTTGAGACCTGGTCCTCTTTGGCATGATAATATGACTCTAGAGACATGCAGTTCAAACACCCAAGCTGTTATCTTTGCTGCTGCTATGATAGGGTAAGCTCAAGTACATAGTATGTGTAATCTATAAGCCCAGTTAGTTCACATCCTTGTGTGGGATTGTTTTTACATTAGAAGTAAGCTAGGGGCAGAGGCTGCACTGTTCCTCAATAGCTGAAAAATATCAGCCTCCCCTGGGAAAGATGGAAGCTAACAAAGGAAAAGTAGAGGCAAGAGAGGGAAGAGATGCCTGATTGCATTCTTTTCTAACACCATTGGTCCTCATGCTCGCTGCACTCTTCTTTCTCCTAGCTCTATCACGGCAACAAACATAATCTGCTTTTTTTAAAATTGACCTTAAAGTGAGATGCATGTTTAGTCACTTTCAATCAGTAGTATTTGTACCCCAAAATACTAACAGGATTTATAGCAATTTCATGTGATAGTGGGCAAGCCAGATATTTGAGCCCTCCTCAGCCCTTACTACTGAATATTACTGGTTTCATCTCTGCAACATGCACTATACCCCTACTTTCCTTTCTGCCCCTCTCCTCCCTACCTAGATCAGGACTTCCTTACCTCTTTACTGGAATAATAGAATAGGATCCCAAGTAGTATTCATGTCCTTCCGTATTTGCAAGCCATTGTTTTACCAAACACTATGTCTAAAACATACTCGATGTGCATGCAAGATTCTGGTTAAACCACTTTTGAGGATTGCCTATTGTCTGCTCAACAAACTCATTAGCACAGCTTGTAGAATATGCTAATATTTGAGCCTACTCAATCTTTGTTTCTCTTCCTTTCTCTGTTAAGCCCATATTCCAGCAATGTCAGACAAGCATCTCCACCCCCATACCTTATTCAAACTCTTCTACCCAAACCTCCTCTGCATACTGTTCTCTAGGACACAACCTAGGGATGGTTACTTTTATAAAACCAAACGGGGGTTCACTAATTGTCATGTCTCTTTCTTCTGAAATTCTCACAGAACATTTCTTCTCTTCTGTGTAAGCACGTTTTTTACAGTGTCTTGAGTACCACAGTTATCATAAGAGTTTTGCTGGAGTTTTTACCAAACCAAGAGTGTCTAGAAGACAGAATGGCTATAATTGTATGCAAGGGGTATGGTTAAAAAACCATGAAAATGGCTGCCCTGTGACTAAGGAGGAAGGTTTTTATTGTGGATAAGAGAGAAGATATCAGAGGCATCCGAAAGAGTTTAGAGCAGAGAGTAAAAGAAGCAGACCGACCATTGCCAGGGCTGTGCATGAGAAGGGAAGATAGTGCTAGGGTGGAAGTCAGGGGAGAATGACATGACCTTGCCCTTCTAAAGAGAGAAGTAATATGTAATAGCCTGGAAGTGAGGAGGTGGAAAAGGCTTTTATCTAACAACCAGAAATCCTTCTCTATAGTCCAGCTTGAATTGAGTCTAGATTCAATTTTGGACCAAGTCAGAGAGCCTGCACTTTTTGGAGGAAATAGGGTACCCTTTGGCTCTGGCAATAATTCCACTCAATGATCACTTTCATTACTTTCTTCATGCCTAGCCCTATCCTATGCTCTGTGCTTTCTGCAGGTTCTGAGAGGCTGATAATATTTCCCACCTATCCATGGGGAATACCTTCTAATACCCCCAGTGGATGCTTAAAATCACAAGCAGAACTGAACTCTGCTCAGGACTATATTTGTTCCTGTATAAATGTGCTTATAATAAAATTCAATTCATTAGTTAGGCACAGTATGATAAACAGCACTAATACTAAATAGAACAATTACAGCACTATGTTGCAGTGGAAACTTCAAAATTTTTTCTGTAATTTTTCACTTAATGTCTTCAGACTTGTTGTCCATGAATAAGTAACTGAAACATACAGAATGCAAGAACATTTAAAGTGGGGGCGGCTATATATCATATTAAACAAGGGGGGTCAAGTGTGGTTTTTGATCACTGCACTTGACAATATAAGTTTACCATAAAATTGCTATATACGACTACCATAAAAGGACATAATTATCATTGTAGCTCCTCCCATATTTTCATAAAAACTCCACAGAATTTGTGTCACCTCCACGAGAGTATCTCTCCTTTGTCAATATCTGAAGAGGTTCTTGTGGAAGACATCCTATACCTGCTTTTCCAAGACTTACAAAGGGTCTCTCCGATCTGGTAGTGACTGACTAGGTAGGATTCTGCTTAGACAAAGACTTTGATATTATATCCAGGTAATTAGAAGTAGAGTCAACAAATAAATAGCCATATTTTCCATAGGCTAAATATTCTGAATTGAGAACACATATAATATCATGGCTATATTGACATCAGAATCTCCAGGTGGATGGGCTAGTTAAAACAGAATGCTGGGCCTCAATTCTTGTGTTTGGGGTTTGGTATGGTGAAGTCTAAACCTTTACATGACTTACAACTTCTCAGGTGATACTGATGCTGATACAACTCAAACTTTCATTCCTATAATAAAACAGATACTAATTTAATAAATTTGGGAGAACCCCATGAGTCTATTATTAACACTCAAGCAGTTCCTATATTGTACCATGGGCCACACACAGCCTGAATAGAAAGCAATATATACACATACATAGAAATCAATAAACTAAATATTTTTTAAATTTATACTGTATAGTAAGAGAGAAAGGGAGGATTTGTGATGAGTCTGTGAGGAATTGTGTACGAGCACAGAGGACATTCCATCTGTGCACTATGTGTAGTGTGTACAGTGCTTCTAAAGTCTAGCAGTCACATAGCAGTACATCTACAGGCAGGGCTACTTGGTAAGGGTTATTACTGAGTCTTTGGCAAAGGATAATTATCTATTATTCCCTCTAAGCTGAATTACCAGGACATGGTTGAGTATAAGGAAACAGTAGAGTGACCAGTCACTCTGATCTACTCAAGTACGTGTCTGGTAGAGATACAGGAACTGGGTACAAAAACAGTGACTGGGCTGGGCGATGGTGGCGCAGGCCTTTAATCCCAGCACTCGGGAGGCAGAGGCAGGCCGATCTCTGGGAGTTCGAGACCAGCGTGGTCTACAGAGCTAGTTCCAGGATAGGTTCCAAAGCCACAGAGAAACCACGTCTCGAAAAAGAAAAACAAAAACAAAACAACAACAACAAAAAAAAAACAGTGACTGTCAGAGGCAAATAGGGATGGCTAGTCATTCTAGTATCCACCCTGTTTACCTTACTTTTGTCACATCTTACTCTCTAGAAAGTTCTTAGTGTTCCTCTAGTTCAATGCCACTGTTTATGCAGTGTGAGCTATTATAATTTATCTTATTTCTACTTCTATTTTTATGTGCATGGGAGTTTTGCCTGCATGTCTATCTGTGCACCTCATACATCCCTGTTGTATGCCGAGGCTAAAGGAAGACATAGGATTCCCCTGGAACTGGAGTTACAAGTAGTTGTGAGCTGCCATGTGAGCACTGTAAACTGAACCCAGATCCTCTGGAAAAGCAGCCAATCTCTTAAATGCTGAGTCATCTGCCCCCCTACCATCCTCCTCAGACATACTCTGTTAGCCATCATTAATCCAAATGCTGGTAATATCAGTTCTACCATCTTTGTTAGTCTTCCAAAAGGGAGAGAAGATAAGGAGAAAGAAGAAAGATGATGGGGAAGGGAAGAGGAAGCAGAAGTCTGACATGGGTAGGAGGCATACAAGCGAGCAGAGAGTTGTGTCTTTACAGTGGAATGGGAGGTACCTCTTTCTTCCTGTGAGCTGCTCTCTAGATAATTGTGTAGGCTTTTCTCTGTTCCCTCTGTTTTTCTCTCTTTTGTTATAACTCGTTTATAAAGTGGCCCAATTCAGTTGAAGCACAAGAAAACAACTTCAGAAACAACTTTATGAGCCAATCGGTGGTGGTGCAGGCCTTTCGTTCCCGCACTCTTGAGGCAGAGACAGGCAGATCTCTGAGTTCAAGGCCAGCCTGGTCTATCTACGTAGTTAGTTCCAGGAGAGACATCAAAACTACAGAGAACCTGTTTCAGAAAACCAAAAAGGGAAAGAAAGAACTATCTTTAAAGAGGAAACAAAAAATTCTCTTGAAATTGAGGAAAAGACAACAAAAAATTAGAGGAAATCAACAAATTTCTTAAAGAACGCCAAGAAAGCCAAGAAAGCCAAGAAAAAAACCAGACAAACAGGTGAAGGAAACTGTCATGACATTAAAATTGAAATGGAAACAATAAAGAAAACCCAAACTGAGGGAATTCAAGAGATGGAATATTGGGAAGCCTTGCCGGCGGGTCAAAGGTTCCAGTCTATCATGGCCTGGCAGCTTTTTCCAAAGACACAGGCCTCCCTCCCTCTCCAGCAAAACCTGTCTATCTGCCTTTTATCTGGAGAAGGTCTCTGGGCCCAGAGGATTGACCTTACCTGAGATCTGTCTCTAAGGCAGATACCTGATTTATCTTAAGCTGATCCTTTGGCATAGATCACTGCTAGAAGCCTCCCCTGTTGCACATATGATTTGACCTGTGCTAAGAGCTTTGCCCTACCTCCACATAAGAAACTTTATGATAAAACTACCACAGTTAATGCAAATTAGGGGTTGTCATCAGGTTTCTCAATCCTACATACTCCTTATTCTCTTGAAAAAAATTGAGGTGATTCGCGAAAGTCTGGATCCAGAAGGTCTGCCTCCATGATGTTCACGGACTATACAAACATCTCTGTTTTCACTTCTGCTTCTTTGTGTAGGTGGATTTTTCTGTCCCACTTATCAGCTCACAAATAACCACATGGTGGCTTCTTATTAATTATAAAATCTCCGCTAATAGCATAGGCTTGTTACTAACTAGCTCTTAGAACTTAAATTAACCCATTTTTATCAATCTGCTTTCTGTCTTGTGGCTTTGTTACCTTTACTCTGAACTCCTTACACGCTGCTCGCATGTACTCTGTATGTGCTGCTTCCTTTCCGTTTGGTTGGCAACTCTCCATGTCTCTGCCCTTCTTCCCAGTGTTTTGTCTGCCACGAAAATCCTGCCTAGCTATTGGCTGTTCAGCTTTTTATTAACCAAATTCTAGTGATAAATTCTCACTGTGTGCAAAAAGACTATTCCACATTTCACCCTTTTTGCCTAAATAAAAAGAAAAGGTTTTAACTCTAACATAATAAAACTATAAACAATAAGAACAGTTACCAGGAAAAAAATACTGTTATAATGTTTAGCCAATTTGTATTTGACAGTTTTAGAGAAAATATTCTATTATTTATCTTACCTTGGTGAGTTCTAAGTCCTGTACCTAATTTATCTTCTATCTTAGCTAAGGAAAACTGTAACTATAACTATCTAGTCATTAAAAATCTCTCACCCCAACAAAAGGGCAGAGCCAGATGGTTTCAGTGCAGAATTCTATCAGACATTCAAAAGAGAGCTAATACCAATACTTCTCAAATTATCCCACTGCGTTGGTTTGGAAGAAAACAGCCCCCAAAGGAAATGGCAATATTACGAAGTGTGGTCTTATTGGAGGAAATGTGTAACTGTGGGGCAGGCCTTGAGATCTCTTTTTCTCAAGCTTTACCCATTGTGATAATTAGTCCACTTCCTGTTTCCTGCAAGATCAATACTCTTGCAGGTGCTCTCAGCTCCAGCACAATGTCAGCCTGCATGTTGCCATGCTCCCCTTCATTATCATAATGGACTGAACTTCTGACACTGTAAGCAAGAAACACTCAATTAGGTATTTTTATTTCTAAGAGCTGCTGTGTTCATGTGGCTCTTTATAGCAATAGTAAACCCTAACTAAGGCAGAACTTGGTACTAGGGATTGGGTATTGCTATGATAGGCCTGACCATACTTTTGTTTGGAGTAATGTGCACTTTGGTACTTGGTCTTAGAAAAGTAGTGGAATGTTTTAAGCACTGCTTAATGGGGTATATTAGTAGGAGCATGGAGGACAGTTATATGATTTGCTAACTATTTGAAATGTTAGGAGCTGGTTTAAAAGTTTTCAGAGGAGAATTTTAGCATGCTGCCTAGAGATCATTCTTGTGATATTTTGGTGAAGGAAGTGGTTGCCTTTTGTTCTTGTCCAAAGAGTCTGCCTGAGGCTAAAGTGAAGAGTTTTGGATTAATTTCATCGGCAGAAGAAATCTCAAAACAGTCCAGTATAGACTCTGTGATGTGGATATTAGTGTTAACTCCAATGAAGATACATAATAAAAAGGTATAAGCTTATTGGGGTACATTGCAAAAAGGAAATTTTGAAGAGAAAAAGAGCACCAGGAAGTGGAGTGGAGCTAAATTTTTTATTCAAGAAGATAAACAGATTAATAAATAGAATAATGGGAGTGGTAACCTCAGGGCATGATTCTACCAAGCTAATGTTTAAAGCTTGTGGAAAGGAATTGAAGAAAAGTTTAGAGGCAGGTGTAGTGGTATACGCCTTTAATTCCAAACACAGGGAAGGCAGAGACTCTCTGAGTTTGAGGCCAGCCAGAACTAAAAGTTCAAGGGCAGCTAAGCTTAGGCAGCAAAAGAAAAGAAAAAGCTGATAAAGATGTAATTTAACACAGAAACCCTGTTCCAGCATTTGTAAGTAACAGAAGATGGCAACTTTGTCCATGTGATCTTGGCTACAGAGTTAAGGATAGAAGAAAGGGGTTATAGAATTTGCCTCCACATCAAGGAAAGCCACTGAGGCCAGGCATGTGTCAGGGCTATCCCTGCATGGAGCCCTAGTCGAGAGACCATTATAGGAAGCTGTGAAATTGAAGCCTGGATTGCCTGGGATACCCCCAAGATGTTAGAGTTGCCAGAGTTATGGGATTCCTGCCAAAGAGAGCTGCTAACAGGGAGTGGAACCAGCCCAAGAGAAAGCAGTGTGCTGCAGTCAACGAAGCTGAATGGAATTGGAGATGTAGAGGGCAGTTTGAAATCAGACATGGAGATGGAGATGGTTTTCAGTCTAGCTTTGCTCCAGCATTTCCTCAATATGCTCCCTTCCTTGCATTTTGAAATGGTGATTTATGTCCCGTGCCATTATATGTTGAAAGCATGTGATTTGCTTTTTGACTTGATTTTTACAGGTTATTACACTTAAGAGATTGTCATGACTCCCAGAAGAGATTTTGGTCTTTGTATAAAATTTGGGACTGTTACAGACTATGGGGAATTTTGGAGTTAGACTGAAAGCATTTTTGCATTATGATATGGCTACAAGCCTTTGGGGCCAGAGAGTAGAATGTGGTGGTGTGAAAGAAAATGGCCTCTAAAGGGAGTGACACTATTAGGAGGTGAATCCTTGTTGGAAGAATTGTGTCACAGTGAGGGGCAGACTTTGAGGTCTCCGTTTTTCTCAAGCTTCACACAGTATGACAGTCAGTAGACTTCCTGTTGCCTGCAAGATGTTGGATTCTTGTGAGCTCTCTCAGATTCAGCATGACATCTGCCCGCATGCTGCCATGTGCCCCTTCATTATAATAATGGACTGAACTTCTGAAACTCTAAGCAAGAAACACCTAATTAAATGATTTATTTCTAAGAGTTGCTGTGCTCATGGTGTCTCTTCACACCTAACTAAACTCACAAAATAGAAATAGAAGGAACATCTCCAACTTCATTTTATGAGGTCACAGTCACCCTGATACCCAAACCACACAAACTAAAAAAGGAAAGAGAATTACAGACCAATTACTCTTATGAACATAGATGCAAAAAGTACTCAATAAAATATTCATAAAATAAATCCAAGAACACATCAAAAAGACCATCCACCATGATCAAGTGCACTATATCCTAGAAATGGAGGGATGGTTGAACATATGAAAATGTGTCAATATAATCTACCACATAAACAAATTAAAGTAAAAAAGAACACATGATCATCTCATTAGATGCTGGAAAAGTCTTTGACAAAATCCAACATCCATCCATGATGAAGGTCTTACAGAAATTAGGGATACAAAGAACATATTTAAACATAATAAATACAATATACAGCAAGATGACAGCCAACATCAAACTAAATGGAGAGAAACTCGAGATAATCATCAGTGTGATAGTGGGGCAAGGACAGTTCAGGCACCCTCTACTCTGCTGCCCAAGGACCTAGCTGGGGACATCCCCGTAAACACCTGGGATCCCCCCCCCCTAGAGCCAAGTCTCTTGCCAACCCTAAAATTGATCCCTTAATATAGGTATCTTCTTCCCTGCTCCTATATCCGCCCTTCCTCCATCTCCACCCTCCTACTCCCCCAAGCTCTCACCAGTCTTTCCCTTCTCCTTTCCCTCTCCCCCTCTCCCCTTCCACCAACCTCACTTTCACCCCTACCCCAACCCCCATGCTCCCAACTTTTGCCCAACAATCTTGTTTGCTTCCAATTTCCAGGAAGATCTATATATGTTTTTCTTTGGGTTCACGTTGTTATTTGGCTTCTCTAGGCTTGTGAACTATAGGCTTAATGTCTTGGTTTATGGCTAGAGTCCACTAATGAGTAAGTACATACCATATTCATCTTTTTGGGTTTGGGTTAGCTCACTCAGGGTTGTGTTTTCTATTACCATCCATTTGCATGCAAAATTCAAGATGTCATTGTTTTTTTTACCACTGAGTAGTACTCTAATGTGTATATATTCCACACTTTCATTATCCATTCTTCCATTGAGGGGCATCTAGGTTGTTTCCAGGTTCTGGATATTATAAATAATGCTGCTGTGAACATAATTGAACAGCAATTCCACTAAAATCAGGAACAAGACAAGGCTATCCACTCTGTCCATTTCTATTCAATATAGTACTCAAAGTTCTAGGAAAACAATAAGGGAACTTAAGGAGATCAAGGGGATGTATTTGGAAAGGAAGAAGTCAAAGTATCTCTATTTACCAATGACATGATAATATATATCAGTGAACCAAAAACTTCTACCAGGGAACTCCTACAGCTGATAAAAACCTTCAGTAATGTGACAGGATATCAGATTAACTAAAAAAAATAGCCCTTCTATAAACAAACAATAAACAGGCTGAGAAAGAAATAAAAGAAACAAGATCATTCACCAGAGTCACAAATAATATAAATAATAAAAATTATCCTGGTGTAACACTAACCAAGCAAGTGAAAGACCTGCACAACAAAACTTTAAGTCTTTGAAAAAGAAATTGAAAAGATATCAGAATATGGAAAGATCTCCCATGCTTTTGGATCAGCAGAATTAATATAGTAAAAATGGCCATATTGCCAAAAGAAATCTACATATTCATTGTAATCTCCATCAAAATTCCATCACAATTCTTTTCAGACTTTGAGAGAACAATATTCAACTTCATATAAAAAAAGCCAGAATAGCTAAACAATCCTGTAACATAAAAGAACCTCCAGAGGTATCATCATCTCTGATTTCAAGTTCTATCTCAGAACTATAGTAATAAAAACCACATGGTATTAGCATAAAAACACACAGGTTAATCAATGGAATCAAATCAAATACCCAGACATAAATCCATACACCTATGGACACCTGATTTTTGACAAAGAAGCCAAAATTATACAATGTAAATAAGCATTTTCAACAAATGGTGCTGGTCTAACTGGATGTTGGCATGTAAAAGAACATAAAAAGATCCACATCTATCACCCTGCATAAAACTCAAGTCCAAATGGATAAAAGATTTCAACATAAATCCAGTTACACTGAACCTGATAGAAAAGAAAATGGGAAGTAGCCTTGAACACATGGGAACAGGAAACAACTTCTTGACAATTAACAAATGGGACCTGATGAAACTGAAAAAAAAATATGTAAGGCAAAGGATACTGTCAAAAAGACAAAATGACAGCCCACAGACTGGGAAAATATCTTCACCTAACCCACATCTGACAGAGGATTAATATCCCCAAAATATAAAGAACTCAAGAAACTAGGTATCAACAAATCAAACAATCCAATTAAAAATGGAGTACAGATATAAGCAGAGAATTCTCAACAGAGAAATCTCAAACGGATGAGAATCACTTACAGAAATGTTCCTCATCTTTAGCCACCAGGGAAATGCAAATAAAAGCTACTCTGAGATTTCATCTTAAACCTGTCACAATGGCTACCATCAAAAACACTGCCGACAGCTCATGCTGAAAAGGATGTGGAACAAGGGGAATACGCCTCTACTGCAGGTGGGAGTGCAAATTTGTACAGCCACTTTGGAAATCAGTATGGCAGTTTCTCAGAAAATTGAGAATCAATCTACTTCAAGACCCAGCTAAACTTCTCTCGGGCATATACCCAAAGGACAATCCACCACTTCCACAGCTACGTTTAGAGCAGCTTTACTTGTAAATAGCCAGAACCTGGAAACAACCTATGTGTCCCTCAACCAAAAATGGTTAAAGAAAATATGGTACGCTTACACAATGGAGTATTACTCACCATTATAAACAATGACATCAGGAAATTTGCAGACAAATGGATAGAACTTGAAGAGATTATCTTAAGTGAAATAACCCAAACCAATAAAGAAAACATGGTATATACTCACTCATAAGTTAATGTTAGCTGTAAAGTAAAGTAAAACCATGCTACAATCCATTCACCCAAAAAAGCTAAGCAACATGGAGGGTTCACGAGGGGATGCATGAATCTCACTGTGAAGGGGACATAGAATGGACATCTCAGTGGAGTGGGGAAAGGCCTTGAAGGGGAAATGGTGATGGGAAGAGGGGGGATCAGGTTGAGGGAAGATGGAGGAAGAGAGAGCTGGGAGAGACAATGGGAATCCGGGGCATCTCCGAGATGAGCTAGAAACCTAGAGCAATGGACACTCCCAGTAATATCTGAGGGTAACTCCTAGTAATATAGAATGTGGAGCCTGAAACAGCCATTCCTGTATCTAGGCAAGATTTCCAGGGGAGGGCCTGGGACATGAACCCCACCACAAAAACATTGACCTACAGTTTGTCCTGCCTACAAGATATACTGCAGTAAAGGTGGCAGAGAAACTGTGGCTGTCAGCACCCAATGACTGGTACAGATAGAGACCCATACCCTGAGACAAAATTCACCTCTGAGGCCCAGGACCCAGAGGTGGGACACTCAGAGACCTATAATCAAGCACAAATGGTAAAAAAAAAGTCAGTGACATGATTTCTATTGATAATCTGCTGTGCTCACAGACTGATGCCTAGCCTAACTCATCAGAGAGACTTCACACAGCAATTGATGGAAACAGATGCAGAGACCCATAATGAACCATTAGGCAGAGCTCCAGGAATCATATGGAAGAGGAGGATGAAGGATTGTCAGAGCCGGAGGGATCAAGGGCATCACAAGGAGTCCCACAGAACCAGCTAACCTGGGCTCATAGAGGTTCACAGAGACTGAACCAACAATCAGAGAGGCTGCATTGACTGACTTAGGTCTCTGCATATGTTACAAATGTGTAACTTGGTCTTCCTGTGATAGTCCTAATTGAGAGCAGGGGCTCTCTGTGATTGTGCTCCATATTTTGGGGACCCATTACTTCTACAGGATTGCCTCATCCAGCCTTAACAGACAAGGAGCTGCCTAGTCTCACTGCAATTTGATATGCCATGGCAGGCTGCTATTCATGGGAAGCCTGACTCTATCTGGAGAGAAATAGTGGAGGAGGGATGGATGGGGTATCCATGGAAGGGGTAGGAACCGGGAAGAGGGGAGAGAGGTGAAACTTTGATTGGGGTGTAAAAAATTAAATAAACAAACAAAGAAGGAATTGATTAGAGGTTTTTGATAATGGTGTAAAAGGAAGTAATAAAATGTCAGTTCTACTCTAACAAAGAAAAAGGGGTATGCCATTTATAAAACATTTCTTAAACCTATCAGAGATCTGATGACATAAAACAACCTAGTTAAATTGATTCCAGAATAGGCAAACCCTCAAAGGAGACAGATCTATTTCATGTTTGTTAAGGCAGAGGAGGAAATGAAAGTGTCACATGTGTAGTTAAAAAGAAATTGTCGGTAGCTGAAGAACTGGATCAGTAGTTCAGAGCATTGGCTGCTCATTCAGGCTGCTCAGGCTTGATCCTCAGCATCCACATGGGGTCTCAGAAAAGTCTGAAATTCCACTTACAAAGAATCTAATGCCCCTCTGTCCTCCATGAACACCAGGCACACATATGGTGCACAGATATGCATGCAGGCAAAATACCCATAGACATAAAATAAAAATAAATACATCTTTTAAAAAACATCATCAGCATTATTTCAATTAATTCTTAATGATCTTGTGTGGATTAGAACTGATGATCACAAAACTCACTAGAAAGAGTAAAGGAAAAGCAAAGAACTGTAGAGAACTTCCTTGTGTGACAGAGGCATGGACAGGAATGTAGTAATACGGGTGGCGGGGCTGCGTCCCCAGCACCCCAGCCGCCCGCACGGCTAGCTTTACCTGAAATAACATCACACAAACTGTATTCTTTTAGACACTGCTTGGCCCTTTTAGCTCTAGCCCTTACTGGCTAATTCTGATATCCCGATCAACCCATCTCTAATAATCTGTGAGCACCGGTCTTACCGGGAAGATTCTAGCCTACGTCCATCCTGGGTTGGAGCTTCATCGCGTGTGTCTGCCCAGGAGAGGAGAGGATGGCATCTCTCTGAGGAGTCTGCTCCCGAGAGGAGAGCTGTGGAGTCTGAGCTCACTTCCTCTTCCTCCCAGCATTCTGTTCTGTTTACTCCACCCACCTATGTTCTAAGCTATGAGCCCAAGCAGTTTGTTTATTACTTAGCCAATGAAATCAACAGATTGATATATGACACTCCCACATCACAGGAAAGGGTAAAAGTCATCCTCCAGACTTACCAGAACCAAAACCCACTAATTTGCCCAGTTCTTGAAAGTTCCTGGAAGGGTATAGGAGCAAAGGCTTTTGTTCCTGTAAAATAAGATGAAATGCATTGTCTCAGGTAGCAAAACCTTTGTGTTCCTGAAAGATATGTGGGATTCATATCAGCCTCAGGATCCTCCAAGTTCCCCATCACCTAGGAGAGGGGAAAGGAATTCTCATACTAGATCAGTTACAAGCACAAGATAAGTGTTCCACAGGGAAGAATGATACCTGTGAACTCAGAGAGAGGAAGGAAAGGGTAGGGAGAGCTGTGCATGTGTTTGTGCTGTTTTGTGTATCCATTGAAGACCAGAAGTCAATGCCAGGTGCCTTCTTTAGTAGCTTCCACATCATTGTTTTGAGACAATAGTTCTCACTAAACCTAAAGCTTGCCTATTGATGTATAAATGAACTCCAGGCATTCTTTAGTCTCTACTCATCCAGCATTGGGATTACAGGTGCATGCCACCATGCCTGGGATTTCACAGGGATGCTGTAAATCTGAATACAGTGTGTGGATGCTTCCATGGTAAGCACTTTAATGACTCAACATTTCTCTAGCCCCCTGGATGCCATTTTGAGTTAGACTTGGCTTTTAGTATGTACTGTGCAAAGAAGATGGTAATCTACCTTGACTGGTGAGCAGTTTTCTTATTACCTATTACATATTTCTTGTGGCATGTGGCCTTATACACAGAACATATTTACAGCATTCTGCATGTCTTGGATCTTTATATGCTCTTCTGGAGTAGACAGTATATATACTATAATACAAACTCCCATACCTTTCTCTTGTAGCTCCATGAAGTGCTATATAAGTGTAACCATTTAACACACTGATTTTGAGGTTGTTCTTGGGTTTTGACACAAAGATGTTTCTTCGACTTCACTGTATTGCCATGTGTTTGAAAAGCTTGCCATTTTAATGCAGCTTTTAGTTGTATTTGGAGTTTTTGGTTTCAATTTTATTTTGGTTTATCTTTTTAAAGAAGATTGATTTATTTTTGTGTGTATAAGTGTTTTGCCTGCATATATGTCTGTGTACCATGTGCATATAGTAACCACAGAGACGAGAAGAGGGCACCGAATCCTGAGTTGCATTTATACATTGTTGTGAGTGGCCATGTGGGGTAGGGAATTAAACCTGGGCCCTCTAGAGAAGCAGCCAGAGCTCTTAACCATTGAGCTACCTCTCCAGTCCCAATATCAGTATATTTTGAACAGAAGAACCTTTGGCATGACAGTTGTAGCAACTAAAATACTGGTAATCACATTAATGACATAACTGAATTTATGTAAATGACTTAATATGCCTTTTCTGCTTCGCCTGAAATTACTATTAGTCATACGAAGTTATATTTTTGATTAATTTGCTCTGGAGAACTTTCCATTGAAAAAATGAAGATTAAATATATGGTGCACTTTTATTTGGTATTAAAGTTTCTTGCAGATTCTTCAGAAACAAATAAGGCGTGACTGTTACAGCAGTCAGAAAGTGGTGATGCTTCCCACAATCTGTCCTATTTTTGATAACATGTCTCTCATAACATTTTCAAATTCTGAATTTTCATTTATAAAGTTTTCAAAAATATCTAATCATTTTGTCCAAATTAAAAAATCTGAAGTTGGTTTGGTATTGGAGCCATGGAACCTAAATATTCTCTTGGGTTACAAAAAGAAATCAAGATGTTTTAGCTGTGAATTTAGAGACTTTTACCTGAAGTATCCAATACTATCCCAGTCTTGTTATTTTGTGAAGCTCCTTGCTGTCTTACAGAAACATTTTTCTTGAGATACCATTTTTCCATCCCTCCAAAGAGGAGGGCCAACTACAAAGTTTATCTTTGGTTTAGCCAGACTCACATTCTTATGTAGTATACTTCTCAACAGTGTTTGTCAGATTAGTGTACCATATTTTCTCTAAATTATTAACCACCAGAAAAACACAATAGGATAAATAAAAACTCACAAAATACCAGAACTGTAGTCCACAGCACCATTATCACCTCATCTGTCACTTCAAGCCTTATATTTTTGCTGACATGTGTTTCTCAGGCGGGTACACTCTTGTTGCTACATAATTACCAATTTAGACAATTGATATTCACCCAGGACTCACTGTTTCTTAGAGTACCAAGAGAACCATAGCATAGACTGTGATCATACTCATTTTAGAGATGTTCATCTTTTTTTATTTTATTTATTATTTATTTATTTATTAAAGATTTCTGTCTCTTCCCCGCCACTGCCTCCCATTTCCCTCCCCCTCCCCCAACCAAGTCCCCCCTCCCTCGTAAGCACAAAGAGCAATCAGTGTTCCCTGCCCTGTGGGAAGTCCAAGGACTACCCACCTCCATCCAGGTCTAGTAAGGTGAGCATCCAAACTGCCTAGGCTCCCACAAAGCATCCCCTTGCCATATAATAATCATCTTTATTGAGACAAAGAGAAGAGAGTTAGCCAGGCATTGACATACTTTCTCTCAGCACTGAGGAGTCAGGGGCCAGTGGATCTCTTTTAGTTGGAGTTCAGTCTGGCCTATATAGCAAGTTTTGGACATTCCGGGACTATATACTGCAACTCTATCTCAACCTGCCTGCAAAAAAGGAAGGAAGGAAGGAAGGAAGGGAGGGAGGGAGGGAGGGAGGAAGAGAAGCTATTCATTTTTAAATTCCTCTTCTTTCATATTAAAACATGGAATTCTGCTGTGTGTGATGGCTTATACCTTTAATCCCAGCTCTTGGTAAGCAGAGGCAGACAAATCTCTGTGAGCTTGAGGCCAGTATGGTCTATATACTTTGTTCCAGGATAGGTAGGGCTATAAAGAAAGACCCTGTCTCAAAAATAAGCAAACCAAAACATGAAATTCTGACTCAACAAGACTTCCTAACCATTGTGTTATGTTGTAAATGAATTGGAGATTCTAATACTTATTCCATAAGATTATTGGACAACTGAATCAAACTCATAATGCAATGTGTTATTACTTAACATGGATACACAGTATCTATGCAAGTAAAGAAACATTGGTACTTTCCAAGTCACATTACTGTCATTAGATTTATTAAGGCACCTTTTTAGTTGCATTTATTTTACATGAACAAGTGTTTTGTCTACAAATATATAATATATATATATTTATATTTATTATATATATATACACAATGTATATATATTGTATACCATTTGTATGCTTTGTGCTGGAGGAGATCTAAAGAAGACATTGATTCCCCTGGAACTGAAGTTATACATGGTTGTGAGCTACCATGTAGGTGCTAGGAACTGAACCTGGATCCTTTGCAAGCGCAACAAGTGTTGTCCAGTCCAATCATTACAATACCTAATCAAGTGTTGAGTCTATTCTATCTAGACATTTAATTACCAAATTTCCAGTTTGTCAGCTAATACTAATACTTATTGAATTCTTACTATATGCTGGCAAAGTGCTTTACATGTAGCCTCTGAATCTGCATATCAATCCTCTGACAAAGGTTCTGGCATTAGTCCCACTTTTCTAGAGGGGGAAATGGAGACCAAGAGACATTAAACAACTTTTCCAAGGTTTTCTCACCCTTATGGAATTACAGTAACTTGAACTCAGAGTTGCTGCTGTGTCAGAATTAACTCACTTGTCAGTTCTTGTTTTTCCACTCAAATCTGTTCTCAAATGTTTGCGGTCTGGTTCTGTTTTCTCTTTCAAAGCCAGTGACTGACCAGTGGGTAGTGCTGTCCATAATCATTAAAAAGAGAGAAGAGTGGGTGACTTTAAAAAATGTATTAGTTGGCATATCTGATTTCTGTTCAGGAACATTTTAACATAATAGTAATTTCAAGATGTAAATTAGTGATTTTCCCAAAGCAGACAGTACAAGTAAAACATAAATTATGTTTCCTAGCAGTATCTGAATAATGCATATGCATGATATGAATTCTTAGTGATATTTCAAAATTCAAATGGAAATGCCATCACTTATATTATTGTTTGATTAAAACTGCTGAAATTAGTGATGTATCATCTCACACCAAAAATGCAAAGAAAAAGCAAAAGTTCCAAAAGGCAAATTAGACATGGATGTGTGGTGATTTGAATGAGAAATTCCCCCATTAGTGCATGTGTTTGAGCATTCAGTTCATAGTTGGTAGCATTCTGGAGAAGATTATATATAAAACCTTTAGAGGTGGAGTTTTGCTGGAGGGAGTAGGTCAAAGAGGGTGGGCTTTGAAGTTTTATAATCTGGTCTCACCTCCCATTTGGCCACTGTGGTTCTTGCATGGCTGAAACTATGAACAGTCCACTTCTTTGTCCTACTTCCATGTGCACCACCAAGAGGCCAGTAAGACCAGTATAGGACATGAATGGCCAGTTACTTATAACTTGCTTCCAAATGCTTATAGTTTATTGTATACTTTTAATGGTGTGATTCATATATACACATGCCTTCATGAGCTACTTTATATATTTACTATCTTGGATATATATATATATATATATATATATATGGAACACACACACAGAATGGTTCCCAAATGTGCATTGGTAGAGGTTGTAAGATACAAATGAACAATACTATACTGTGTGCTCAAAAAAACCTAAAGTGATGAAGCAAATGTAAAAGTATTTTTTAAGAAAGCAAATTATGTAGGAACATCAATAAAATTGCCAATTGTCCTATAGGATTTCACATGCAAAGTAAGGATCTGGAATCCTGACAGTAGCTCCTTTTAAAGATTAGATGACATTAAAATTTATAAGAAAACAAAAATTACATGAGGAGAAAATTGGGATTTCCCCAACTAGATATAGTTTAATATTTAAATTTTATTTATGCCTCTTTGAATGATTTTTTAAAATAAAATAACAGCTCATTTCAATTGAATTATGTTTTTAAAGATTTGTTTGCTTTTATGTGCTTTGGTGTTTTGCCTACATGTATGTCTATGTAAGGGTGCCAGGTCTCCTAAAACTGGAGTGATAAACAGTGTAAGCTGCCATTTAGGTGCTGGGAGTTGAACCCAGGTCCTCTAGAAGTGCAGTAAGTACTCTCAACCACTGAGTCATCTTTCCAGAACCTTGCTTCTTTTCTTAATGTTCTTATCTTTTAGTTACTTGTATATTCATGACACTAACTCTTTGTCATATGAACAACAGCCAATGATATGATTTTCCTTCATTCTGTGATCTTACTGCTCATTTGCTTCACAGCTCCTTTAGCTGTACGGGAAATTTTTAGTTTCTTGAGATTACATTTGTTGATTGATTTTCTTATTTCCTGTGCTATCAGTCTGACCCCCAACACCTATTTTCTATTTTGGCATCTTTGTGAAAAATCAGGTATATGTAGCTGCAAGGTCTTATGTCTGGGTTATGGGTTCTATTCTGTTGATCTACATATTTGCTTCTCTGGCAGTGCCATGCTGTTTTTCTTACTATAGCTCTGCAGTACAGCTTGAAATCAGGGATGATGACTGCCCCCACAGCATTCTTTTTATCCGGGGTTATTTAGGCTATCCTTGGTCTTCTGTGCCTACATATTAATTTTAATTGTTTCCTTTGTTTGTTAAGAACAGACAAAGGTCTGATCTCCAAAATATATAAAGAACTCAAGGAACTAGACTTTAAAATGTTAATTAACCCAATTAAAAAATGGGGTACTGAACTGAACAGAGAATTCTCAACAGAAGAAGTTCAAATGGCCAAAAGACACTTAAGGTCATGCTCAACTTCCTTAGCGATCAGGGAAATGCAAATCAAAACAACTTTGAGATACCATCTTACACCTGTCAGAATGGCTAAAATCAAAAACACCAATGATAGCCTTTGCTGGAGAGGATGTGGAGTAAGGGGTACACTCATCCATTGCTGTGGGAATGCAAACTTGTGCAACCACTTTGGAAATCAGTGTGGTGGTTTCTCAGGAAATTTGGGATCAACCTACCCAAGAATCCAGCAATACCACGCCTGGGAATATACCCAAGAGATTCCCTATTATATTACAAAAGCAGTTGTTCAACTATGTTCATAGTAGCATTATTTATAATAGCCAGAACCTGGATACAACCTAGATGCCCTTCAATGGAAGAATGGATAAAGAAAGTGTGGAATAAATACACATTAGAGTACTACGCGGCGGTAAAAAACAATGACATCTTGAATTTTGCATGCAAATGGATGGAAATAGAAAACACTATCCTGAGTGAGGTAACCCAGACCCAAAAAGATGAATATGGTATGTACTCACTCAGTAGTGGATTCTAGCCATAAATAAAGGACATTGAGCCTATAATTCGTGATCCTAGAGAAGTTAAATAGGAAGGTGAACCCAAAGTAACACATATAGTTATCCTCCTGGATATTGGAAGTAGACAAGATTGCCAGGCAAAAATTGAGAGCTTGGGGGTGGGGGTAGGGTGGGGGTAAGGGAAGAGGGGGAGAGAGAAGTGAGAAGGGGAGGATGGGGAGACCTTGGGAGGAATGGGACGGTTTGGATGGAGGAAGAGTGGATATGGGAGCAGGGAAGTATATATCTTAATTAAGGGAGCCATTTTAGGGTTGACAAGAGACTGGATGGTAGAGGGGTTCCCAGGTGTCCAAGGAGATGTCCCCAGCTTGTTCCTAGAGCAGCTGAGGAGAGGGCGCCTGAACTGGCCCTATCCTATAGCCACACTGATGAATATCTTGCATATCACCATAGAACCTTCATCTGGTGATGAATGGAGATAGAAACAGAGACCCACATTGGAGCACTGGACTGAGCTCCCAAGGTCCAAATGGGAAGCAGAAGGAGAGAGAACATGAGCAAGAAAGTCAGGACTGCGAGGGGTGCGCGCACCCACTGTGACGGTGGGGCTGATCTAATGGGAACTCGCCAAGGCAAGCTGGACTGGGACTATGTAGCATGTGATCAAACCAGACTCTCTAAACATGACTGACAAGGAGGGCTGACTGAGAAGCCAAGGACAATTGCACTGGGTTTTGATTCTACTGCATGTACTGGCTTTGTGGGAACCTAGTCTGTTTGGATGCTCACCTTCCTAGACCTGGATGGAGTGGGGAGGACCTTGGACTTCCCACAGGGCAGGGAACCCTGACTGCTCTTCGGACTGGAGAGGGAGGAGGAGAAAAATGGGGGGAGGGGGAGAGGGGCCAGAGGAGAGGGAGGGAAATAGGAGGCTGGGAGGAGGTGGAATTTTTTTCTTTTCAATAAAAAAATAAAGAAAGAAAGCTATGGAACTGAAATGAAAGAGTAAATTCTAAAAGGAAGAAAGGCATGAGAAGCATATGCACACAGACAGTGGCACACAGAGGTAACAAAAACATAAAATTTGAAAAAATAATATACAAACAAAGTAATAGTAAGGTTTAAAATGCCCAGGCAAATCATATGAAACAAACACTCTAAAAATACTATTGTGTTATTTTTTCTTTTTCCACTGTTAACTTTGTTATTCTATTCTGTTTTGTTTTTTTTTAATTTCATTTATATTATAGCCATAGTTCTCCTTCCCACCCCTCCTCTGTACCTCTTGCCTTTCCCCCACCACACCACTTATCCATTCTTCCCATAGGATAAGGGCTTCCACCAAGAGTCAACAAAGCCTACCACATTAAGTTGAGGTAGGAGCAAGCCCCTCCCACCTACATCAAGGTTGAGCAAGGCATCCCACCATACAGAATGGGCTTCAAATAGCTAGCCCATGCACCATGGATATTTCCTTGTGGCCCTGTCAGGGGCCTTTCAAACTTAAAATTCTTGTGATATATCTCTTTTACTTACTTGGTTAGCATTATCCAAGATATTTTATATTTGTGAGTGTTGTGAAGTGTGATGACTCTCTGATTTCTTTCTCTGCCCATTTATCATTTGTGGATAGGAAGGCTACTTTTTCTTTTTTTTTAAATTTTTTTTATTGAGAATAGGAAAAAAAACAAATTTCCTCCTCCTCCCAGCCTCCCATTTCCCTCCACCTCCTCCCACCCTTCTCCCCCTCCTCCCACCCTTCTCCCCCTCCCCCCACTCCTCTCCCCCTCTCTCTCCGGCCCAAAGAGCAGTCAGGGTTCCCTGCCCTGTGGTAAGTCCTAGGTCCTCCCACCTCTGTCCATTTCTAGGAAGGTGAACATCCAAACTGGCTAGGCTCCCACAAGCCAGCACATTACGTAGGTTCACAACCCCGTGCCATTGTCCTTGGGTTCTCATCAGCCCTCATTGTTCGCCATGCTCAGAGAGTCCAGTTTTATCCCATGCTTTTTCAGTCAAGCCCAGCTGGCCTTGGTGAGCTCCCAATAGATCAGCTCCACTGTCTCAGTGGGTGGGTGCTCCCCTCGTGGTCCTGACATCTTTGCTCATGTTCTCCCTCCTTCTGCTCCTCATTGGGACCTTGGGAGCTCAGTCCAGTGCTCCAGTGTGGGTCTCTGTCTCTGTCTCCATCCATCACCAGATGAAGGTTCTATGATGATATGCAAGATATTCATCAGTATTGCTATAGGATAGGGTCATTTCAGGTTCCCTATCCTCAGCTGCCCAAGGCACTAACTGGGGACCTCGGCTTGGGCATCTGGGAGCCACTCTAGGTTCAAGTCTCTTGCCAAGCCTAAGGTGGCTCCCTTAACTAAGAATTGTGCTTCCATGCTCCCCTATCCAACCTTCCTTTATCCCAATCCTCCTTTTACCCCAAGTTCCCCCCATTCTCCCCTTCTAACTTTTCTCTCCCCATCTCCCCTTACCCCCATCCCACCCCACCCCCAAGATCTCAGTTTTCTCCCTGGCAGTTTTGTCTACTTCCCATAGCCAAGAGGACAACTATATGCTTTTCCTTTGGTTCACCTTCTTACTTAGCTTCTTTGGGATCACCAATTGTAGACTCCGTGACCCTTGTTTATGGCTAGAAAACAATTATGAGTGAATACATCCCATATTCATCTTTTTGGGTCTGGGATACCTCACTCAGGATAGTGTTTTCTATTTCCATCCATTTGCATGCAAAATTTGAGAAGTCATTGTTTTTTACCGCAGCATAGTAATCTAATGTGTAGATATTCCACACTTTCTTCATCCATTCTTCCATTGAAGGGCATCCAGGTTGTTTCCAGGTTCTGGCTATTACAAATAATACTGCTATGAACATAGTTGAACAAATGCTCTTGTTATGTGATAGGGCATCTCTTGGGTATATTCCCAGGAGTGGTATTGCTGGGTCCAGGGGTAAGTTGATCCCGAATTTCCTGAGAAACCGAAACACCGATTTCCAAAGTGGTTGCACAAGATTGCATTCCCACCAGCAATGGATGAGGGTTCCCCGTCCTCCACAGCCTCTCCAGCAAAGGCTATCATTGGAGTTTTTTATTTTAGCCATTCTGACAGGTGTAAGGTGATATCTCAAAGTTGTTTTGATTTGCATTTCCCTGATCGCTAAGGAAGTTGAGCATGACCTTAAGTGTCTTTTGGCCATTTGAACTTCCTCTGCTGAGAATTCTCTGTTCAGTTCAGTGCCCCATTTTTTAATTGGGTTAATTAACATTTTAAAGTCTAGTTTCCTGAGTTCTCTATATATTTTGGAGATCAGACCTTTGTCTGTTGCGGGGTTGGTGAAGATCTTCTCCCAGTCAGTTGGTTGCCTTTTTGTCTTGGTGACAGTGTCCTTTGCTTTACAGAAGCTTCTCAGTTTTAGTAGGTCCCATTTATTCAATGTTGCCCTTAATGTCTGTGCTGTTGGGGTTACACATAGGAAGCGATCTCCTGTGCCCATCTCCTGTAGGGTACTTCCCACTTTCTCTTCTATCAGGTTCAATGTGTTCTGACTGATAGTGAGGTCTTTAATCAATTTGGACTTGAGTTTTGTGCATGGTGAGAGATATGGGTCTATTTTCATTCTTCTACAGGTTGACATCCAGTTATGCCAGCACCATTTGTTAAAGATGCTTTCTTTCTTCCATTGTATACTTTTGGCTCCTTTATCAAAAATGAGGTGTTCAAAGCTTTGTGGGTTAAAATTCGGGTCTTCTATACGATTCCATTGGTCGACTTCTCTGTTTTTATGCCAGTACCACACTGTTTTCATCACTGTAGCTCTGTAATAGAGTTTGAAGTCAGGGATGGTAATGCCTCCAGACGATCCTTTATTGTATAGGATTGGTTTGGCTATCCTGGGATTTTTGTTTTTCCATATAAAGTTGATTATTGTCTTCTCAAGATCTGTGAAGAATTTTGATGGGAACCTGATGGGGATTGCATTGAATCTATAAATTGCCTTTGGTTGAATTGCCATTTTTACTATGTTGATCCTCCCAATCCAAGAGCAAGGGAGGTCCTTCCATTTTCTGGTATGCTCCTCAGTTTCTTTCTTCAATGCCTTAAAGTTCTTGTCGAATAGATCTTTCACTTCCTTAGTTAGAGTTACCCAAAGATATTTTATGCTGTTTGTGGCTATCGTGAAAGGTGAAGCTTCTCTGATTTCCCTCTCTGCTTCCATATCCTTTGTGTATAAGAGGGTAACTGATTTTTTGGAGTTGATCTTGTATCCTGCCACATTACTAAAGGTGTTTATCAGCTGTAAAAGTTCTTTGGTGGAGTTTTGGGGGTCGCTTATGTACACTATCATATCATCTGCAAATAACGAAAGTTTAACTTCTTCCTTTCCAATTCGAATCCCTTTGATCCCCTTATGTTGTCTTATTGCTATTGCTAGAACTTCAAGTACTATATTGAAGAGGTATGGCGAGAGTGGACAGCCTTGTCGTGTTCCTGAGTTTAGTGGGATGGCTTTAAGTTTCTCTCCATTTAATTTAATGTTAGCTGTTGGCTTGCTGTATATCGCTTTTATTATATTTAGGTATGACCCTTGTATCCCTAATCTCTCCAATACTTTTATCATAAAGGGGTGTTGAATTTTGTCAAATGCTTTTTCAGCATCTAGTGAAATGATCATATGGTCTTTTTTCTTTCAGTTTATTTATATGCTGGATTACATTGATAGATTTTCGTATGTTGAACCAGCCCTGCATCCCTGGGATGAAGCCTACATGATCATAATGGATAATTTTCCTAATGTGTTCTTGGATTCGGTTTGCCAGTATTTTGTTGAGGATTTTTGCATCGATGTTCATGAGTGAGATTGGTCTATAATTTTCTTTCTTGGTTGAGTCTTTGTACGGTTTTGGTATCAGAGTAACTGTAGCCTCATAAAAGGAATTTGGCAATGCCTCTTCTGTTTCTATATTGTGAAATACATTAAGGAGTATAGGTATTAGGTCTTCTTGGAAGTTCCACAGAATTCCGCATTGAAACCATTTGGTCCTGGGCTTTTTTTGGTAGGGAGGTTTTTGATAACCTCTTCTAATTCTTCGCGACTAACAGGTCTGTTTAGATTGTTCACCTGGTCCTGGTTTAACTTTGGTATAAAGTATTTACCTAAAAAAGTGTCCATTTCCTTTACATTTTCCAGTTTTGTGGCATATAGGCTTTTGTAGTAAGATCTAATGACTCTCTGAATTGCCTCTGTGTCTGTGGTTATGTCCCCCTTTTCATTTCTGATCTTATTAATTTGCAAATTCTCTCTCTGCCGTTTGATTAGTTTGGATAGGGGTTTGTCAATCTTGTTGATTTTCTCCAGGAACCAGCTTTTTGTTTCATTGATTCTTTGGATTGTTTACTGTGTTTCTATTTTGTTGATTTCAGCCCTCAGTTTGATTATTTCCAGTCTTCTACTCTTCCTAGGTGAGTCTGCTTCTTTTTTTTTTCTAGAGCTTTCAGGTGGGCTGTTAAGTCTCCAATGTGAGCTTTCTCTGTTTTCTTTAAGTGGGCACTTAGTGCTACGAACTTTCCTCTTAGGACTGCTTTCATAGTGTCCCATAAGTTTAAGTATGTTGTTTCTTTATTTTCATTGAATTCCAGGAAGACTTTAATTTCTTTCTTAATTTCTTCCTTAATCCAGGTATGGTTCAGTAGTTGACTGTTCAGTTTCCATGAATTAGTAGGCGTTCTGAGGGTAGCATTGTTGTTGAATTCTAACTTTAATCCGTGGTGATCTGATAAGACACAGGTGGTTACTAATATTTTTTTGTAACTGTGGATGTTTGCTTTGTTACCGACTATGTGTTCGATTTTTGAGAAGGTTCCATGAGCTGCAGAGAAGAAGGTATATTCTTTCCTATTTGGGTGGAATGTTCTATAGATGTCTGTTAAGTCCATTTGATTCATTACCTCCATTAATTCTCTTATTTCTCTGTTAGGTTTCTGTCTGATTGACCTGTCCATTGGTGAGAGAGGAGTGTTGAAGTCTCCTACTATTAGTGTGTGTGGTTTGATGGCTGCCTTGAGTTTTAGCAATGTTTCTTTTATGTACCTGTGTGCTTTTATATTAGGGGCATAGATGTTCAGGATTGAGACTTCATCCTGCTGAACTGTTCCTGTTATGAGTATAAAATGCCCCTCTCCATCTCTTCTGATTGATTTAAGTTTGAAGTCAACTTTGTTAGAGATTAGTATGGCCACACCTGCTTGTTTCTTAGGACCATTTGCTTGATAAGCCTTTTCCCAGCCCTTTACTCTGAGTAGGTGCCTGTCTTTGTGGTTGAGGTGTGTTTCTTGTAAACAGCAGAATGTTGGATCCTGTTTTCGTATCCAATCTCTTAGCCTGTGCCTTTTAATAGGTGAGTTGAGTCCATTGACATTAAGTGATATTAATGACCAGTGGTTGTTAACTCCGGTCATTTTTTAGTCGTAGAGTTTGTATGTTTCCCTTCTTTGATTTGTGTTATTGAAGGGTCTCTAGATGTCTGAGTTATTGTGGTCATTGTTGGACTCCTTGGTTAGTGATTTTCCTTCTATTACTTTCTGTAAGGCTGGATTTGTGGCTGTGTATTGTTTAAATTTGTTTTTATCCTGGAAAATTTTATTTTCTCCATTTTTAGTGAACAAAAGCTTGGCTGGGTATAGTAATCTGGGCTTGTATCCATGGTCTCTTAGTTTCTGAAGTACATCTATCCAGGACCTTCTGGCTTTCATGGTTTCCATGGAGAAGTCAGGTGTAAGTCTGATAGGTTTACCTTTATAAGTTATTTGGCCTTTTCCTTTGCAGCTCTTAATATTCTTTCCTTATTATGTATGCTTTCTCTTTTGATAATTATATGGCGAGGGGATGTTCTTTTTTTATCGAGCCTATTCGGTGTTCTGTATGCTTCTTGAACCTTCATAGGTATATCTTTCTTTAGGTTGGGAAAGTTTTCTTCAATAATTTTATTAAATATATTTTCTGGACCATTGAGCTGCACTTCTTCTCCTTCTTCTACTCCTATTATTCTTAGGTTTGGTCTTTTTATTGTGTCCCATATTTCCTGAATATTTTGTGATGAGGGTTTGTTGGACTTGCTGTTTTCTTTGATCAGAGTATTTATTTTCTCTATGTTATCTTCAGAATCTGAGATTCTTTCTTCTAACTCTTGTATTCTGTTGGTTATGCTTGTTTCTGTAGACTCTGTTTGTTTACTTAAATTTTCCATGTCCAGCTGGCCCTCTGTTTGTGTTTTCTTCTTTGCCTCCATTTCAGTTTTCAAGACTTGCACCGTTTCCATTATCTGTTTGATTGTTTTTCCTTGGTTTTCTAGGGTATCATTCACTGATTTATTCAATTCTTCAAACTTTCTGTTATATTTCTCATCCATTTCTATAAGGGTGTTTTTTACATGCTGTTTAAGGGCATCAATCACTTTCATGAAGTCAATCTTTTCTACTTCTTCTTGATTAAGGTGTTCATGTCCTCCCGTTGTGAGGTCGCTGGTTTCTGGTGGCTTCATGTTGCTTTTCAGCTTGTTGGGCGAATTCTTGCCTTGGCGTCTTCCCATCTCTTCTTCCAAATGCTCCCTTATGGATCTTCTTTACCGGATCAGGTCTCCTTGCCTACCCAATGC
Source organism: Microtus oregoni (assembly GCF_018167655.1). NCBI lineage: Eukaryota > Metazoa > Chordata > Mammalia > Rodentia > Cricetidae > Microtus > Microtus oregoni. Next base: position 7,920,898 of record NW_024543828.1, on the reverse strand, counting down.
TGGCTCTCCCCAACGTTGTCTCTCCCCAATGCTGGGTCTCCCCAATGCTGGGTCTCCTGGTGCCGAGAGATCAGGCCTCCGTGCCCAATGCTGGGTCTCCTGGCGCCGAGAGATCAGGCCTCCGTGCTGGTGAGCAGGTCGCAAACAAAGCGCCTACCCTGCTTGGTGCAGGCAGGCCATAGAAACAAAGAGACTCCTGCCCGCTTGGGTGCCCCGAGGATTCGGACCCCGTGTCCAGACAGGCTGGGCTGGGTGCTGTTATGTGTAGAAAGAGGGCGGTGGGGCAAAGTGGGGAGGGTTCTGGATGGAAGCTGGGTGGGCTAGGAAGAAAGAGGAGGTATGCAGCGAGTGGAGGCCCTGCAGAGAGCTCAAGAAGGATAGGGGGCCAAGGAACCTCTGAACTCCCCTTCCCAGGCTGGCGCTGTGGGGCCAGAAACTCACCCCAACGCTGGGTCTCCTGGCGCCGAGAGCAAGGCTACTTTTTCTTGAGTTAATCTTGTGTCCTACCATATTACTGAAGGTGTTTATCAGTTGTAGGAGTTCCCTGGTAGAATTTTTGGGATCAATTATGTATACTGATTTATCATCTACATATAGCAAAAGTTTGACTTCTTCCTTTTCTATTTGTATACCCTTGTTCTCCTTTTGCTGTCTTATTGCTCTAGCTATAACTTTGATTATTATATTGAATAGATATGAAGAGAGTGGACAGCCTTGTCTTGTTCCTGATTTTAGTGGAATATCTTTGAGTTTCTCTTCATTTAATTTAATGTTGGCTGATGGTTTGCTCTAAATTGCTTTTATTATGTTTAGATATTGTCCTTGTATCCTTGATCTCTCCAAGATCTTTATCATGAAGGGGTGTTGAATTTTATCAGAGGCTTTTTCAGTACCTAATGAGATGATCATGTGGTTTTTTTTTTCTTTCAATATGTTTATATGGTGGAATACATTGACAGATTTTCGTATGTTGACCCAACCCTGCATCTCTGGGATGAAGCCTACTTGATCATGGTGGATAAATTTTTGATGTATTCTTGGATTTGGTTTGCCAGTATTTTATTGAGTATTTTTCCATCAATGTTCATGAGGGAGATCAGTGTGAAGTTGAAGGGGAATGTGTCAGGTGAATGGGAAATCACCAGATGAAGGGGAAAGCAAAAGATGAAGTAATCCTAGTGTGGGAGGTTCCTCTGTCTATTTGTTGCTTTTATTGGTTAATGAATAAAGAACTGCTTTGAGCCTAGGGAAAGGGCAGAACAGAACTAGGTGGGAAAAGATAGGCTGTATGCTGGGAAAAAGAGGGGCAAAGTCAGGGAGAAACCATGGATCCTCCGCCTGAAACAGATGCTGGGAAAATTACCGGGTAAGCCACTGCCATGTGGCAATACACAGATTAATAGAGATGGGTTAGCTTAGAATATGAATTAGCCAGAAATACACTTAAGCTATTGGCCAAACAGTATTGCAAATAATACAGTTTCTATGTGATTATTTCAGGTCTAAGCTAGCCAGGCAGCTGAGATCAACAAGCAGCTGTCTCCCTCCTACATAATCCCACACTAGCTCTGAATAGGGTATAATAAAGGGTTCTTTATTTAAAGGGACACTCACAGATCACAAGGGGGAACAGGAATGGAATCCAGAATCCAGGTGTGAGAGCAGGGAGTGAGAGAGAGAGTGGGAAGCAAGAGAGAGTGCACAGGAGGGCAGCAGGGAGTTTCTGTTGCTCATGCTCTATGTGCTCAGCCAGCTTCCTAGGACAGATTATAAAAATAATCTGTTTCCTGCCCTTCATGGCAGTCAGCAGCTGCTCATGGTACTTGGTGCACTCCCTGACCCAGTAGTTACAATTATAGATATAAACTGTAGAGACATTGTCAAAAGCAAAGCTAGAAAAAAACTACAAACCACTTAGAGAGAAAGTCTGTTTTAAAGCAATTGCTAGGTCCAGTATGGACAGGCTGGATAATCATTTCCTGTGGACAGATGAATTTCTGCCCTCCCCTTTTCGAATTGAAGATAAAAAATTATGAAACAACAACAAAAATAATATCCCCTTGGCCACTATAGCCTTTACAGATGCCGATAAAAGTAAAATTGGGGTTAATAATAATGGGAGCTAATAGTAAGGAAAGGGCCTATACCTAACCAAATCCTGGATCAGGACAACTAGGGGAGTTATTGGTAGTCTTAAGGTATTGGAAATGACCCAATCAGAACCCATGCATGTAGTAAGGAGCTTCGGGTCGCTTCCGGCCTCCCAGCTCCCGGCTGCCTGGTAAGCTTATGCCCCAAAATAACAACACACAAACTGTATTCATATAAATACTGCTTGGCCATTTCTATTAATGTGTGTAACACCACTAGGTGGTGACTTATCTTGCCTAACCCATATTTAGTAATCTGTGTAGCACCAGTCTTACTGGGAAAGATTCAGCTTGTCTGACCTGGCAGTTTGCTTCATCGCGTCTGCCCTGGAGAGGAGCAGCATGGCGTCTGTCTGAGGCATCTTACCTCACTGTCTCTTCCTCCCAGCATTCTGTTCTCTTTACTCCACCCACCTATGTTCTAACCTATCAGGCCAAGCAGTTTATTTATTAATTAACCAATGAAAGCAATGGATATATGACACTCCCACATCACATGCAACTTTGTCTACCACATTCTTAGGCCAAGTATAGGATCACATAAAATCCCTGCTGGACCCCTCTAATCTTGTTGCATGGTGTCTTATGGGAGGGTGGTTGTGGTTCGAATATTTCTCCTTAAGTGTTTCTTACACCGAGATCCTGACAACAGCGAGTGAACAAGGCAACACTCCAGGTATTAATGGCTATGGTGTGCACTAGACCAAAACCTCAATGCTTGCCTAATGTAAATTCAGGAGGCAATTTAAAGCCCTTGCTCTCATAAAAGTCCCCCCTTGCTTCTGACTTTTTGGAACCTTCTGGGGACCCAACCCATTAAGAACTGGTAGTTAAAGACAGGTATCAACCAACCTAAGATAGGTACAGCCCAAAATGTTGGGGGTCCCTGAGGTCATAAAAATCTATAACTCCCACTAGGTCACCCAATAAAAATAAAATAGAAAGGGTAAGATGAGGCAGGGTGTTGTAGGAGACTGCTTGTTTGCTCCTGGCTGCTCAACCCAAAAATAATCACACAGAAACTGTATTAATTAAATTACTGCTTGGCCTATTAGCTCTAGCTTCTTATTGGCTAGCTCTTATATCTTAATTTAATTCATTTCTATTAATCTGTATATCACCACGTGGCTGTGGGTTACCAACAAGTTTCCAGTTCATCTGTGCTCAGTGGTGGCTACTTGGCATCTCCTCACTTCACTTTCTCCCAGCATTTGGTTTAGTTTTCCCCACCTAGCTCCACTCTGCCAAGCCATTGGTCAAAAGCAGCTTCTTTATTCATTAACCAATAAAAGCAACACATATACAGAAGGACTTCCCACACCAGCAAGGCACAAGCACAAGCAATAACACAAGCACAAGCAAGTGCATGCAAACTCACAATGAGTAAGCAAAATTGGCCAAGGCAACCTGTCAGCATACAAAAAACACAGTAACTAATGACACACATTCCTAGTAATCACAACACACCAGCAGTGACCATCAGTTTCAAAAGGACAAACCAGAAACATTCTAGTGGCAGCTTAATTTTCCTAACCTCATAAAAAACCCCAAACGTTTTTACAATAAGGAGATTCTGTATTAGAATCTCTCAGAGTCTAAATCATTGCCTCTGCATCTTCTCTTCTTCCCCCACCCCCAGGAAACAGGGATCACACAACAGGCAGTAGCAACAAGTCCACAAAAACTACAGTAGTTGAGGTGTATGCAGAAGGATGGATCCTGTTTTCATGTCCATTCTGTTAGCCTGTTTCTTTTTATAGGAGAATTGAGTCCATTAATATTAAGGGATATTTGTGACAAGTGATTATGAATTCATGTTATTTTTTGGTGGTAGCATGTGTGTTTCCCTTCTTTAGGATTTACTGGTGCAGAATTATCTATCTTGTGTTTTCATGGGTGCAGATAACTTTTTTGGTTGGAGTTTTCCTTCTAGGGCTTTTTGTAGGGCTGAATTTTAGAATAGATATTGTTTAAGTATGTCTTTATTGTGGAGTGTCTTATTTTTTTCCTTCTATGGTGACTGAAAATTTTGCTGGGCATAATAGTCTGGGTTGGTATCCATGGTCTCTTGGTGCCTACATAATCTCTATCTAGGGCTTTCTAACTTTCAATGTCTTCATTAAGGAATTGGGTGTTTTTCTAATCGGTCTGCCATTATATGTTACTTGACCTTTTCCATTTGCAGCACTTAATATTCTTTCTTTATTCGATATATTTAGTATTTTGATTATTATATGACTAGGCAAATTTTTTCTTTTTCTTTTCTTTTTTTTGGTCCAGTCTATTTGGTGTTCTGTAAGCTTCTTGTACTATCATAGGCATTTCCTTCTATAGGTTGGAAAAACTTTTTTCTCTATGATTGTTGAATATATTTTCTGTGCCTTTGTGTAGTATTTGGAGCGGTGGGGCTGCATCCCTGGCACCCAGCTGCCCGCATGGCTAGCTTATGCCTCGAAATAATTACATGGAAACTGTATTCTTTTAAACACTGCCTGGCCCATTAGTTCCAGCCTCTTATTGGCTAGCTCTTACATATTGATCTAACCCATTTCTAATAATCTGTGTAGCCCACGAGGAGGCTTACCAGGGAAGATCTTAACCTGCGGCTGTCTGGAGTGGGAGAATCATGGAGACTCCTTGACTCAGTTTCTTTTTCCCAGCCTCTGTTCTGTCTACTCCGCCTACCAATTTTATGTCCTATCAGAAGCCAAGCAGGTTCTTTATTACTTAACCAATGAAACAACAGATAGAAAGATGACCCTCTTCCATCACCTTTGGGCTGGAATTATTCTCCTTCTTCTATCCATATTATTCTTAGATTTTGTGTTTCATGCTGTTTCAGATTTTCTGGAGATCTTGTGTTATGATTTTGTTGACTTTAACGTTTTCTTTGACCAATGAATCTATTTCCTCTATCATCTTCAATGCCTGAGATTCTGTCGTCTCTCTCTTGCATTCTGTTGGTTATGCTTGCATCTGTAGTTCATGTTTATTTACCCATATTTTCTGTTTCCAGATTTCTTTTAGCTTGTGTATTCTTTATGACTCTTTCAATTTTCAAGACTTGAATTGTTTCTGTCACTTGTTTGATTGCTTTTTCTTTGGGGGGAGGGATTTCTTTAGTAGATTGATTGATTTCCTCCAATTTTTTCTTAGTCGTTTCCTCAGTTTCTTAGAGAACTTTTTATTTCTTTTTTAAAGTTATTTATCATCTTCATGAAATTATTTTTAAGCTCATTTTCTTCTGCATTAGGGTTTTCAGGTATTGTTCTTGTAGAACCATTAGGTTCTGGCAGTGTTATATTGCTCTTTAGGTTGTTAAATGTATTCTTGCATTGGTGCCTACCCATTTTGTTCCCTAGTCAGTACAGGCAGTATCTGTGAAAATGAATAGGAAACATGTTCAAAATGGCTCAACATCCTTAGCCATCAGAAGAGTGCAAATTAAAACTGCTTTTAAACCTCAGTCAGAATAGCCATCGTTGGGAATATAAAGGATAATAAATATTGGCATTAATACAGCAATAGAGAACTCAAACACTGTTGGTGGGAGTGCAAACTATTGCAGCTGCTTTGGAAGTCAGCCCAGGGGTTTCTCAAAACATGAAAAAGAGAGACGTCATATAACCAAGCTATACTATTCCTAAATATATATTGAAAAACCCAAGTATCCTACTACAGATAATGTTGCTGGATGTGCTGTTATATCATTTAATCCCAGAATTTAGGAAGCTGGGTGAGGAAGATTTCCAATTTCATGCCAGTGTGATTTAGATTGTGTGATCCTATCTTAAGGAAACAAAAACAAAAAGAACTCAGAAATTGAGAAATGTGATGATTTAAATAAATTAATATCAGTTTACTAACACATATTAAATATAGATGAATAAATCTGAATAAACTAGAAGGAAAGTCTGAGAATATCACAGCAAATGCAGAACAAAGAGATAGAAAATATAAACAAGAAGTCCAGAAACATGTAGAGGATAGATGACAATCAGTGGTTTTAGAAATGTATAACAGATTATTTTTTGTGAGAATTTAAAAGTAGTGCAATTTCCTGACCCTTTAGCAGCCACAAACAAAACAAAATCATGTTGGTTGTTGATAGTATATCACCAAAAAGTGGTAGCAGAAAACAGTGAAATAATGTATTCATAGTTTAAAGGGAAAAATAACAATCAAGCAAGCTGTATACCACTAAACTATCATCCTACAGGGAGCATAAAAGAAAGAACTTTATAGACATATAAATCCTGAGTCTATTACTCACAGACTAACATAATTACTAAGTGATTTGTCAGCTTAAGAAGAATGTAGGGGCTAGAAACTATTAGATACAAAAAGCACTGTAAGCAAATAGCCTCCTAAATACTTCAATAAATCTAAATATATTTCCACTAGTGGTATATTAGACTTATAAAGAATTTACCACCATCCAGACACTCTCATAAGACTTTAACCCAATCCCTGAGACTGTTACTGATATAAATTGACTTTATAGATGAGAGAACTAAGACGGGAAAAAGTAAGGCAACTCCCCTGTAGATTCATAGCTAGTTAGTACAGAGGCTGACTAAAGAACCTTTGCTCATAACCACTTTACTCCATCAAATCTCCAATAAGCACCAATTATAAAATGATAGTAAAAGTCCTAAATATAAGTTGAACCTAAATGTTTAAATAACAGTAACATGTAAGAGGAAAAGCAACATACATTGTTGAGGAGGATAGAATTTCATATTAATCTGAGTTTATGAGAAGTAGAAAGAGTAACACCTTAAGCTATCCATGAAAAGAAGAGAAACAAAATACATAGCAAACTGAGTTTAGAAAAGAGTGGAATGAAGAATCTTAGGTGTCAGTAATGAAAATAATACTGAACGCATAATTGTGGTGGTTCGAATGACACATGTCACTCATGCACTGGGCATTTGAACATTTGGTTCCCAGTTGTTGTCTCTATTTGGGCAGGTTAGGCTGGTGTAGAGTTGCTGAAGGAAATACATCACTGGGGTCGTCTGTGAGATTAAAGCCTTGTGCCACTCCAAGTTCCCTCTCTTTGCTTCATGCATGTGCTTTAACGTGTGAGCTCTCAGGTTTTGGCTTCTGCCACCATGTCTGCCACTTGCTACCATGCTTCATTAACATGATAAACTCTTACCTACCTGGAACCAAAAGCTCCCCCTCATCCCCAGGAACCTCTTCCTTCTATAAGTTGCATTTACTTATAGCATTTTATCACAATAATAAAAGGTAACAAACACATTAATGAAGGAAAATGAAAATTAAAACAAAGAACTAAGTCAAGCACTTAAATGATGAATAAAATAGACTATATCTACTAAATGAGTGAGTCTAAAGTATGAGGCTCAAATATTAAAAATTATCCAGTTACAGACTTTTGAAAAAGTACACTTAAAAGCAGTGACATAGGAAAAAAAGGTATGGAGAAAATTATACCAGTTAAATATTAATCAAAATGAAGTTAAATTTATAATATTAATATTAGACAAAATAGAACATACTATTAGGAAAGAGACACACTGACTAATAATCGAAGGAAAACTTCAGATGGGTATGATGACACATATCTGCAATTGCAGCACTCTGGAGTTAGATACACAAGGATCATGAGTTTGAAGTCATACTGGGCTACTATATAGTGAGACTCTGTCTTAGAATAGGAAAAGAGAGAACACCGGAGAGATAGCTTAGCAGTTAGCAACATGTATTGCTCTTGCAGAAGACGCAGGTTTGTTTCTTAGCACTCACATGGCAGCTCACCACCATCTGTAACTCTGTTTTCAGGGGATTCAAAGTGTTTTCTTAACCCCAGTAGGAGAATGTGGTACATTTACATATAGGCAGGTAAAACGCTCACACACATAAAGTAAAAATAATAAAATCTTTCAAAATAAAAGAAAGGAAAAAATAAAACCCAAATAAACACAGTTATTATCTTATAATATATGTTAATATATAGTAAAGATATTGGCACTATTATAAAATTTGATAAAGTGATAGAGTAGATTTAACTTTGCTAAGAAATGGATGGTTCAGCTGGGCAGTGGCAGCACAGGCCTTTAATCCCAACACTCAGGAAGCAGAAACAGGAGGATCTTTGTGAGTTCAAGGCCAGCCTGGTCTGCAGAGTGAGTTCCAGGACAGCCAGGGCTACACAGAGAAACCCTATCATGAAAAACAAAACGAAACAAAAAACTATGAGTACAACAGAATATTTTTAGGCATTATTATATTGATATTTTTTATTCAATGGTATTTGCTTCTACCCTAGGTCTCAGGACCATCCAGCCTCTAGGCAGTGTCAGCAGTGGGCTCACTCTCACGGCATGGGTCTCAGGCTGGACCAATCATTGCTTAGTCACTCCTACAATCTCTGTGCCACTCCTATCCCAGCACATTCCATAGACAGGACAGATTGTAAATTGAAGTTTATGTGCCTGGGTTAATGGAATCCTTCCACTGGAAGCCTTGCCTAATCACAGGAAATGGTCTGTTCAGGTTACATATACCCTATTGCTTGGAGACTTAGTTGGGGTCATCCTTGTATATTCCTGGAAGTTTCCTATGTATCATGTTTCTACATGACCCTCAAATGCCCCCCCCCCATTTGCAATTTGTTCAGTTCCCTCCCCCCATACCCCCACTTGACCCCATATTCTATATTATGCATAGATTGGTGCCTAGCCCAATAATCACCAGGGAGGCTTCATCCAGTAACTAATGGAAACAGAGATTCACAGTCAAACATTAGGTGGAGCACAGTCAAATATTAGGTGGAGCTTGGGGGAATCCTGCTATAGAAAGGGAGGAAGGATTACAGGTACAAGAAGGACTAAGAATATCACAAGAAAAGCCACAGAAACAACTAACCTGGGCTCATAGGAGCTTTCAGGGTTCCTGAATAGAGACTGAATTGATGACCAGGGACCCTATATGGGTCCTAAGCATTCTGTATATATGTTACAATTGTGTAGCTTGGTGTTCTTTTGGGACTCTTAACAGTGGGAGCACGGGCTATCTTCGACACTTTTGCTGGCTTTTGGGACCCTACTTCCCAAGTGGATTGCCTTGTGTGGCCTTAATACAAGGGAAGATGCTTTGTCTTACTACAACTTGGCATCCTTTCGAGACCTGCCCTTTTTTGGAAAGAAATGGAGGAGAAGTAGCTGCAAGGATGGAGGCTGAGGGGAGGTGTGGAAAAGGACTGGAAGGGGAGGAGAGACAGGAAACTGGTCTGGGCAGAATGTAAAAGAAAGAAAGGAAGCAAGGAAGGAGGGGGGAGAAAAGAAGCAAGGAAGGAAGGCAGAAATCAATGGTTCACAAAAACAAAAGAGCAAATCTACAAAAGATTGAATAATACATGTTTTCTAACTGGCTATGACAGAATTTACTTTCTTTTCATGTGCACATGTCATATGCTACAAAGGACAATTTACTAAGTTCCAGCCTTGTCACCCCAAAATATATAGTTGTTTTTCCTTAAGCACATTTATTGCCATCAGTGGTCTTTTAAACATAAAGCAAAGAAAACCAGCACACAAATAACAATCCCAGAGAACCTAGACAACAATGAGGACCCTAAGAAAGACATACTTAGATCTAATCTACATGGGAGGTAGAAGAAGATAAGATCTCCTGAGTAAATTGGGAACATAGGGATCTTGGGAGAGGGTTGAAGGGGAGGGGAGAGACAGGGAGGGAAGCAGAAAAAAATGTAAAGTTCAATAAAAATCAATAAAAAAGAAATATATTTTAAAAAATAAAGTAAAAGTTAGATTTCCCAAATAATTTATAAATGAAGACTAATTTAAAGATGTGAATAGATCATCAATGATCCAATTAAATAATTTCAAGAGCCAGCAAGATGGCTTAGTTGCTGTAGGAAATCCTTCAGCCAGTAGCCTTTAAAATATCAGCCCACTTGGGCATGGCCTCTAATACTATAAATACCAGTATAAAGCATGTGCTAGCTCTCTCTTTTGGCTTCTGGACACAGTTCCTCTTCCCTGTTCATGCAGAGGACTGTGACCTATGAGTCTACTCCTAAATAAATAACCCTTTATTATACTTAATTCTGAGCTAGTGTGGGATTATTTTGTAACTTCCATCATTATCAGGCACCCAATGTGAATCCCAACTCGACACCTACTGGGTGGACTGGCTTAAACGGCCCAAAAGATTTGTGGCCCAGAAGGTCTCCCACTCCTGCCTTCCTGACATGATTTTACCTACTAAGCATTTTTTTTCCAAAAAACTCCACCACAGCAGAGATAAGCATGGTGACTTGAAAATTTCCCAGGCTCACACACACTTCCCTCCACCTCTGCCAATTTCCTTGCCACACAGTAACTTGTGCGGTGCATGCACAGCTTCAAGTTTGTTTTCCCTGATCTCCAAAAAAAAAAAATCTCTGTGTACAGAATTGATTTAATTGCTCTTAAGAAAAGAATAAAGCCTATTTGTCAGTATTTAACGAGGCACCAATGTGAGGAAACAAAACAGTGCAGGACTGTGTGGGACGCTGTTAATCACATCTCACCACCACATGGTTGCAACCATGACACCTGCTGGTCGATAAAGATTATTACATTTACAACCAAAATCCCATAACTAAGGTTTGATTAATCAATAAATCAATAAACTTGAAAATTATGTAATTGCAGACAATATTACCATACAACAATTTAATAACCTTTGTGCTTATACTATAGATGGTATTCTGCAAGGCTTTTATGGTTTTTCTAATACTTTCATTTATTGGGACTCAGTTTTCTTCTGCATATTATTATATCCTTAAAAATGCTATGATAACAGAGCCAAGAATGAGGCACTTTTAGAAATGACACAGTCTTTACAGACTAGTAATAAACAGCTAGCTGGCAGGATTAATATTATCAAAAATCAAAAGTTAGTTGAAAAATTAAAACTATTGAAAAAGATAACATCAATTTGATGGACAAAATTCAATTTATGTCACAGGGTACTGAAAAATTATCTGAAAGAATTTATACTGTTGAGTTTGACAATCAAAATCTGTTAAAACATTATAATAGGTTAGCAGATAGAGTATCTTTCCAGGAAGGCAATCTGCATGCTATCCAAATAATGTTCAAGGATAAGACGCTATCTTTAAAGAAAAAATTTCATACTTTGGAATCACCTGTGCAGAATGAGGACCAGAGACTATGTATCTCAATTAAATCACTAGAATTATATACAGGCCAAGGAATTCAGGTTTTACAAAAGAGAGTAGTGAAAATATTTGAAACGACTGAGGAAATTATCAGAGCTGACGAACAGGGAGACAAGGTAAAAGAACAGGGTTTAACAATGCCAGTATGTGTCAGAGTCAGAGATGGCTTGCCCAGAGTTTTATCTTTTTATCCTGTATCTCCTCTGTAAAAAGCATCAAGTTCTAAATGCCCAAAAGGATCCAAAGAATGTAAATAAATACTTATAGGTATTAACTATCTAAAAGAAATTAAGTAAGCAGCAGTATCTTATGGCTTGCATTTACCATTTGTTAGGGAGATAGTAAAGAGATGGGTTTCCAGCAATAAGGCAACCCTACATGATTGGCTTCAATTACTTTCAGCGGTACTGGAAGATGGGCTGCAAATATGGTGGAAATGCTATTGGCAAGAACAGGCAAAAATTTTAGAACAGCAGGGAAGTGCAAAAGGATTTTTAGACTTCCCAAGATCAAATTCTTTGTGAGGCCACTTGTGCTGAGCCACAGAATCAAACCCTTCATGATGAACACATAGTGTTCCTGTGCCACACAACAGCCTTAAATGCTTGGAGAAGGATTCAAGATCTAAGAAAACAAATTGAATCATATATTAGGGTTAAAAAGGACCAAAGAGAACACTTTATTGACTTTTTACAAATATTAGCTAAGGCTGTACAAAAAGGAGTAACAGACCCAGAAGCTAGATGAGTACTTATTGAATCTCTGGCTTTTGAAAATGCCAACTTAGAATGCAAAAAAATACTTGGGCCTTTAAAGGTTTATATCAGCACCAATGGATGAATGGATGCTTCATACAATGAATGTTTATTACATTATAGGTATTTGACTATAATGCTAAGGCTTTTGTAGGAGAAGGAATTTCCAAATGTATAAGGAGACATCAAATGCCAAATGTTTAAATTGTGGTATAATAGGATATCTGAGAAGGTATTGTAGATAAGGAATTCCTACAAATAATGTCTCCTCTGGTAATGGCAATAACAGGAGGTCTCAATCTTCTGGAATACTTAGGAGGTATGGCAGGTTTCAAATCAGAAGTTTTAAGTAAGGCGGAACAAAACCCTATAATTCTGTCCAAAAGGCAGAATTATGTGCTAGTCTTATGGTATTGATGGGTTTTAAAGAATTTCCCATATACTTATAATTCACAATATGCAGAAAGAATTGTCTTACATATTGAAACGCTGAATTCATAACCGATGATGCAGAATTGACTTCATCATTCATTCAGGTTCAAATATAATCAGGAATATACTTTGTCCCGCATACATAACACACATCTGCTCCCATAGGGGTCTGCCAGGTCCTCTGTCACAAGGTAATGCAGAAATTGACTGATTGATTGGAAGTGTGCTAAAGGCCTCAGAATTTCGTAAGAAACATCATGTCAATAGCAAAGGTTTAAAGAAACAGTTTTCTATTACACAGCAAAAAGCTAAGGAGATTATGAAGAGATTTCCTATTTGCTCTTTTTATAACCAAACACTACTACCTGCAGGAAGTAACCTGAAGGGTACTCAAAGGAATGAAATCTGGAAGATGGATGTGTTTCAAGTTGCAGATTTTGGAAAATAAAAATATGTATACATCACCATTGACACTTACTCAGGTTTTCAGTGGGAAACTGCTTTGAACTCAGAGAAGGCTGATTCAATAATCTTGCATTTATTAGAAGTTATTGCCATCATGGGGATCTTCACAAAGAAAGGCAGATAATGGTACAGTATATGTCTCTAAGAAAATGAAATAGTTTTTTGCTTATTGCAATATAAAGCATATTACAGGTATACCAAACAATCCTACAGGTCAAGCAGTTATAGAAAGATCAAATCGAACTATAAAGGATATGTTAAACAAAAAGAAAGGGATGGAAAATCCCCCAGAAATAGATTACATAATGCTTTATTAACCCTGAATTTTCATAATGCTAATGAGAAAGAAACAACAACAGCAGAGAGACATTAGATAATAAAAAAATCTTCTGAACTAACTTAGCTGGTGTATTTCAATGATTGTTGACCTCACAATAGAAACAAGGAGATGTGCTGTGTTGAGGACAGGGTTTCACTCTTGTTTCTGCAAGAGAAGAAAAGCTATAGCTACTGTCAAAATTAATAAAGGTCTGGTTTGAAAAAGAGAAGCAAGCCTCTTGAGAAAGTAAAATGGTGGCTCATACACCAAGGTGACAACCATGCAGGTAGTAAGGAAACCTCATAAGGGTTGTGGGAGGGTTCTGTTCTTGTCTTTGCAGGAAAATCTCATAAAATTCAAGAGACCCTGGACATCTAGATGCCTAAAGAGGAAAAGATAACTATCCAGATAGGATCACCAAGCAAAAAGAATTATGACTTATGAGGACAGGTCATTTGAGAGCAAAAATCACTGAACATAAATACACACACACACACACACTCACTCACATGCCCAGTAGAATAATAGTCATGACTCACTTAAAAATCAAAGCTGGCTTTGGAGTTGGACAATGGCTCTATCATTCTGTAAATCCAAGCATGTTGTTAAAAGAAAAATTCAGAGTTTCTGTCCCATGTCAGGAACCCTCTGATGGGACAGAAAGAAATTAATAAAAATTTTACTTTTCTCCATACCTATTTTTGTCTCTATTGTACCTTTCGTTGAATATGTGTCTATCTATATAAATAATGTTTCAGTTTTCCACATTAAACAATGAATTTTCCTGCAATAATATTTGAAGTTTCCAGGAGGAAGATGGGGCCCCCACGACAATGACTCCACTTGATTGTTAAGACGTCATCATTCTGATAGCACTACTGTAAGACCAGTTTTAGGTACCAGCTGGTCAAGAGGTTCAAACTTGGTTAGCTGAAATGGTGTACCTTTTTACAACATTTTGGCCAGAACTACAAATAGGAACCTCTGAAAAACTCTACCAAATACTCAGAGACTATTAGCAATTATACCAGATAGTAATCTTGAAACTTAACCATCATTTTACTTTTACAGGATCCCATAGAAAGACCATCACCCCCATGAGAGCTGAAAGTAATTCTAGAAGACGACCTCCCCTCTACCAACAAAGTTTGTCCTCAGAGTTAAGGACATCAATTCGTGGTTGATTATAAATGGTATAGGGTTGGGGTGGAACTTTCAAGTATTATACATTTTCAATAAGCAACTATGAAAGAGCTATATGTTAAAAATTGTACAATACAGTAAAAGGGGAATTTAGCACAAATAATAAAAATTCAGAGCCAGAAATTGGGGTTCAACCCGAAAACCAGAAAAGGAAAGCAGCCAAGCCACTAGAGAAGAGTGACTGGGTGACTGCAAACTAACCAGACTAAGTACATCTCTCCTCTCATTTGATAGTCTTTCTAGTGCTGTGATTAAAGGTGTATGATTCTCTAGGACTGGAATTAAAGGAGTGACACACCACCACCTAGATTTGTTTCTGTATTGATCTTGTGTGTCCCAGGGTAGCCTTGAACTCGCAGAGATCCTGTCTCCAAAATCCTGGGATTAAAAGTGTGTATCACCATTACCTGACCTCTAGTGGCTATAGCTTTGCTACTGGTCTTCAGGCAAGATTTATTTATTAAAATGCAAATAATATACTACTATTAGGGAATATTTAGAGGAAATTTTTTTATCATTTTAAGCACATATGTTAGCCAAAAAGTTTGAAATTTAAAAATAAATATAAGACTTGAGATAAGAAAAATAACTGGAAAAAGCCAATCAACATAAAAGAATGCTATGATCACAATATGAAAATAAAATTTTCACAAAAAATCAAAGAGAATGGCTCACTGATAAAAATAAGTAGGTGCTAGAATGAAGAAGAATATTACTACCAATACCATAGAAATGCAAACATAATAAAATATTACAAACTTTATAGACTGATAATCTGAAATGCAGACAAAATGAATAATTTCTTTAAAAGTTACTTGACTTGATAAAGATGCATATACAGACACAAAAGCAATGTGAAATTTAATTAGTATTCAAAAATAAGCAGAGCATCAATTTTTTGAAAATTTCTCAGAGCAAAAAAGTAGAGTACAACTAAAAAAAATAAAAAGAAGGAGCAAAGTTATCATTTTCTTTATGATCTTAGAAAACCTCAATCTTGAAATAAAGAAACAAAAAGTCATGGTTAAAAAAAAAGCAAAATTATAGGAAAATTAAACTTGGGGACATAAATTCAAAAGTTCCAAATGAGATATTTATAAGCTACATCAATTTAGGGGATTTGAAAAATGTCTCAGGACTTAACTGGATTCATTCCAGAAATTAATGAAGAAACAAGAAAATGATTCTACTCCTTAAGTACAAAGAAGTCACTCATTTAAACTCTCCATAAATGTGTGGTCTGAATGTTCTTATCAAAATAGACTTTCTTTAACCTAGTAAGAGTTATTTATAAAAATGCAACAAAAAGTATGCTTTATAATTAAATGTTAGAAAGTGAAGTAAAAGTTATAAAGATGGCTAATAATTTTTTGCATTTATTCCCTATTAATTAGCACTCTCTGCTGATGAAGATAAAAAATCAGAACAGAAGGATTAACAGATAAGATTGCAAACTAGAAGCTGTCTCTGTGTGACCCAGTGGAAGACATAGTCAAAATTAATAAAAGGTAAAGAAAAGAAAAATAAAAACCTATAACTGAGAGAAAAAAAAACAGGAAGAAAAAAAAACATGTCCTAATGTTATCCTCTCTGCAAATAAAGAGCCAAAAGCAACTGCCAGTCAGCAGAAATGAATAGTTCGGGTCCAAGGAAGGTCAGTGGTTGTATCTAGGGATGTAAACACTGGAAAAACAGCAAAATGTAGATATGCAACTAGGTCTTCACACATCATGTAGAGACAGGTCCCTAGTGCAGGTAGTGTAGGCTGTTGTGATGGATAGAGAAGGTAATGCAGAAGAATCTGAGATTCTCCATCAATGACCTGGAGTGAATGCCCTGAGAAAGAACCATCCCTACCACTGCTTGGGTAAGCAGTAGCCCAGAAACACTCAAAGTGGGCTAAGGAACTTGCTCTAGCATCACTAATGGACATAAATAAGAAGAGATCACATAGTAACCAAGGTAAACGTGAATGGACTGAATGTCTCGATACCCCGTATTCCCTCAGTCACAGAGAATTACATGTGGCAAGACAGCAGGGTCCATGTTGTAACTGGCAAGCTAAGGCTCTCAGAACTGAGAATTGTGATGGCAAGTGGAACCTGATGCAGAAACCCTTCTGACCAGAGAGACATGCTTGCTTTTACCTTCTTGGAATTAGTGACATAAGCAGGAACCACCTACAACTCCCTGCAAAGACTTCTACAAGAGATTGTAAAGGGGAAGGGAGAAACCACATTTATTTCAACCTAGAAGAAATACTGACTGTGGTTAGAATATGTTCTAGTCCATTAATTTCTTTCTTTTTGTGCTTACTTATTTCTACTTTATGACTGTTCTTTTCTCCATTGATTCTGTATTTCTCCCGGCTGGTTGTCTTACATAATACATAGCTTACATATGCAGGCTGTTGGAAGAGGTCAATGATCACGCCTAGCATTAAACCCTTCATAGCATTACACTGACCTCTAAAAAGATGTACTTACTAGTATAATAATGGCAAGACAGTTATGGAGACAACCAACCACTTTCTGATTGGATATGAGGTCAGTCCCATAAGTCTATGGATACAGAGGCCACAGACCTGCAGGGGGAAAACTTATCATTGTTATTTGTTAAATGCTCATGATGTAAAACCTCATTCTAAATATTTATGTCCATACGCACACATTGGTGCTGCTCTCAACTTTGATCAGAGAAGTTTCATATTACAGTGGCTAGTGGTTTAGGCAAAGGCTTATAATTTATCAAAATGGTGAATATAAGTAATTCTGAGTGCTCAGCTGTGGACAAATCTTCCACATTAACCTATCTCCATCCAAAGTTCAGGAATGTTCACAAAAGGGGAGGCAGAAAGATCATAAGTATTAGAGATTGGAGAGGAGAGCAGCAAAATGCTAACTTCTGGACATGATAAAGCTTCTGTATGTAGGTACTCATAGTAGCTGTTAATACCTGTAAAAGATGACATAAGTCAAAAATTCCAGCATATTTAAGGGAGAGGCTCCTAAGATCCCACACTTACCAGAGGAGCTAATAGAAGTTGATGGCTTCTGAGGGGGGGAAAGTCACTCTTTTGGGGGCATGTGACCTCTAGTAAATTATTGTGTCCCAGTGGTTATGCACACCCCCACATGCATATGGGCAGCACTAATTGGACTCAGGGAGTTATTAACAAAAATAAGAACATGGAGCTGAGGTGGTGTGATAGAATGGGAGTTATTAAAGTGAGTTTGTTGCAAGATATATGATAAGATTGTGAACCACAAGTTTGCATTTGCATTAATCAAATAAAATCAACCGTAAGTCAGGAGGCAGAGCTAGCAACTAGTTGACAGAAATTAATCGTAGAAAGTTAGAGGGCATCTGGAAGATGTATAGAGAGACTCATGGGAAGTGGCAGGGAGGGACTTTGAGTGTAGCAGTCCTTTATGGTTTGGTAGAGCAGAAGGAAGCTCTCTTTTGGAGATGCTGGCAAAGAAGGAAGGTCAGCTAGTTGCATCTCAACCTCTCTGAGCTAGCAGGTTTTCAGCTCCCCAAGGGGGATATGGAAATGATAGCATAAAAGGGTCAATTACTGAATCTACTTTTAAACTAAAAAGCAACTACTATTCTCAAATATTTTACCTTGATATAGATCTTTGTATATTGATACAAATTTAAATTTATTTTTGTTATACTACATGTATGCTTCTACTTTTCTAAAGGTATAGTAAAAGAAGCAGTCTTTTAAATCAATCACTATAGTAGACCATCATTTAGGTAATAAAGAAGGCAATGGAATTCCAGGCTGTAAAGATCCCAATGGCTGAATCACCTTATTGATATCTCTCAGATCTGTTACCATTCTCCACTTTCCGGATTTCTTTTTAATAACAAAAGTAGGAGAATTCCAAGGACTGGTCAATTCTTTACTATGTTGAGAATTTAGTTGCTCCTGTACCAGCTGTTCTAATGCCTGAATTTTTTCTGATGTCAAAGGTCATTGTTCCACCCACGCAGGTTTGTTAGTTAACCGTTTTAAAGGTAGGTCTGTTGGTACCTTTGATAAACCAACAGCTGTTGTGCCCTGCTTTATGTATATCTCAGCAGTCTGTGACTGTTCTTGATAACACCTTCCAATATTATTCTTAGAAGTATTCTTTATTTCATGGTTTGCTTCTGAGACTGGAGGAATGTTAATCTGTGTTTTTCATTGCTACAACAAATCTTGTCTCCATAAATTAATTGCTATGTTAGTCACATGTGGCTCCAATTTGCTTCTCGGTCTTTCTGCCTCTATACACTCAACCAATCCTGCATTTTTTTTATGTGAGATAAAGTTTCAATCCCTAAAAGCTGAACACTTACCTCCTGAAGAGGCTAATCTGGATGCCAGGAATTTGGTGAAATTATTGTTTCATGAGTTATCTTACACATGATTTAGTTACACAACACCAAGAGAAGCTATAGACAGTAGAAGTTTTTTGGTGGCATAGCCTCCACTCAAGCAAATAACCTTCAACCCATGTTCACACATGCAACCCTAAGTAAATTCAATGAATCCCTCTAAAAGGTATGAAAGTTAGAGGGAAACTTGGGAGGAAGGGATTCAGTGTGATATAAGAGAGAATAATGGAAGAAGCTTTGATAAACAACATATATATATACATGCACAAAATTGTAGAAGAATAAATATTTTAGAATTTAAAAATCAAATGGCTCATATCTTCTCTCATGGAGATACTACATTTTATTTTTTAATATGTGTATGGGAAGAGACTATAAGTTATGAAATGAGGAAGGAGACCATGAGAAAGAAGGAATAGAGCTTAAGGAAGGGAGAAAGGGGAAGAAGAATAACAAGTGTTGGGAAGACAGCTCAATGGGAAAAGGACTTGTCAGATTCCCAGTAAGCACTGAAAAGTTGTTTTCTGTGGCCTATGCCTATAATCACAACACTAGAGGGGTAAGGACACAAAATCATTGAGGCTTGTTACTCAGCCAGTTTAGCCAAATTGATGAGTTCCAGGCTAAGTGAGACTGTCTCAAAACATACAGTGGGTGGGTGGGAGACATCTGACATCACCTTCCTCTAGCCTCCAAATGGCCATGCACAAACATGAACACATAGATGTGCATGCATGCACTAGAAAATTAGAAGGAAAACTAAATGTTGATAACATGAAAGCAGAAGAGGGCTCTTAGGAGAACGGATGAATACTGAAGAACAAGGCCACAAGGAATGAGGAGGAAAGTAGGGTAGAAGGATGAATAAGAACAAAATATATGCAAAAATGTTATAATGAAATTTATGCTAACTTAAACTAACCAAAATCAAAAAAGGGGCAGGTATGACCTTTGTGCCTTTAATCTGAGGTCTTGGAAGGCAGATACAGGAGGATTTCTGTGAGTTTAAGCCTATTCTGATGTACAGAGTGAATTTCAGGTCTGCCCAAACTATATGTTGAAACTTTGTCCGAAAAAAGAAAAGAGTGGGCCGGGCGGTGGTGGCACATGCCTTTAATCCCAGCACTCGGGAGGCAGAGGCAGGCGGATCTCTGTGAGTTCGAGACCAGCCTGATCTACAAGAGCTAGTTCCGGGACAGGTACCAAAGCTACAGAGAAACCCTGTCTCGAAAAACCAAAAAAAAAAGAGTGGAAACACATTTTCATTGCTTTATTAATAATGGGTTACTAATAATGGTTATCTGGCCAAAAACATCTGAATATGAATTGCCAAAAGGAACATCATTGTCCAATAAGATTTGAGAATTTGTGTATTTCCACACACAAAAAAAATAGGTGTATCCACGAGTCCGTTAAAAAACAAGGAATATACTAGTGAATAAATTATACACAAAAAACCATTCCTAGGTCTGGGGCTATAGCTAAGGCCTTGGATTCAATACACAAAAAACCATGCCTAGGTCTGGGGCTATAGCTAAGGCCTTGGATTCAGTGTCCAGCACTGATTTTTAAAAAAGTATTATAAAAAAAGTATTGTAAAATGTTGTGGAAAAACTTGAAAGACAATCTAAACAAAATGATATGCTTGTAAATAGAAATACAGAAACCAAAAACAAAAAAAATCAGAAAAAAAACAAAAACATAGCATTTGTGTTCCACAAGATAATGTATAAATCTAGTATGAACCAAGAAACACTCTTGCAGAGTTCTCATGGGATTTGATGAATTTATATAACAATTCAGAGCACTTTTTAAAAGTTTTCAAGTAGCAATGATTTCATGTTATTATCTGATTTCTGTTGTGGTTTCCTTTGATCAGACATGTGGAATGAGCTTTCCTGCCAGCTTTATTTCCCATTTACTGCCAAGATGTCCTGCTTGGTGTTTTCCCGTACCTACACGCACACCTGTAGGAACTGCAATTGGCAGCACTTCTTCATATATTTTCATTCTAGGTAGCAGATGTCTTCCTGTTTGATGGAAAGTATATTTAATCCTGGTTTCTTTTGCCACTGGTTGACTTGAAATAATTTCTAAGAAGAGAGAGGCTGTCATCTCTTCACTTCGGTCATCTTCAAGTACTGTCATTCTCATTCCCTAAAGGAAATTTTATAGAAAATGTGCTACTTTGCACATTTTCAAGTTGACATTTTGTCATCTGTTTACATGGATAGAAAAAATTTCCCACATATTGTAAAAGTGGCAAAACATTTCTTAAGTATTCTCATTTACTCCAAACATATAGTTCCTTGCATTTTGTTAACTTCCTACCACCATCTTAGTTGCTCCTCAAATTTTTCTATATTGAAGCATATTATAGAATATTTACCTATACCCAAATATAGATGTAAAATATAATTACATTTTTGTATGAATGCAAGTGTCTGTGTTATGACCTTTTTTCTAGATTAAATTATTTATTATTCACCACTATAAAACTGAAATCAATATAAATGAGTAAAAACGTTTACAGGACTGCGAGGGGTGCACCCACACACTGAGACAATGGGGATGTTCTACTGGGAACTCACCAAGACCAGCTGGCCTGGGTCTGGAAAAGCCTGGGATAAAACCGAACTCTCTGAACATAGCGGACAATGAGGACTACTGAGAACTCAAGAACAATGGCAATGGGTTTCTGATCCTACTGCACGCACTGGATTTGTGGGAGCCTAGGCAGTTTGGATGCTCAACTTACTAGACCTGGATGGAGGTGGGGGTTCCTTGGACTTTCCACAGGACAGGGAACCCTGATTGCTTTTCGGGCTGAGGGGGGGCACTTAATTGGGGGAGGGGGAGGGAATTGGGAGGCGGTCGTGGGGAAGAGCCAGAAATCTTTAATAAATAAATAAATTTAAAAAAAAGTTTACATAAAAGTTTTAAGACCTGGGCAGGACAGGTGTTTCAATGGTTAAGAACAGATATTGCTCTTGTAGAAGACCTGACTTTGGTTCCCAGTAGGCATGTCATAAAGCTCAGAATTATTTGTAACTCTAACTACAGGGGATCTCCTGAACTCCAAGGAAACCTGCACTCAGGTGCGCATACCCCATCCCCGACTGAAAACACTAAAACCTAACTTTAAACAAACCTTTTAAAAACTTATGAGACCTGAAAGTAAAATGTTGCAAATTAATTTCTTCCTTTCTCTTAATTCGTTTACTCATTCAATAGGGGTGCATTGACATTGGCAAGACCCCTTCAAGGTGTGGTCGCAAGGTGCTGGTCGGGGTTACAGTGGCTGAGACCTGAAAGTGAAATGCATATCTATGCTGGGTAAGAATGATGCAGGGTTACCATTAGTTGCTGGCAGACACACAACCAAGAGAAGTGCCAGATATTACACAACAAATTAATTTCTTAATGTATTGGTGAGGGTAGGTTTCCATTTCCTATATTGTAAAGAAGAGGATTCCTAGAAAGAAGTTGCCTACAAAGGCTGATGGGCTGATAAAAACTTCAATGACTATAGAGAGCTTGGAATATTGGAAAGTTGCTGATAGCCTGACTATAGTTTCATCTGGGTTATCTTTTAGACATTAATAAACCATTCCTAGACCACCTCTGTAATAGATACAACATCCTGATGAACAGATAAAAATTCTTAGACCATCTTAACAAAACCCTCAGATCCACCAGTTGAAGGCCTAAGGATGCGATCAGATAGTGTCCGAGGTCTATAGTTGAGATTTCTCTGCCTGTTATAACTGCCCAATTAGTTTCCACCAAAGTACTTTTTAAATGCCTTTATTTATAACTCTCTTTGTTCTGGTACTGTGAAAATTCCATTGAACTGCTTCCATGTTGGAACATGGAACCTAAAGTAGTCCATGTTCCTGGGTGATGGTCACTCAAATCTGGGTCCAGAGTAAAATATTTCTTACTCTCTTTGAGGTAAGAGCTGTGGTTTTTTTGCACTGACAATATGTCAGGGTGAACAGTACTTTCAACAGAATAAACACTATTTTTGACAGGATGAGATACAGTATACTGCTACGTTTTCTTAGACAAATAAGAGCTGAGAAAATTTGGTCACATAAACAAGTACTAGAAAGAATCTGCATGTAATGATTCTAGTCCTCTTTTGAACTCCCTATTTACAAGCCACAACATATTAAAACATAACAGAAAGTAGGGGTTTGTGTACTGTTCAATTGGTATGTATACTATAGAAAACCATGTGGATGTTCCTCAAAAATAATTAAAATTAAACCAGCATATAATCTAGCAATCCTATTACTGGGCATATATTTAAAATAAAAAATCCATATGTTGAAGAACTCAACATTTCTTTACAGAGTTATTAACAAAACTCAAACTATGAAACCAAGAGTGCCTATCATCAGACAAAATGGATAAAGAAAAATGTGATATATAGTCACAATGGAATATTGATCAACTTTTAAAAAGAAGGAAACCTTGCTCTTTTTAACAGCATAGATGAACCTGATGGGCATTTGCAGTGAAAGGAAAGGAGGGCAAATACTAAGAGACCTCTCTGATGTTTGGAGTCTAAAATAAAGTTGTCATAGAAGCTGAATGTAAAATGCTGTTTGCCAGGAGTTCCTGTTCAACTAAATGGATAAAATGCCACTCTCCGCCAATTTTTAGGTGGAGACCAGTATACAAAATTCCAGCTAGACAGAAGGATGGTTTTAGGTCATTTTAGACAGAAGGATAATTTTAGGTCATTTTGGACATTATACTGACTAAAATCAATATATTGTTTATCTGAAAATTGCTGACAGAACAGGTTTGAAGTCTTAATTATTGCAAGAACTTGAAAATTAGGTGAAGTTAATTCAAAATAGCCAATGGATGCATATTTGCCATGTTATGTTTACATGACACAATTTTGATTTGTTAAGCTAAATTAAATTAAATTAGTGTTTAATAAACTGTCAGTGGCACATGCCTGCAGCCATAGTAAAATCTTCTCAAGGAGATGAGTTTTCATAGTGAATACACAAGATGATATGAACCAATGTTCATATAGGGTCTATTTCCAGAGGTATAATCATTCCAATTCTCAAGACAAATTTTACTATACTATCATAAAGCTAAAAGTATCTGAAACATAATTAATGAAAAATTGGAAGCAAACTATTACTATTTATTATTTTGGAGTATCCAGATAGAGAGGTCTATGTTAGCAGTCTCTATACATTGTGTATATATGATATCTCATTTAACTCAGTTCACCCTCAACTTGGCAGTGATTTATGGAACCTAATAAGGACAGCTTGCTCAAGTCTGGCAGAGTAAATGCCACACTTGTTTATTACATTTGTTTTTTTTTCCTGGCATTCAATTGTGTTGACATCTCAGATTTCACTATGAAATTTAAAATGTACTATTTGGCCCAACCATTAAAAACCCATAGATCAGTGCATCTCTCAGCCTTTATCAGAAAAGCCTCTTCTTGAAGTAGGTAGAAATGATCATGGAGACACTCAACTGGTCAGCATGCAGAAAACTGAGAGACCATGGATTGATCAGCACTGATGGGATAGATTTACCATACCCCTCCACCTGGGTCTCAAGGAACTTCAAAGAAAGGGAGGCAGAAAGATAGTAGGACCATGGTATGAAATTCTCAAAGGATGAATAAAAATACTTTTTAAAGTTCAAGGTCAGGTGTTGTAGAATATACTTTTAATCCTAGTCCTAGGGAACTACATGGATCTCTGTGAGTTCCAAGCATGCTTAGTCTACACAGTGATATATATGTATATGTATATATATATATATATATATATATATATATATATATGTATATGAGAGAGAGAGAGAGATCCAATGAAGAGAATATATATAATATGGAGGTTTGTTAAATTTGAAAGCCTCAGATATAAATAATGTGCATATGTGTTTTCCAGCCTCCACAACTATCCACCCACCAAACACTCACACAAATGCATTCTAAATACTCTGTGAAAAGGACACTTTAGAACAAGGTCATAGCCATAGATCAGTAACTATGATATTGGAATTGATAATTGAAGGGGTTAGGGCAGGAAACTATGGAGCTTTCAGGCAGTAGCATAACCACAAAAATGCTAACATACATCCCACTGATTATATATATGAGGTAAATCTGAAGAATGTGATAGATTACAAAGAACCAGTTAGGAGGCAGTGATAATTCCAGAACTGAGCAGCTATAATACCCAGAATGTATGAATAGCATCACAATAATAGACAGATGAGAAAATGTACAGGTCCAGAATTAGGCTGACCTGCAATCAAATCCTGGCTCTCCTTCCCTGTTTCAGTTGAGTGATCAAAAGACACCATTCAACACAATAAGAACTCATTTTTTTGCTTGTAAGATAGGAGTTATTATGCCTATCTGAGAAGATTGTTGTGATAGTAAAAGTGATTTAAATGATTTAATGAAATAGGTCTTAATCAAGCCTAGCAGAGTAATAGTAAACATTTATTAAAAACCAGTTCTTTAATTAAAAAATTAACATGTATTCTTTTTAAAGGCACTTTCTATCATTGTAGATATGGTAGTGAAAGGTAAGTATAAAAGTGAATGATACTTAGAGCTTAGCATTAGGGAATTTATGATGGTTGGGTTGATGGACTAGGATGCTAGCTAGACAGCTCTGTCATTTTCTAGATCTAGGGACAAATTACATTGCCTTTGTCTTCAGTTCTTCAGTTGTAGATAGTACCTTGCATAGGACTGCTTTAAAGAAGAAAATGGTGCTCTGCTTGCTTGAAACACTGACAAGCACTGATAGAAACACATGTAAATTTGATATAATTTTTAACTTACAGGAAAGTTGGAAGAACTGCAAAAGAAATTTCCACATTTTATTTTTCTGTATTCACCAACCTATATAGGTTCAAGTCAGACATGGTTCCAGAAATGAGAGTGAGAAGTGGACACAGAATCACACACCTAACCAAGAAGATATCTGCAATTTGTGCCTGCTAGCAAAAGGAAAATCAGTTTTCTCAAATGCAGTATCACCACACTCCAGGGAAGACCCCAGGCTGTGGAGTAGGTGGCTAATATAAAATGAACTTGGTTATGTTTTTTTGAACTTTTTATTTTGTTTTGTTTTTATTTGGCATTTTTCTCATTTTGTTTGTTTGTTTGATTTTAATTTTGTGAGAAATTATATATATATATATATATATATATATATATATATATATATATATATATTCCCATTGCACTCTAGTGTCCCACATCTTTTTTCCATAACCTCTTCCTTCTTTATACCAATTTTTCAAGTGGCTACACCATTAGAGAAAATGATACTTCCTCCTCCAGCAAACATTAGATAATCTTCAACACTTCAAAGATCTATAGAATATAACATTTGAAATGGATTAAGAACTTATATTTTTTTAACAGTGAGACATATTTGCTTTCCGGCAGCACAAAAGGATGATGGGCATTGAAGAGGCTTCTTATGGAGTTTGCTAGCTTTTGGGGCAAGAAAAAGCTCTTGTTTGCACTACTTGGTGGTATATTGTATGAACTGAACATGCAGAACCCACAGAAAAGAGACTGCTAAACTTGCCAAAAGGTGAAATGGTTCTTCAGGGTTCCTGCTCTACCACAAAAACACCAGACATTCTGAAGAATGCAGAAGAAAGCAACTGATGAACTCTCAGTTTAAGGCAGAACAGATCTTCAATTTCCTGCTTTTTGGAAAAGTCTGCCAGATACTATGGGTGTGTAGGATGGATATGAATGCCCCAACATTACAAAACAGTGTTGGGTGACTCTTCAGGCCACCAGGTGTCTCTGTCAATTCTAGAGTTTTGGAGGTTGCTTACAATGCACTTCCTGTTTACTTAGGTAATATCATATCCTTCTGTGGAATTTGATGGAATTGAAGACTAGATAGTTATAATTATAGCTTTCCTTAGTTATGATAAACAATAAATTAGATATGAGATTTTAGACTCACAAAGATATGGTAGATGATAGAATATTTTCTTTAATTTTGCCAGAAAAAAAATGGACCAAATATTGTAACTGTAATTCTTGATTGATACCTGTTTTGTTACATGTAATTTTACTACGTTAAAATGAAAACCTTCCTTTTTACTTAGACAGGAAATGTGAGATGATGTGGGATGTCCTTCTGTATATATAGTTGCTTTTATTTATAGATGAGTAAAGCTATTTTGGCCAATGACTTAGCAGAGTAAAGCCAGGTGAGAAATCCAGAGATAGAGAGAGAAAGAGTAGGCAGAGTCAAAGAGATGCAATGCAGCTGCCACAGGAGTAACATGCTGCACCAGTAAGCCACAGCCTCATGGCAATAGACAGATTAATAGAAATGGCTTAATTTAGTTAGACCTAGCCAGTAAGAAGCCTAAGACATTAGCCAAACAGTTATGTAAGTAATATAGTTTCTGTATGATTATTTGAGTCTGGGGACTGGGAAAAGAAAATGGACACCCTTTGTGTTTATGACAGAAACTTGGAAAGTCCATTCCTGTGCCGGTACACATGGATGATGTGTGTTCACTGTTGCAATATCAATTGTATATCGGGATAGTAGCACTTATTGACGTACTTCCCCAACCTCTAGCTCTTAAATTCTTTTTTATCTCTCCTCTTTAGTTTCCAGGGCCTTGGGAGGCGATATATGAATGCTAAGTCCTCATCAGTCACTATTTTCCAGTGTATAAAACAGTTTCTTTGCCCAAAACAGAGAGCAACATTAGTTCTTTTGTATAAACATACATAGAGTTCCCATCAGCCTCCAAGCAGGTGAGAGACCTGCTTCCAGGATATTCTCCCACTCCCAGCTACCGACTGGACTCTATCCCTCCAAGACATACTCTGTGGCTCAACCCCACACACCTGAACATCCATCCTCCCAATGGCAAGCCCTCCCCTGAAACTCTAGCAGATACAAACCACAGGCACAAAGCCCAGGTACAAACCATACCAGTTGGAAAAATAGGAAAAGGTACAAACCACAGCAATTGGAAGAATAGGCACAGGCACAGCACACCAACTGGAAGAAAAGATGAGCAAATGCCAGTGTAAGAATTCATGCAACTGCAAATGGATGGAACTAGAAAAAAATACCCTGAGTGAGGTAACCAAATCTTTCTGGGGAAAGATGAGCATGGTATGTACCCACTCCATAGGTAAATACTAGTTGTAAAACAAAGGATGAGGAGCCTATAATCCATGACCCCAGAAAAGCTAAGTAACAAGGAGAACCCTAAGAGAAACATAGATAGATCCCCCTTGGAAGGGGAAATAGAGAGGATATCCTGAGAAAATTGGGAGAATGGGAGTGTGGTGACAAGGTAAAGGACAGATGTTTGACAGACACGAAGGGACCTCGGATGCCAGTCTGGATTACTGTTGCCAGAAAAACTTTCAATCAACATAGAGGGAGAAAACGAGCTTATCCAGCACTACAGAAAGTACTCGAAGGAAAACTCCAACCCAAGGAACTCAGTTACATCCATAAAAACAAAGGCAAAAGATAATCTCACAACAGCAAAAACCAGAGAAGGGAAACACATACACTACCACCATCATCAAAACAAACAAAAAATAACAGGAATTAACAATCACTGGTCAATAACATTTCTTAATATCAGTGGACTCAATTCACCAATAAAAAGACAAAGACTCACAGAATAAATATGAAAACAGGATCTATTTTTTGTTGCACATAAGAAATAACCTCAACTTCAAAGACATACATTACCCCAGAGTAAATGGTTGGGAAATATTTTCCAATCAAGTGGACATAAGAAGCAAGCTGCTGTAGCTGTCCGAATATCTAACAAAATGGCTTCAAGCTAAAGCAAAAGAAATGGAGAAGGACATTACATATTCGTCAAAGGAAAAATCCATCAATATAAAATTTCAATTCTGAACAATTATGCTCCAAATACAAGGGCACCCCCATTTGTAAAAAAAAATGTTTCTAATGCTTAAATCACACATCAAACCCCACACATTAATATTGGGTTGTTTCAACACCCCACTCTCACCAATGAATTGGTCTGCCAGACAGAAACTTAAGCTACAAACAATGGAATCAGCAGGTGTTATGACTCAAATGGACTCAATAGACATATATAGAACATTCCATCAAAACAAAAAAAAATATCTTCTTCTCAGCACCTCATGGGACCTTCTCTAAAACTGACCACATACTCACTCATAAAGCAAATCTCAACAGATACAGAAAATTGGAATAACTCCTTGTATCTTATCAGACCACCATGAGTTAAAGTAAGAGTTCAGCAACACAAGCTACAGAAATCCTACAAACTCACGGAAACTGAACAACTCTCAACTGAACCATCACTCAGTCAAGGAAGAAATAAAGAAATTAAAGACTTCCTAGAATTCCACGGAAATGAATGTACAACACACCCAAAATTACGGGTCATAATGAAAGCAGTGCTTAGAGGAAAGTTCATAGCACTGAGTCCCAACATAAAGAATTTGGAGAAAACTCACACAGTGACTTTACAGCGCACCTGAAAGTTCTAGAACAAAAAGAAACACAGTCAGGCAAGAGTAGATGGTAGGAAATAATGAAACGCAGGGCTGAAATCAATAAATTTGAAACAAAGAGAACGGCAAAAATAATCAATGAAAAAAAGAGTTGGTCCTTCGAGAAATTCAACAAGATACACAAACCCTTATCTAATCTAACCAAAAGTCAGATAAAGACTATCTATATTAACAAAATCAGAAATGAAAATGAAGATATTAACAACACACAATGATAAAATCCAGACAAGCAATAAATCATACTTCAAAATTCTGTACTCCACAAAATTGAAAAATCTAGAAGAAATGAACAGCTTTTTGATAAGCACAACATACCAAAATTAAATCAAGACCAGATAAAAACCATATAAATTATTTAAATAGACTTATAACCCTTAAAGAAATAGAAACAGTCATTACAAGCCTCCCAACCAAGAATAAAAGCCTAGAGCCAGATAGTTTCAGTGCAGAATTCTACCATAATTTTAAAGAAGAGCTAATACTAACCCTCCTCAAATTGTTCCATACAATAGAAACAGAAAGAATATTGCCAAATTCTTTTTATAAGGCCACAGCTACCCTGGTACTTAAACCAAACAAAGATACAACCAAGAAAGAGAATTGCAGATCAGTCTTCCTTATGAACATTGATGCAAAAATACTCAATAAAATATGGACAAACCAAAACACATCAAAAATATCTACCACCATGATCAAGTAGGCTTCATCCCAGAGATGCAGGGATGGTTCAACATACAAAAATCTGTCATGTAATCCACCATATAAATAAATTGAAAGAAAAAAACATATGATCATCTCCTTAGATGCTGAAAAAGCCTTCGACAAAATCCAACATCCCTTCATGATAAAGGTCATGGAGAGATCAGGGATACTAGGAACTTATCTAAGCTTAATAAAAGCAATATACAGCAAGCCAACAACTGACATCAAATTAAATGGAGAGAAACTGAAAGCTATTTCACTAAAATCAGGAACAAGACAAGGCTGCCCACTCTATCCATATCTACTCAACATAGTGCTTGAAGTTCTACCTACAGCAATAAGACAACAAAAGAAAATCAAGAGGATTCAAATTGAAAAGGAAGAAGTCACACTTTTGTTATTTGAAGATGTTATGATAGTATATATAAGTGACTGCAAAAACTCTACCAGGGAACTCCTACAGTTGATAAATACCTTCAGTGAAGTGACAGGATACAAGATCAACTCAAAAAAAAAAATCAATAGCCCTCCTATATACAAATGATAAAGGGTCTGAGAAAGAAATCAATCAGAGAAATATCACTTTTCACAATAGCCACAAATTATATAAAATACCTTGGGGTAACTCTAACAAAAGAAGTGAAAGACCTATATGACAAGAATTTTAAAACTTTGAAGAAAGTAATTTGGTAAAAAAATCAGAAAATGGAAAA
The DNA here is from genome assembly GCF_018167655.1 of Microtus oregoni. Lineage (NCBI taxonomy): Eukaryota > Metazoa > Chordata > Mammalia > Rodentia > Cricetidae > Microtus > Microtus oregoni. The sequence continues at coordinate 7,889,959 of NW_024543828.1, read as the reverse complement.
ATCTCCCATGCTCATGGATTAACATGGTAAAAATGGCAATTTTACAAACAGCAATCTACAGATTCAATGCAATCCCTATCAAACTCCCAACACAATTCTTCACAGACCTCAAAAGAACAATACTCAACTTCATACAGAAAAATAAAAAGCCCAGGATAGCTAAAACAATCATGTCAAATAAAGGAACTTCTGGAGGTATCACCAACCTTGACTTTAAGTTCTACTATAGAGTTATGGCAATGAAAACAGTTTGGCATTGGAATAAAAACAGACATGTGGATCAATGGAATCTAATGAAAAATCGGGACATAAATTCACATACCTATGAACACCTGATTTTTGACAAAGAAGCCAAAAATATACAATAGAAGGAAGAAAACATCTTCAACAAATAGTGCTGGCATACATAAAGGGTAACATGTAAAATAAGGTAAATAGATCCATAGATATTGTCCTGCACAAAACTCAAGTCTGAGTGGATCAAAGACCTCAACATAAACCCATTTACACTGAAACTGATAGAAGAGAAATTAAGAAGGAAGTAGCCTTGAATGCATTGACACAGGAGAACACTTCCTGAATATAACACCAGTAGTACAACAGATACTGAGATTGACAATTTATAAATGGGAACTGCTGAAACTGAAAAGCTTCTGTATAACAAAAGACACTATCAATAGGTTCAAATGCCAGCCTACAGAACAGGAGAAGATCTTCACCAACCCCATACCTGACAAAGGTATCAGTTAAGAGATGGATTAGGTATCATAGTAGCAAGGTTAGAGGGTCAAGATCATGGTGAGGAAACCTGCAGAGACAGCTGATCCAAGCCTGGAGCTCACGGAATCTGGACTGACAGCTGAGGAGCCTGCGTTGGACCAAACTAGACCCTCTGAATGTGGGTGACAGTTAATGGTTTGATCTGTTTGTGGGGCCCCTGAAAGTGGGACCAGGACGTATCCTGGGTGCATGAGTTGGCTTTTTGAAACCCATTCCCTATGGTGGGATACCTTGCTCAGCCGTGATGCAGGGGGGAATGAGCTTGGGCTTGCATCAACTTACTATGCTGGAATTCGTTGATGCCCAATGTGAGGCCTTACCCCATCTAAGGTTTGGATGGAGGGCAGGATAGGGAACAAATGGGGAGCAGGAAAATAGGAGGGAGGGAAAACTGTGGTTGGCATGTAAAATATTTTTTTAATAAAAAGATAAATAAATAAACAAATCAAAATAAATTAGATCTTCTCAGTCTTTGCCAATATTTCCCTTGCTTTATGGAGATATATTTTTTTAATTTATTTATTTATTAAAGATTTCTACCTTCTCCCCGCCACCGCCTCCCATTTCCTTCCCCCTCAACCTATCAAGTTCCACTCCCTCTTCAGCCCAAAGAGCAATCAGGGTACCCTGCCCTGTGGGAAGTCCAAAGACCACCCATCTCCGTCCAGGTCTAGTAAGGTGAGCATCCAAACTGCCTAGGCTCCCACAAAGCAGGTACGTGCAGTAGGATCAAAAACCCATTGCCATTGTTCTTGAGTTCTCTGCTTCCTGTATGTGGATGAAATGGGATCAACCAGCTTCCTGCTTGGCTTCCATGCCTTTCCTACCACTATGGATTCTATCCTCCTGGAACTATAAGCCAAAATATACACTTTCTTAAGTTGATTCTGTCATTTTATTTAAAAAGAGCAGCAAAAAGTAACTAATATAATGAAATTCCCTTTATTAAGTTAATGAACTTCCCAAATAATCATGGCTTTTAGTAAAAGGCATTTTTTATAAATAATGGATAATATTAATACTTAAAACAAAATATTTTTGAGTTTGTATATTTTATTGTAATCTGAAATAGAAAGAATTATACTGATATGCTTTCCAGAGTACCACTGTTTTGGTGTTTATAGAAAAAAATCAGGGAACGTGTTTTTAGTATCTTAATCACTTGAGATATTGCAGACAGCAATCGAAGAAATAGCAAACAAAGCAAATTACCAAAATGATGACCTGAGAGCAACATGTCCAATTCCTTACCTATACCAAGTTTTCTCCAGTTCTTAATAAGGTATTAGTACTCAACCAGTCAATATAAATAGCCCTTTCAAGTCTACAGATGCTACTAGAGATTCTGAGTAAAGATGTAGAACCCTGCTGTAACTTTTGTTGCCTAGAAACCTAGGCATCAGTGGCGGAGAGGTCTGTTTCTACAATACTACCTAGTTGTATTTGTGATCATTGTTTTATATGAAATTTAACTGCTAAGCTCAGTGTACAAACTCTGAGTTTGGGTGACATGTTTTTTAGCACCTTAAGTGTTCACAGGTAGCAATACTTTGGATAGCAATCATTTGGATCACCAGTGTAATGAGGGCTAACGGTTTTCAAACTGCTACTAAATAACAGATCAAATATGCTTAATTGTATTGTGAGGGAAAATCAAGCTTCTCTGCTGCTATTATAAAACCCTAAGCAAACACAGCTTTTGGAGGGAAGGATTTATTTCATTTTATGGCTTACTGTCCATCATGAAAAGAAGTCAGGGCAGGAGCTCAAGGCAGGAGCCAGGGGCAAGAAATGAAGCAGAGGCTATGGCAAAGTGCTGCTTACAGGTATGTTCCCTGTGGCTTACTCAGCTTGCTTCCTTAGACAGTCTAGGACCAACTCCCCATACTGAGCTGAGCGCTCCCACAGTCCATCACGAAACAAGAAAATGGTCCATGGACTTGCCTACAGGCCAGTTTGGTGGAAGTTCTGTTTCCTCGGCTGATGTTAGGTTTTGCCAACTTGACAAAACCTAACTAGCACTGAGATCTACTCAGAACATTGTTGCCTACATTTAGAACTTTAAGTGTTTTTGTTTTATTTTCTTATAGTGGTTTTAATATTTCAGATCTTTGATTAATCTTGAACTGATTTTTGTTTAAGGTGAGACACGGGGATTTAGTTCACTCTTCTACATGTGGGTATTCAATTTTCCCAGCACCATGTTTCATAAACCGTCTTTTCTCTAATACTTTTGTTTTGTTTTTAACTAGTTCTTTTATAATTGATTTTTTTTGGGCAACACATTTTCTCTGCTACTCTCCCTTTTTCTTCCCTCCCCTTCAACCCTCTCCCATGGTCCCCATTCTCCCAGTTTACTCAGGAGATCTTGTCTTTTTCTACTTCCTATGTAGATTAGATCCATGTATCTCTCTCTTAGGGTCCTCATTGTTGTATAGATTCTCTGGGATTGTGAATTGTAGACTGGTTTTCTTTGCTTTATGACTAAAATCCACTTATGAGGCAATGCATATAATATTTGTCTTTCTGTGTTTAGGTTACCTCACTCGGTATGCTGTTTTTTAGATCCATCCATTTGCCAGCAAATTTCAAGATGTCATTATTTTTTTTCTGCTGTTTAGTACTCCACTGTGTAAATATACCATATTTTCCTTATTCATTCTTCAATCAAGGAACATTTAGGTTGTTTACAGATTCTGAATATGACAAACAATGCTGCTATGAACATAGTTGGGCATGTGTCCTTGTGATACGATTGAGCATCCTTTGGGTATATACCAAAAGTATTATTGCTGGGTCTTGAGGAATGTTGTTTCCTAATTTTCTGAGAAATTGCCATACTGATATCCAAAAGGGCCGTACCAACTTCCACTACCGACAGCAAAGCAGAAGTGTTCCCTTTTCCCACAACTTCTCCAGCATAAACTGTCGTCAGTGTGTTTGATCTTGGCCATTCTTACAGGTGTAAGATGGAATCTTAGAGTTGCTTTAGTTTACATTCTCTAATGACCATAACCCCAGTAGCACAGACACTGAGAGAAGCAATTAATAAATGGCACCTCCTGAAACTGAAAAGCTTCTGTAAAGCAAAGGACACAGTCAACAAGACAAAAAAACAGCCTACAGAATGGAAAAAGAGCTTCACCAACCCCACATTGAACAGAGGGCTCATCTTCAAAATATACAAAGAACTTCAGAAATTGGTCATCAAAAGAACAAATCACCCATTAAAAAATGGAGTGTAGACCTAAACTGAGAACTCTCAACAGAGGAATCTAAAACGACTGAAAGTCCTAAACTGAGAACTCTCTACAGAGGAATCTAAAATGACTGAAAGATGCTTAAGGAAATTCTATACCACTATTTAAAATTAATTTTTTCAAAAATGAGATAGCCATTTCAGTGGGTATCCCCATCATGGTCTTGACCCATTTGCTAATAGTATTGCTTCTCTTTCTCTTTGACTGGACTTTGGAGTTCAGTCCAGTGCTTCACTGTCATCTCTGCCTCTGCCTCCAACAGTTGCTGGATGAAAATTCTATGGTGACATTTACTCATGAATCTGACTACAGGGGAAGTCGAGTTCAGATACCATGTCTGAGGAGTGAATGGGGGATGAGCTGAAGAGGAAGGTAGAGGGAATGGGAGGACGGAGGGAGTGGGAACTGAGATGGCATGTAACATGAGAAAATATTTTTAAAAAGTAATTAATTAAAAAAGAAACTGGACTAAAAATCAGATAGCCATATGTATAGATTCATTTCTGGGTCCTTGATTTTATTTCTTTTTTTTTCAAAAAAAGAACTTGCTTATTTATTTATTCTTTGTATTTTTCACATCATGCATCTTGATCCCATTCATGCGTCATCCTTTCATATCTGCCCTCTGCCCTTGTAACATCCCTCCCAAATAAAATAAAATGTAAGAAAAAAAAAGAAAAATCTCGTCATGGAAGCTATAATGTATGACACAGTGAGTCACACAGCGACTTTTCGCTATAACGTTACTTGCAAGTGTTCACTGCAAAGAATAGTTTGAGGCCTCTGGTTTCTGATACACTTTTGATGCTGGGCTCTCACTGGGACTCCTCTTGGATATCCTGCTGTAGCCCTTTGTCATGGAGATCCTGCAGCTTTGTGTCTGTAGGACATGCCCCTACCAGTGCTCTAGCAGATCATAGATGGGGTGGATTTTGGGGTAGGTCATCTCATTGCCCTGGTTCTGGGCCTGGGTAGTTGTAGGGTTGGCCAGCCTGTCAGTTCTCCCTAGATTTCTGGCACTGCCCTAGCTAGCTCACCCTATGCAGCGATGCAAAAGGTGCGGAGCTGGTTCTCCTGCTTTCATGTCCTCAGGGTCTCCCACACCTATACCATCAGGGCCAGGTCTACTGTATTGCCCAGGCTAGGTACAGGCAGGGGCCACTCTCCCTTGTGCTGCAGCTGGTCAGGCTCAGGACCAGCTCTTCTGCTCTTATGACTTCAGGGCTAGTTCCCCACCCACTATAGGTGGTCAAGAGTGAGATGGGAGAGGGTGCCTGTCCACCTGTCCATACCACAATATAGCAAATGAAGGACGGGCCACATCACCCATGCTCACTTTCTTAGCCCACGGGTGCCAGTCAGCAGTATCAATTCCACTGTGCTGCGCAGAGGAGGTGCAGGGCCCACATCCCTGAGTGCTGCAGCTGGTAAAATGGAGGGCCAGCTCCCTCACTATTATGATTGTATCCTATTGGTAGCATGTCTGTTTTATACATATCCCATGATATTTTTGTTACTGTGACTTCATGAAATACTTTGAGATCTAATATTTTGATGCCTCCAACAAATGTTTCTGCCTAAGATTCCTTTTGCCACATGTGGCCATTTCTCTTTCCTTATACTCTCTCATGTTCATTATTTGTAAATAGAGCTTTTCCTGATTTTTATAGGGTAATTTTGGGAATGGCTTCTTTGCTGAATGTGTTTGTCATATCATATCTACAATTTTTCTGCTGGAATTTTAAAGGGTTTTTATTTAGAAAATTTTATTTTTTATAAAGAAATATAGTTGGACTTCTTTCTTCCCTGTTTGTATTACACCTGTTTTCTTCACTTGCCTTAAAGCTCTGGATAAGATTTAAAGTACTACATAAGATAATTGAGGAGGATGTGAACATGGTTGTGTCATTCATGGTTTCTAGATAACGTGGGCTATAGTCTTTCTTATGTGAGGTATGTTTCTTCTATTATAAGTTTCTGAAGACATTTTATCATACAGGGATGTTGAATTCTGGAGGTGGTGTATTTTGTACACATGTATATACGTGTATAGGGATGATGTACTTGTGTATAGTATATGTGCATGTATGTGTATGTGGTGGGTACAAGTAGAGGCCAGATGTGCATGCTAAACTTCCTGGAGCATCACTCTTGGTTTATTCCCTTGAGATAGGTTTCTTATTGAACATGGATCTAGGCTGCTAGCTAGCATCCCTAATCTTCCTGTTTCCACAATCCACAGTGCAGGAGTGATAATCACATGTATAGCCAGACCTAGATTTTTATGTGGGTGGTAAAATCTGAACTCTGGTCCTCATGCTTGTACAGCTAGTGTTTATATATACTGAACCATCTCTCTAGCCTAGGATGTTGAACATTGTCAAAATCCTTTTATGAATCACGGAGATGAATCATGTAGTTATGTTTATTAATTTATCTATGTTGAATCATTCTTGAATCCCTGGAATTCTCTGTATAGCTTGTTTGGACCCTATCCTGGAACTCATTCTATAGACCAGGCTGGCCTTGTACTCACAGGGATCAGTCTGCCTCTGCCTCCCAAGTGCTGTGATTAAAGGTATGTGTCACTACTGCCTGGAGAGGTTTATTTTTTGTTAATTTGGCTATTAAACTTGATTGCAAAAATTTTATTAATTTTGGTTAAGTTATATATAGTATCAGGGTAATTCTAGATAGCTTTGTGCAATTAGTTTTGAATTATTCCTTTTGCTTCTATTTTATGGAGCAATTTGAAAAGCTTTGGTGCTCTTAAAACGCTTGGCGGAATTCCATTAATATATCTCTTCTTAGGCTTATATTTGTTAAGAGAAAATTATTTCTTCAATCTCATTATTAGTCTGTTAATAAACATAGCTTAATTTTTGTAGATCATACAAATCTAGAAATTTATTTCTTTTTTGCTTTTTACAGTATTCATATATGTTTCTAAAATATTCCCCAATTTTCCTCTGTATTTCAGTGGTATCGGTTATAATATTCTTTTATTGTTTTCTAATTTTAATTTGAATGTTCCCTGTCTTTATTATGCTTAGTTTGACTAGGAATTTATTGTTCCTGTTTATTGTTTTAAAAAAGCAATTCTTTGTTTTGTTGTTCTTTTGTATATTATGCTAATTTTGAGTTTGGCTTATTCTAGTTCTGTTAAGAATTTGAAGTATAAAATTGAAATACTTGAGATATCTTTGTTTTTAAATGTAAGTACTTGTAACTATGAAATTACTTCTTAAACTTGGCACGGTGGTGCACACCTTTAATCCCAAGTCTCAGGAAGGCAGAGACAGGCAGATCTCTGAGTTTGAGATCAACTTGGTCTACACAGTGAGTTTCAGGACAGCTAAAGCTACATAAAGTATCCCTTTCTCATTCTATTTCCAAACATTTGTATGCAAAATTCAAGAAGTCATTGTTTTTTACTGCTGAGTAGTACTCTAATATGTATATATTCCATACTTTCTTCATCCATTCTTCCATTGAAGGGCATTTAGGTTGTTTCCAGGTTCTGGCTATTACAAACAATGCTGCTATGAACATAGTTGAGCATATACTTTTGTTGTATGATAGGGCATATCTTGGGTATATTCCCAAGTGTGGTATTGCTGGGTCCAGGGGTAGGTTGATCCTGAATTTCCTGAGAAACCGCCACACTGCTTTCCAAAGTGGTTGCACAAGTTTGCATTCCCACCAGCAATGGATGAGTGTACCCCTTTCTCCAAAACCTCTCCAGCAAAAGCTATCATTGGTGTTTTTTATTTTAGCCATTCTGATAGGTGTAAGATGGTATCTTAAAGTTGTCTTGATTTGCATTTCCCTGATCGCTAAGGAAGTTGAGCATGATCTTAAGTGTCTTTTGACCATTTGAACTTCTTCTGTTGAGAATTCTCTGTTTAGCTCAGGGCCCATTTTATAATTGGGTTGATTAGTCTTTTATGGTCTAGTTTCTTGAATTATTTATGTATTTTGGAGATCAGACCTTTGTCAGTTGAGGGGTTGGTGAAGATCTTCTCCCAGTCAATGGGTTGCCTTTTTGTCTTAGTGACAGTGTCCTTTGCTTTACAGAAGCTTCTCAGTCTCAGGAGGTCCCATTTATTCAATGATGCCCTTAGTGTCTGTGCTGCTGGGGTTATACGTAGGAAGTGGTCTCCGGTGTCCATGTGCTGTAGAGTACTTCCCACTTTCTCTTCTATCAGGTTCACTGTGTTTGGACTGATATTGAGGTCTTCTATCCATTTGGACTTGAGTTTTGTGCATGGTGATATATATGGATCTATTTTTATTCTTCTACAGGTTGACATCCAGTTTTGCCAGCACAATTTGATGAAGATGCTCTCTTTTTTCCATTGTATACTGTTAGCTCCTTTATCGAAAATCAGGTGTTCATAGGTTTGTGGGTGAAAGTCAGGGTCTTCTATTTGATTCCATTGGTCGACTTCTCTGTTTTTATGCCAATACCAAGCTCTTTTCAATACTGTAACTCTGTAATAGAGTTTGATGTCAGGGATGGTAATGCCTCCAGACGATCCTTCATTGTATAATATTGTTTTGGCTATCTTGGGTTTTTTGTTTTTCCATATAAAGTTGATTATTGTCTTCTCCAGATCTGTGAAAAATTTTGATGGTATTTTGATGGGGATTGCATTGAATCTATATATTGCTTTTGGTAGAATTGCCATTTTTACTATGTTGATCCTCCCAATCCAAGAGCAAGGGGGATCCTTCCATTTTCTGGTGTCCTCTTCAATTTCTTTCTTCAAAGACTTAAAGTTCTTGTAAAATAGATCTTTCCCTTCCTTGGTCAAAGTTACCCCAAGATATTTTATGCTATTTGTGGCTATCGTGAAAGGTGATGCTTCTCTTATTTCCCTCTCTGCTTCCTTATCCTTAGTGTATAGGAAGGCAACTGATTTTTGTGAGTTGATCTTGTATCCTGCCACATTGCCAAAGGTGTTTATCAGTTGTAGGAGTTCTTTGGTAGAGTTTTTGGGGTCGCTTATGTATACTATCATATCATCTGCAAATAACGAAAGTTTAACTTCTTCCTTTCCAATACGAATTCCCTGATCCCCATATGTTGTCTTATTGCTATTGCTAGAACTTCAAGCACTATGTTGAAGAGGTATGGAGAGAATGGACAGCCTTGTCGAGTTCCAGATTTTAGTGGGATGGCTTTGAGTTTTTCTCCATTTAATTTAATGTTAGCTCTCGGCTTGCTGTAAATAGCTTTTATTATATTTAGGTATGACCCTTATATCCCTAATCTCTCCAAAACCTTTATCATAAAGCGATGTTGAATTTTGTCGAATGCTTTTTCAGCATCTAATGAAATGATCATATGGTTTTTTCTTTCAGTTTATTTATATGGTGGATTACATTGATAGATTTGCATATATTGAACCAGCCCTGCATCTCTGGGATGATACCTACTTGATCATAATGGATAATTTTTCTAATGTGTTCTTGGATTCGGTTTGCCAGTATTTTATTGAGAAATTTTGCGTCGATGTTCATGAGTGATATAGGCCTGTAATTCTCTTTCTTGGTTGGGTCTTTGTGTGGTTTTGGTATCAGGGTAACTGTAGCTTCATTAAAGGAATTTGGCAATGACTCTTCTGTCTCTATATTGTGAAATACATTAAGGAGCATAGGTATTAGCTCTTCTTGGAAGTTCTGGTAGAATTCCGCATTGAAACCATCTGGTCCTGGGCTTTTTTTGGAAGGGAGGTTTTTGATAACAGTTTCTAATTCTTCATGACTAACAGTTCTATTTAGATCATTCGCCTGGTCTTGGTTTATCTTTGGTATATGGTACTTATCTAAAAAATGTCCATTTCTTTTGCATTTTCCAGTTTTGTGGCATACAGGCTTTTGTAGTAAGATCTAATGATTCTCTGAATTTCCTCTGTGTCTGTGGTTATGTCCCCCTTTTCATTTCTGATCTTATTTATTTGCATGTTCTCTCTCTGTCGATTAATTAGTTTGGATAGGGGTTTGTCTATCTTGTTGATTTTCTCCAATAACCAACTTTTTGTTTCATTGATTCTTTGGACTGTTTTCTGTGTTTCTATTTTGTTGATTCCTGCCCTCAGTTTGATTATTTCCTGTCTTCTAATCCTCTTGGGCGTGTCTGCTTCTTTTTTGTCTAGAGCTCTCAGGTGTGCTGTTAAGTCCCCAGTGTATGCTTTCTCCGTTTTCTTTAAGTGGGCACTTAGTGCTATGAACTTTCCTCTTAGCACTGCTTTCATCATGTCCCATAGGTTTGAGTATGTTGTCTCTTTATTTTCATTAAATTCAAGGAAGATTTTAATTTCTTTCTTAATTTCTTCCTTGACCCAGGTGTGGTTCAGTAGTTGACTGTTCAGTTTCCATGAGTTTGCCGGCTTTCTGGGGGTAGCATTGTTGTTGCCTCCTAACTTTAATCCATGGTGATCTGATATGACACAGGTGGACACTGATATTTTTTGTATCTGTGGAGGTTTCCTTTGTTTCCGAGTATGTGGTCAATTTTCGAGAAGGTTCCATGAGGTGCAGAGAAGAAGGTATATTCTTTCCTATTTGGGTGGAGTGTTCTTTAGATGTCTCTTAAGTCCATTTGTTTCATTGCCTCCAACAATTCTCTTAATTCTCTCTTAGGTTTCTGTCTGATTGAACTGTCCATTGGTGATAGAGGAGTGTTGAAGTCTCCTACTATTAGTGTGTGTGGTTTGCTGTCTGCCTTGAGTTTTAGTAATATTTCTTTTACATACGTGGGTGCTTTTATATTAGGGGCATAGATATTCAGGATTGAGACTTCATCCTGATGAATTGTTCCTGTTATGAGTATAAAGTGTCCATCTCGATCTCTTCTAATTGATTTTAGTTTGAATTCTGTTTTGTTAGAACTTAGTATGGCCACACATGCTTGTTTCTTAGGACCATTTGCTTGAAAAACCTTTTCCCAACCCTTTACTCTGAGTAGATGCCTGTCTTTGTGGTTGAGATGTGTTTCTTGCAAACAGCAGAATGTTGCATGCTGTTTTCGTATCCAATCTCTTTTTATACGTGCCTTTTCATAGGTGAATTGAGACCATTAATATTAAGTGATATTAATGACCAGTGGTTGTTTACTAATGGAGATATATTTTTGAATGATTTTATGCTGTTGCTTATTCTGCAAGCCCATCCCCTTTTCTAAAGCTTTTTTTTTTCATTTTTTCTTTTCCTTTTTTTGATTCTAAATGCATGTTGTCTCGATTTGGGGAAATTCAGCTTTCTTTTCTGGCTCTTTTCCTTATAGGGGTAGCTACAATTATAACATCTAGATTATCTTAAGGTTGTTTTTTTCTTAGTGAAATACTGTATTCAAATTTAAAACTTTCATGACAAAATGCATGAACACTGTTAATTCCAAGGTAGGTATTTATGAGTTTTACCATCACTGATTTTGGAATGCACGATAAAATTTATATTAAAACAGCACTGCATCATAGTTTAATTTTCACTGTTAAAATGTTTCTAAGTGGCATATACTATAAGATAGCAGTTTACGTAATTAACATAGTCTATGAGGTACATTAAGACAGTCCTATTCAGAAGGCTTTCAGGACAATTAAGTCACTGCAAGCTGACTCAAGCTTTTTTTATAGGGGACAGATAATATTTATTCTGTAGGTCTCTGACAACCCTAGGTATAATTAGCCTACCCAAATCACTACCATCCCAATAAAACCCATTGCATGAAAATAATAGGTAGAAATTAATTGCAAATTCCAATGCTTTAATTTGGAACATTAGATGAAATCATAGAGGTCGCTTTCTAACTGCCTTTCTGTGTACACTGAGGTCCAACTGTGCAGAACAGCTCAAAGTCATTTACAGGTAGTAGAAGAGTAGAATTAGAACCATGGTCTATTGCTCCTATTGCTCTTTTCTATTAGACCAGTCTGTCTCTTACATCCTTTCTCTCTTAGCTTCACACTTATCTGTGTGTCGTCTTATAAACTATTCTAAAGGCATTTTCTCTACCTAATGGGCAGTGAGACTGGAGACAGCTACATTTTTTAGTCATTAAATTATATTTGTATTTCAAATAATGTGATTTCCACTTGGAAATAAATTAAAATGCCAAGATAAGCCAGGGCTCCATTGCAGACCAGATTCTCCTTCCAGACACCATCCAGATCACTGCTGGCAGGAAAGTAAAGGCTGGCACAATCTAGTTAACCCTTAGTGGTGACTCAAATGTTTCAGAGGCACTAGGTCAAGAAATACAGGTTTTAGTCACAGCCCTGAAAATGGTTAGCATCTGTATGACCTGAGGTCATGACAAGTCTAGCACTACCTGCAGTTTATGTAGTTAAAAATGAAGCAGTCTAAGAGCAAGTATTATGTGGAAAAACCAGATAAAATGCCACATATATAGGGATTAAGAACAATTATAAAGTATATATCTTTTTGGTGTAAAGTAAGTTTTAGAAGATTATTCCTTGGGGATAGTAAGAGAAAATTGTAAATAAATAAATAATAGATGATAGATAGATAGATAGATAGAAATATTGAAACAATTATTGCAGTGAAAAACTAGAAGTTTGTACATTGTTCACATTTTCCTCATTACATTACCCTTCCTCCTTTCACATTGACCCACCTCTTCCTCTCAAATAGCTTACTTTCTGCTTTCATATGACATACATACACTGAAAAATCTAGACTCTATTTACAATAGAAAACGTTCGATAAATTACGTCCCCCGTTACTCATCTACAAAGAATATGCAGTGCTTCCTAATTAAAAGTTTAATGTTAACAGTGGGAAAAAAACAAACTGATTGATTCAAAGGAGGCTAAGTAACAATGAAGAACGAAACTACAAAGTTGAAAAAGGATCCTGATCAAAGTAAATGGTGCCAACCAGGGGAAGATGGAATGGCATGCTCTGGCAAATACTGGTGAAAGGCTCTATGCAGGAATGCAGAGCTAGGTCCTTGGAGCTCCAGAATCAGTTGCAAAAGCAAAACTACTCTGACCAAAGATTCCCCCAAGCAAAATCTAGCATGGTGCCCCTAATAAGTGTTCTATAAATGTTTAATGACTGAATAATGATAAACAGATACACAGCTATTAGTCAGTCATTAAGGAACAAATTTTGTACTTAACACAGCAGAGGAAAAATTGGCATGATTTCAGACAAACCTTCAAATTAATACTTCAAAAAGAAACACTTCATTTACAACATTTTGATATCTTCAAATAAATATATACACAAAGAGATTACTCACTTCGCTGTATTTCCATGGTTTCTTGCATTTGGGGAAAAATGTCTCTAAGTGCGGTACAGAAAATGATGTATTGCATTAAAATAACTTTTTGTCTTTATGAGGTGATAAAAACCCAAGTTTGCTTTCAAAGGGTTGTGAGCAGTTGGCTGTGGTACAGTTCTCACTCTGGATCTAATGTGCTGTGGAATGCTGAGTAGGTCTATCCACCTTGCCTGTTGAGCTCAGTGTCACTTGATCCAAATATTAAAAAAAAAAACTGTGCATTCCTGTCCCATCTTGATTGGATTTTCTTGTATAAATTACAAATATTCCCTTTCTCCCAATGGTTAGTTCTGCTTAAATTAACCCTTGTGGGTCATAGTGGATGCTGACATTTAAAAGGAAAGGTTCATCCCAAGATAGACACAAGAGGTGGGTTGCATAAGGATGACTATTCTCCTTCCTTCTGTAGAGGTAATGACATATTAGAATGTATTTAAAACATATCTCTGAGATGTTCCAGCAGTTGGAGTGACACTGCTGTTCATCAGTACATATGCATATGCATGGGATGCAATCGCCATTGGCATACGCAACTTTTATCAGCTGTCCACAGAACGAAAAAGATCACACCTAGTAACTTTCTGTTGCTTACTTTCCAGGTAGAAGAGGAAAGGGATAAACGGAAACATATCAGAAGATCAAGTTTTTCTTTCCATCACATATCTCATTTTTCTCATTGTTGATTCTGATTTTATTTTCTTCTTCAACCCCCTCTCTTGACTTTATGGGCTTTCAGAAACTATTTTCTTCTATATTAATTAAATAAAACTATGCTCTATGACTCAAGTATCATCTGTTCCACAGAACTTTAAAACTTTAAAATTATGGTAACTTCTACACTTTCCTCCCTCCAAATCCTCTGATTCCTCCTACTTCCTTTTAAATAAATTTACTATTGTTACATATATAAATGCATAAATATATAAATACAACCCTCTATTTTCATTGTTTTATGTACATGATTTCAGGGATGATCCTTTGTATTGCACAACTAATTAGGAGTTCATCCCTGGGGAAGACTAATTCTCTCTCTCTCTCTCTCTCTCTCTCTCTCTCTCTCTCTCTCTCTCCAGTTATTAGATGTCTTGTGGTCTAGGGGAGGAACCACCCACTGTTTCTCCCTTCCTCATTAGCATTTCTATTGTCATTATCATAGCTTGGATCTCATCTAGGTAGACGTATTATTGCAACATCATGTTGCAGCATCCATGCAGTTTCTAGATGACACATTCTCAAAGCAGAATTCTTGGTCCTCTGACTTTTAGAATCCCCTTCTTTTGCAATGTACTCTGAATCTTAGGTGCAGGAATTAATTAAATAAAACTATGTTCTATGATCCAAATATCACCTGATTCACAGAAAAAGGCTTTTACAAAACTTTTAATAGGACTTATTAATTGTACAAAAACTTCAACCATTATAGCTTACTTTCATAACAATATTCTTTGGTTATCATATCCTGTATCCCCTCCCACTGTTCACCTTCAACTACCTCTAGACCCTCTTTCTATGTTCATTTATCATCTGTTATTTTCTATTTCTTTAATTGTTATTGTTATACATTTACATACATAGAAATGTGTAAAAACAACATTATGAATCTAATTAGTGTTTCTTACAGTGATTCTAACTTATAACACATTCCAGTGCAAGCTTTCATGGTTGAGTGCCTCTCACACTGTGATCTAGGACCAAGATTTCACTATGTTTCCAGCATTTTCTCCATTGCTTTCATATAAAGAACCATGAAGAGAGAATCAACTGAGAATACAATGGTCTAAATATGTTCAGTGCACATAAATTTTTATGTCTATTTTGTGGCATGGCTGCATAGCTATAATCTTAACATGCAGGAATCTTGTAACTATAGTTGAGGTTTGTGTCTTAGAAGAATAAAACATGAATGTTGGTATGAATGTGATAAGAGTGTCTTCCATACCCTTCAACCCAAGGGTCCCCATTCTTTGGCATTTACGTAGGAAGAAAAATCACCAAGTTAGAATTCTCAACAAGTGGGATCCTGAAACTGACCACAGCATGACTAATACATCCTCCAAATAACCTAGGATGGAGATTCAATCTACCAAATTAGAATTTATCTGAATAAAGACAGAACTTTAACTGACAGAAAGAGCAGCTTTGTCACAGTAAAGTATTCAGTAGCTGAGTCACATAATTGGAGGTGAATGACAGGTGATCCATGCCATGCACACTGCCTCCCAACCCATAACAATGACTCTGTTACTTAAAAGTTGAACAGATTAAGATGAATAAAACATTACATCAGTTCCCATGTGCCTTCAAACAGATTTCTGTTCTTTGTAGGATTGGATTTAAAAGAAAGAAAACAGATCTGGTGATAAACAGTTTGGTGTTGCCAGTTACCAGGCTCAAGACCTTGAAAAAAACAACTCAGTTTTTTTCAATCCTGGGTTTTCTCATCAATAGTGACACCTTTATCACAGAATTACTAGACATGTAAATTGCATAAAAGTAACTGGTGCAAAGCTTGTCATGTTGGTTTTAATTTTCAACTTGCCACAATCTAAAGTCTCCTGGGAAGAGTTTCCAAATAAAGGATTATCTAGAGCAAATTGGCCTATAGACATGTCTGTGGGGATAGTCTTGCCTTCCTTAATTGATGTGGGAAGACCCAGCCTAGTGTGGGTGATACCATTTCCTGGATTTTGGTCCTGGACTATATAAGAGCAGAGAAGTGACCTGAGCATACTTCATAATTGACTGTGCCCTTAAAGTATAAGCCAAACAATCCCTTTCTTCCTCTAAGTTGCTTTTAGCCATGGTGTGCATCACAGCAACAGAAGCCAAACTTGAACAAGATTTTTGGCGAGTAACATTAGAGTCTGTTTCCTCAATGTTATTTGAATATTAGATGAAGTAATACATGCCGACCCTTAGCCAAGATTTGGTGCCTCACAATCATCACTGTAATGATATGTGTTATTCCTCTTCTGAAAAGGTGAAAGTGAGATGGTCATGGTGAGGAGGAAGAAATTATGGTGTGTCTCTCCCTGGCCTCAGACTTGTCAGTCTTGTAGAGGGTGATAATGGGATCTAATGGAGGGTTTCATGTGAGTCACAAAGATCTGGAGATACCACTATAGTGACACTGGCTCCTTCAGTCCAACCTCATAGGGGGATGTATAGAGACAGGATGAGATCATGCCTCAATAATTCTTGGTGTTCCAGAGAAGAAAAATGTCTTACAAATTTAAGTCACTATGATTTTGAAAGCCAGATGCCAAGCTTTGAAATACAGCTTGCCTGTCTTCAATATCTTGTTATGTTTCCACAGCACAGGGGAAAACAGCCAACTGTTTATACACAGTAGTATTTCTGGTAACTGAACTTATTAGTTTAAAAGACAATATTTACAGAGCTTACAAAATAGCATGCTTTCAGTCCATAGAGACTGGTTTTAATTAAAGCTCTACCTTTAAAATTCATTAAAGTAATCAGTTCTAAGCGATTAGAGTTTGCATATTAGATTTCAACATGTGAGTGCTACGAAATCTCTTCCACAGGTGCAAGAGGCAGAGATTTAAACAATCGTAAAGATATCTTCTTTCATTTAATTTCTTTTCAGTTTTATTTAAAAGCATTGACTGGTTAGGTATAAGAATTTCACTTTTATATTATGTATATCATCATCTAATCAATTATTGTCACCTGGGGAGAGCTTTGACACATGCTGGCACTGTTTCTCCTGGAGAAGAAAGAATAGAATGTATGTAGCGACTATAAGGAGACAAAATGTCACAATGCTCCCCTGCTAGAAGAGACCTTTTCTTTTCTCTTTTGAATCTCTGGTTGCAAGAGCTCAATTGAGCAGCTTAGTGTGGTAAGAATATAGCATCAATACCAACCACATCTACTACAACCATTACTACAGTGCATGGAACATTCACAATATATTAGCTATGCATATTATGCCTTGGGAGTCTCATAGCAACACTATGAACTGGCACTTTTGTCATTTTCCTTTCTTAGATTAGCCTTAGAGAGACTTGTTATTTGTCAAGTCCAACATAAATATTAAGGGGGATGAAGTTAGTACAGGAGGAAAAGAATCAGTGTTGGAATTCCCTTATGATCACTTTCTAAGGGAAAATCTTTGGTATTTTGTTTTTCAGATATAAAATGAACATAAATAGATCCATCGATATAGGGTTGCAGGAAGGACCAAATTAGGTCACACAAATAAACCATTTATATTATAAAGGCTATGCCCAATACAGGACAGCAATTCACCATGAAACTAGGCAGTCATCTTTTAGAAACCAGCACCTTTGTGCCCCAACCACTTTCCTTCCATCCCTAAGAAGGAGGCATAAATGTCCCCCAAAGACAAATATGGGAACTTATATCAGCTTGTTGCAGAGATAAAGGCAAGTGCTTAGTATGAGGGGCTGTAGCAGCAGGAAACAGGCCTCTTGTCATAGAGAAAATGGGGCAGAGGAGTCCTGGAGGACACTGAAGCTGGTATCCTGATGTGGTGGTTTGAAAAAAATGCCCTCCAAAGGGAGTGGCACAATTAGGAGGTGTGTCCTTGATGGAGTAGGTGTGGTCTTGTTGGAGAAAGTGTGGGGGCGTGTTTGAGGTCTCATATGTGCTCATGCAATGCTCAGAGAGACTTACCTTTTCCTGCTAATTGCATAGCAAGCTCTTTTTCCAGCACCATGTCTACCTGTACACCACAATGTCCCACCATGATGATAATGGACTAAACCTCTGAAACTATAAGCCACCCAATTAAATGTTTTCCTTTATAAGAGTTGCCATGGTCATAGTGTTTCTTCACAGCAATTAGATACC
Organism: Microtus oregoni; assembly: GCF_018167655.1. NCBI lineage: Eukaryota > Metazoa > Chordata > Mammalia > Rodentia > Cricetidae > Microtus > Microtus oregoni. The sequence continues at coordinate 7,871,770 of NW_024543828.1, read as the reverse complement.
CTAGTTAAGACAGAAGTTGGTACTAGGTACTATTGCTGTGATAGGCCTGACCATGTTTTTGTTAGAAGAATTTGGACTTTGGTATTTTGGGAGAGGAAAGCGGTAGAATGCTTTAAGCACCGCTTCATGGGTCATATTAGTAGGTGCATGGAAGATAATGCTGCTGAGAATAATTTGAACTCTTGGGAGTATGCTCAAGAGATTTTGGAGGAGAATAATTTTAGTATGTTCGCTAGAGATTTGTCTTGTGATATTTTGTTTAACAAAGTGGCTGCTTTTTGCCTTTGTCCAAAGGGTCTGCCTGAGGCCAGAGTGAAGAAACTGGGATTAATTCCTTTGACGGAAGAAATCTCAAAACAGCCTAGTATCGAATCTTTTGAGTGGTTATTATTCATAATTATGAAGATTTATAATGAAAAGGAGCAAGCTGAGAAGAAGCACCAGGAAGTAGAATGGGGCTAAATCCTGTGTTCAAGGAGACAAATGGATTAAAAATGGGAACAAAGGGAGTGGAGATCCCAAAACGTTGGAGAGGCCAGAGCCATGGGATACCTGCTGAGGAGAGCTGCTAACAGGGAGTGGAGCCAGCCCAAGAGAGAGAAGAGTGTTGCTGTCAGCAAAGCTGAAAGGAGCTGGAGATCTGAAAAGCGCTTTGACATCAGACATGGAGATGCAGAGTTCGGAGTTTGCCCAGATGATTTCCAGTCTTGTTTTAGTCCAGTATTTCTTCACTGTGCTCCCTTCTTTATGTTACATATGGTAATGAATATTTTGTGTTATTATATGATGCAAGTATATCATCTGCTTTGTGATTTTGATTTTAAAGGAGATTACAGTTAAGAGATTGCGTAAGTTTCAGAAGGCTTTGAACTTTATACTTTTAAATAACTTTGAGACTGTTATAGACTATGGAGACTTTTGAAGTTGGACTAAATGCATTTTTTTTTTGTATTAGGATATGTCTACAAGCCTTTGGGGGGTGTGGAGTGGAATACGGTGGTTTGAAAGAAAATGGCCCCTAAAGGGAGTGGCACTGTTAGGAGGAGTGGTCTTGTTGGAGGAAGTGTGTCACTGTAAAGGTGGACTTTGAGGTCTTGTACACGTTCAAGTCCTGCCCAGTGAGACAGATCACTTCCTCTTGCCTCTGAGTCAAGACACAAAATTCTGAACTACTTTTCAGCACCATGTCTGTCTGCATGCCACCATGTGTTGCCATGATGATAATGGATTAAACCTCTAAAACTGTAAGCTACCCTATTAAACTGTTTTCCTTTATAAGAGTTGTCATGGTCATGCCTTCTGCTCACACAGAGGAAACCCTAAGACATCTGGTGAAGGCTGGCAGTACAGAGGCAACAGCCAAGCTCTAAAACAGGCCTCAGCTGTGTCTCCGGAAAAAAAAAAAAAGTTGTCAGTGACAGATGAAAAACTAAAAAGCATCCTTAATGGAAATTTTATACATACTCCTTAATTTCCACATGAAGATACCAAGGCTTCTTAGTTGTATGTCTCATAACAGCCAGGGAGTGAATTTTTCTATTGTAGCTCAAGATAATTCTACCACTTTAATACATGCATGGTCCTGGGAAAAATTATCCAATTCTTATGAGAAAAAGTTCTTTGTTTGTTTGTTTTTATTAAAGGTAGTTAACCCAGAAAGAATTCATGTTTCCTGAATTTTTCCCCTTTGCTCTGATTAGCCAAACTCCAACAATGGGATGTGGGACAGTTACCACCTACGTTAGAGATAAAAAAGAAAAAAAAAAACAGAAGCCATACTGTCCCAGTATGCTTGCTAGACTGGTTTGGGTCATGGAGCACACTTTTTATTATAAGAACTGCTTTGTTGAGGTACTTTCGCTTTGTTCTTGTGTTCCTTTCTGCAACGCTGAGATTATTCTTTGTTTTTAGTCTTCCTTTATACACCCACTCTATTATAACTTTAAAAGGAATTAAAAGGGGAATGGTGATAAGAAAAAAGCTTTCCCGAATTCTCTAGAACCTTATCCCCTGTCAGTCATGTTTTCTTCTTCCCCCACTTCTTCTGCTCCTAAACACCATCTTGCATGGTTTCCCTTGTTTTCTCCCCCTGCCGCTGCAGTCATATTTCTAACTACAATTTTTCACATGCCATATTTTGATCATATTCTTTCTCCTTTAGAAACTCCCCCCATATGCTCCTCACCTCCCTATTCAACCCACCTTCATGGCGCCTCCTTAAAAAACCCAAAAATTGAAAATCAAAGCAAACAAAAACTAATGAGACAAAAGAAACATCAAAACAAAACAAAAAGAACACATCCAGAGTCTGCTTTGTGTAGGCAACCACTCCTAGACCTGGGGCCTGTATCACTACCGATACCATCTATTCTGAAGGCACTGGTAGGGGAAGGTCCTGACTCAGTGCTTCTGATCTGGGTTCTCTGAGAAAAAAAAAAGCTTTAGAGGATTGCCTCAGGGATCTCTTCAGAACAGACCCACCTTGCAAACTGTGACTTCTCCAGATAAGTATACTCTTATCAGTTTGGTTTTCAGTAACAGTAACAGGCTCAGACAAACTGTCTCCTGTCTCTCATGAGAAGCTAGTGCCTGTTTCTGGACCAGACTCACTATGCACTGAGCTAAATATAAGATATAATGGTGAGCAAGAAGGATACGGACTTAGTCCTCAAAAATCTGGAATAACTTTTAATTTAAAACAACAAATAACAAAACAAGGTGATTCATTCATTTATTTACTTAACTGGCGTGGACTGAGTTTATATTTTTGTGCCAAGCCATATGCTGCATTTTAGAACTGCACTGATGAATAAAAAGCCACTCATGGTTAATGCTGATTTTACTGGACAGATTTGAAGGGGTTGTTAACCATTGAGAAAGAACCCCTGACTCAAATGCAATTTTGTCCACCACCTCCTATTTTCCCAGGAACATTAGAAAGAGAAACATCACAGCTGCCTGTCTTTGGGGTTTTAAATAGCACATGAATGGATGGAGCTATCAGGCCCTTTAACGGAAAGTTACTTCCTTCTGGTCAAAAGAATGGATTCTTAATTTTACCTTTAGCCCTGGGTGCAGACATTGCATTCTGATCTGCATCAAAGAATAGAATATTCTTCTCTCCCCCCCCCCTTAAGAGTTAATCTAATTCCTGGCCTGTCAATCACCTGGTCAGGAGATTGCCCTACAGGAAATCTGATTCTACTGAAGACATATTAAGGAGATGGGAAGAATAATTATCTCCTTAATGAGATAATGTACTTACACTTCTCAGAAGCCCTTCCTCTGATGCAGCTGGTTATAGAGCTGCTGGCATGCAACATGTCTAAGCCTGCCCACTCCAGTGAGTTCCTACACGGAGAGCAGAACTTTTCATTTTTCTCTATTTATCTATTTTACAGATAATGGCCAATAGCTTTAGCATACTTTCTGACACACTGTGATTTCCTGCTTTTTCTCTGAACGTTCTCTACCTTTTTGGCATAGAGCTGCCTGTCAAGCTCTATTACTGAATATGCCGCCTCACAGTAACATCTCAGTGGACCCTGAATTTGGGACCCATTCCTGTTACACAGATGCTCTTCTTTTCTTTTTCTTTCTTCCTTTCTGCCTTCTTTCCAGCCTCTTTTTTTTCCTTAAGGTCCAATCTATAGCTCTAGAAGACTCCTTTCTAAACTCATGCTCTTGTTGTCCAAAATTTTAATTCATTGAGTTATCAAGCAGGACCCAGAATCCACCTGCCTGGAGTTGCTTTGAGAGTCACTGGTTTGTTTCAAACACTGAATTATGCTTGTGTGACGTAAGAGACAAAAAGCCCATCACCATGAGGACCTCATTTTCTACATAAGAATGGGATCTAGAGTTGCCAAGAAGATAAACTTCTGGGAGCATCTGGGGGAGTTTGTAGAGCAGATTAATTGAAGTGAGAGGACCCACCTTATATGTGGATGGTACCACTCTATGAGCTGTGGTACAGAACATAAAAGGAAGTTGAAAGTAAGCAAAGAATCAGCATTTGTTTCTCTTTGCTTCCTGATTACAGATACAAAGTGGCCACCCACCTTACATTTCTGCTCCTGGTCTTCTTCCTCATGTTGCACTGGTTTCTCAAAGTAGCAGTCAAAATAAGCCCTTTATCCTTTAAGTTGCTTTTTTCTATTTCTTTATTTATTTTTTAACAAATATCTGATCATAGCAATGAAATAAAGTAATTAACCCATTGAATCAGGCCACATGTTACGTACAATCTAGCAAAGAGGAATGAATAATATATCCACATACTTACTGTAACTGCTTGCTTTCTTGATCTCTAGGCAATGGTGCAGGTGTGTAGTTTCCTAAGAGAGAAAATAATAGGGAGTTTGGTTCAAGCTGAAGGATCATAGAGGTTTCCAAGGATATCACATTTGGCCTGAGCTCTGAAGGATGCGAAGTTACCTGGACATCTTAATTCTGTGTGTCTATATATCAAACACTTGAGACTAAGTGCTTTATAAATAAATGGCAATTATTTGGCTCATGATTCTGAAGGCTGTAAAGTTCAAGTTGCATGGTTTGACAAAGGCTTTCAGCTACATCACTTTATGACAGAGAAGTAGACAAGGAAACAGTCATGTAGGTTAAGGGACAGAAGAGTGAACAAAGAAACAAGAGACGAGGGAAGGGACAGCTCTACTCTTTTCTAACATTCTTCTCTCACAGAGAAAAATGTGGGTCTGAGATAACGAAATTTATCTCTTCCAAGGGTTGTGCTCTGAAATCTGATAATCTACAGAAGGCCATACTATCTCCATAGTATTTTGTTGGTGACCAAAATTCAGGTACAAGAACCTCTGGGGAAAGAAACCACATACAAACCAGAGCATGAGACAAGTTGTTGAGTGAGAAAAACAAGCTGAAAGATGAGGGAAGTCTACAAGAAAGAAAAGCTTGAGACAAGTTTAAAGAATTGGGAAAAAAGCTGAGGGTAATAAGCAAAAGGAAGAATGGTCTAAAAAGAAATAATAACCTTAGTGGCCTGGACCTAATGTCCAGTTTGTACATTTTTATGGATAGTAGTAGAAAGAAGTATTAGTAGATTTTAAGCAATAGAGTGACTCAATTTGACTATTTTTATTTTTAAGGTTTTTTAATCTGCCCACAAAGAATTAGACTCCATTCTATAATTTTTACTCTTTTGTTTTGGGAAGGTCTTACTATATAGCTTTGGATGTTCTGGAACTTACTATGTAGACCTGGGTGGTCTTGAACTTACAGAGATTTGCCTGCCTCCATCCCTAGTGCTAGGATTAAAGGTGTGCACCATTGCACACAGCTTCACTATAGTGTCAAATTATGTGGGAGGTCCTTCTGTCTATGTGTTGCTTTTATTGGTTAATGAATAAAGAAATTGCCTTGGCCTGTTGATAGGGCAGAACAGAACTAGGTGGGAAAAGCTAGGCTGTATGCTGGGAGAAAGAAGGAAGGAGTCAGAGAGATGCCATGTAGCCCCACTGGAGACAGATGCTGGAACATTAGCTGATAAACCACAGCCATGTGACGATACACAAATTAATAGAAATGGGTTAAATTAATATGTAAGAGTTAGCCAATAAGAAGCAGAGCCAATGGGGTAAGCAGTGATTTAATTAATACAGTTTTGTGTGATTATTTCGGGGCTAAGCGGCCGGGAACAAACTAGCGGCCTCCTTACTACAATCAAAAAAAACTATGTTTTTACTTAATTCTCCTTTCAGTCATCTTTCCTACCCTCCTGCTACACCTATTACCCTTGTAACCTCTCCCTACTTCATCTCTTTTCCTTTTTCATGTCACACGTCCTTTTGCCCACTCTCATTCTTCCTAATCACCTATTTTTTATCTTCTCTTGATCTTCTTTCTAGGTTTCTTAAATTTTACCCACAATTGCACCCATTTATACATATACATGTATATATTACAGGCTAGGAACCACATATACAAGAGAACATCCAGGGTTTTCTTTCTATGTTTGAGTTATCTCACTTAATATCATACTTTCCAAATCCACCCAATTTCCTGAAAACATTATAATTACATTTTCATGAGAGAGATCTGGCTATTATATACAAAATGGGATCTAGGAAGGCAGAATAGGTGGGATTATCCATCAAGATGCCTGGACTAGGGGATAGTAAGAGAGAATGAGAAAAGTGAGTTGAAATTAGTATCATCATCGTAACTAGAATGACATAGTGATCATGGAATGTGGAGGTGCCATGGATAGATAGTAAGATGGCAAATGCGAGAAAGATCACATTTGCAATGTGGTCAAAGTATGTTGAGTTTAGTTTGAGTCATTGAACTAAAATGAATTTGAGACATGAAAGTAGGCAGTTTGATAAATAGATCTGTAACTCAAGGAAGGAAAGAGAACCCCTAGAAATAGATATCTGCCTGTTGTCAGTTCAGCACACTGGTGAAAACTGAAGCCAGAGAGCAAAAGAATTCACCAAGACAGAATGGATCATGAACACAAAAGAAGAACCAAGATAGGCCTCTAGTCAACTCCAATAGTTAAAATCAGGTAAGAGAGAGTAAACTCAGGAGAGTGAGGAGACTCATTCAGGAATGGGCATCCTAGCATAAAGAGTGCTTCATGAGGATGTGGCTTCTGGCACAGATGGCACATGAGAGACAAAGACTGAAAATGTCCATTAAACTTAGCAACACACATGTAATCAACCAGGCAGGGTGGAGAACCCACCTAGCTATCCCTGTCTTCTTCTTTATCTGAGAGGCGTTATTCTGGTGAGGGGCATTAATTTTGCGGTATGGCCCCACTTCTAGCTCCTCGTGGGGCCTTTTAAGCTTTTCCAAACCCATGTGTGATTTAAGAAAGATGTTAGCGTACTGAACCTCCTCCAGTACAGTTTATCTGGTCTTTCAGGTCTCTGGGTTATTCTCAACTGATTGGTGTTCCAGGCATCATTTTTATAACTACCACTTATCACTAATTTGGTCCTCATTCTGGCTTCATGTCGTTTTTTCCTTTTAAGGGCTAATAGTTGTGCATTAGCTACAATTTATTCCTACAATTACTTTTCAAGGGCTCAGCAATGATAGTAGTTTTCACTCCCATAGTATAAAATGTGTTTTCAAGGCTATTATCATAAGATAATTATATAAATAAGTGAGTGAACAAATCAGACTTCATGCACACCATCTTATTGCTTAGTATTACAGGTACCTCCCAGTAACCTTCCTCAGCTCTGGGTTGGTGTGTAGAAATTAGAGCACAGAATAGATTACTGAAGCATCAGATTTTTTAAAAAGTTCATCTTAAAAAAATGATTATGCAGATGTCACTAAGAAGTGGATAGTTATTTAAAACTACAAAAATACATAATTAATTAAATCAAATGCAGGATCACAGTTCAATTTCTGTTTCAAAACCAGTTGTTACTTTCTTATACAAGAAGACTCTGAATATAGAGAACTAGATTTACCTCTCTGTAGAAGTCTGTCCATTAGCATCTCCTTTGAGGTTTCTTATTAAGGTTGGTTACAGAGACATTAGTGACCACTTAACACTTGGGTAAAATGATTCCCTCTTACTCTCTGGCTGTGTTTGGATCTACTAGGAATAAATAAGCGGTATCTACCCAGGTTAGCATGAAAGTGCTGTACAGTTGTGAGTACAGAAAACCAAATGTGATGTGTGCTAATCTCTTAATTCAGATAGAAATTCCTTCTGAAAGTTTACATTCTTCCCAACTGGCCTCCTTAGCACTCTTGAGCTTTGCTGCCCTGTGTCCTGTTTACACCCAGTGAACTCCATGAAGGTCTTCTTATTTGAGAAAGAAGCCAGTTTCACAAGCATCACCACCCCTAAATCTAGTAATATATCCTCCATAATAGAAATACCCTGCTAAAGAGGCCTTCTTGCCCTTTTATCACTTGTGACCAATATATTATAGCTCTTGATTCTGCTAGAATGACAACTGCTTTGGTTCAAGCCTACTGTGTTCCCAATACTATTTAAACCTTGGTTTATTCTTTTAGAGGAATGTGAATTCTCAACAGGCTTCTCTAGATCTTGTATTTATCTCATTTTCCACAGAAATATATCACATAAATTATCTAAGATGAAAACAGACCACAAGTAAAACCTTCAGAAGTCTGGTTTTTAAGTTTTTCTTGCATATTTGTTTATTCTACTTTATTATTTGTGTGTATATATGTGTGTGAGAGAGAGAGAGAGAGAGAGAGAGAGAGAGAGAGAGAGAGAGAGAGAGAAAGACAGAGATTACGGAAAGACTACAGAGGCACATATGCTACAATGTGTGTTGACATCAGAGAGCTGGTCTTGTAGGAGTCAGTTCTCTCTCACTATATATTCCAGGAATTCAGGTCATCAGGTTTGTTTGGTAAGTGCCTTCATCTACTGAATCATCTATCAAGGCCTATTTGTTTGGTTTTGCTGTACTTTTTAATTAGTGAGTATTCATTGTACTATGTTTCAAGTTTATGTATTTTTTAAGATTTATTTCTCTGTTTCTCTCTCTCTCTCTCTCTCTCTCTCTCTCTCTGTGTGTGTGTGTGTGTGTGTGTGTGTGTGTGAGTGTGTGTGTGTGTGTGTGTGTGTGCGCACGCTTGCTACAAGTATGTGGGGGCCTATGGAGGCCAAAGAGGATGTTAGATCTCCTAGAGCTGGTGTTAGAGGCAGTGCTAGAGAGTCCTAAGTAAACAGTGTTTGGAGATACTTTAATTTGGTAGAAAAATCTGACCAAGGAGACAGTTTGCTTGAGCTAATGGGAGCTCACCAACTCCAACTGGACTGGGAGTGAACGAGCATGGGAACAACCAAGCCCCTCTGAAGGGGATTGACAGCTGGGGCAGACTGAGGGGCCACTGATAGTGACACCGGGATGTGTCTCTACTGCATATACCGGCTTCATGGGATCCTATTCTCTTTGGATGCAAACCTTGCTCAACCAAGATGTAGTAGGGAGGGCCTTGGGAGCATGGCACTCCTTTAGGGTTGGAGGGGTGGGGGGTCTATGGAGAGAGAGGGAGGGGAGTAGAAGGAAGGGAGGGAGTGGGACTTGGATTGATATTTTTTAAGAAAGAAAGAAAAAGAAAGAAAAAAATCTGATCAAATCTTACGTTATCTGAATCTTGAGGACTCACACCACTTCTAGCCTCTGATTGGTTAGTTTCTTGTTAACCAAAACTTGGGGAGTCTACCGATCAGGACTTCTAGACACATATGGATGTGACTTGACTTTAATATTTACTCAGGATGAAGCAACTTTTATACCCATTGAATATTATATTAGCTAATGAGGCATTGGAGAGATGGCTCAGAGCTAAAAGCAGAGTGCTCTTACGGAGTACCCCAATTTAGTTCTAAGTACCCATATTGGGGATCTGCAGCAATAGGCTCTTGCCATCTTGTTCTAGTGGGCAACCAGAAGCAGTAGCAATGGCCTATATTCTTTTGGGGATCTCTGTTGCCTCCCTAGTCCATAATAAATATGGATGTGTCTCACACCTAGTACTGAGATTTTCATTTAATAACTCATGTCTTCTGGAGGTATTGTTCACCAATACAGAGTACCCCCATCCACATTACTTCCTATATAAACAAATAAATAAATAGCAACTGTACTTTTTTAACTACAGTTTTTCACAATCCTTAATTTCGCTTCGCTCAGCCCTATATTCTCTCCCTCATTTCTCCGCTTCCACTCTCACGTCTTTAACACTCAGTCCTCTGCTTTCAACTTTTACATTACATGTATTCTACTAATTCCTCTGTCCTTACGGGAATCCTCCATTCCTAGATATCATGGGCCCTTTCTAGTCTCCTGGCTCTACCGGCACCCCTAATAAAGCACACCAGTTAAGAGTCAAACCTAGAATCACCATATGAGAGAGCATGTAGCGATTGTCTTTCTGGGCCTAACTCACTCGGTATGGTATTTTCCAGTTACATTCAGGCTCCTGTAAATTTTTAGTTTCATTTTTCTTCAAATCTGAGTAATATTCCATTGTGTCTATGTACCACGTTTCATTATCCATTCATCAGCTGATGGGCATCTAGGCTGATACATTTTTTAGCTATTGGCAGTGGAGTGTTAATAAATGTGGATTTGCAAATATTTCAGTAATAGGCTATGGAGTCCATTAGGTATAGGCCGAGAAGTGCTTTGCTGGATTATACGGAAGTTCAATTTTTAACATTTTTAGAAACCACTGCAATTACTGGCATGGTAGCTACAACAATTCATCCTCTTACCAACGATGGATAAATTTTCCCCTTTCTCCACGTCCTGGCTAGCTTACATCATCTGGATTTTTGATGATAGTCATTCTGTCTGCCATGAGATCAAATCTCAAAGTAGGATCTGCATTTCCTGATGGCTAATGATGTTGAATACTCTTTTGAAAATCCCCTGCTCAGTTCCACAGCCCATTTTTAACTTTAAAAAATATTAATTGTATTTTATGTGTATGAGAGTTTTGCCTGTGAATATGTATGTATATGCACCACGTTCATGCCTGGCATTAATGGAGGTCAGAATTGGAGGACAGATCTCCAGGAACTGAAGTTAAAGATGGCTGTAAGCTACCATGTAGATACTGAAAGCTTAACATAGATCCTCTGAAAAAACAATAAGTGTTCCTAACAACTGAGCCATTGCTCCAGCCCAGAGGCCAATTTTAATTTGATTGATGTTTTCTTGTTATTTAGTTTCTTGAGTTTTGTTTATGTTCTGTATTCCAATTCTCCCTCAGACATGTAGCTATAAAAGATTTTCTTCCACTCTGAATGCTGCAGCTTCATTTGAACGACAGTTTCCATCGCTGTTCAAAGGTCTTTGTTTTGATGAGATCCCATTTGACAATTACGGGCCTTACTTCATAAACTATTGGAAGCCTATTCATTAAATCCTTAACTGTGTCTAGATCTTGAAATACATTCCCTGCTTTTCCCTTCAGCAATTTTTCAGCTTAAGGCATTGTGCTTTGGTCATTGATTAGTCTGGGATTGATGTTTGTTAAGGCTGAGAACAGAGTTTCAACCTTAATTTTTCTGCACGCATCTATCAAATTTACTCAGAACTATTTGATGAAGATACTGTCTCTTTTCCAATGTGTATTTTTGTCATCTTTGTCAATAATCAGGTGACTATAGTTGTATGACATTATATCTATGTCTGTTTTCATCCCAGAGCCATGCTATTTTCATTACTATGGCTCTGTGGTATAACTTGAAATTAAGTATGGTGATATCTACCCCAAAACATATTCTTTTGCTCAAGATTCTTCATTGTTGTCATCATCGTTGTCATCTTATTTTCTTTAAGAAAACTGAGTCAGGCCTGGTCATTCTTTTCCAGACACTCTAAATTATGTCACTCACTTTTTTTTGATGCTACCTCTCCCATCTTTCTGCCACGTGACTATCTGTCTGCCGCTTGGTTGCTCAGAAGTGCCCTGTCATTTTCTCTTCCTCTCCTCTATTTTGCTTCTGATAAAAGTGTCCTTCAGCTTCCCAATGACTTCATTTTTATTTATTTAACAAGACAAAAGGGAGTCCTAACTTCCCCAGTAACAGCACGTCCCTTGAAGTTGCTGCTGCTGCTATCGGAGTACAACTTAATTATGCTGTGTTGTTGTACTGATTCTAGGGGCCTTGCAGCTGGGTTCCAGGATTAGAAACTGGGCTCTGATTCTCAGCTCTCCCACTAGCTTTCCTGCAGCAAGCTCCCCTGGCTTAATAAGACCATTTACAGAATTTGTCTCTTAGAGAATAACAAGTATTCTCAACTGTTTTCTTTTACAGTTTTAGTGATGAGGTTTCATTTTTAATTTTTTAAAAAATTTCATTTTACATTCCAACCCCAGTTCTTCCTTCCACCCTTCCTCCCATCTCTGCTCACCTCCCAGTCCACCCCCATTCACTCCTCCCAAAGTGTAAGATGTTCCATGGGGAGTTAACAAAGCCTGGCCTTCTTGGAGCCCATTCCCTATGGTGGGATGTCATGCTCAACCTTAATGCAGAGGGGAAGGGGCCTGGTCCCGCCTCAACTTAATGGTGAGATTTCTAATCTACCATCCTATTAAAAAGTTATAAAGTATTGTTTTAACTACCATCCACCCTGATTTTACATGTTTTTCGAGTTGTTCAGAACCTGGATAACAAAACATTTCTTGGGCATTTGGAAGACTCCCACAAGCATCATGTGCCTGCCAGTCACGTATTCTACATTAAAGTAATATAATGGTAAGCTCAACAAACAGAAGCTACGTCTTTGTGCAGCTTATATTTCCATTTTCTCCAGGATCTATTTCTGGTACAAATTGCATTTCTGTCACTATCACTTATGCAGTATATAAGCTCCAGGGAGTAGACCATCAAGGTAGTCTCCCAGCTGTGTGGCATCAGTGGCTGACTTGGGATGCAGCACAGCTTTTGTGCTCATGCCTTTGCTAAGATGACTTTGCTTAGAGTTGTGCTCCCAAGAGATGAGACTGCTGTTGAAATAGAGATAGAGTCCTTCCTATTACATCTAATGTTGAAATCTGTCACTTTTCCTTTTCAAATCTGTTCTCTGCCCATGCCCCAGAGAATGACTCCATGCCCATACACACATAGGCAGCACTAATGGGACTCAGTGAGTTATAAAAACAGAAAAGACATGAAGCTACGTTGGAGATGTGTTGGGGGACCTAGGGGAGCTTTCGGGGTATGGGGTAGATATGATTAAGATATTGTGTATAATGTATGAAAATTTCAAAGAATCAAAAACCAAAATATTTAGAAAGAGATGATTTTTATTTACATAAATCACATCAATACTCTGTGGCAGAATCAATGTTTTTGAAAGTTCAGTATTTAACATTACTTCTAATCCCTGAAAAAAAGGTCTTGAAATGATGTGGGAGTGTCATATATCAATCTGTTGATTTCATTGCTTAATTAATAAAGAAACTGCTTGGCCTGATAGGTTAGAACATAGGTCGGTGAAGTAAACAGAACAGAATGCTGGGAAGAAGGGAAGTTAGGAAGACGCTATGCCCCTCCTCTCCAGGGCAGATGCAATGAAGCTAGCTGCCAGGTCAGACATGCTGAATCTTTCCTGGTAAGACTGGTGATACACAGATTACTAAATATGGGTTAGGCAAGATATGAGAGTTAGCCAAGAAGAGGCAAGAGCTAATGGACCAAGCAGTGTTTAAAGGAATACAATTTGTATGGTGTTATTTTGGGTGTAAAGCTAACCAAGCGGGAGCCGGGCGCTACGAAAAACAGGCCTACCTGCTGCTCTTACTACATTGAAAAAATTGTAGACACAAATTTCCTGGTTTGCCACAAAATATTCTAACTTGTTGACTATGGTATTTGCTTTCTTAAAATGGTCTGGAACTTACCCTGAAATATCTTCAAGATACACCTGCATAATTTTACTGTACATATTGGCATTACCTCTAATCCATAGGCTCAAGCAACAGACTTTGACCAACTGATAATATGCTTAGAAATGTGGTAACTCTAATCTCTGTTTGTATGCAAAGCTCATATACACAGTGTAGGATACCTAAAACTCCATTTCCTCAGAGGTAGGCTTCATCTCATGCTTGCTGCCAGAAACTTGCTCTCTGGAGTACCTTAGCCTAGGGATACTTGCTCTGCTAACTGAAATGCACCCTTCCCTTCAAATCTCATTGTGTGAATCCAGTCACAATGGTCAGCATGCCAGTTCTTTGCTTCTGTTGGAACCTGCTCTGCTTCCCCAATTCACGCTGAGCTCATGCCCAAAATTTGAGATAACTAGCTTTGCAATCATCTTTTCCATATGTTATATGATTGTATTGTGAAACTCCAAGTCACTAAGACAAATTTTGCCTAGAGTGAGAATTAAAGACTCCAATGCAGTTGGTGTTGAAAATGCCAGGTAAGTGCAAGTCAATTAAGATTTATTCAGAAGAAAAAGAAATAGTGTCTGTTTCTGCTTCATCATCTCCGAATTCTCACCCACTGTCCTAATTATGAGCTTATTATGGTGATTATTTTCTGAGCTATAAGTATTTAATAAACATATTCTATAAAACAAATTTTTATGCTTCAGTGTGAAATATACACAGAAATACAGCTTGTTTCCTCAAACAGCAGTTTGGTTGTAGAGTTTGATTGCATAATACAATGACAAAAATTTGAAATGGCTGCCACTTTCAAATATAAAGCACAAATTATTGAAGTTGGTTAACTGAATACACTAGAAAGTGGTAGGGTGCAGATATAGTTATTGAACTATATCAATATATCAATAGTGAAACACTTCTCTGGGCTGTGAGATCTTAAGTTCAGTCCCAAGTACTACAAAACCAAGGTAAAAGAAAGGAGTGGGTATACCAGCTAAATGGAACATACCTGCTCTGCTTAGAAACTTACCAGTATAGTGTTGCGGGAGGTCCTCCCACTCCTCCAGCCTATCACCGCTGAGGTACCAGCCCACTGGGGCGTGGTTTCTCTCCCTTTAAAAAAGCGGCCACTTCCCTCTCCACTCTCTCTTCACTTCCTGCTCCGCCTGCAACTAGACTCCTTTCCTGGTTGCGTAGAGGGCTGTTCCCTGGGACAGTGATCTGTAAGTTTTTTCCCCTTTAAATAAATACCACCCTAATAATCATAACCCCGAATTGGTGTGGCATTGTTTGTGACTTACGCCTTCATTTTGGCGCCCAACATTTGGTTTTAGAACCTCTCCTTTCCCCACTCGCAGCCGCGAGTTCGGCTTGGCGGCCCCAAGTTCGGCTTGGCGGCTGCGGGCTTGGCGGGTGCAAGTTCAGCTTGGCGGCCACGGGCTTGGCGGGCTCTAGTTCGGCTTGGCGGGAGCCCTCCCCTTCCACAGCCGCCAGCGGCCTTGGACTCCCCACGTGGATTTAAACTCCACAGGCCCGCGTAGTCTCTGGCCGCCTGGTTTGCTCTTTTCTGAGTTATTTTTAAATCTCCCTTGCAAGTACAGCTCTTAAGTGGCACGAACCAGAGCACGTGGTTGCTGAAAGCTGCAACCCCTCAGGGTGACTTGTTCCTTCTCAGGAATTGATTTAATTAGATTTATTTTGTTGAGAAACTTGCATTTTCCAGTTTTTAACATCTACTAAGGCACTGAAACAGGACCATGTTTTCACCGCGACTCTGCAACAGCGCCACCTGCTGGATAATAGGTAATATTGCAGTTTTTGTTTCTAACGCAAATTTTACTGCTTTGTTTTCACTAATACAATGGATTAGTAAATTTATATTTACTAATACAATGAATTACATCATACAAGGTTTATATGATTATGGGGATACCTTAATTTGCTTGTTACTAGCCTTCAGTTTTCTTTTCCATATTCTATCATTAAGGAAGAATATGGCACTCCTAAGAATGATAGAATCTTTACGAACTAATAATGAACAACTAATTGACAGGATTAAAATTATTGAAAATCAGAGGTTATCTGAACAAGTGGATACTATGACAGACAAAATTGATTCCATATCCAAGGGTATTAGAAAGTTACCTGAAAGGGTTCAGGCTGTTGAATTTGACGTTCAGACTTTATCACAAAGTTTTGATAAGGTAACAGACAGAATGTACCTCCAAGATGGGAATCTACATGATATACAAGAAAAGTTTAAGGAGGACATGTTATCTTTGAAGGAAAAAATTAAAGCTTTGGAATCACAGGTGCAGAATGGGGACCAAAAAATTGATACCTCAGTGAAATCACTGGAAATATATACAGGTCAGGAGATTCAGGATTTAAGAGAGACAATGATAAAAAGATTTGAAAAGATTGGGGAAATTATTGCAGCTGGTGAACAGAGTAAGGAGGCACAAGGACAGGATACAAGGCCTCCACCAGCTATTAGAACTGGCTTACCCAGGGTTCTAGCGACATACCCTATACTTAATTCTGAAAAAGCATCAACTTCTAAAGGCTCAAAGGGAGTCAGAGAAGCTAGATGGACGCCAATAGCAATGAATGATCTGAAAGAAATTAAGCAAGCTGTTGTTAATTTTGGCTTGCACAATGCATATGTAAAGGAAATGATAAGGACTTGGGCTTCTAATGCTAGAGCTACTCCCCATGATTTCCATCAGTTAGTGTCTGCAGTTTTAGATAATGGACCTTCCTTGATGTTCGGAATTTATTTCAGAGAAGAATCCAAACATATGGAACAGCAAGGAAGAGCAAAAGGTATTGAGGTTTCCCAAGATCAAATTCTTGGTGCAGGAGAATATGCTGATCCACAGGTCCAAGCTCTTTATGACGATGAAGTACTGTGTCTATGTCACCAAGCAGCTTTAAATGCTTGGAATAGGATACAAGATCCAGCAAAAAGGGTTGAATCATATACCAGAATTAGGCAGGGACAGAGAGAACCCTTTATTGACTTTTTGCAAAGATTAATTAAGGCTCTGGACATAGGGGTAACAGACCCAGAAGCTAGACGAATACTTCTTGAATCTCTAGCTTTTGAGAATGCAAACATAGAATGCAAAAAGATAATTGGGCCTTTAAAGTCTAGATCAGCACCTATGGATGAATGGATTCAGCATACGATGAATGTTGAGACGTTTAGCTATAATGATGAATCTTGGGTAGGAGAAGCAATTTCCAAAGCAATGAGGAGACATCAAACTGCCAGGTGTTTTAATTGTGGTAAATTAGGACATTTGCAAAGGAATTGCAGGCAAAGAATTTCTAGGAATAATATCTCTTCTGGGAATGACAAAAATAGGAGACCTCGGCCTTCAGGTATATGTAGGAGATGCGGTAAAGGCAGGCATTGGTCCAACGAATGTAGGTCAACAACAGACAGATGGGGCAATCCGATATCATCGGGAAACTCCTTGGGGGGCCTCTCGCAGGCCCCCAAGCCAACAGTGGCCCAGTCATTCCCAGTCACAGTGGAGAACGTGCCTCACCAAGAAAATTAAAAGCTCCAATTTCTGCTGTAAAAAGTAATACTGGTCTAAATGAAGAATTACGTGTGGAGGATGAGTCAAAAAACCCAATAGGACAGAGTAAACGTATATTTTGGCAGACTTCTATTAATGATCAAAGACCAAAGCTAAGAGTCTGTATAAATGGCACTTTTATTGAAGGCTTATTAGACACAGGTGCGGATGTAAGTATCATTACCCCAGAATCTTGGCATCCGAATTGGCCTCTTCAAGAGGTAGATGTTCAGTTCCTAGGAATTGGAACCCTATCTCGTGTAAAACAAAGCACAAGATGTGTTGAATGCATAGGGCCCGAAGGGCAAATAGGAAGACTAAGGCCATATATAGCCAATATTGCCATAAATTTATGGGGCCGTGACCTGCTACAGCAATGGAATACCCAGATTAACATTCCTGTATTTCCAGGAACTCATAATTCTGGGAAGGATATGATGAGGTATTATGGAAAAAGGTCACCAGCCATTCAGGCTGTACAAGAACATACAGCAAATACCAAACCTTTAGAGGTACCAACAGCCCTACCTTTAAAATGGCTAACTGAGAAGCCAATATGGACCAAACAATGGCCTCTAGCTGAAGATAAACTACAGGCATTGGAACAGCTGGTGCAAGAGCAACTAGATGCTCACCATATTGAAGAATCAACCAGCCCTTGGAATTCTCCTGTGTTTGTTGTAAAAAAGAAATCTGGTAAATGGAGAATGGTGACAGATCTAAGAGCTGTCAACAAATTAATTCAACCTATGGGCCCACTACAATCTGGAATTCCTTTGCCTTCTCTGTTACCAAAAGGATGGCCTCTTATAGTTATTGATTTGAAAGATTGTTTTTTCACTATACCATTACAAGAAAAGGATAGAGAAAAATTTGCCTTCACAGTGCCTACTTACAATAATTCTCAGCCTAATAGGAGATATCAATGGACTGTCCTCCCACAGGGTATGCTCAATAGTCCTACACTGTGCCAATATTTTGTAAGTAAGCCATTGGAAATAATTCGTAAACAATTCCCCAAGTCCATCATTTATCATTACATGGATGACATCTTATTATCTGATTCAAATAAAGATACTTTAGAAAGGATGTTTGAAGAAGTAAAGAAAGTCTTGCCTAGGTGGGGATTACAAATTGCCCCTGAAAAGATTCAAAGAGGAAATTCTATTAATTACCTAGGTTACAGAATAGGGTTAGAGAAAATTAAAACGCAAAAGGCACAAATTAGGAGAGACCGGTTAAAGACTCTTAATGACTTCCAAAGATTGTTAGGAGACATTTCCAGTCTACGACCAGCTGTTGGGATAACACCTGATCTAATAGTTCATTTAAACAAAACCTTAGATGGTGATAAAGATTTGAATAGTTCAAGAGAACTGACAGCTGAAGCAGAAAAGGAACTGACAATGATTGAGGAAAAATTACAGGAGGCACACGTGGATAGGGTGAACCCAAATCTTAACTGCATCCTAGTCATATTGCCTTCCAGAATTTCTCCTACAGGGATTCTAATGCAGAGGGAAGATATTATTTTAGAGTGGATATTTATACCTAATAAACCAAGTAAAAAATTAAAAACTTATGTGGAAAAGGTCTCTGAATTAATTATAAAAGGTAAGCTGAGACTTCGTCAACTAGCAGGTATAGACCCAGCAGAAATTATAGTGCCTTTTACTACTGAAGAAATAAAAAAGTTATGGGAAGACAATGAACCATGGCAAAGAGCTTGTGCTAACTTTTTGGGAGAAATTAATAGCAACTATCCCAAAAGTGATAGACTTAATCTCATAAAAAGAACTTCTTGGATTCTTCCTAGAATTGTACGTGATGCTCCAATAACTGGAGCCCGTACGTTCTATACTGATGCAAATAAATCAGGGAAAGCAGGTTACAAGTCAGATGAATTGAGTAAGGTGGAACAAAGCCCTTATAATTCTGTCCAGAAGGCAGAATTATATGCCATTCTTATGGTGCTAAGGGATTTTAAAGAACCTCTTAATATAGTTACAGATTCACAATATGCAGAAAGAGTTACCTTGCATATTGAAACCGCTGAATTTATACCAGATGACACAGAGTTGACTTCATTGTTTATCCAGGTACAAGACATAATCAGGAACAGGCTTTGTCCGATGTACATAACACACATCCGGTCCCATACAGGTCTGCCTGGTCCTCTAGCCCAAGGCAATGCTGAGATTGATCAATTATTGATTGGAAGTGTGTTGCAGGCCTCGGAATTTCATAAGAAGCATCATGTCAATAGTAAAGGCCTAAAGAAAGAATTTTCCATTACTTGGCAACAAGCTAAGGACATTATAAAGAGATGCCCTACTTGTTCTTTCTATAATCAAACACCGTTGCCTGCAGGGAGTAACCCAAAGGGTACTAAGAGAAATGAAATCTGGCAGATGGATGTGTTCCACTTTATGGAATTTGGTAAATTAAAATATGTACACCACACCATAGACACGTATTCAGGTTTTCAATGGGCTACAGCCCTGAGCTCAGAAAAGGCTGATTCAGTAATCACACATTTATTGGAAGTTATGGCCATCATGGGTATACCTGCGCAAATAAAGACAGATAATGGTCCAGCATATGTATCTAAGAAAATGAAACGCTTTTTTGATTATTATAATATAAAACACATTACAGGTATACCAAATAATCCTACAGGTCAGGCAGTTATAGAAAGATCAAATCGTACTATAAAGGATATGCTGAACAAACAGAAAGGGACTGAAAATACCCCCAGAAATAGATTACATAATGCTTTATTAACCTTGAATTTTCTTAACGCTAATGAGAAAGGAACGACAGCAGCAGAAAGACATTGGATAATGGAAAAGTCTGCTGAACTAAATCAACCGATTTATTTCAAAGATGTGCTGACCTCTCAGTGGAAGCCAGGAGATGTGCTACGTTGGGGAAGGGGTTTTGCTCTTGTTTCCACAGGAGAAGAAAAATTGTGGATACCATCAAAATTAATAAAGTTTCGATTTGAAGAGGAGAAACCTCTTGGAAAGGAGAAATGACAACTCATCCACAATGATGATATTCATAGAGGTGGTAAGAAAAACATAGAATGGGGGCAGGGTTCTGTTCTTATCTCCACAGGAAAACACTCATCTTTGAGAAATTCAAGGGACCCTGGATGTTTGGATACTGACAGATGGAAAAATACCTGCCCAATAGGAAATATCAAGACAACTGAATGGATTGTGTAAGTAATATTAAACCATATTTCTAAATTTATAAAGCTGGTTTTGAAGTTGGACTCTGGCTCAGTCCCTCTCCAATTCCAAGCCTGTTAGTAAGAGAAAAACCCAGAGTTTCTGGAGTTTCTGTCTCATGTCAAGAGCCATGATATGGGACAGAAGGGACAGAAAGAAATATGAGTTTAGAAAACATCTTTGCTTTTCTTCATATCTATCATACTTTTCATTGAATATATCTATCATGTCTTTCATTGAATATATATATATATATGTCTATATATGTCTATATGATTAATGTTTAAGTTTTTTATAATGAACAATGAGTTTTTCCTGAAGTGACATTTGAAGTTTCCAGGAAGAAGATGGGGCCCCATAACAACAACTCCACCTGGTTGATATGACGTCATGATACTGATAGCGCTACTACAAGACCTGCTTTTGGTACCAGCTGCACAAGACAGTTCCAACTTGGTTAGCTGAAATGGTGCACATCTTATACAACATTTTGGCCAGACCTGCACAAAATACTCAGAGACTATTGGCAATTTTAAAAGACATTGATCTTGAAATTTAACCATCATTTCACTTTCACAGGATCCCCCAGAAAGAACGTCGCCCCCATGACAGCTGGAAGTAATTCTAGAGGACGACGTCCCCTTTCCCAGTAAAACTTGCCCTTGGGTTTAGGGACATCATTTAGGGGTTGATTATAATTAGTATACGATTGAGGGTTGGGGGAGGAATTTTATACGCTCAGGGATCATTTTGAAAAAAAAAAAAGAGGGATGATGGGATAATAGATTTGTAATTGTGAGTTACTGTTTTTAGACAAATACATTGCTATAGATTCTTGTATATTGATACAAAGTTAAATTATATTGACTATTGTACGCATGCATGTTTCTACCTCTGTTTAAAACATTTTTTATGTATTGACATATATTGTATTGATATATATATATATTGTATATATTTACCATATTGCAGTGTACATTTATACCTCTGATTAAGATACTTATATAATGATTGTGTATTGATATATATTTGCCTACTGCAATGTATATTTGTACATTGTTTATATTTGGAGGTCATTGTCCTCATTTGTTTCACAGTCGTTTATTGTCTTAGTCTTTAAGTTAGATAGATATTGAGAATTATATAGACTAATAGTCATCTAAGTTTGTCATTTATAATAGACTAATCAGGTTCTTTAGATATATAGAGATTATACTCAGTATAGATAGATAATCTTCAACTTCTTCAAAGAGCTGTAGAAAATGGCCTTTAATCTAACTCAGAGTTTTGTGGTAGTGAGACACAATTGCTCCTGGCAACACCACTCTATTCCCGAGAGAATGTTGAGCACCAAAGACACTCCACCTGGAGCCTTTCTTTTTGGCAGAACTGGCGTTTGGGCAAAGAAATGCCCATACCTCAACAACTGACAAAGATACAGAGCATGCATCAATGGATAAAACAGGACTGTCATATCCTGCCAAGACAGGGTAAGATAGTTTTGAAAAGTTGCTTGCCTTAGAAAATGGTATGTCAGTTATGTTAGGCCTTAGCCAAAGTTGGTTGCTTCAACGCTGCTAATGTGACTTTGGGTGATTGCCCAGGTAGCTAGTTGTCTCTGTAATTTGTTGCATGTTTTGGAAGTTGTTTTACTGAACTTCCTAATTACCCAGGTAACATTATTTCCCTTCTCAGATCTTCGATGGGGTTGAAGACTATATAAATGTAGTTACTTTCTCTCATGACTTGGCCAAGTTATTTATTATACAAGACCTAAGCTAGTTAGAATAGGATATTTGTACTTATTGTATATAATTTCATAGTAGATTTAGAACTCTCTTATTTAAACAAAAGGGGGAGGTGTTGCGGGAGGTCCTCCCACTCCTCCAGCCTATCACCGCTGAGGTACCAGCCCACTGGGGCGTGGTTTCTCTCCCTTTAAAAAAGCGGCCACTTCCCTCTCCGCTCTCTCTTCACTTCCTGCTCCGCCTGCGACTAGACTCCTTTCCTGGTTGCGTAGAGGGCTGTTGCCTGGGACAGTGATCTGTAAGTTTTTTCCCCTTTAAATAAACACCACCCTAATAATCATAACCCCGAATTGGTGTGGCATTGTTTGTGACTTACGCCTTCAGTATAGGGCTTGTGTAGGCAACCGCAGATGCTTTGAATTTATATGTGCAACAGCTAAGTCATGTCCAGAAGACAGTATCATATAGCACCCCCTCCCCTATTTTATCTGTGCCAGTTTCCACACTATTCCCTGAGCCTTGGGATCTGGGGAAGGTTGGTATGGATGTCCCATCTATGGTTAAACATTCAGAGTCACCTATTTTCTCAGCATTTTGAATGGCACTATGACTCAATGCCTACATACTACAGTAAGAAGCTCCTCTGACTATTACAAAGAGGCTGCTTGTTTATCCCGGCCGCCCAGAACCAAAATAATCAAACAGAAACCATATTATTTAAATCACTGCTTGGCCCATTAGATCTATCTTCTTATTGGCTAACTCTTACATATTAATTTAACCCATTTCTATTAAACTGTGCATCGCCACATGGCTGTGGCTTACTGGCAAAAGTTCTGGTAACTATCTCTGGTGGGGCTACATGGCTTCTCTCTGACTCCACCTCCTTTCTCACAGCATTCTGTTTAGTTTTTGCCACCTCGTTCTGTTCTCCAGTAGATCTGCTATTGGCCCAAAGCATTTTCTTATTTATCAATGGTAATCACAGCATACAGAGCGAAATCGCACATCATCTGACCAAGATGAGAGCATCACAACTCTGCAAATATAAGCATAAATATTTAGAAGGGACTTTGACAATATGACCAGTTAGTCAAACAATACCCGTATATAGTGATATTTTGTTTATGATCTAACAGATAAAGCTTGCCTGAAGTATATAGAGCAAAGCTAGCCACACTAGTGAGCCATAGAGGTCAGATGGTAGTGGTGCATACCTTTAATCCCAGCCCTAGAGAAGAATATAAGGAAGGATGAGAGAGGAACTTGTTCTCTTTTTAGTCTGAAGATTTTGTAGAGGTAAGAATTCTCTAGTGTTTGGCTGCTTTGCTTTTCTGATCTTTAGCCTAAACTCCAATAACTATCTCTGGGTTCTTATTTTTCATGCTACACCTCCAAATTTCAACTCTAGGATCTCTGCCCTTCCTATCCATGGAGTTTGACCATATTTACAGTAGCAAGCATAAAAGCATCAAACAATTTTAAATCTTTGAAGAAAGAAATTGAAGAAGACACCAGAAAGTAGGAAGATCTCCTATGCTCTTATGTAGGCAGAATTAGCCTAGTAAAAATGGCAATCTTACTGAAAGCAATTTACAGATTCAACGCAATGCCCATCAAAATTCGAACACAATTTTTCACAGACCCTGAAAGAACGGTACTCAACGTCATATGGAAAAGCAAAAAACCCAGGATAGCCAAAACAATCCTGTACAATAAAAGAATTTCTGGAGGCATCACAATCCCTGACTTCAAGCTCTACTACAGAGCTACAGTACTGAAAACAGCCTGGTATTGGCATAAAAACAGACAGGAGGACCAATGGAACTGAATAAAAGATATTAATCAAACACCGGATTTTTGACAAAGAAGCAAAAAATATCAAATGGAAAAAAGAAAGTATATTTAACAAATGGTGCTGGCATAACTGGATATCAACATATAGAGGAATGAAAATAGACCCATATCTATCACCATGCATAAAACTCAAGTCCAAATGGATCAAAGACCTCAACATAAAGCCAGAAACACTGAACCTTATAGAAGTGAAACTGGGAAGTACACTTGAACGCATTGGCACAGGAGACCACTTCCTAAATATAACCCCAGCAGCACAGACACTGAGAGAAATAATTAATAAATGGGACCTCCTGAAACTGAAAAGCTTCTATAAAGCAAAGGACATGGTCAACAAGACAAAATGACAGCCTGCAGAATGGGAAAAGATCTTTACTAACCCCACATCAGACAGAGTACTGATCTCTAAAATAACAAAGAACTATAGAAATTGGTCATTAAAGAACAAATAATCCAATAAAAAAAATGGAGTACAGACCTAAACAGAGAACTCTCAACAGAGGACTCTGAAATGGCTGAAAGACACTTAAGGAAATGTTCAACATCCTTAGTCATCAGAGAAATGCAAATCAAAACAATGCTGAGATTCCATCTTACATCTGTCAGAATGGCCAAGATCAAAAACACTGGTGACAACTTATGCTGGAGAGGTTGTGGGGAAAAGAGAACACTTCTGCATTGCTGGTGGAAATGCAAGCTGGTACAGTCCCTTTGGATGTCAGTGTGGTGATTTCTCGAAAAATGAGGAAACAACCTTCCTCAAGACCCAGTAATACCATTTTTGGGTATATATCCAAAGGATGCTCAATCATATCACAAGGACATGTGCTCAACTATGTTCATAGCAGCTTTGTTTGTCATAGCCAGAACTTGGAAACAATCTAAATGTCCCACGACCGAAGAATGGATAAGGAAAATGTTGTACATTTACACAATGGAGTACTACACAGCAGAAAAAAATAACATCTTGAATTTTGCAGGAAAATGGATGGGGTTAGAAAACATTATTTTGAGTGAGGTAACCCAGACACAGAAAGACAATTATCACATGTACTCACTCATAGGTGGTTTTTAAACATAAAGCAAAGAAAGCCAGTCTACAAACCACAATCCCAGAGAACTTAGACAACAATGAGGACCCTAAGAGAGAATTACATAGATCTAATCTACATGGGAATTAGAAAAATACAAGATCTCCTGAGTAAATTGGAAGCATGAAGTCCTTGGGAGAGGGTTGAGGGGGAGAGGGGAGAGACAGGGAGGGGAGCAGAGAAAAATGTAGAGCTCAATAAAAATCAATTAAAAATGAAAATAATACTATATTCTTTGTATAGTATACTTTGTATAGTATATAGTAATACTATATTCTATTTTGAATAAAAAGATATTATAAAATAATTCAAATATTCAAAATAGACTTAGGTAGCATTTCATATCTTCTAATATTATACTCTATAATATTACATAAGTCCCTATTCTTTTTTTGTAATGCATTTAATAGTTTGCTATTTCCTTATTAAAATGCATTATTAATTTCTTGAGAATTTCATACTATGTATTTTGATCATATTCACCTCTTCCCTAACTCCATCTCAATACACCCACCTTTCTTAACCATCCCTTATTATGTTCTCTTTCTCTAAAATCACAAACCATCAAGTCCAATTTGTCTACCCATAGTGTGGCACAAATGTTATTAGAGTAACAATCACTTTCTAATTGTATTAATGACACACTCCACAAGATGAAACTCATGTCTGGCACAATTATCAGGGCCAAGAAATTGCAACAAGCTAGTTCACAGGCCCAAAAGAGAATATATCACTATTATTCTGCTAAATGTAGACAGTACTAAGCCGATTCTTAATGATTTATCATTATGAGTGTATCTCTCAACACTCATCAGAGAAACTTTTATCTGTAGTAGATGGCAGTTACTACAGAGACCCACAACTGGTCAAGGTATAGAGAATAAGAGATTGTAGAATTCTCAGCTCTAAATGAAACATCTATATCACATCCCCTCCTCCTGAGAATTAGTAATCGTTGCACAAGATGAAACAGAAAAGTTGTAAATTAATTTAAATATTGTGCGTTTGATGTTTACAGTGTGGTGTGTTAATATGATTCACAGAGTGAATTAATTTCAATAATTAAGCTAATTAACATATCCATCTCCATATAACTACCATAGTTAGCATATGGTAAGAATCTTTAAGATCAGTTCTCTTGGCAAATGTCAAGTATACAATGCAGTATTATTACCTACAATTCTTGACTGTAAATTACATCTCTAGAAGGACTTCATTTCCTTATTTCTTAAAATTTTTAACTAAATTGCCTTTAGGCACTTAAGATCCTTCATTTCTAACACATTTTGTCTGATTTCTAATCTTTCCTTAAAGAATGAGGCTGCTTTCTTTCTTCCATTGTATACTTTTAGCTCCTTTGTCAAAAATCAGGTGTTCATAGGTTTGTGGATTAATATCTGGGTCTTCTATTTGATTTCATTGGTCACCAAGGCCAGATGGACTGGGACTGATGGAGCATGTAATCAAACCGGACTCTCTGAAGGTGACTGACAATGAGGGCTGACTGAGAAGTTTTGATTCTACTGCATGGATTGGCTTTGTGGGAGCCTGGTTTGTTTGGATGCTCATCTTCCTAGACCTGGATGTAGGGGGGAGGACCTTGGACTTCCCATGGGTCAGGGAACCCTGACTGTTCTTAGGACTGGAGATGGAGGGGGAGGGGAAGAGGTGTGTGGGAGGGATATGGGAGGTGGGGAGGAGGTGGAAATTTTAAATAAATAAATAAATAAATAGAATGGGGCTGTTTACAAGATGTCCGCAAGGCACTATGAAAGAATACGTTCTACTGAGACTTGGTGCATGTACATACATATAGATGATTTGGGATTGGATCTAGTGGCAGCATTCCCACTTGGCCTTTTTCCAGGAATGCTGATATAAGGTCTGACTCATAAATAATTGTGAGGAAGACAATTTAAAAGAGATGCTGCCTAAGCAGTTTTTTCTCATAATTCATTGATTAGTTATTCCTCACTCAAACAATTTGAGGACTTTAGCCTCTAGGAATATTGGGGTAAGTGAGCAAGCCCTTGTCTGATGGAATTGATTAACACAAAAAGAAAAAACAGTAAGCCTCAGAGGATGGGGTAAGAGCTGTGGAATGGTGTTCTCAGGGCCTGACAGAACTGTTGCACGCATGACCTCACAGCAGCTGTGCTTGCCTGCACAAGGCTTATACAGGATCAAGCTAGTAAAAATCCAACAGGTATGGAGGATGGGCTCCTAAAATCCTACTCTAGCTGAGGAGCTTTTGAAAGCTGATGCTACTCGGGAGGGAGAGTCAGCTTTCTTTGGTGTTACAGTCATTGCTAGGCTGTCCCACTTTGGGTTATCCTTGGAACTACAGTGGGACGGAAAGAGTGGAGTAGAAGGGTGAATTTCAGAGCATCTCCATCTGGATGGAATTGCCATGCTGGCATTCCTTCTATGATTTCACTTCCAAAGAGTTTTATCAGTTATGATAAGATGGAAAACAATCCCACCCTACTCACAGATGTACACACTCCTGAAGTTTGTGCATATATTATTATCTTATAAAGCAAATGGGGCTTAGCAGGCAGATTTCAATTAAGCATTTTAATATGAACAGTTAATCCTAGATTATACAAAACAGCCAACATAATCAAAGAACCCAAATATGAGAGAGGCAGGAGAACAGGGTCAGAAAAACAAACACAGCATGTACTCACTCATAAGTGGTTATTAGACACAAGATAACCAGGCTACAATCCACAATCCCAGAGAACCTAGGTAAAAAGGAGAACCCTAAGAGGGACATATATGGCAGTCTCCAGGAAAAGGAAATAGTTAAGATCTCCTGGATAAACTGAGAGACGGGTAGAAGTGAGGGGATGGGAACATTGGGGCTCCAGATAGTCAAGTTGTGGGGGTTGGGGTGGGCAGAGAGTGAGAGCAATGAAGGAGACATCTTGATAGGAGGAACTGTTATAGGGTTAGGGAGAAACCAGGTGCTAGGGAAATTCCCAGGAATCCACAAGGATGACCCCAGCTAAGACTCCTAGCAATAGTGGAGAGGGTGTCTGAACTGGCCTGCCCTGTACTCAGATTGATGACTACCTTAGTTGTCATCATAGAACCTTCATCCAGTAACTGAAGGAGGCAGATATAGAGATCCACAGCCAAGCTTTGGGGTGAGTTTCTGGAGTTCAGATGAAGAGAGGGAGAAGGAATCATATGAGCAAGTGGGGTCAAGACCGTGATGGGGAAACCCACAGAAACTGTTGACCTGATCTAGTGGGAGCTCACGGAGTCTGGACTGATAGCTGGGGAGCCTGCATGAGACTGAACTAGGCTAAATGTGGGTGACAGTGGCTTGATCTCTTTGTGGGGCCTTTGACAGTGGAACCAGGACTTATGCTGGGAGCATGAACTGGCTTTTTGGAACCCATTCCCTATTGTGGGATACCTTGTCCAGCCTTGATACAATAGGGAGGGGCTCGGTCTTGCCTCAACTTGGTATGCTGGACAGTTGTCTCCCTATGAGAGGCCCTATAGAGTGGATGGGGGCTGAGATGGTTGAGTTGGAGAAGGGGAGGTAGGGGCACCTGGGCCAGGATGTAAAATGAAATATATATATCAGTAAAAAAAGAAAAAAACCTTAATGACCATTGAATAGTGGAGAAGTAACATGAAGTAGCCCTGCTAGAAATTTCTGATTTAGTTTTTCGAATCTGTAATAAATACCGGGAAGGAAGGGTTTTTTGTCTTTGGCTTATGTGTAACATGTGACTTTTGTTTTGCTTAAAAACTATAACATTCTTGCTTTCAGAGGAGAGGATAACTGTCCACTCATTCAGGCTGTAGGCAACTTTACTTTAAAATTATCTCTGTGGCACATACATTACATTGAGCAATCGACTAATAACTCACTTTAAGAAAAGACTAGAAGTTGACATGTTAAGCCTTTAGAGTTATTTGGGTGTATATTGAATATTAAAATCAAAAGCCCATTAAATGCTTTGAATTCCTAAGCTTATTCTATGCAGGGCTTGATTTATGTATCAAACAGCTTACATAAATTTGTGGTTTGAAAAGAAATGTAGCTTTAGCTACCCAGACAAGTGACTAATTACCCTGGACAGCAATTACATGAATAGACATCACCCTCTAATTAAATTTTAGATGTAATATCTAAAACACTAATGTCAGTTTAGAAAATACAATGGAAATCTAAATCTTTCAGCATCATTACATAAAGGGTTGTAAATATGAAACACAATGTTTCATTTTAGCACTCATTTCATAATTCTCTAAATGTCTTCCTTTATCTCAAAAATTTTCATTTTGATAATGATGGAATAGAATGGCTTTGAAAACATGAAATCAACACACTGAATGCTGAAAGGATAATAGATATGGTTGCTCTAAAACAAGAGCTAGTGTCTTTGAAGACAACCAAGGGGCTTAGGATTAATACTCAGTGTGTGATATATGCATTTCCTTTTATAAATAAAACTTGCATTTAATGACAAATAGTCCGGCTAAGAGTTTTTGCCTTAAAAACCCCATTCATCCTCCTCCCCTTGCCAGAAAAGGTGGAGGGTATGCCCTTATTGCTGAAGACACCATACACTTCAGACACAAGGTCTAGAGGACCCTAGTTGGACCTAAAAGCTTCCTCCTGGAAGACTAGCATTCATGATACCAGAAGTGCTATACAAGCTTCCAAAGGAGATAAGTAACCAACAATTCTACCCAGCTATGACAATAAATGATGGAACTATACTATAATTTTTAAAAATAATTTAAATGTTATGTTCCACACTCAACAAATGTACCTAAATATTGTGTCTCAATAAAAGAATTTAAAATCAAATAAAATAATACTTAAAATGCAACAAAATTCTACCAAAGGAAAAATAAATTCACAATAAAAAGGCAGAGGTTGTGAAATTAAGCTACTTCAATTCAATAATCATCTTTTCCTCCTTGCTGTCTAACCTTGAGAAAAATACCTTCTTTAATCTTAGTTTCCTTGTCTATAAAGTGCTTTTGATAACAGTCATGCATGGATAACAGTCCTTTTCCCATATGACTGTTTTGAGCTTAGAAGTTACTAAATAATTGTAGGCTCTCGATTTTTTTTCACGAAATTCATGCTCAGTGATGTACTAATTTTATTAATTCTATGTCATAACTGATATATTTATAACAAGAATGAAGACTCAATGCCCTACATATTTTGCGGCTAGCCATGAGCATGTTAATATAGAATACGTGGTGATCAAGGATGAGACAGTAACATGAGCCTTCTTTTGTCACTATGCCTTTTTGAAGAAAATTGTTTGCCATTCTTTCTAGTTTCCCAGTAAGCACTTCATATATGGCAGCGATCATCAGATCACTTAGTATAGAACTATCTTATACACCAGAGATGTAAATGGTCCTAACTTCCCCAGGGTATATATAACTTTTATACTGGAGGACTGATAGACTTGTCCCATGGGCTGCATATGACCACAAATTTCTAAGCTCACCTAAAATATTATGAGACTGTGTTACAATTTTAATTACAACTTGATTATGTAATTCTTGAGCTCACATGACAATGATGTCATGTGCAGGGTCAAAAGGCTGTACATACCTGGAAAGCTGTGCATTTACTTGTTCATAAAAGAACCAAGTTAGATTCTGCATACCATA
This sequence comes from Microtus oregoni, assembly GCF_018167655.1. Classification (NCBI taxonomy): domain Eukaryota; kingdom Metazoa; phylum Chordata; class Mammalia; order Rodentia; family Cricetidae; genus Microtus; species Microtus oregoni. The sequence goes on along the minus strand of NW_024543828.1, from coordinate 7,841,192 downwards.
TTTTTACTGGTAAGGAGAATACTGTTCCAGGAAGCTATTAATTTCATCCAGACAAAATGACCTATCATTTCCAAACATGGGCCCAATAATGCTCCTTAGAAAATTATATTTCTGTTACTAAAGCACTGCTTCATCCAGAAGGGAAATTGCCCATTCATACAGTCAGGCGAGGATGAATAAAACATGCAGGATGTGAAATACACAAGGTATGATGTCCCATTTAATTCCCTTCCACTATGTCAGCACATTCTGCAAGATAACTTTCCTAGACTGCTGGGGGGAGGGGTTGCTATGAAACACTTGAAAGAGTGGGGAGATTAGGAAGTTTGTTGCTCCACAGCATGTTGACTTAGACATATCCAAGAACAGGATTTTTGTGAAAGTAGAAGTTCCCCTGTTTCTCAAAAATGTGTAAGATTGATTCAGTTGAAGACAGTGACTCCAATTAAAACTGTTGGGGTTTGAGCACATTCAGAGAGTCTCCGAATTGAGCCAACTCCTCTCAGCATATCAGCTATTTCATGAGAGGCCAGCACTGATCAGTTTGTTGTCATTGTTGTTGTCCTTGTTCTTGTTTTGCCAACTCGGTATCATCGGGAAAGAAGGAATGTTAACTGAAGGATTGTCTCCATTATATTGACTGTAGGTAAATCTATGGGACATTTTCTTGTTTAACAATTGATGTTTTGGCATCCATCCCACTATGGGCACTGCCATTCTGGGAATGTGGTCCTGAGAGGCATAAGAAAGTAAGGTGAGCAAATCAGGGGAGAAATGAAATAAGGAGTATTACTCAGTTTCTCTTTCCAGGTTCCTACTCAGAATTCCATTCATGGTGAAATGTAAGCTCTAAGATGAAATAAACCCTTTCATCTCCAAGCTCATTCATTTTTTTTCATGGAATTTGTCGTATAGAAAGCAAATTAGGACTGGGTCATTCTTCATGTAAATTATAATCTATATTTACAAATCTTCTATGTAGTATAAATAAGACAATGCATGACTCCTCTAATTCCCTTTATTTGAAAAGCTAAGGACTAACTAATAAAGCAGAAAAATCCATTGCCCTATGATAACAAAATGATATCATCATTGCTAAGTTTTGTGATTATTTACTGAATACTTATTTTGTAACATTGCATGCAAGCCAGAGAGAGGGTACTGTGACCTCAATACATTCCCAGATATACCATCTTGGACAAGTCACATTATTCTTCAGTTCCTCTATGGATTCATTGCTAAAAGTATGTCTGTGGCAACTATTTGACCTCACCTCACAGGTTCAAACACACACATACACACACACACACACACACACACACACACACACACACACACAAAGAGAGAAAGAGAAAGAGAAATGTGGGGACGTCAAGAGTGAAGCCAATTATTTGCCACTATGTGTTTCTGGATGAACCTGGACTGTCTTTGAGAGACTCCTAACAGTATTTAGTACTTCACATGAGGACTAAATTTGCCAACTACTTCCTAATTGGTACAGTGCACCCTTAGAAGAAGAAAACTTACTGAGCACCGAGACATGGTTTCCTGCTTGGTTGCTTTAAACAAGAGCATTATTCATTCCAAGCACTCTGGATTCTTTTTTTTAACATATATTGAAGTAGCTGAAATAATTTTATTATTTGAATGTAATGAAATAATGAAATAAATCATATCATAATTCAAAATGACATATGTAATTGCTTTATGTATATACAGAATTATCAACTACAAATATTTGCACTGATGCTGCATTCAAACAAGTCCACAGGACCTATTCCACCATCTATTCCTCAAAGAATATTGATTCATAAGAATATTGCTCATAGGAGACTGGACATTTTTAAAATGTTAGCTTAGGCACTTCACACTAATTGCAAACCATTAATAAATTTAGAAAACAACATAATGGCAGTGTAAGTGTTTTTCTTGTTATCAGAAGTTTGAGCCATGGAAATTCAAAAGATTCTTATAACTTGGTTTGATTCTCACTTCTACCAGTCACTAAATTTGTGAGTTTAAATAAGCTGTTTAAAATTGTCGTGCTTCCTTGTCTTTATCCATGATATGTAGCACCTGTTTAACAGCACATTCTTTCAAGGATTAAGGCAAATAGCGTGCAAAGAGCTTAGCACAATGGCTGTCCCACAGTATAGATTTAGCAATTTTCCACTATTGCTATTGTTATTTTCTGTTAAATATGGATAAAAGTACTTAATTTTGTTGTGAGAATGTCATGTGGGGAAAATTTAATGATACTTCCAAATGCATAGCATTTTAAATGCAATGTCTAAGTCAGAAGATACTCTAAAAGCCCACTTATCTGTACCTTTCTTAGTCAGTGTCAATCCCAAACGTTGCATCTTTGTAAAATCCTTAAAGTAGACAGAATTCCCGGAGCATATAACCTGTGAGTTCTCCCTTCTGGTAGACATATACTGTTATAAATGCTATCCAGCCACACATCACATAACCCTGAGGTCAAGAAGCTCTTTTTATTTTGATAAGGTTGATGTTCAATCCCCTTTTAAGATTTAGGATAAGTAAGAAGATAACAACTTAAAAATAATCTGCATCTGTTTTATATCCAGTATACATAAAAGAAGATGTCTGTAGTATTGAGTAGAATCAATTATAAGGTATATCAAAGTCCATGGTGACTAAGTAAAAATACATATTTATCAAGAATGCTATGCTTGACAAGGACCTTAAAATGTGTATCTATTTAAATTTGTGGTCAATTTTTTTTGTATTTACTTTTTCTAATAGCAAAAGCTAAAAGCAATAAAATGTTTAGTGCTGAGGAACTGGAGATTGATTAAATGATGTATAATTCAGTTGAATGATATGTAAATATGATATGTTTTCAGCAAAATTAAATCACTTAGAAATATTCGCAGCCAGGCGGTGGTGGCACACGCCTTTAATCCCAGCACCCAGGAGGCAAAGGCAGATGGATCTCTGTGAGTTTGAGGCCAGCCTGGTCTACAAAAGCTAGTTCCAGGACAGGCTCCAAAGCTACAGAGAAACCCTGTCTCAAAAAAGAAAAAGGAAAAGAAAAAGAAAAGAAAAAAATTCTCACACTAGGACACCAAATATTGGGCCTTCAGGATGACTCAGCAGTTTATAAAGGTACTTGCCTCCAAGCCTGATGACTTGAGTTCAATTTCTAGAACCCATAAATAAGTGGGTTGTCTTCTGACAGCTACATGTGTGTCATGGCACATTCAAGCATACATACATACAAATTGATGAATGAATAAAGTTGTTAAAAGGTTAAGTGCTAAAACCAGTGAACAATGAATAAAACATGCTATTAGAAAAATCTGCCTATTCATCAAGGGTTAAGACTTGGAGAAGATAAATCAACCACAATGGAAACATATAAGTAAAGCGATTCTGTATCCATTTTATCCTTGTTTTCATTATTACTCCGTTTTCTTTTCAACTTTCCTCTGATGACAGCACATGAAGACAAAAGCTAGTAGCGGGAAAGTGTACAGAAAATCCAGGTTCAAATTCATGTGTTGCCACTTCCTGTCTGGGACCACGTTTAGAACAAGAAATTATTTAGACTTTCATTTTTATATGAAATGGAAAATAATAGTCACCTCTAAAAATTTTACAGACTATTCAATGCAGGCATAAGAATAAGCCACGTACTGGAACTTTAACTGGACTTAAAAAGTTTGTGATTATTATGCAATACTAATTCTGATTATTTTCATAATCAGAAAGATAATGTTATTTTAGAGACCGCTATTGGCCAGAGACTCCAGGTACTTTGTTTGCCTGGAAGCTTGCTGGATAGTAAACTATGAACAATGGAAAGAAAATAATTAACTAAAAATCATATTTAAAACACAGGATATAAAACTTGTCCTAGACGTAAAAAGAGTTGCACTCTAATATTCAGATAGGGAAAACAAAAGCAGACAAATACGTTCCATCTGGGCATATAGTTGGCAAAATTAGAGACTTGTCTAGCACCATGGTAAATGGACTCTGCCTCTTACCAGTGGTCCTTTCCAAATAAGATGTATCAGATCATACTGTACAGGACTATCAGCTTCCATATGCAAACTTGAGGTATTAAAGAACACTGGGCAAGAGACAGATTGAACCATATAGCAAATGGTTCATTAATCATACTCCAACACCCCAGACAGTTACAATTATTCAAACATTTTCCAAGATGAAATCAGTTCAGATAAGAAAGCTCAGAGTCCTTTTGAAACCCCAATATCATAATTCAGTGTCAAGACAAGAACCCAGAGATAGATGGAGTTTTAAACATATGAAAAAATTCAAACAATTGATCAAACTGTTATATGTAGAGCAAACAACATTCATTCAATGCAGACCAAGGGCATACGAAGATAAATGACAGAAGGAAACTATCTAGAGTAGGATAACAGTGTGAAACGAGAGTCTGCTGATTTGCCAAAATATTGGCAATGACTCAATGTGAGTAAAACCTACACTGTGCACAGTTACCAAAAAAATTTATGTAGGAATCATGGGTAGGGAAGTCACATTCCTCCTTGTTTCATTAGTCATGGACAATCTGAATATTCTCAACAACTTCAAAAATGTCCTTGTGGTATAGTGTGGTGGTACCCACCTGGAAGAAGAACAAGGGAATCTTTGTGAGTTTGAGAGCAATCTGGTGATATGGGATGTCCTCTATATGTGTTGCCTTATTGGTTGATGAATAAAGCTGTTTGGGCCAATGGTTTAGCAGAGTGAGGCCAGGTGGAAATCCTAACAGAGATAAAAAGAGAGAGTGGGTAGAGTAAAAGAGACACCATGTAGCTGCCAAAGGAGAAGGGCATGCTGGAACATTAGGAATCATACTGGTAGGCGCAGACTCATAGCAATACACAAATTGATAGAAATTGGTTAATTTGGGATATAAGAGTTAGCTAGGAATACAGTAGAGTTATTATTCAAACAGTGTTATAATTAATATAGTTTCTTTGTGATTATTTGCATCTGGATAGCCAAGAAATGAGCAGTCTCTACCTACTTCCTGGTATACATAGTAAATTTCAGGACAGTTAGGGATACATACTCTGTCTCATTTTTAAAAGTTCATGAGAAGATAACAATTGCTCCCTGTCCATCCCGCTAGGTACAGAGGTAGAGCACATTTTCTAGGTACCATTGCAGCTTGACGCTATCACATAACTGATCACTGGCTAATGGAAAGAGAGAACTCACTATAACCTTCCAGGATAGTCCATCCAAACCTATAGCAGTCAACAGCACCCATCATCCCTTAACATAAGTTACATTGTAATGGGGAAGTAATTCTTTTCTGTGTTCAGCAACTAAGTATTTTGAAAGTTGCACATTACAGCAGTTAGCCTACTCTGATTATGTAATTTATCATATATTATTTCTTTAATCCTTTTATGAGCACCACTATTACATTCCAAAGGTACATCTTCTTTTTAAGAAAATATTTTCTTTATTGTTTATGAGTATTCTGCCTGCATTTATGTATATGTGCACCACAGGCAGTCCTAGTATGCACAGAAGCCAAAAAATGCTGCCAGAGGACCTGGAGTTAAAGCTGGTTGTGAGGTACCTTGTGGGTGCTGGGAACCAAAGCGAGGTCTTCTACAAGAACAACAAGTGCTCTTATAATTGAGCCATCTCTCCACCCCCTAAAGTTAATCCCCTAAATATGCTATCAACTCTCTTTAAAAGACATTTCTTCTTGGCATACTATTAGTGAATATACAGTGCAAGAAATAATGACAAGGTAACTAAATAATACAAGGAACACACTAAAGATCATTCACTATCATCATCTACCATTGCAGGAAAACCAAGGTTGACATTTTGGTACAAACCCTACAAATAACTTTTAGGGGGTGCTTGCATAGCCATGTATTTAAAAACTGAAGAGCAACAAATGCTCTTATCACCAAACCCTCTCTCCACAATATATATATATTGCAGTGAATACGGGCAAGCATTCACCTCCGACGGTAATGCAGAGTGCTCTCCTTTACATTAGTGTCTTTGCATCACTTTCTAGGGCAGGTATTTGAGTTTCGTGTCTATCTTCTCAAGGATTTTTAAAACTGAAACCAAATATATATGTATACATACATATATATATATATATATATATATACATACACATATATGTATGTATGTGTATGTTTTAGCATGCAAATTCCATGACAGACATGAAGGTGTCAGAGGAGTTAGTTACTTATTATCTTCTATCATGTGGGTCCTGGAAATTGAACTCTGTATTCAGGCTTGGCAGCAAGCACCTTTACTCATTGAACTATCTCACCAGGCCCAAATACATTTTAAAAATTGATTCCTTGTAAAGCAATTATGTCAAGTAAATAGGGATAATTGAATTACACAATAAATTTTTTAGGCGAACTGACTAGTCTTTGAGGGAAAATGTGATCACCTACCTATCTCATTAACTGTATCAAAATAAATTCTAGATGGAAAAAATGATGTTATTTCTTTAGTAATACAAAACCACCAAAAAAAAATAACAGGAAAGACTTACTTTCCACATTCTCAGAAATAAGCCTGAGGCATGGCCACAGAGTCATTAAAAGGAAACAATGATGAGTACCTAGGGTGAATGTTAAATTTCTTAATGTACCAATGTCCTATGCATCACATGAACAAAGATAGCTAAAATAATCAAAATACATGGCAAAGAATCTAAATTCTCAACATACAAAGAATTTTTTCACAGAAGTAAATAATTTGAATTATCTGTAAGATACATGGACAATGAATACATAAGAGTATATATTTATATGCATATACATATAAAACATGAATTACTTTTAAATATTGATGGAGGAAGGTCATTGGCTAATAAAGGAACTGCCTTGGCCCATTTTATTGGTTAGAAGATAGGTGGGAGGTGTAAACAGAACAGAACACTGGGAGGAAGAAGAAGTGAGGTCAGACTCGACAGCTCTCCTCTCGGGAGCAGATGCCTGAGAGAGACACCATGCCCCGCTCCCGGGATAAAGCTCTGACCCAGGATGGACTAGGCTAGAATCTCCCCGGTAAGCGCACCTTGGGGTGCTACACACAGATGATTAGAAATGGGCTAAATTAATATGTGAGAATTAGCCTAGAAGAGAATGGGCCAAGCAGTGTTTAAATGAATACAGTTTGTGTGTTGTTATTTCGGGCATAAGCTAGCCGTGCAGGTGGCTGGGGTGCTGGGGACGCAGCCCCGCCACCCTTAATACTACAAAATATTGGGCAAGATAATCAATTGATTCATGGGGGGAAAGGTACAATAATAAATCAAAATGAATTAACATTTCCCAATTGATAAAACCACAAGGTGTTAGTCCAGGATGTGATGAGCTATCCTTGTTCATTGTTGATAAGTAAATCAATACAATCTCTTTGAAGAACAAAAGAACAATTTTATCATATTTACCAAACTTGAAAATGTTTAAATGTGATATGATAATTCTAGTAATAGTCATTTATTCTGTGACTGTTTGCATAAATTAAGGGCTATCCATATGTTTCAATATACCAAAGTCATTAAAAATAACAAGTAGTGCCTGGTATGGTGGCACATGTCTATAGTCCTAACACTTGAAAGTCAGAGGCAGACAGACCATGAATTTGAGACCAGCCTGGGCTATTTAGTAAAATCTTCTTTCAAAACTAACAAGCAAAAATAATGAGAGGAAAAAAAAAACAATTCATAGGGAAAATGGCCATGATACATATTAAATGAGTTTAAAAAAAACAATGTAGTCCATGGAAAATAGCAGGATAATGAACATTATGCAAACATGCTTGGATAGAATATTTCTTGAAAGCTGGGCTGTGGTAGCACACACCTTTAATCTCAGCACTCGGGAGGCAGAGGCAAATGGATCTCTGTGAGTGCAAAGTCAGCCTGTTCTACAGAGCAAGTTCCAGGATGGCCAGAGCTGCTACATAGAGAAACCCTGTCTTGAAAAAAACAAAAAAGAAAAAATTGCCATGGTTACTTCTAAAATAATGAGTTGAGAGTTAGGGTGGTAGAAAACAGCAACTTGCTCTTTAGTGTAATAACCTTTGGAAGCTCTCCTTTTTTTTCCCTTTGGGCACATACTTTTCAAACAGAAAGTAAGAAACGATTCAATTTTTTGAAATCTCTGGGATGCACTAATTCTTTCAGGGGCTAGAATTTCCACGTAAGCAGCCAGAGAACAGAATGCATGGGTTTTTCAGAGAAAAAACTCGAGTACAAGATTGCTCCATCTCAGTGTGCCAATTTATCCAAATTCTTATGTAGCACGGATTGCACATTATTAAATTTCAGCAATGATTACTGCAATGCTGAAACTGAAAGCAGCCAACTTTCTAAATTATGACTACAGGTAAGGGAAAGACAGTTAATAGATGCTGGATTATATACATGGCATGCACTTTCTCATTTAATCTTCATGGCAAATGTGTGACACAGAAGTTATCTCCTGCACAAATGAGGAAACGGACTCATAGGGAAGAATGAATTTGCTCAGGGTGACAAGGCTGATGCCTCTGAGAGAGCATAGCGATAACTGTCTGTGTTATTCCTCAAAGGTCCGTGCCTTTCTTGCCAGGTCAGGCAATATCTAATGAAGTCGAGTAATATACAGCCCCTGTGCTCTCCAACTCTATTCTGAAGCACAGCATTCTTCTCTGTCTCAAATGACATTAAGCTCACAATTAAAAGATGGATTCTAATTTTTATTCATGTCAGATTGCTTATCCATAAAATGAGACCCATGAATGAGCCCGCCTGTTACCAAGATTCAGAATTATATCTAAATTGTCTGGCTCATCATGGATACTCAACAAATTTTGGCTACAAACACTATTAATCAGCTAAAATTAAGCTTCCATGGGCAACAGTGGGATTCTGTTCTAGGTGATGGAAATTTCTGGAGTAGGATAGTGGAGGATGCAAGAATATAAATTTGTGAGCTAGATTGTCCTCTGTCAGAATTCTGACACCATGTTGTTCTGACTATATGACCCGTTATATATCATCTAACCTTGGCTTTCATTTCCTCCTGTCCTGGTTTGTCATACACACTATGACCCAAACCAGGCTGAGGATGGAGAAAAAGGCTTGTCTGGTTTACAGTCCATCCTTGAGAGAAGCCAAGGCAAGAACTCAAGGCAGAAACTTGGATTTGGCAATTGAAGCTGGAAACATTAAAAACCACTGTTTTTTGGCTTGTTTCCAGGGTCATATTCAGCTACCTTCATTATACAACTATCTGACTACCAATGGCACCCACCTCTAGTGGGATGAGCACTCCTGCATCAATTACCAATCAAAAAATAACCCCATAGACGTGCCCATAAACCAGTCTGATGAAGATAATCACTCAACTGAGGTTAGCTTTCTTCAAGTATGTCAAGTTGATAACTTAAGATAACTGTGACATTTCCCATGTATAAAGAATATGTTTTGAAGATTTATCTATCATCATATCTTAAAGACTTATAAGGATGCAATGAAATAATTCACATGGTATTTTTAGCACACACATGGCATGTATTAATTATTCAATTAATATTATCTTCCATTTTTATTCATACACTCTTCCTGCATTTAAATGTATCCAAACTCAAAGACTCTGGTTTGGGATATTCAAGTACAGACAGACTCATAATAAAGAAAGAGTAAAAGCTTTTCAATAAGCATCCCTTTTTCCTCTCAAAAATCCTCTTTGGTATGAATTAATTTCTACTTCTCTTATTATCCTTTTCCTGTATCCATTATGTCTCAGTGTGGTGGTTTGAGAGAAAATGGCCACCAAAGGGAGTGGCACTATTAGGAGGTGTGGCCTTGTTGGAAGAAGTAGTCGCTGGAGGCAGGCTTTGAGGTCTCCTTTGCTCAAGGTTCCCTCAGTGTGACTGTCAGTTGACTTCCTGTTGCCTGCAAGATGTAGCGCTCTCAGCTCCAACACAATGTCTGCCTGCTGACTGCCATGTTCCCCTTCATGATGATAATGGATTGAACCTCTGAAACTGTAAGCAAGCCTCCCTAAACTAAATGTTTTATTTATAAGAGTTGATATGGCCATGATGTCTTTTCACAGCAATAAAAATCCTAAGTAAGATACTTAGTTACTCGGTATAACCGAGGTTGATTATATATTAAAAAAGCATCTGACTGGGGAGCTTCCTTACAGTTTCAGAGGGTCAGTCCAAGGTCATCATGGTATAAAGCATGTCAGCAGGAAGGTAGGCATGGTGTTGGTGCAATAGTTCACATTTTATCCACAATCATAAAGCATGAAGAGAATTAGACTGGACCTGGTTTGGGATTTTTAAATATAAAAGTCTATTCCAATATGAGCTTATGAGGGCTATTCCCATTAAAACCACAACATGCTCCAAGAAAGAACAAATTGGTTTTGACCTAGGATTTTTACAACATCCTCTTTTTTATAATCCTGCTACATCATATGTGAGAACTCAAATGCCTTAGTTAGGCTAGATGTATGAATTACATTATAAACTGATGCATTTTGAGATTGAGAGGGAAAATATTAATGAGTTCACTGAAACAACAAGAATAAACCAAGACTCTCCAAGAGAAACTAAGAGCTCTATGTAACTCCATGCCTGATACAATGAAAAAGAGCATTGGTTCAGAGAAAGCCTGGATCTACCTGGCATTAGTTCTATGACCAGGGACAATGTCTGCAGAAAGTAGGCAATTAGCAAATGACTATTATTTATGCACCTTTACTACCTAATAAGTTCTGAGCTTCTTGAAGCAGGCAGACCAGATTTAAATTACTTTTATAATTCCCCAGTTCTTTGCTTACATGATACTTGAAAACTTTTAAGTTCTTGGGGAACTGCTGAGGAAGTGACACTTGTTACCATCTCCAAGGAAAGTGTCCTGCTGCAGAGCAGATAGAGAGCACAGAGCATGGAAATGCCTGCATCTGTGCAGCCATCAACTCACTCTAGGATCTCAGCACACTCTGAGCTTTGGAGTCTCCAAGGAAGGGATGATTTACACAGGCAGTAGATGGTGAAATCCATAACTCCAAAAGAAGAGATAGAACACAATCATGCTTCACTGGGGCTCAGCACCTATGCCTCTCATGCTTCAAACAAAGGACCCTATACCCTTCCTGCCTGCCACAGATAGAAACAGCACCATTGCTCAGGTGCCATATGCTGTAGCACACATATAGACTAAAACAAGGAAAAATATCCCCACATAAAAAGATGCCAGAAAGCACTTTAATGTGTCACTATGGTAGTAAAATTTGGCCATCATTTCTTGAGTGTTTACATGGACACAGGCTGTGCAGAGTCCATGACCAAAACAGAAAATGATACAGTCCCATTCCTTTACAGTGGGGGTTATAAAACTGCACACCCGAGACTGACATTCCAAAGAGTGTTTACTGAATAGAAATGGTGAGAATTGATCTATCTTCTTTTTGTGATTATAATTTTTTTATTAAGAAAAGAAGAAAAAAAACATAAACAAAAAACAAGTTTCCACCTCCTCCCAGCCTCCCATTTCCCTCCCCCTCCTCCCACCCTTCTCCCCCTCCTCCCACCCTTCTCCCCATCCCCCCCACTCCTCTCTCCCTCCCTCTCCAGTCCACAGAGCAGTCCGGGTTCCCTGCCCTGTGGTAAGTCCTAGGTCCTCCCCCCTCCGTCCATATCTAGGAAGGTGAACATCCAAACTGGCTAGGCTTCCACAAAGCCAGCACATTAAGTAGGATCAAAACCCCGTGCCATTGTCCTTGGCGTCTCATCAGCCCTCATTGTTCGCCATGTTCAGAGAGTCCGGTTTTATCCCATGCTTTTTCGGTCACAGTCCAGCTGGCCTTGGTGAGCTCCCAGTAGATCAGCTCCACTGTCTCAGTGGGTGGGTGCACGCCTCGTGGTCCCGACTTCTTTGCTCATGTTCTCCCTCCTTCTGCTCCTCATTGGGACCTTGGGAGCTCAGTCCAGTGCTCATGTGTGGGTCTCTGTCTCTATCTCTATCCATCACCAGATGAAGGTTCTTTTTTTTTTTTTTTTTGTTTTTTTGTTTTTTTTTGGTTTTTCGAGACAGGGTTTCTCTGTGGCTTTGGAGCCTGTCCTGGAACTAGCTCTGTAGACCAGGCTGGTCTCGAACTCACAGAGATCCGCCTGCCTCTGCCTCCCGAGTGCTGGGATTAAAGGCGTGCGCCACCATCACCCGGCCAGATGAAGGTTCTATGATGATATGCAAGATATTCGTCAGTATTGCTCTAGGATCCTGAGTGAGGTGTCCCAGACCCAAAAAGATGAACATGGAATGTACTCGCTCATAATTGGTTTCTAGCCATAAATAAGGGCCACGGAGTCTACAATAGGTGAACCTAAAGAAGCTAAGTAAGAAGGTGAACCCAAGGAAAAACATATAGTTATCCTCTTGGCTAAGGGAAGTAGACCAAATTGCCGGGGAGAAAATTAGGATCTTGGGGGTGGGGTGGGATGGGGGTAAGGGGAGATGGGGAGAGAAAAGGTAGAAGGGAAGGAGGGGGGACTTGGGGAATCAGGAGAATTGGGATAAAGGAAAGGTGGATAGGGGAGCACGGAACCACAATTCTTAGTTAAGGGAACCACTTTAGGGTGAGCAAGAGATTTGACCCTAGAGGGGCTCCCAAGTGCCCAACATGAGGTTCCCAGTTAGTTCCTTGGGCAGCTGATCTATCTTTTTTTTTTGTTTGTGTAACATCTATATAGCTAACTGGATATAAAGACCTATGAGAGAAAGGAGCCATTGCCACCAAGTACACATAGAAAATAAAGTTCAGCTCAAAGGAACTCATGATAATCTATTTATTGATACATTAATTTCAATGTTTGACTATTTGTTAAATGCTAAGTACAAGGCATCAGATACAATGGTACATAATGGCCTAACCATTGTCCTCAAGAAGTCCAGTGACTCTTTTAAATGACATTTATTTTATTGTGTGCTTTATATATATGTCTGTGTTTGTGTGTGTGTGTCTCTGCACAGGCACATGTGCAGATTGGATGACAACGTAGAGGAAACAGTTTGCTACTTCCGCTCAGTTAATCAGGCTTGGCATCAGTTGCTTTTACCTACCGAGCCAGCGCAACAGTGTTTATGGAAAGTGTAGGCAAGAAAACTCTTTATCACAGCAGATTGTAAAAAGTGTTCTGATAGAAGTAGACTCAAAAGTAGTACTCATACCCAGACCTAAAGAACAAGATCTCATTCTACAATGTTAGAATTTTAAAGCTAGAAAAGATCCCAGAGAGCGCTTTAATATGTCACCATGGTAATAAAATTTGGTCATAATTTCTTTTTTAATATTAAAGAAAAATGCAAACACAATTTAACCATACTTTATTTGACTGAATATTATTCACACAGCTTGCACATTTCAAATCCCATGAAATCTCTCTCCAAAAGGTCAATAGGAGCAACACCCCAGTCATTAAACAGCAGTCCAATATTCTTGAGATACACGTGATATTTCATAGATACTCAACTCATATGTGACATAACTATAACTTACGATTATGTTTTTACAAACCTGAAAGTCCTAGGATATTATAGCACTCATCCTAGTGATGTAGAGATGTGCTGAAAAGTAACCTCGACATCACTAGGAGGATTTGAAATTTTTAAATGAGTTCTCTTGGTGTACTGAGCAGCCAAGGTGTTTATTAGTTACACTGTATTTTGGCTAATCAGTGTAATGTTAACAAATTTTAGCTAATTGCTTTGAGTTGGTCATCATTTCTTGAGTGTTTACTATGCACCAGGCCGGAGGTTGAGATTTCCTTGGCCTTTACTTCACAACAGTCCTTTGAAACAAGTATAATGTTTGCCATTGCTTTACAGATAAGGAAAATGAAAACCAAAGGATTAGGTGACATTCTTTTTAAATTTTTTTCTGAATGGTATCAGAATTTTTTTAAAGAAATACCAGTTCACTGTATTATTAATATCCCCTAGGATGTATTGAAATAAGCCAGTTTTGCATAATTTTGCCTTAGATAAAATTAATAGTTTTCTTGGAATATAAACCTAATTCTATCTTCTGTTGAGCTTCCAAATTAAGTAAAAACATTGCAATGTACTTACTATTTTTATAGAAAAATAATTTTATATAATATACTCTGCTCATACTTATGCCTCCCCAACTCTAACCTCATACAACTCACCATCCCACTCACCAACATATGCATTTTTTTCTCCCTCTAATTGGAAAACAAATAGGCAAATAAAAAAGAAACAAACAGAACAAAGGGGGAAATGACACAAACACACACACATAAAAGAAAAACCCACAAAATAGGAAACCAAAACATACAAGCAAAAGACAGTAATAAAAATGTTCAAACAAAGCAATATGAGACAAAAAAATCTTTTAAAAGTGGCATTTGTCTATCTAGGGCATGAATCCTACTCTTAAGCGTGGTTAATACACCCAGTGAGAGCCCACTGGAGAAAACTAATTTTTTCTTTGCAAGCTGGGATCAGTTGCAGACAGTAAGTTCCTATGTGTCTAAACTTGAGTTCTATCTTATGAAATAGGCCTTAAAGATAATCAGAGAATGGTTTGTGACTCCCTCAATGTTTGTACCACTATTGTACTAATGTATTTTGCAGGAAGATTACAAGTGTAGATTACAGGGTTTGTAGCTGGGTTGATGGTTACCTTTCTCCTTCGGTAGTGTGAAGAGTTCCTTCCAATACCATTAACACTTCAGTAGGGATGAAGGTTCTAGTGAGGCATCAGCTCAACTTCTCTATGTTCAATAGGATATCTAAGTGTTGCCTTCAGCAATGGAGCCTTACCATCAGTTGGCTGAAGGCAATCAATAGCCTTGCCAAAAGCCTGAGTTGTCTGGGGATTTCGATGTGGTCCCTTTGGCCAACAACTCAATTAGATGTAGAACATTCCTAGCACTGGGTGTTTTGTTTGATGGCAAAAGATGTCTAGTAGGGCATTGTCTCCCCCATTATTAGGTGATTTTATTTACATTTATTTTATATAGATGCATATTTTATGAAACTTCTGCACTAGTAGGTTTTCATATTGCTCCTCAAATACTCATTAATTTTAGTTGACCCTTCCCATATTCCCTCCCTTATTTTTTCTCTTGCATCTTCCTCCCCATTCAATCCTCACATTCCAGTCTGCCTTCTGTCTCTCCATAACTATATATTCTATTTCCCCTTTATTGAGAAATCCTCTCATGCCCCAGTCCCTTACTCTTGGCTAATATCTGTGGTTATATGCCCTGTAGCACAGTTATCAGAGGCTCAGAGGCTTAAAAGCTAACATCTGAATAGAAGAGAAAAACATACACTATTTTTTCTTTGTGAATCTGAGTTTTCTCAGCCAGCATATTTTTTTCTAGCTCCATCAATTTACCTAAAAATCTCATAATTTCTTTTCTTTTAACCACTGAAAAAATCTACTGTATTAATGTACCATATTTTCATTATGTATTCCTCAGTTGAAGGACATGTGGGCTGTTTCCACTTTCTGGCTGCTATGAAGAGGGGAGCAATGAGCGTGGTTCAGCAAATATCTCTGTGGTATGATGAAGGATCCTTTGGGTATATACCCAAGAGTTGTATAGCTAGAATTTTTAGATAAATCAATTCTCATCTTCCTGAGGAACTGCTACACCGATTTCCATAGTGACTACAAGTTTGCACTCCCACCAGCAATGAATTTCTCCATATCCTTGCCAGCATGAGCTGACATTTATTTTATTGATCTTGGTCATCGTGACTGGTGTAAGATGAAATCTGAAAATAGTTTTTATTTGCATTTCCCTGGTGACTAAATGTTTTGAGCATTTTTATACACAAAGAAATGAAGAGAAGGCTAAGAGGGTCTACAGGAAAGAACTGAGCTAAGCTCCCAGATAATGCTTCATTAATCAAGGAGGACCCTGAAAATTGGACCAGCCTTTCCTCTCATCCTCAGGAATCACCTAGGCTTTGAGTTCCACAGGCTCCTCCAGATCCGCAGTATCTGCTTCTTGTGCACGTAAGGAAAGGGCTTTGTATCCTATATTTCACTCAATAGTTTCTCAGGACAGGTCTTCACTGAGGCCCTGAGAACAAGATTTACTTTTATTGTCTTCTCTTTTCCTGGGAGTAGGAAATCATATATATTTCCCGGTTACGTGGAGGCCAGAAGAAGAGAGAAAGGACCCACCCCAAGGGACACCAGGGCCATGCTTTCATCTCCAAAGGCTTCCCTTACCCTTACAGATGGAAGTTGGCACTCTTACAGCAGAGACCTGGGGATGTTTCTTCAGGTGGGAATGGATATAAAAACAACTCAGGGATGGCATACATGGTGCTCGGAGAAATTGGTGGGCTCTCCAAATCAATTTTCACAGAGAAAATTAAACATGATTTCTAAGAAAACAGTTTTTGAGACAAAGGCCTTAGAAGAGCCAGACTACACGACTCTGGTACTCCACTTGTTACCTTTGTCTCTACGTGGTTTGGCTAAGTTCACGTATCTTACTGCTTTTGCCTCTGTGATAGACAAAAAAAAGTACCTGGAGTGACAGAGAAGAATTATAATAGAATCTGCTCTGTCACCCACATGTAATATGATAGCACTTCATTCTCTGGACCTTAGTTTCTCTTTTCGTTCAACAAAAGCACACTGTGTGGAGTACATGAAATAATATGTAGAAAAATTCACTGTAAATGAAAACATGGAGTAGAGGTGTTATCTAGCACCAGGCATGCTGTATATGTATAAGAAATGAGTGGCTGTAATAGCATATGACCTAGGGAAGTCTCCAGACATGAAAAACTGAAATGGACATGAACACTACAAGGGTAAGGCAGAATCTTCTCAAACACAGCTTGTGGTTTTCTCCTCACATATCACAGCATGTTGTGATGCTTTCTATCTTGGACAGTTGAGGTCATAGTTAAAGGTGGCAATTCTTCAACAATCATTTCAAACATTAATCTTCACCTTGCCTAATATAATGTTTTATTATTAAGTATATATTAGTCTGAAATAGAATTTCTCAAATGTAGCACAGTAAACACAGCTTTGCAAATTACCCATGTCATCTTTTCCAGATGGTGGACAGATATGTTATCCAATGCAAGTATTTATTTATTGGGCGCATTTATTTAGGTGCAAATTTGGGTTTGACATTCTGCCCCCCATTACTTACCTGTATGCAAATAAAAAGTTTATTTTGAGAAATTGAAAGCAATTTTTTAAACACTGATTGGTATACAAACAATTAGTAGTGAAGTTTTTCTTAATGAGCTACAGTTTTGCTGGCATTTAGTATATAAGATGAGGTAGGTGGATTCCCTGTGTAATGAGCACAAACATCAATGTTTCCTGCACTGAGATCATGTATCGCTCATTGAAGCGGTTCTCTCTGGAGCTGAAAACGCACACATACTTTCATTGATGTGTGAAAACAATTTTGCATCCATGATAATGTCTTAGGCTTTGCCATACTCTAAGCCGAAAAAAAAAACAAACTTGGTGTGAAACATAGGGCAACACTAGCTTATTATAAGAATAAATCAAGAAAAAACACAAGTCTAGAAGGTTGGCACAGTTTTCTGAAAACCAAAAAGCATCAAAGTTTACTTTCTGCATCACAAACGTGGAACAAGGACTCAGCATTAGCCACCAGGAGGGAACTCTAAGATCAGTCCAGCCTGATCTGAGAAAGGTAAAGCTTCAGACCCCTCAGTAAATAAATGTACCATTTCTGCTTCTAAGTATACTCTCTACATGATCAATAAATAGATAGTATATATACACTGATCAGTATGAATTGACTAAACATTGGCATGATCTAAAGAGCCAGCTCACAAAGCAGTCTTGCTCAGTGTTTTGAAGATTTGGTCATTATAAATCCAAAAGAACTAATAAGCATAAATCTAGCAATTATTTTGAAGGTGAATATATTAATAATATTTAGTTTTTATTAATCAGTTTGTGTTTATGTGTGTATGCACATGTGTGCATGAAGATCAGAGGTTGACATTAGTTTCCTCAATCACTACTTACCTTATTTTGCTGGATTTTTTTATATGAATAAGTGTTTTTACCTGCATATATGTCTGTGCACCACATGCATACCTGGTGCTCATAGAGGGATGCCCACAGAAGTCAGAAGAGTGCATGGATTCCCTGGAACTAGAGTTACAGGTTGTTGTGAGGAATCCTGTAGGTGCTGGGAACCAAACCCAGGCCATTTGCAAGAGCAATAATGTGTTCTTAATCACTGAACCATCTCTCCAACCTCTCTATTTTTTATAGATTGTTTCTCACTAAACTAGGAGCTCTTGGCCGGAAAGCCCAGAAATATTTCTGATTCTGCATTTCCTAAACTGGCATTAGAGGTACATACCATTGTGTTAGACTTATACATGGATACTGAGAATCAAATTCAGGTCTTAGTTCCTTTCTAAATACTTTATCAAATGAGCCATCTCCCCATCCTTCTTAAGTTTAAGTTCAAAGATCATATACGTGTATTATGATTTTGCTAATGTGTGTTATATTTCAAAGCTACTTTAAAGAGAACCATTTAAGTTTGCCAAGTGTTCTTCTTTTGCCACAATAAAGATGTTAGTGTTCTTTTATATTAAACCACTTTGATAAGTTCACTTAGCAGTTTTAAATATTGCCTTAAATTGGGTTCATTAGAATTCTCTCCATAAAGAATATGTGTGTGAATAAAAATAATTTATACATTTTCTTTTCCAACATATCTTGAATTTATTTATCTTGACTTATTGTACTCTATCTCTAGAAAAAAAATCTAGAAATGGTAGTAATTGGCATCTTTGCCTAATTCTGAACTTCAGAGCAAATGTTTTTACTTCATTGCTAAATATCAAAAGAGATGGCAATTATCAGACAAGGAGACTCTTTCTAGACTGTTTTATGGTGTTTTCCAAAATCGCAAAAAGGTATTTCTGTAGTGGTGAAGAAATTTGCCTGCTGTGTAGAGAACACGAAATCATTTATAAACCATAAAAATGCCACTAAGTTATGATGTACTATTGTTTTATATCCTTTTGAGGTTTTTTGTTTGTTTGTTTTGGGGGAGTGTTTGGTTTGATTTGGGTTTATTTGTTTGTTTGTTTGGTTGGTTGGTTGGTTGGTTGGTTTTTTTGAGACAGGATTACTCTGTGCAGCCCTGATTGTCATGGAACTCTGCATACCCAGCTGGCCTAGAATTCACAGAGATTCACCTGCCTCTGCCTCTCAAGTACTGGAATTGAATGTGTGTGCCTCCCCTGCCCATCTAAAACTTCTGGGTTTTAAGAATATATTTTAAGGACTTTTGCATCTATTTGAAAAAGGTACATTACATTGGTTTCTACTAATTTTCTGTAATAGTTTAGAAGAGTTTGATATCAAAGTTTTGTAGTTTTATGGAAAAACAGGACTAGCCCACCTACTTTCATTTTTTAAACTAAAGTGGATTGTATCTGATTAGAACTACCTCTGATTTAAATATTTGACTAATTTTATTAACAGAAAACATGGGTCCTTAGCTTTCATTGTATAAAACTGACAAAAATAAAAATACAATTTATCAAAATCTTTGAGATGCCACAAAGACAGTTTTAAGAGGCAATTTTTCTCTGCCTTTTTTACTGTTGTTTTTTTGAAAAAGGGATTCTTCTTTAATTTTTATTTATTTATTTATTTATTTAAAATTTCTGCCTCCTCCCCACCACCGCCTCCCATTTCCCTCCCCATCCCCTGATTAAATCCCCCTCCCCCATCAGCCTGAAGAACAATCAGGGTTCCCTGCCCTGTGGAAAGTCCAAGGACCACCCACCTCCATGCAGGTCTAGTAAGGTGAGCATTCAAACAGCCTAGGCTCACACAAAGCCAGTACGTGCAGTAGGATCAAAAACCCATTGCCATTGTTCTTGAGTTCTCAGTAGTCCTCATTGACCGCTATGTTCAGTGAGTCCGGTTTTATCCCAGGCTTTTTCAGACCCAGGCCAGCTGGCCTTGGTGAGTTCCCAATAGAACATCCCCATTGTCTCAGTGTGTGGGTGCACGCCATGCAGTCCTGAGTTCCTTGCTCATGCTCTCTCTCCTTCTGCTCCTGATTTGGACCTTGAGATTGCAGTCCAGTGCTTCAATGTGGGTCTCTGTCTCTGTCTCCTTTCATCGCCTGATGAAGGTTAATATTCAGGAGGATGCCTACATGTTTTTCTTTGTTTTCACCTTCTTATTTAGCTTCTCTAGGATCACGACTTATAGACTCAATGTCCTTTATTTATGGCTAGAAAACAAATATGAGTGAGTACACTCCATGTTCCTCTTTTTGGGTCTGGCTTACGTCACTCAGGATAGTGTTTTCTATTTCCGTCCATTTGTATGTCTGATCTCCAAAATATATAAAGAACTCAAGAAACTAGACCGTAAAAGGCTATTCAACCCAATAATAAAATGGGGCACTGAGCTGAACAGAGAATTCTCAACAGAAGTTCAAATGGCCAAAAGACACTTAAGATCATGCTCAACTTCCTTAGCGATCAGGGAAATGCAAATCAAGACAACTTTGAGATACCATCGTACATCTATCAGAATGGCTAAAATAAAAAAAAAACACCAATGATAGCCTTTGCTGGAGAGGTTGTGGAGAAAGGGGTACACTCATCCATTGCTGGTGGGAATGCAAACTTGTGCAAACACTTTGGAAAGCAGTGTGACAGTTTCTCAGGAAATTCAGGATCAACCTACCCTGGGACCCAGCCATACCACTCTTGGGAATATACCCAAGACATGCCCTATCATACAACAAAAGTATATGCTCAACTATGTTCATAGCAGCATTGTTTGTAATATCCAGAACCTGGAAACAACCTAAATGCCTTTCAATGGAAGAATGGATGAAGAGAGTATGGAATATATACATATAAGAGTACTACTCAGCAGTAAAAAAACAATGACTTCTTGAAGTTTGCATACAAATGGATGGAAATAGAAAGAGAAAGGGATTCTTTATGTAGCCTTAGCTGTCCTGAACTCACTGTGTAGACCAAGTTGATCTCAAACTCAGAGATCTGCCTGTCTCTGCCTTCCTGAGAATTGGGATTAAAGGTGTGCACCACCGTGCCAAGTTTAAGAAGTAATTTCATAGTTACAAGTACTTACATTTAAAAACAAAGATATCTCAAGTAAGTTTTTCAGTTTTATACTTCAAAGTCTTAACAGAACTAGAATAAGCCAAACTCAAAATTAGCATAATATACAAAAGAACAACAAAACAAAGAATTGCTTTTTTAAAACAATAAACAGGAACAACAAATTCCTAGTCAAACTAAGCATAATAAAGACAGGGAACATTCAAATTAAAATTAGAAAATAATAAAAGGATATTACAACCGATAGCACTGAAATACAGAGGAAAATTGGGGAATATTTTAGAAACATATATGAATACTGTAAAAAGCAAAAAAGAAATAAATTTCTAGATTTGTATGATCTACAAAAATTAAGCTATGTTTATTAACAGACTAATAATGAGATTGAAGAAATAATTTTCTCTTAACAAATATAAGCCTAAGAAGAGATATATTAATGGAATTCCACCAAGCGTTTTAAGAGCACCAAAGCTTTTCAAATTCCTCCATAAAATAGAAGCAAAAGGAATAATTCAAAACTAATTGCACAAAGCTATCTAGAATTACCCTGATACTATATACAACTTAACCAAAATTAATAAAATTTTTGCAATAAAATTTAATAGCCAAATTAACAAAAAATAAACCTCTCCAAGCAGTAGTGACACATACCTTTAATCACAGCACTTGGGAGGCAGAGGCAGACTGATCCCTGTGAGTACAAGGCCAGCCTGGTCTATAGAATGAGTTCCAGGATAGGGTCCAAACAAGCTATACAGAGAATTCCAGGGATTCAAGAATGATTCAACATAGATAAATTAATAAACATAACTACATGATTCATCTCCGTGATTCATAAAAGGGTTTTGACAATGTTCAACATCCTAGGCTAGAGAGATGGTTCAGTATATATAAACACTAGCTGTACAAGCATGAGGACCAGAGTTCAGATTTTACCACCCACATAAAAATCTAGGTCTGGCTATACATGTGATTATCACTCCTGCACTGTGGATTGTGGAAACAGGAAGATTAGGGATGCTAGCTAGCAGCCTAGATCCATGTTCAATAAGAGACCTATCTCAAGGGAATAAACCAAGAGTGATGCTCCAGGAAGTTTAGCATGCACATCTGGCCTCTACTTGTACCCACCACATACACATACATGCACATATACTATACACAAGTACATCATCCCTATACACATATATACATGTGTACAAAATACACCACCTCCAGAATTCAACATCCCTGTATGATAAAATGTCTTCAGAAACTTATAATAGAAGAAACATATCTCAACATAAGAAAGACTATAGCCCACGTTATCTTGAAACCATGAATGACACAACCATGTTCACATCCTCCTCAATTATCTTATGTAGTACTTTAAATCTTATCCAGAGCTTTAAGGCAAGTGAAGGAAACAGGTGTAATGCAAACAGGGAAGAAAGAAATCCAATTATCTTTCTTTGTAATAAATAAAATTTCCTAAATAAAAACCCTTTAAAATTCCAGCAGAAAAATTGTAGATATGATATGACAAACACATTCAGCAAAGAAGCCATTCCCAAAATTACCCTATAAAAATCAGGAAGAGCTCTATTTACAAATAATGAACATGCTAAGAGAGTATAAGGAAAGAGAAATGGCCACAAGTGGCAAAAGGAATCTTAGGCAGAAACATTTGTTGGAGGCATCAAAATATTAGATCTCAAAGTATTTCATGAAGTCACAGTAACAAAAATATCATGGGATATGTATAAAACAGACATGCTACCAATAGGATACAATCATAATAGTGAGGGAGCTGGCCCTCCATTTTACCAGCTGCAGCACTCAGGGATGTGGGCCCTGCACCTCCTCTGCGCAGCACAGTGGAATTGATACTGCTGACTGGCACCCGTGGGCTAAGAAAGTGAGCATGGGTGATGTGGCCCGTCCCTCATCTGCTGTATTGTGGCATGGGCAGGTGGACAGGCACCCTCTCCCATCTCACTCTTGACCACCTATAGTGGGTGGATAACTAGCCCTGAAGTCATAAGAGCGGAAGGTCCTGAGCCTGACCAGCTGCAGCACAAGGGAGAGTGGCCCCTGCCTGTACCTAGCCTGGGCAATACAGTAGACCTGGCCCTGATGGTATAGGTGTGGGAGACCCTGAGGACATGAAAGCAGGAGAACCAGCCCCGCACCTTTTGCATCGCTGCATAGGGTGAGCTAGCTAGGGCAGTGCCAGAAATCTAGAGAGGGCTGACAGGCCTGCCAACCCTACAACAACCCAGGCCCAGAACCAGGGCAATGAGATGACCTACCCCAAAATCCACCCCATCTATGATCTGCTAGAGCACTGGTAGGGGCATGTCCTACAGACAAAAAGCTGGAGGATCTCCATGACACAGGGCTACAGCAGGATATCCAAGAGGAGTCCCAGTGAGAGTCCAGCATCAAAAGTGTATCAGAAACCAGAGGCCTCAAACTATTCTTTGCAGTGAACACTTGCAAGTAACGTTATAGTGAAAAGTCGCTGTGTGACTCACTGCGTCATGCACTATAGTTTCCATGATGAGATTTTTCTTTTTCTTTTTTTTTCTTACATTTTAGTTTATTTGGGAGGGATGTTGCAAGGGCAGAGGGCAGATATGAAAGGATAAGGCATGAATGGGATCAAGATACATGATGTGAAAAACACAAAGAATAAATAAATAAGCAAGTTCTTTAAAAAAAAAAGAAATAAAATCAAGGACCCAGAAATGAATCTATACATATGGCTATCTGATTTTTAGTCCAGTTTCTTTTTTAATTAATTACTTTTTAAAAATATTTTCTCATGTTACATGCCATCTCAGTTCCCACTCCCTCCGTCCTCCCATTCCCTCTACCTTCCTCTTCAGCTCATCCCCCATTCACTCCTCAGACATGGTATCTGAACTGGCCTTCCCCTGTAGTCAGATTCATGAGTAAATGTCACCATAGAATTTTCATCCAGCAACTGTTGGAGGCTGAGGCAGAGATGACAGTGAAGCACTGGACTGAACTCCCAAAGTCCAGTCAAAGAGAAAGAGGAGCAATACTATTAGCAAATGGGTCAAGACCATGATGGGGATACCCACTGAAATGGCTATCTCATTTTTGAAAAAATTAATTTTAAATAGTGGTATAGAATTTCCTTAAGCATCTTTCAGTCATTTTAGATTCCTCTGTAGAGAGTTCTCAGTTTAGGACTTTCAGTCATTTTAGATTCCTCTGTTGAGAGTTCTCAGTTTAGGTCTACACTCCATTTTTAAATGGGTGATTTGTTCTTTTGATGACCAATTTCTTAAGTTCTTTGTACATTTTGAAGATGAGCCCTCTGTTCAATGTGGGGTTGGTGAAGCTCTTTTTCCATTCTGTAGGCTGTTTTTTTGTCTTGTTGACTGTGTCCTTTGCTTTACAGAAGCTTTTCAGTTTCAGGAGGTGCCATTTATTAATTGCTTCTCTCAGTGTCTGTGCTACTGGGGTTATGGTCATTAGAGAATGTAAACTAAAGCAACTCTAAGATTCCATCTTACACCTGTAAGAATGGCCAAGATCAAACACACTGACGACAATTTATGCTGGAGAAGTTGTGGGAAAAGGGAACACTTCTGCTTTGCTGTCGGTAGTGGAAGTTGGTACGGCCCTTTTGGATATCAGTATGGCAATTTCTCAGAAAATTAGGAAACAACATTCCTCAAGACCCAGCAATAATACTTTTGGTATATACCCAAAGGATGCTCAATCGTATCACAAGGACACATGCCCAACTATGTTCATAGCAGCATTGTTTGTCATATTCAGAATCTGTAAACAACCTAAATGTTCCTTGATTGAAGAATGAATAAGGAAAATATGGTATATTTACACAGTGGAGTACTAAACAGCAGAAAAAAATAATGACATCTTGAAATTTGCTGGCAAATGGATGGATCTAAAAAACAGCATACCGAGTGAGGTAACCTAAACACAAAAAGACAAATATTATATGCATTGCCTCATAAGTGGATTTTAGACATAAAGCAAAGAAAACCAGTCTACAATTCACAATCCCAGAGAATCTATACAACAATGAGGCCCCTAAGAGAGAGATATACATGGATCTAATCTACATGGGAAGTAGAAAAAGACAAGATCTCCTGAGTAAACTGGGAGAATGGGGATCATGGGAGAGGGTTGAAGGGGAGGGAAGAAAAAGGGAGAGGAGCAGAGAAAATGTGTTGCCCCAAAAATCAATTATAAAAGAACTAGTTAAAAACAAAACAAAAATATTAGAGAAAAGACAGTTTATGAAACATGGTGCTGGGAAAATTGAATACCCACATGTAGAAGAGTGAACTAAATCCCTGTGTCTCACCTTAAACAAAAATCAGTTCAAGATTAATCAAAGATCTGAAATATTAAAACCACTATAAGAAAATAAAACAAAAACACTTAAAGTTCTAAATGTAGGCAACAATGTTCTGAGTAGATCTCTATGCTAGTTAGGTTTTGTCAAGTTGGCAAAACCTAACAGCCGAGGAAACAGAACTTCCACCAAACTGGCCTGTAGGCAAGTCCATGGACCATTTTCTTGTTTCGTGATGGACTGTGGGAGCGCTCAGCTCAGTATGGGGAGTTGGTCCTAGACTGTCTAAGGAAGCAAGCTGAGTAAGCCACAGGGAACATACCTGTAAGCAGCACTTTGCCATAGCCTCTGCTTCAGTTCCTGCCCCTGGCTCCTGCCTTGAGCTCCTGCCCTGACTTCTTTTCATGATGGACAGTAAGCCATAAAATGAAATAAATCCTTCCCTCCAAAAGCTGTGTTTGCTTGGGGTTTTATAATAGCTGCAGAGAAGCTTGATTTTCCCTCACAATACAATTAAGCATATTTGATCTGTTATTTAGTAGCAGTTTGAAAACCGTTAGCCCTCATTACACTGGTGATCCAAAGTATTGCTATCTGTGAACACTTAAGGTGCTAAAAAACATGTCACCCAAACTCAGAGTTTGTACACTGAGCTTAGCAGTTAAATTTCATATAAAACAATGATCACAAATACAACTAGGTAGTATTGTAGAAACAGACCTCTCCGCCACTGATGCCTAGGTTTCTAGGCAACAAAAGTTACAGCAGGGTTCTACATCTTTACTCAGAATCTAGTAGCATCTGTAGACTTGAAAGGGCTATTTATGTTGACTGGTTGAGTACTAATACCTTTTTAAGAACTGGAGAAAACTTGGTATAGGTAAGGAAATGGACATGTTGCTCTTAGGTCATCATTTTGGTAATTTGCTTTGTTTGCTGTTTGTTCGATTGCTGTCTGCAGTATCTCAAGTGGTTAAGATACTAAAAACACTTTCCCTGATTTTTTTCTATAAACCCCAAAACGGTGGTAACTCTGGAAAGCATATCAGTATAATTCTTTCTACTTCAGATTACAATAAAATATACAAACTCAAAAATATTTTGTTGGAAATATTGATATTATTCATTATTTATAAAAAATGCCTTTTACTAAAAGTCAGGATTATATGGGAAGTTCATTAACTTAATAAAGGGAATTTCATTATATTATTACTTTACATTATACAATGTAAAGTACAATGTATACATTACATTATATATTAGTTACTTTTTGCTGCTCTTTTTAAATAAAATGACAGAATCAACTTAAGAAAGTGTTTATTTTGGCTTATAGTTCCAGGAGGATAGAATCCATAGTGGTGGGAAAGGCATGGAAGCCAAGCAGGAAGCTGGTTGATCCCATTTCATCCACATACAGGATGCAGAAACAGAAGAGGAAGCCAAGGCAGGTTACCAACCTCACCTCTAGTGAAGCACTTCCTCCAGTCATGCTCTACCTCCGAAATGCTCCATAGCCCCCACAAACAATACTACCAATGGGGTTCAAGTGTTCAAATACAGAAGCCTATATGGAACAGTTCTCATTTAAAACATGATACTCATAAAATCCTGTATTTCACTAATTTATAACAAATAAAAATCTCTTACCAAACATAAATTAAAAGTTGTATAAGCACCTTTTAAACTGTCTGTTTTCTAGACATCATAAAGTTAAGAAAGCAAACTGACCTCAGAATCAATAGTGGCACTGTCTTCTAAAGGTGTTTGTCGATGAAGATTTAGTATTGAGGAGTCGATTATGACCAGAACCTGGAAGCTAATAGAGGTGATAAGGAGCACTTTAGACTTTAGTGTTTTGTTAAGGAAATGCCAAATCTTAAAAAGAGAGAAGGCCTTTGTAAACACCCAGTGCTATTTTATGCCCATACAGGATGTAATTTGCATTCAAGAGAATAAATGTGTAATAGACTTTGACAAACTAAATTCTCATGTCTTCCTGCCTGGCTGACTGGACAATAACGAGCTCAGTCCACTCTACCTCTTTGCCCAAAGCTGAAATTTTAATCAAGATGTCTCCTATTTCTATATGCAGAATCCTATACCAAATAAAATTCACCGAATTTAGTAAGAGCTAATATACCAAGGAATGTAGGGGACCCTATCCTACTTATAGGTAAACCAGCATTTGGATTATTTTATTTACTTATTTTATAAATGTGAAATTATAAGTTTAAGAAAACTATAAATAAGACAAAGTGCACTGAAAGAAATGCTAGGAGAAGTTCTTTACTCAAAATGAAGATTAGGAAGATTGAGACGGAGATTAGGAAGAAAGAAAATTAATTTCATCATAAACACCATTAGAAAATCGAATAGGGAAGCTAGGATTCCCATTATGCCATTCTCAAAGGCTTAGAGTAAAGCACACAAAATATTGCTGGTAAATGCCAAGGCCATTAGCAAACATGAGCGTGTGTCTAAAGAGTGAGTATACCTGGCCTAATAGGTTAAGCTTAGCTAACGTCAAGGACTTTAGATTTCAGCCAAAAATCTGGGGAGCCTTTGTAGTATTTAGAATAGAGCAGCTCCATACTCTAGTCTTTATTTCGAAAGTACTAAGAAAAACGCAGAAAACTTCAAAAATGGGACATGTGTGAATGATGCAGATAAGATACTGTGTGTTAAACTATGGTCACACTAATGGTCATATAAGAATTGGAAACGAGCCAAACCGAAAGCAAGCCTGTCAGATAGAATGGATAAGATATGCAAAGTAGCCGGGCGGTGGTGGCGCACGCCTTTAATCCCAGCACTCGGGAGGCAGAGGCAGGCGGATCTCTGTGAGTTCGAGACCAGCCTGGTCTACAGAGCTAGTTCCAGGACAGGCTCCAAAGCCACAGAGAAACCCTGTCTCGAAAAACCAAAAAAAAAAAAAAAGATATGCAAAGTAAGGGAGGGGAAAGAAAGAAGTGGGGTATAACCCTCCACTTTCTGCTTTTATTGACAAGGTTAATAGTATCAGGATCAAATATGCTATTGGGGTACCGTGGGACAAGAAAAGATTTGCTGCTGATATATGTCAAAATATCCTGTGATGCCTGGAGGACTCACATAGTTTTGTTTGGCTAACAAAATGAGCCAAGGGAGAAAATATACTCTTTTTAGTCTTGTATGAAGAACAGGTCACAGAGCCTGACTAGATAATTTATTTCTGGTTACTCAAATAGGAATTAGTAGTAGCCCAGGGAAAAGAGCTTCTTTGGAACCTTGAGAAGTAATAGCATTCAAAGTCTTGACAACATTTCTTTCTACTATAGAAGCTATATCTTTAAACTTATACCAAATGTAAAGAAATGTAAGTATTTCTGTTTTCAGAGATAATGGTCAGAGAAAAACTAGCATTTTGCTAAAATTGTGATGCCAAAATGAAGGATACATGATATGGTCCATCAGAGGACCTCATGGTCAGCTTGACCTATTTACACGTCTCTCCTGCTGAGTAGAAGTTTAGTGTCTCCGAGAGAACTAAAAGTAGAATAATATTGGAATATAACATTGCAGAAATCTTCTGGAAAATGTAAAAAAACAGTCAAGATATAGAAAAATAGGGGATAAACTATTTTCCAAAGAAAGCTGAATTCTGGACATAACAGCACCTCTGGAGCCCTGAACGCATAGCAGCTGTGGTTGGCGGTACAAGACTACACAGAATCAAGCCGGCCAATGTTCCAGCAGAGAACTGCAATTCTCATCATCCTTCTTCCATTTTTGTTCCCATTTTTATTCTTAGATTACAAAATTGTACACAGATTCTGGGATGATTGTTTTCTTATTCCCTTGCATGTGGCATCTCTCAAATTTGACACATTCTCTTGCAAAGATGTATTTATTCTTATTTACATGTTTGAATGTTTTGCCTGAATGTATGTATGTGAAGTATGTGTGTGCCTGGTGCCCACAGAAACGGGAAGAACTGGAGTTATAGTCAGTTCTGAGTTGTTATGTGGGTACTGGGAACAAAAATAAAAAAACTCTGGACCTGCTCAAGAGTATCAAGTACTTTTTCTTAACCTCTGAGCCAAGTAAGCATCCCCAACTCATCATACTTTACACCTTGGCTTTGATGTTACTTCTGCAGTGAAAGTGCCCCTGGTTCCTAGGAGTATTCAAGTACAACTTCTCTACTTCTTGTATTTGCTCAAGGCCACTTAAAATTAACTCCCAAGAAATTAAGTTCCTTGAGGATATGCAACTTACCTTTTTGACTTCCTCTCAATAGTTACTATATTCATAAGTACAAGTAAAAGTTTGTCCATGACATTGGGAGAAATGAAAAGACTGGCAAATAAGACATGAAAAAGAAGTCTGCTGTGGGAAGGAGAGGATGGGGAGGAGATGGCTCAGATTGGTAGGAGGTTATGCTGTAGAAGGCTTTGTGCACTACACAGTGCTAGTTATTTTTCTGTTGCTATAGTGCACTTCCAAAGGGGCTACAGTCCATAAATGTGGGGGAAGACATGTCAGGAGGAGTATAAAGCCAGCCTGCTAATCAGGAAGCAGAGCAAGAGCGAGCCATTTAAGCTAAGATCATGTCTTTGTCACTGAGTAATGCCACAGTGCACATGCTGATGTAGATGTTTTATCAATATACTGATTTCATTTCTTTTGACTATACAACTAGTAGTGGGACTGCAGTATCAGATGGTAACTCTCTGTAATTATTACCTTCACACTGTTTTTCATGTAACCATATTAATTTACATCCATGCCAATGGTGTGCAAGTATTACCTTTTCCACATGCTCATCAGCACTTCTTGTTTTGTTTGTTTCTTTTCTGTGGAGTAATCTTCTTGTATACTGGAAAGAGTTGTCATTCAAATTGGTTTAATAAAACATTGATTGGCCAGTAGCTAGGCAGAAAGTATAGGCAGTACAACTGAACTAAGGATGATGGGAAAGACAAGTGGGAGATAGAGGAGATGGCAGTCAGCTACCAAGGAAATGGGACATTTAAAAATGAGGTAACAAGTCGTGAGCCACATTGCAAAGCATAAATAAAAATACAGGTTAATTTAAGTATAAGGGTTAGCTAGTAAGAAGCCTAAGCTATCAGTTGAGCATTCTTATAAGTAATATTAAGCCTCTGAGTCAATTATTTGGGAAGTGACTTTCAGGTATTTGGGAACAGACAGGCAGGAAAGAAACGTCTGTTTACATTTGTTTGTTTCCTTTTTCAAGAAAGGCTTTTGCCCTGGCTGTCCTGGAACATGCCCTGCAGACTAGGCTGGTCTTATACTCAGTGATCAACCTGCCTCTGCTCCCAAATGCTGGGATTAAAGGCATGTGCCACCACTGCCTGATGTCATCCACACTTTTTTTTATTTAATTTTTATTTTTTTAAAGTCTTAACTTTCTTTATTTAAAAATTTTAAAATTTTCTCTCCTTTATTTCTCCTGCCTGTACCTCCCCCAGTTCACCCCCCATTCACTTCTCAGAGGATTATCAGCACTTCAAAAACATTGATTTTTTTATGCAAGCCAACGATGAGGTGAGAGTTAATATCTCATGTGGTTTTGACTTGCTGTTTCTTGATGATTAATGATATTGAATTATTTTTACTGCATACCTATTGTACATAGGTGTACACATTCTTTTGATAAATGTCTATTCAGATTAGGTCATTTTAAGTCAGTTTAATTTTTTTTTGTAATTTTGTTGTTAAGAGACTGTTTGAGAAAGAGTACTGTTTGTCCTTCCTAGAATACAAAGTCAAATATAAGAGTAAAATTAAAGGAATAAATAAATTTAGGTGTTCTAATGAAAATGTTACTGAGAATGCTAACATGTCAGATAGCAATCATTAATATGAAAAAGCCAAACACTTCCAAAATTATATTGCCCTTAGGTAACCTAAATGTTACCTACCATACTTGCTGTTTGCCCGGACTCTTTGATTTGTGCAGTCTTGCTTCTAAAGCGGCTGAGGTTTACATTTAGCTCAAAAAATCGTAGAGAATTTATCAGTTAATTGGCCTGAAGACTTGTTCCCTAGCTTTTCTCAATTACTCAGAATAGATCAAATCTTTTCAGGAGTTCTGATGTGCATCAAATCATGCCTGGCTGATTTCTAGAGTCTAAACATTGGTTCCTTTCTTCCCTACTGATAGGCTCTAGGAAATGTTACCAACTGCTGTCGATATTATTGATCTTTAAAATCAAGCATGAAGGGGTTCGAAATTTTTAAATTATACGTGCCATTTTCTTGAACAGACTTAAAATGTGATGAGTAAGGAAGGCAGCATAAACGACAAAATACAAACACAAAGAATCCATATCTTCTTAGCATCAAAGTACAAGTCCTTGGGAGGCCAGAAGAACTGGAGTTACAGCTACTTGTGAGTTGTCATGTGGGTGCTGGGAATGGAAAAATCTGGCCCTGTGCAGAAGCAGCAAGTGCTCTTAACCTCTGAGCCATCAGTCCTCCATCCTCAACTCATCACCTGTTAAGTCTCAGCTTCCATAGGAAAAGAATTCTTGATTGCTTGGTATAGTTAAGTGCAACACACACACACACACACACACACACACACACACACACACACCTTTGGTTATGATCTCAAGGCTAGAATAACAAGGATATTAAAACAATGGATATCTTTTTTCTTTTCTTTTTCTTATTAAAATACTAACTTTGTGGAGGAAGGGGAACACTCCTCCACTACTGGTGGGAGGGCAAACTTGTGTAGTCACTTTGGAAATCAGTATGGAAGTTTTTCAGAAAATTGGGAATCAATCTACTTCAGGACCCAGAAATACCCTCTTGAACATACACTCAAAGGATGCTCAGTCATACTACAAGGACGTTTCTTCAACTATGTTCATAGCAGCATTATTTGTAATAGCCAGAACCTGGAAACAACCTACATGCCCCTCAACTGAAGAATGGATAAAGAAAATATGATACATTTACATGGAGTACTACTCAGTGGTGAAAAAACAATGGCATCTTGAAATTTACATGCAAATGGATAGAACTAGAAAAAAAATATCCTAAGTAAGGTAACCCAGACCCATAAAGACAAACACAGTATATATTCATTCATAAGTAGATAATAGATGTAAAGCAAAAGATAACCAGGCCACAATCCACAGCCCCAAAGAAGCTAGGTAACAAGAAGGACCCAAAGATGGGCATGCATGGATTACCCTGAGAAGGGTAAATAAATGAGATCTCCAGGGTAAATTGGGTGTTGGGGTGGTAGATGTGAGGGGATGAGGGATGAGAACACAAGGGAACAGGATAGTCCAGTTACAGGAGGGGTGGAGTGGGAGAGCAATGAAAGAGATACCTTGATAGAGGGAGCCATTATGGGGTTAGGGAGCAACCTGTTGCTAGGAAAATTCTCAGGAATCCACAAGGATGAGCCCAGCTAAGACTCCTAGAAGCAATAGTGGGTGCTGTAACTGACCTTCGCCTGTAATCAGATTGCTGACTACCCTAGTTGTCATCATCGAGCTTTTATCGAGAAACTGATGGAAGCAGATGTAGCATGAGGCAGAGCTCTGGGAGTCCAGTTGAAGAGAGGGAGGAGAGAACAGTGGGGGACAAGATCATGATGGGGAACCACAGAGACAGCTGACCCAAGCTAGTGGGAGCTCATGCAGCTGAAGAGCCTCCAAGGGACCAAACTAGGCCCTCTGTGTATGGGTGACAGTTGTGTGGCCTGGTCTGTTTGTGGGTCCTTTGAAAGTGGTACCAGGATATATCCCTGGTGCATGAGTTGGCCTTTTGGAACCCATTCCCTATGGTGGGAAGCCTCGTTCAGCCTTGATGAATGGGGGAAGGGCTTGGTCCTGCTTCAACTGAATGTGCCAGGCTTTCTTAATTCCCCATGGGAGACCTTACCATTTCTGAAAAGTGGATGGGGATAAGGAGTGGATGGGGTGGGAGGGGGGATTGTGTTGGTATGTAAAATTAGTAAAAAGATTAAATACTAACTTTGTTTGTCATGTGTTAACTCCCCCCCACAATCTCCATATCTGGCCACTACTAACACTCTGTCTTGTCACAGCATATTATTCCATATTCCCTTCGCAAAATAGAATTTTATCTTTTAAAGCTAAGCAGACATTTTATACAACACAACCTTAGAAAGAGAACCTGACCAATGTTTATCAAACACAGTAGAAAACGTTCTCATTTTGATTATGAAAGGGCAGCCTGATATCAATTGTTACAGAAATGAAATAAGAGAAATTTTCCACATACAATTTAAACTATTTTCCTAACCATATTTAAACAGTCACAGATCCTACATAGCCTCCTCCTGGCCAGTCACCGTGAAGCAATTCACCTACCAGATCAACTTGGCTTCTGCTTTGGGAAGACCACCTTTTTCTGTACTTGCTGCCATCTTACTTGTGTTCTGAATAATTAGATCCTAGATGGCTGCTTAGGGAGTGGATCTTGACTTGATCCTGCTGGTTATGAGTTTTCTATGCTGACTTGACTTCTGTGCAGTTTGGGGTAGAGTACCTCGTGTAGATTCCTTGGCTGTAACTTTTGATTCTGTTTCCTCCTTGTCATTGTTCCCATCTCCAGCACTGCCTGCATCATCTCTGCTAGCCTGAAGTCTCCCTGTTTGGTTCTGTTGTACTATCATACCATTTCAGGGTGCAATAACTTTCCAAACATGCTTAAGAGCTATACAACCTCCTTTTCTTCATCTTCTGAGTCTCCTCACTGCACAGGTAAGTGTTGCTAATTAATCTCCACAGGCCATGATCACACACACTTAAGGCCATAATATCAAGCCCCCAAGGGAACCATTGACTCTACAAACTTTTTCAAAACTGCCACTGTTGCTTTCACTAGATGACCTTCCAAATTCATTGCATCTGCCTCAGTGCTGTGTGAATCATCTTGTTGCTCTAGCCCTGGAGCTGACCATTCTTAGTGGCAGATGGTGCTCATTTTCATCATTATCCACCTTAAAATGATCATCATCGTCAGCCTTTGGTTTGCAACCCAAAAACCAGTTCTGAGTTCCCAGGGAGCTCACGTTTATGCCCATCTAATCTTTTAATGGTATGCTGGCACACAACTAGGTGAGAAAAGACAGATGGAGATGATTGACAACTCCTCCTGAGAACAGGCATACAGGACAGAATCTCCAGGGCATGAATCATTTTTCAATGAAAATTTTCTCCTCCAAGGAAACTAGCAAAATTGGGTAAACTCTGTGAAGTGTGTCCATATGGAAGCTTTGAGTCCTTGTGGTACTTACAATGGCATTAAGCACAAAGTTCTGTGTTTCAAAGTCTAGATATTGCCTCAGATACTTGTATGAGGTTTTTAATACAAGTAATACATACATGTGATTTTTAAGAAGTGTTACAAAAGAGCATTTTGTGTTTGTATGTATCATGTACTATATTTAATAATCTGTTCATCAGCTAAATGTGCTTTA
This sequence comes from Microtus oregoni, assembly GCF_018167655.1. NCBI lineage: Eukaryota > Metazoa > Chordata > Mammalia > Rodentia > Cricetidae > Microtus > Microtus oregoni. Next base: position 7,806,194 of record NW_024543828.1, on the reverse strand, counting down.
GGACTGTATACATAGTTGACAATAGATTTTGAGGTGAGGCCAGAGAAAAATTCAGGATACTGGATGCCACTGGAGGAAAGAATGGGAGGAATATAATTTGAGAGAGGATATGTGGCTTTTAAGCTACTTGGTAATATGTTCTGTTTCTTAAGTTAGGTGATAAGTGAAAGCTATTTCTCTTTATTCATTGAGTTAAGAAGCATATTTTAAAAGTACCTTCTCTAACCTTGACAACCTTGACTATCAAAACGTCATTACTTCCACATTTCCTTATATCTCCCCCCAGAAAATTCTCATGCCAAGATGCAGCTCTGTATGATATGTGATTTTCCTATGTATGTTGTAGCTTTTTAGTTTCATGTAATTTTATTATGTATTTTATTACCATTAAGGAATAAAGAAATTGCTTTGGACCTATGACAGGGCAGAATTTAGCGAGGCAGCTAAAACTAAACTGAATGCTGGGAGAAAGAAGGGTGGAGTCAGAGAGAAGCCATAAAGCTGCCCAAGACAGTCACTGGAAACTTTAGCTGGTAAGCCATTGTCACATGGCAATACACAGATTAATAAAAATGGGTTAAATTAATATGTAAGATTTAGCCAATAAAAATCTATAGCTAATGGGTCAAGCAGATTTAATTAATACTGTTTCTGTGTGATTATTTTTGGTCTAAGCTAGCCAGGTGGCCAGGAACCAACAAACAGCTCTCTCCCTTCTACATCTGTACACATGTAAACTTTCCCACCATAACCAGGACCACATTACACAACTGTTCCATTAGCTTTTTCCCACTGGACAGGAAAGCCTTTCATTACTATAAAGTCCAGTTTCCTCATTTTTTTCTACAGACATCTAGAATAGATTCTAAAATGTTACCAACTGGTTTAATGGTCTACAAATCTCTACTTCTCTCAATGAAGATTTCAAGGAGACAATCTTTTTTCACAATGCTGTCTGCCATTTTCTTGTCTCTGTCCATTAAAAAAAATCAAAATATTTATTTTCTACTATAAATCATACAGATTCTTGTTTTGTTCATTTGTTTTGTAAATTTGGGGTACTCACCCCTTATCTGATATGTGGTTTGCAAATATCTCTCCTGTGTGTAGGTTGCATTTCCATTTTGAATGTTTCCTTTTCTATGGAGAAGCTTTTTTAGTTTCACATAATTTTATTATGTTATTGTAAATTTCATACACGCGTATGATGGCTTTGTGTTTAAATCAAATCCACTCCCTTTCTTTCCACTCCAACTCCTCCCATGCCCTCCACCACTTTCCCCTCCCAACTTAGTGTACTCACTTTTCTTTATGGTTTTGGTTTATAAACTGAACTTTTAGTGTACTGTCGGAATTTCAACTGCCAGTTTTACTCTCCTATATACTAAAATTCAATTTTCTGAAGGCAATATCCTTAGGCCATTGTGTCCTTTTGGTAAAATTGTTGAAAATTAGTTGACTAAACAATCTTTGGGTATATTTTAGAGTCCATTGAACTTTGTTTTCCTTTTTTTCATGACAGGACCATACTATTTTAAATTATGGAATCTTTGTAATATAATTTTAAATTAGAAAATATGATTCCTATTATCAACTTTCTATCATATTAAATGAGGAAATCACATGCATTTAAATATCTTGACCTTCCTAACTTGTAAACAGAATTATCGTGAGTATATCTGCTTTATAAAATTCATGAGAAAATGACCAGTCTCTAGGTGTGTTCCTTATATTCCTCTTCCTTGTGTCATTCCGTCTTTCATTCCAATTCTCCAAAGTTCATTCACTCTTTCATCCTTTTATTTAAAGAACTCTGAATCAGCATATGATACTAATTATACTAGTGGTAAATTCTTTTAATTTTCCTGTGTCAAAAGAAAGCTTTGGGGATTATAAAGATTGTTCGGTAGTTAAAATCACCAATTTCTGTTCCAGATGAACCAGGTTCAGTTTCCAGCATGCACATACTGGCTCACAACCTTTTGTACCTCCAGTTCCAGGAGATCTGATGCTCCCCTCTGGACTCTGAGGGCAGTGCTTGCGCATGGTGCATTTACACATAAGCAGGCAAAGCATTTATATAGATAAAATAAAAATAAATAAGTCTTTTTAAAAAGAAGACTATGTTTTTCTTTTTTTTTCTTTTTTTTTTTTTTTTTTTTTTTTTTTGGTTTTTCGAGACAGGGTTTCTCTGGCTTTGGAGCCTGTCCTGGAACTAGCTCTGTAGACCAGGCTGGTCTCGAACTCACAGAGATCCGCCTGCCTCTGCCTCCCGAGTGCTGGGATTAAAGGCGTGCGCCACCATCACCCGGCTTGACTATGCTTTTCTTAATTTTAATAGATATACAAATTTTAGCTGACAGTTTTGTTTTAATTATAGACAATCTGATACTTCTTTATGATGTACACTTTCCCCTTTGTTTAATAAAAATTTCAAATTCATTTTATTAATAGGTGATTATGTCATATTTTTCTGGCTGCTTTCAAGATTTTTTTCTTTGTCTTAATTTTTTAAAGAACTATCATATATTTTATGATGTTGTTTGTCTTGAATTTTTATGGATCACTCAGATTCTTTGACCTTGGGATTTATGCTTTCTGTGACAAATAAAAATTTTCAGGCTTTATACCCTCAAGTGTTGCTTCAGTCTCCTAAATTCAAACTCATATCCTTTCTGACACTAGTTATATAAATGTTGGAATATTTTCTAATTAATCTTTAGGTCACTTATACTTTATTTCTTTTCAGCTTATTTTCTGCCTGTTGTTCAAACTGGATAAGCTTTATTAGTCTGTCCTTAAACTTATGTCCTCTGCCATCTCCACTTTCCTATTAAGCCCATTCAGCAAGCCATTTACTTCAGTTGTTGTATTTTTCAGTTCTATAATTTTCATTTGGTTCCTTTTGACTTGTTTTTGCTGTATTCTGTTTTCTTCAATTATTTCAAGAGAATATATAATTGATTGCAAAAGCTTCTTTATGATAAATGCTTTGAAATCCTTGTCAGATAATTTCAACATCAGATATATTTTAGTCTCAGCATCAATTAATTTTTTTTCTTCATTCAAGTTGTGATTTTCTTTTTATGATGGTTTTTAAATTTATCTTGGACATTGTGTTCATATTTTAGGACACTCTGAAGGCTATAATTTTTTTCCAACAAGCTATCACCCTGTTTTAGTCTAGCACACAGGTCTTGACCTATTTTTTTTAATAAATATAAATTTTTCTTTAAGGATTTTATTCAATATGTTTTTATCTTATTTAACCTCTTCTCCCAAATTTGTCAAATTTTCCTCCACCTCCCCACCCAACCAACTCCATGTTCTATATCTCTCTTTAAAACTGAACAGAATGTTCCATGGAGTCTGGTTTGTGTTGGCCAATTACCCCTGGAGAGTGGTTGATGAAAAATGTGTCACATCAATGAAGAAAACAGACTTTCCCTCAACAGTAGCAATCAATGTTAATAGCTCCTTGGCTAATTATGGTACTTAGTGCCCACTTTTCTTTATCCACATTAGGATTTTGTCTGGCTTGAGCTTGCATGCTGTCTCAGTCACTATGAGCTATTTTGTTCATCTACATTGTTGTTGTTTTTTTTTGTTTTTTTTTTATAGAGAAAAGGAAAAAAAAGTTTCCCGCTCCTCCCAGCCTCCCATTTCCCTCCACCTCCCCCCACCCTTCTCCCCCTCTCCCCATTCCTCTCCCCCTCCCTCTCCAGTCCAAACAACAGTCAGGGTTCCCTGCCCTGTGGAAAGTCCAAAGTCCTCCCCCCTCCAACCATGTCTAGGAAGGTGAACATCCAAACTGGCTAGGCTACCACAAGGCCAGAACATAAAGTAGGATCAAAACCCCGTGCCATTGTTCTTGGCTTCTCATCATCTCTCATTGTTCGCCATGTTCAGAGAGTCCGGTTTTATCCAATGCTTTTACAGTAATAGTCGCGCTGGCCTTGGTGAGCTGCCAATAGATCAGCCCCACTGTCTCAGTGGGTGGGTGCTCCCCTCGTGGTCCCGACTTCTTTGCTCATGTTCTCCCTCCTTCTGCTCCTCATTGGGACCTTGGGAGCTCAGTCCAGTGCTCCAGTGTGGGTCTCTGTCTCTATCTCCGTCCATCACCAGATGAAGGTTCTATGGTGATATGCAAGATATTCATCAGTATGGCTATAGGATAGGGTCCTTTCAGGTTCCCTATCCTCAGCTGCCCAAGAAACTAACTGGGGACATCGCCTTGGGCTCCTGGGAGCCACTCTAGGTTCAAGTCTCTTGCCAGCCCTAAGGTGGCTCCCTTAACTAAGAATTGTGCTTCCATGCTCCCCTATCCAGCCTTCCTTTATCCCAATCATCCTGTTTCCCCAAGTTCCCCCATCCTCCCCTTCTCACTTTTCTCTCCCCATCTTCCCTTACCCCCATCCCACCCCACCCCCAAGATCCCACTTTCCTCCCCGGCAATTTTGTCTACTTCCCATAGGCAAGAGGATAACTATATATTTTCCCTTGGGTTCACCTTCTTATTTAGCTTCTTTAGGTTCACCAATTGTAGACTCTATGACCCTTATTTATGGCTAGAAACCAATAATGAGTGAGTACATCCCATGTTCATCTTTTTGGGTCTGGGTTACCTCACTCAGGATAGTGTTTTCTATTTCCATCCATTTGCATGCAAAATTCGAGAAGTCATCGTTTTTTACCGCAGCATAGTACTCTACTGTGTATATATTCCACACTTTCTTCATCCATTCTTCCATTGAAGGGCATCTAGGTTGTTTCCAGGATCTGGCTATTACAAATAATACTGCTATGAACATAGTTGAACAAATGCTTTTGTCATATGATTGGGCATCTCTTGGGTATTATTCCCAAGAGTGGTATGGCTGGGTCCAGGGTTAGGTTGATGCCGAATTTCCTGAGAAACCGCCACACTGATTTCCAAAGTGATTGCACAAGATTGCATTCCCTCCAGCAATGGATGAGTGTACCCCTTCCTCCACAGCCTCTCCAGCAAAGGCTATCTTTGGTGTTTTTTATTTTAGCCATTCTGACAGGTGTAAGATGATATCTCAAAGTTGTTTTGATTTGCATTTCCCTGATTGCTAAGGAGGTTGAGCATGACCTTAAGTGTCTTTTGGCCATTTGAACTTCTTCTGTTGATAATTCTCTGTTCAGTTCAGTGCCCCATTTTTTAATTGGGTTAATTAGCATTTTAAAGTCTAGTTTCTTGAGTTCTCCATATATTTTGGAGATCAGAACTTTGTCTGTTGCAGGATTGATACAGATCTTCTCCCAGTCAGTAGGTTGCCTTTTTGTTATATAATAAAAGCAATATACAGCAAGCCGCCAGCTAACATCAAATTAAATGGAGAGAAACTCAAAGCCATCCCACTAAACTCAGGAACACAACAAGGCTGTCCACTCTCGCCATACCTCTTCAATATAGTGCTTGAAGTTCTAGCAATAGCAATAAGACAACATAAGGGGATCAAGGGGATTCAAATTGGAAAGGAAGAAGTTAAACTTTCGTTATTCGCAGATGATATGATAGTGTACATAAGCGACCCCCAAAACTCCACCAAAGAACTTTTACAGCTGATAACAGCTTTAGTAATGTGGCAGGATACAAGATCAACTCCAAAAAAATCAGTCGCCCTCTTATACACAAAGGATATGGAAGCAGAGAGGGAAATCAGAGAAGCTTCACCTTTCACGATAGCCACAAACAGCATAAAATATCTTGGGGTAACTCTAACCAAGGAAGTAAAAGATCTATTTGACAAGAACTTTAAGGCATTGAAGAAAGAAATTGAAGAGGATACCAGAAAATGGAAGGACCTCCCCTGCTCTTGGATTGGGAGGATCAACATAGTAAAAATGGCAATTCTACCAAAGGCAATTTATAGATTCAATGCAATCCCCATCAAGATCCCATCAAAATTCTTCACAGATCTGGAGAGGACAATAATCTACTTTATATGGAAAAACAAAAAACCCAGGATAGCCAAAACAATCCTATACAATAAAGGATCTTCTGGAGGCATTACCATCCCTGACTTCAAACTCTATTACAGAGCTACAGTAATGAAAACAGTGTGGTACTGGCATAAAAACAGAGAAGTCGACCAATGGAATCGTTTAGAAGACCGGATTTTAATCCACAAACTTATGAACACCTCATTTTCGATAAAGGAGCTAAAAGTATACAGTGGAAGAAAGAAAGCATCTTTAACAAATGGTGCTGGTCTGCGAGCTGCCCAACCAGCACGGAGGCCTGATCTTTCGGCGCCAGGAGTCCCAGCATTGGGGTGAGTTTCTGGCCCATGGCACCAGCCTGGGACGGGGAGCTCGGGGGTTTCTTGGCCCCCTGTCCTGCTTGGGCTCTCTGCTGCCTCTTTCTTCCTGGCCCACCCAGCTTCCATCCATAGCCCTCCCCACTTCGCCCCCACTGCCCTCTTTTGGCGCGTGGCATCGCCCAGCGCAGCCTATCTGGGCGCTGGGTCCGAGTACCCGGGGCTCCCGGGCTGGCAGCAGTTCCTTTGTTTCTGTGGACTGCCTGCACCAAGCGGGGTAGGCGCTTTGTCTGCGAGCTGCCCAACCAGCACGGAGGCCTGATCTTTCGGCGCCAGGAGACCCAGCATTGGGGTGAGTTTCTGGCCCATGGCGCCAGCCTGGGACGGGGAGCTCGGGGGTTTCTTGGCCCCCTGTCCTGCTTGGGCTCTCTGCAGGGCCTCTACTCCCCGGGTGCTGCCTCTTTCTTCCTGGCCCACCCAGCTTCCGTCCAGAGCCCTCCCCACTTCGCCCCCACTGCCCTCTTTTGGCGCGTGGCATCGCCCAGCCCAGCCTATCTGGGCGCTGAGTCCGAGTACCCGGGGCTCCCAGGGGGCAGCAGTTCCTTTGTTTCTGTGGCCTGCCTGCACCAAGCGGGGTAGGCGCTTTGTCTGCGAGCTGCCCAACCAGCACGGAGGCCTGATCTTTCGGCGCCAGGAGACCCAGCATTGGGGTGAGTTTCTGGCCCACGGCGCCAGCCTGGGACGGGGAGCTCGGGGGTTTCTTGGCCCCCTGTCCTGCTTGGGCTCTCTGCTGCCTCTTTCTTCCTGGCCCACCCAGCTTCCGTCCAGAGCCCTCCCCACTTGGCCCCCACCGCCCTCTTTTGGCGCGTGGCATCGCCCAGCGCAGCCTATCTGGGCGCTGGGTCCGAGTACCCGGGGCTCCCGGGCGGGCAGCAGTTCCTTTGTTTCTGTGGCCTACCTGCACCAAGCGGGGTAGGCGCTTTGTCTGCGAGCTGCCCAACCAGCACGGAGGCCTGATCTTTCGGCGCCAGGAGACCCAGCATTGGGAGAGCCAACATTGGGGAGAGACAGCGTTTGGTAGGCAAGGAGACCTAATCCGGTAAAAGAAGATCCATAGGGAGCATTTGGAAGAAGAGATGGGCCGACGTCAAGGCAAGAATTCGCCCAACAAGCTGAAAAGCAACATGAAGCTACCAGAAACAAGCGACCTCACAACGGGAGGACAAGAACCCCTTAATCAAGAGGAAGGAGAAAAGATTGACTTCATGAAAGTGATTGACACCCTTAAACAGCATGTAAAAAACGCCCTTATAGAAATGGATGAGAAATATAACAGAAAGTTTGAATAATTTAATAAATCAGTGTATGATACCCTAGAAAACCAAGGAAAAACAATCAAACAGATAATGGAAACAGTTCAAGACCTGAAAACTGAAATAGAGGCAAAGAAGAAAACACAAACAGAGGGCCGTCTGGACATGGAAAATCTAGGTAAACGAATAGAGACTACAGAAACAAGCATAACAAGCAGAATACAAGAGATAGAAGAAAGACTCTCGGATTCTGAAGATACCATAGAGAAAATAAACACACTGATCAAAGAAAACAGCAAGTCCAACAAACTCTCATCACAAAACATTCAGGAAATATGGGACACAATAAAAAGACCAAACCTAAGAATAATAGGAGTAGAAGAAGGAGAAGAAGGGCAGCTCAATGGTCCAGAAAATCTATTTAATAAAATTATAGAAGAAAACTTTCCCAACCTAAGGAAAGATTTTCCTATGAAGGTGCAAGAAGCATACAGAACATCGAATAGGCTGGATCAAAAAAAAAACATCCCCTCACCATATAATTATCAAAACACAAAGCATACAGAATAAGGAAAGAATATTAAGAGCTGCAAAGGAAAAAGGCCAAATTACTTATAAAGGTAAACCTATCAGACTTACACCTGACTTCTCCATGGAAACCATGAAGGCCAGAAGGTCCTGGATAGATGTACTGCAGAAACTGAGAGACCATGGGTGCAAGCCCAGATTACTATACCCAGCCAAGCTTTCATTCACTATAAATGGAGAAAATAAAATTTTCCAGGATAAAAACAAATTTAAACAATACGCAGCCACAAATCCAGCCTTACAGAAAGTAATTGAAGGAAAATCACTAACCAAGGAGTCCAACAATGACCACAATAACTCAGACATCTAGAGACCCTTCACCAACACAAAACAAAGAAGGGAAACACACAAACTCTACGACTAAAAAAAAATGACCGGAGTTAACAACCACTGGTCATTAATATCACTTAATGTCAATGGACTCAACTCACCTATAAAAAGGCACAGGCTAAGAGATTGGATAAGAAAACAGGATCCAACATTCTGCTGTTTACAAGAAACACACCTCAACCACAAAGACAGGCACCTACTCAGAGTAAAGGGCTGGGAAAAGGCCTATCAAGCAAATGGACCTAAGAAACAGGCAGGTGTGGCCATACTAATCTCTAACAAAGTTGACTTTAAACTTAAATCAATCAGAAGAGATGGAGAGGGGCATTTTATACTCATAACAGGAACAGTTCATCAGGATGAAGTCTCAATCCAGAACATCTATGCCCCTAATATAAAAGCACCCACGTACATAAAAGAAACATTGCTAAAATTCAAGGCAGCCATCAAACCGCACACACTAATAGTAGGAGACTTCAACACTCCTCTCTCACCAATGGACAGGTCAATCAGACAGGAACCTAACAGAGAAATAAGAGAATTAGTGGAGGTAATGAATCAAATGGACTTAACAGACATCTATAGAACATTCCATCCAAATTGGAAAGAATACACCTTCTTCTCTGCAGCTCATGGAACCTTCTCGAAAATCGACCACATAGTCGATAACAAAGAAAACATCCACAGTTACAAAAAAATATTAGTAACCACCTGTGTCTTATCAGATCACCATGGATTAAAGTTAGAATTCAACAATAATGCTACCCCCAGAAAGCATACAAAGTCATGGAAACTGAACAGTCAACTATTGAACCATAGCTGGATTAAGGAAGAAATAAAGAAAGAAATTAAAGTCTTCCTGGAATTCAATGAAAATAAAGAAACAACATACTCAAACTTATGGGACACTATGAAAGCAGTCCTAAGAGGAAAGTTCATAGCACTAAGTGCCCACTTAAAGAAAACAGAGAAAGCTCACATTGGAGACTTAACAGCCCACCTGAAAGCTCTAGAAAAAAAAAGAAGCAGACTCACCTAGGAGGAGTAGAAGACTGGAAATAATCAAAATGAGGGCTGAAATCAACAAAATAGAAACACAGAAAACAATACAAAAAATCAATGAAACAAAAAGCTGGTTCCTGGAGAAAATCAACAAGATTGACAAACCACTATCCAAGCTAATCAAACGGCAGAGAGAGAATTTGCAAATTAATAAGATCAGAAATGAAAAGGGGGACATAACCACAGACACAGAGGAAATTCAGAGAATCATTAGATCTTACTACAAAAGCCTATATGCCACAAAATTGGAAAATGTAAAGGAAATGGATACTTTTTTAGATAAATATCATATACCAAAGTTAAATCAGGACCTGGTGAACAATCTAAATAGACCTGTTAGTCGCGAAGAATTAGAAGAGGTTATCAAAAACCTCCCTACCAAAAAAAGCCCAGGACCAGATGGTTTCAATGCGGAATTCTACCAGATCTTCCAAGAAGATCTAATACCTATACTCCTTAATGTATTCCACAAGATAGAAACAGAAGGGTCATTACCAAACTCCTTTTATGAAGCCACAATTACTCTGATACCAAAACCACTCAAAGACTCAACCAGGAAAGAGAACTACAGGCCAATCTCACTCATGAATATCGACGCAAAAATCCTCAACAAAATACTGGCAAATCGAATCCAAGAACACATCCGAAAAATTATCCATTATGATCAAGTAGGCTTCATTCCTGAGATGCAGGGCTGGTTCAACATACGAAAATCTATCAATGTAATCCAGCATATAAATAAACTGAAAGAAAAAAACCATATGATCATTTCATTAGATGCTGAAAAAGCATTTGACAAAATTCAACATCCATTTATGTTAAAAGTCTTGGAGAGATTAGGGATACAAGGGTCATACCTAAATATAATAAAAGCTATATACAGCAAGCCGACAGCTAACATCAAATTAAACGGAGAGAAACTCAAAGCCATCCCACTTAACTCAGGAACACGGCAAGGCTGTCCACTCTCGCCATACCTCTTCAATATAGTGCTTGAAGTTCTAGCAATAGCAATAAAACAACATAATGGAATCAAGGGGATTCGAATTGGAAAGGAAGAAGTTAAACTTTCGTTATTTGCAGATGATATGATAGTGTACATAAGCGACCCCCAAAACTCCACCAAAGAACTCCTACAGCTGATAAACAGCTTTAGTAATGTGGCAGGATACAAGATCAACTCCAAAAAATCAGTCGCCCTCTTATACACAAAGGATATGGAAGCAGAGAGGGAAATCAGAGAAGCTTCACCATTCACAATAGCCAAAAACAGCATAAAATATCTTGGGGTACATCTAACCAAGGAAGTGAAAGATCTATTTGACAAGAACTTTAAGGCATTGAAGAAAGAAATTGAAGAGGATACCAAAAAATGGATGGACCTCCCTTGCTCTTGGATTGGGAGGATCAACATAGTAAAAATGGCAATTCTACCAAAGGCTATTTATAGATTCAATGCAATCCCCATCAAGATCCCATCAAAATTCTTCACAGATCTGGAGAGGACAATAATCAACTTTATATGGAAAAACAAAAAACCCAGGATAGCCAAAACAATCCTATACAATAAGGGATCTTCTGGAGGCATTACCATCCCTGACTTCAAACTCTATTACAGAGCTACAGTAATGAAAACAGTGTGGTTCTGGCATAAAAACAGAGAAGTCGACCAATGGAATCGTATAGAAGACCCGGATTTTAACCCACAAACCTATGAACACCTCATTTTTGATAAAGGAGCTAAAAGTATACAATGGAAGAAAGAAAGCATCTTCAACAAATGGTGCTGGCACAACTGGATGTCAACCTGTAGAAGAATGAAAATAGACCCACATCTTTCACCGTGCACAAAACTCAAGTCCAAATGGATTAAAGACCTCAATATCAGCCCGAACACACTGAACCTGATAGAAGAGAAAGTGGGAAGTACCCTACAGGAGCTGGGCACAGGAGATCTCTTCCTATGTATAACCCCAGAAGCACACACATTAAGGGCAACATTGAATAAATGGGACCTACTTAAACTGAGAAGCTTCTGTAAAGCAAAGGACATAGTCAATAAGACACAAAGGCAACCTACTGATTGGGAGAAGATCTTCACCAACCCCACAACAGACAAAGGTCTGATCTCCAAAATATATAAAGAACTCAAGAAACTAGACTTTAAAATCCTAATTAACCCAATTAAAAAATGGGGCACTGAACTGAACAGAGAATTCTCAGCAGAGGAAGTTCAAATGGCCAAAAGACACTTAAAGTCGTGCTCAACTTCCTTAGCAATCAGGGAAATGCAAATCAAAACAACTTTGAGATATCATCTTACACCTGTCAGAATGGCTAAAGTCAAAAACACCAAGGATAACCTTTGCTGGAGAGGCTGTGGAGGAACGGGTACCCTCATCCATTGCTGGTGGGAATGCCATCTTGTGCAACCACTGTGGAAGTCAGTGTTTCGGTTTCTCAGGAAATTCGGGATCAACTTACCCCTGGACCCAGCAATACCACTCCTGGGAATATACCCAAGAGATGCTCTATCATATGACAAAAGCATTTGTTCAACTATGTTCATAGCAGTATTATTTCTAATAGCCAGAACCTGGAAACAACCTAGATGCCCTTCAATGGAAGAATGGATGAAGAAAGTATGGAATATATACACGCTAGAGTACTACGCTGCGGTAAAAAACAATGACTTCTCGAATTTTGCAGGCAAATGGATGGAAATAGAAAACACTATCCTGAGTGAGGTGTCCCAGACCCAAAAAGATGAACATGGGATGTACTCGCTCATAATTGGTTTCTAGCCCTAAATTAGATCCACGGAGTCTACAATAGGTGAACCTAAAGAAGCTAAGTAAGAAGGTGAACCCAAGGAAAAACATATAGTTATCCTCTTGGCTAAGAACCTTCATCTGGTGATGGATGGAGACAGAGACAGAGACCCACACTGAAGCACTGGACTGAGCTCCCAAGGTCCCAATGAGGAGCAGAAGGAGGGAGAACATGAGCAAAGAAGTCGGGACCACGAGGCGTGCACCCACCCACTGAGACAGTGGAGCTGATCTACTGGGAGCTCACCAAGGCCAGCTGGACTGTGACCGAAAAAGCATGGGATAAAACCGGACTCTCTGAACATGGCGAACAATGAGGGCTGATGAGACGCCAAGGACAATGGCACGGGGTTTTGATCCTACTTAATGTGCTGGCTTTGTGGAAGCCTAGCCAGTTTGGATGTTCACCTTCCTAGATATGGACAGAGGGGGGAGGACCTAGGACTTACCACAGGGCAGGGAACCTGGCCTGCTCTGTGGACTGGAGAGGGAGGGGGAGAGGAGTGGGGGGAGGGGTAGAAGGGTGGGAGGAGGGGGAGAAGGATGGGAGGAGGGGGAGGGAAATGGGAGGCTGGGAGGAGGTGGAAACTTGTTTTTTGTTTATGTTTTTTTTTCTTCTTTTCTTAATAAAAAAAAAAAACAAATGGTGCTGACACAACTGGATGTCAACCTGTAGAAGAATGAAAATAGACCCATATCTATCACCGTGCACAAAACTCAAGTCCAAATGGATTAAAGACCTCAATATCAGGCTGAACACACTGAACCTAATAGAAGAGGAAGTGGGAAGTACCCTACAACAGATGGGCACAGGAGATCGCTTCCTAGGTATAACCCCAGCAGCACAGACACTAAGGGTAACTTTGAATAAATGGGACCTACTAAAACTGAGAAGCTTCTGTACATTGTTGTTATTGGAAAACTGTTTCCTTCAAGTTATCTTCTCTCCCTGGCCCTTAAAATATTTCTGTCCCTTATCCAAACAGAATCCTGAGCCTTTGGAAGAGAGACATTATACAGACACCCCATATTTGGACTATAGTTGCAATGGCAGACTTAATGGTGTTACTTTGGTCAGCTTCTTTAAGATGGTGCCATTGGTGCACCCTCCATTTCTTTCTAGCACTGATGGGACTTGGAAATGTCATTGTTACGATACAAGGTGTCCTAGTAATGGGGAAGCTAGGTAGAGATCCCTTTACAGATTTCTCAAATTGCGCTGGTACTTCTTAGTAGGAGTAAAGAACTAGGAGTTGCAGAAATGTCCAATACCTAATCACTGATTGCTGTACAGATTATTTTATTCAGTTCTTCTTGCCCTCCTGATGTGACTCCTAAGGGAGCATAGTGTGGTGTTCGTGTGAATAAAGATCCCTCAAAGACAGGACCTTTGGTCATCCATAAAAATCTTTATTTTGATACCTTTATTGAAGTGCAATAGAAATAGTGAAAAATTTATCCATGTTAGCATTAGAAAATTATTTCAGTGAAGATTTGAAATTATGTAAACATAACAAAAGTCTAGTTTTAGAATATTTTCATACACTTGGTTTCTTGATATCCTTTTGAATTAAACCATGCCTCCATCTCCAGACTGATTTGCTTCAGGTCTCTGTGAACTTATCTTTTATGGCTAGCTCTAGCTCATACAATGAGAATCAGACAAAATGTAGAGCTTGGGAAATAATTTTTATTTTAGTTATCACACTGCTTTTTTAAAACTCTAGTTGTGTTGTTCCATATATGAGTATTTTATCCTTTTTATTGCAGAGATCAGTCTATTTTATATCCATACTACATTTCCTTCATCATTACCAGACATGGGAACCCAAAATTGTGAGCCTATTCCACTTTGTCTAAAGGTCAGAGAGTTTGAGTTTATATTGCTTCTTCAAAGTTGTTGACAACAGGTGTGGCTACAAAACAAGATATCCTGACCTAGGGTGTGATTACTTGGTGTTTTGGACATTAAGATGGTCTATAGAGGTAGATCTGTTCCATCCTGACCAAAGGTCAGAGAATTCAAGCATAATTCTGCTCCTTCTTTTGAAATAGGAGGTTTGACTTAGGGAGTAGCTGCCTTCAGGATATTTGTCTAGTTTGTGTTCACTGTCCCAGACATCAGGTGCTTTTCCCAAGAATTAATGACTTGATGTCTCAAGTATTCGAGCAAGTAACTGCTCTGGTTGTCCTTTTTCTATTATATTAAATCAGTCTTTTGTTTTCTTCCCCCTTTGTATTGGGGTATAAAAATGTATGGAAAGTAAATGCAGGCAAAACTTCAGTATTCAGGATTCAATGAGTTGCCTTCCTGTTACTATCCTGTGTCTTTGTGTTTCTTTCTTATCTCTATTCCCCTTACCTAACCTTTATAATCCTCATGTCCCTACCCTGGAACATAAGAAGCCACCGTGACTGAATGACAGCAAAAGTCACCCCCAAAAGTGGCTCACAACAACCAGATTTATGTCCATTTGAATTATTATACTTTGTTTGGGAACATTAAGAATAATGTCTCTACAAATATTTAAATGTATATGTTGGTATAGACATATGTTTCCATTTCTCTTAAGTTTATGTATAGTAAAAATAGTTGTATATTATGAGATCAAGCCAATCTACATTGTAAATTATGTTAATTTATTGTGGAAAATTTGTCTTGATTGTGGACAAGACAGGGGATCTATGCAGGAGATTCTGAACTATATCAAATCATGAAAGCTGTTGTGGAAAAAGCCCTTTGTACACTGTGAAGATTTGTTGCTGTGATTGGTTTAATAAAGAAGTTGATTGACCAGTAGCTGAACAGGATAAAGTTAGGCAGGAAAGCCAAATGGAGAATGTTTCAAAGGAGAAGGGCAGAGTCAAATGACACCAGCCAGATGCAGAGAGAGGAGGAGATGAGGAGGAGATGAATGTGCCATGCTCATAAAGTTACTGCCATGTGGTAGAGCGTAAATAAAGAACATGCGTTAACTTAAAATGTAAGAGATAGTTAGTAATAAGCCAGAGTTATTAACTGAGCATTTATAATTCATATAAGTCTCCGAGTCAAATATTTTGGAAGCAGCTGTCAGGTATTTGGGGACATGTGGGTGGGAGAGAAACATCCAATTACAGAAAGTAACCAAGCACTAACATGAATTCATTACTCTCCGTTCCTAAGTCCCCACCATGATGAACTGTACCTTGAATTATATATGAGGATAAATCTTTCACTTTTAAGTTATTTTGTTGGGGTAATTTATCACAGTAACAGAAGATAAACTAAGACAAACTGACAGACACAGATTACAGATGACAGATTTATTTTAGCTCACTATTTCAAAGGGTTTAGTCTCTATGAATTTGGTTCTGTGTACTTGAGTTCCATGACAGTGCTAGAAGCTTTTCTTTATTTACTGGTAGACAGGAAGCAGAGAGAAGAGTCAATAAAGAAAGGAGAAAAGATGAGATAGGCCCGAACAACACAGTCACACAGACTGTTTTCTTCCAACTAGACCCTAGCTCCTAATTTTCAACACCCCTCAATAATGCCTTCATATCATGAATCTATCAAGTAATTTATCTGTTCATTAGATCAGAGTACTGGCGAAAAAAATTACATCCACACCCAGAGTTGAGCATCTTTAATTTATTGGAATTTATTAATCTAAGGAAGTTGAATTTGACTTAGCTATTGCAAAGTCTATCTTCTTAAAGACACTGATAAGTTTATCACTATGAGAAGCCAACATTTATTTGTATGATGTACTCAAATACTGCAAGGTTTTTCACCCTATGTCTGAATGGAAAATTGAATTCAACATTCAAGCAGTTTGTAGGTATGTTTCAGATTTTCTTTCTACTGGGCCTCTTCATGTTTCTCATGTCATGTGCAAGGGTTTTGCAGGTTGATAATACCTTCTTTGGCCTCTCCTTTGCATACCTGCTGCACATGCACAACCTTGACTTCCAAAGATATGTGGATATTTATCAAGGCCTACCATAGTCTGTCTCACTGTTCAGACTTTGCCGTTTAACTTTAGACCAGTCTGCAAGAATATTGCTTACCAACAAATATCTCAAAATCAAACTGTGATGTTTTCCTTCCTCCACTCATTTGTCACCAAGACCACCCCTGTTTTCTATTCTCGGGAGTGTAGAGGTTTCTCTGATGCACTCCTAATCAAATCAGCTACCTCTAAAGCAAAGCTGTCAGTTTTACAGCTTCCTTTACCTTACTAAAACTGTTGTGCTGATGGAGATTGTGAGAATATGAGCAGCCAAGATGAAAAGAGATCTTATGGTCCTATCTGAGATGCAGTGGTTGCTTTTTTCTTTTAAGCGACACATTAAAAACAGAATGTAATAGGGTACCCTGTGATGTTTTGACCTATGTGTAAATTGTGTGATATTTTCATAAAAGTGTATATTTCCTCAATCTTTTATCATTTATTCATGGTTTAAGAAAACAATTAAAAATCCATTCTTACAACATTTTTTGAAATATACAATACATGATCAAGTCTTAATGTGTTAAATACATGATCAATTCTTAATGTGTTATATACTTTTGCTTGACTTCCCAAGTCCAAAGTTTTGGGAGGGTAGATTTAAGTCATTCTTATAGCGACACTGTATGCAAAAAAAGTTGTTTTTCTCTGTTGACATAATTCATAAGAGTATATTACTGCTTCCAATGCCATTCTTGATGTGCTACATTTCCTTCCTCAAGAAGTGGCCAGATCATATTCATGCTGTATTTAAAACATACTACTGGATTTTCGTAAAGTATAAAATCCCAATTCCTCAATGTATCCTGGGAAACTCTTCATGACCTGACACCTGCTACTCTCATAAAGTACACCTCTTATCACTCTTCTCATTGTTACTTCCAATTAATCCACTCTGGAGGCACCACACTGCCATTCTTCTCACATCTGCAACAAGCACAACAGTGTTGACTAGTTTTGTTTTTATTATTTTTTTGTCAACTTGACCCAAGCTGGGACCATTTTGGAAGAGGGAACCTCAACTGAAACACTGCTCCCATCAGATTGGACTGTATGTAAGTCTGTGGGGAATTTCTTGATAAATGATTGTCGTGGAAGGGTCCAGCCCATTGTGGGAAGTGCTACCTCTGGGCAAGTGGTGTTGGGTTACATAAAAAATAAAAGCAAACTGAGCAAGCCAGTAAGCAACATTCCTTCATGGCCTCTGCTTCAAATCCTGCCTCCATGTTTATGCCCTGCTTGAGCCTTGGCTTCCCTTCACAGTAGACTGTGAAATAAACCCTTCTCTTCCCAAGGTGTTTCTGGCACAGTGTTTTATCACAGGAATGGAAAAGCAAACTAGGACAATACCCTTCCGTAGCTGTTATCTTGTATTTGCTTTTCCCTTTGCCAGAAAAATAGAATAGGATTTCCTTCTAATTGCTTATATGTAACTACCTAAGACATATCTTCTCTGACCACTGAAAACATCACCTTTGATCCTATTACTCCATTCAATATTAACATTAATGATAGCAATCAAGTTACAGCATTTCTGTTAGTTCACTGTTTGCACTAACACCTTCTGATATAAGCCCCACTGGGGCAGCTGGTATTTTGTGTGATGTCAAGCCATGGTTTATGTAGCAGCTAATGATCAGTCGATATTTTTGCATATATATAAACAAAAATGCATGTTGATATCTTGCCATACTTTTATAATTATTTGTCATGGGTATTTTCCCTTGTGTATACTGTACTATCATCCATGCTTTTGAACATTTTCTTAGTATACAAACTTAATATCACTGAGGATGCACTATGTTACTTGATTGTAGTTCTCTAACCCTCTCCTTGAACACAACCTTCAGCCAAAATAGCCTCTTGTGACACTACTTTATTCCTCCAGGTGGTTCTTCTCTTATTACTCCATTCCCCTATTTTCTCTATTGACTCACTATTAAACACTAGAAATGCCCTGAGTCCTTTTCTTTTCTTTTACATTTTCTTTCCACTCATACCAACAATAACCATTGTATTATTACACATAGTACCATCATTACCCCTTTACTTCCCGCTGACACTGGAGGGCAGATCTTTATTTTATTTGACAATTTATTGCTGTACTTTAATCGTGGTCCTAACCTTTCATAGTGATAGTTCTTGAATAATGGAGAATAAAAACTGGTGTACAGGTCACCAAACTAGCAAAAGGACAGAACACTTCACTCTACAACAGTAGAGTCCCTCTTGAACATTGCTAAAACTCTATCTAAAAGAATTGCAGTGATCTAAAAATATTTAAACATACTAAATTCAACCAAGAACCTAGCTTCAGATGTACAAATGTCACTTTTAAAAATATATGTAACCCAGACCCAGAAAGACAAATATCATATGTACTCACTCATAAGTGACTTTTAGACATAAAGCAAAGAAAAGCAGCCTACAATTCACAATCCCAGAAAACCTAGACAACAATGAGGACCCTGAGAGAGACATACATGGATCTAATCTACATGGGAAGTAGAAAAAGACAAGATCTCCTGAGTAAATTGGGAGCATGGGGTCCATTGGAGAGGGTTGAAGGGGAGGGGAGAGGAGCAGTGAAAAATGTATAGCTCAATAAAATCAATAAAAAAGGTGAAAAAACATGTAACATGAAAAGGGAGTATAAATGCTTCAATAATTGTTAATTTCTCTTCTTTCTCACAAGATCAGCACTTGAAAGATTTCATTTCAGCTATGGTTCCAGAAGATCAGCTTGTGAAACATCCCCGGAGGCTGTATCACAAGTTCAGCCTAAGAGGCTCCAACTCTGCTCATCACCTATTGAATTCAGTGCAGAAGTCTGTGACCCTGACAACAACCCTGTGAGATCACCACACAAGAAGCTCCAGCCTGGTTCCCACCACACAATATCAGAGCTATTAATGCTATGAGGCCAGTGCACGAGAGGTTCCAACATGGCTATAGTCTGATGAGATCACTTCTGGGGGACTCCAATCCTACTCCTCACCACAGTATCACCAAGAAATGTAAGAGGTAAAATGTTGTTGTTTTAAAAATTACCCAGAAAAAAAAAATTACCCAGCCTATCATATTTTTTCTGTTCATATATTTTCTTTTATAAATTATTATTTTATTTTATTACTTTAAAAAATACCAATCCAAATTCCCATTCCTTCATCTCCCCCCACTCCCCTCCCAGTCTTTCTGCACACCCTCCCACCCTTGCCCCCTCCAATCCTAAGAGAGAGCAATGCATCCTGCCCTGTAGAAAGTCCAAGGCCCTCCCTACTACATATAGGTTGAGCAAGGTATACATTCAAAGAGAATAGGATCCCCAAAAGCCAGTACATGCAGTAGAGCAAATCCCAATGTCACTATCAGTGGCCCCTCAGTCTGCCCCAACTGTCAACCACATTCAGAGGGACTAGTTTGATCCCATGCTTGTTCAGCTAAGGCACATTGTCTCAGTGGATGAACCCCTCATGGTCTTGTCTTTATTGCCCATACTCTCACTCCTTCTACTCTTCAACTGGATCTTGGGAGCATTTGTTCAACTAAGTTCATAGCAACATTATTTGTAATAGGCAGGACTTGGAAACAACCTAGATGCCCCTCAACTGAGAACGGATAAAGAAAGTGTGGCACATCTACACATTAGAGTACTACTTAGTGGTACAAAACAATGACATCATGAATTCTGCATGCAAATGGATGGAAATAGAAAACATTACCCTGAGTGAGGTAACCCAGACTCAAAAAAAATGAATATGGTATATACTCACTCATAAGTGGATACTAGTCATAAACAAAGGACATTGAGCCTATAGTTCATGATCCTAGAGAAGCTAAGTAATAACGTGAACCCAAAGAAAAACATCAATAGACCCACTTAGAAATTGGAAACAGACCAGATTGCCTGACAAAATTAGGGAGCATGGGGGCAGGGGGTAGAAGGAAGGGGAGAAGGGGAAGAGGAGGGGAGATGATGTGGGAGTGTCATATCAATCTGTTGATTTCATTGGTTAAGTAATAAACAAACTGCTTGGGCTCATAGCTTAGAACATAGGTGGGTGGAGTAAACAGAACAGAATGCTGGGAGGAAGAGGAAGTGAGGTAAGACTCCTCAGACAGAGACGCCATGCTCCGCTCTCCCAGACAGACGCGATTCAGCTCCGACCCAGGATGGACGTAGGCTAGAATCTTCCCGGTAAGCTCACCTTGGGGTGCAACACAGATGATTAGAAATGGGCTAAATTAATATGTGAGAATTAGCCTAGAAGAGGCTAGATAGAAATGGGCCAAGCAGTGTTTAAATGAATACACTTTGTGTGTTGTTATTTCGGGCATAAGCTAGCAGGCGGCCAGGGTGCTGGGGATGCATCCCCGCCGCTCATATCATTACAGGGATAAGAGGAGGGTTGAGGAGAGATTGAGGGAATGGGATATTTGAGGTGGAGGAAGGACAGATATGAGAGCAAGGAAAGAGATATCCTGATTGTGGGAGCAATTATGGGGCTAGCAAGAAACCTGGCTCTAGAAAAATGCCCAGGAATCCACAAGGATGCCCCCAGCTAAGATTCTAAGCAATAGAAGAGAGGGTGTCTGAACTGGCCTTGCCCTGTAGTCAGACTGATGATGATCTTAAATATCACCAGAGAACCTTTGTCCAACAACAGATGGGAACAGAGGCACTGACCCACATCGGAGAACTGGACTGAGCCTATCATATTTTGATATTGAAGATTAAACAGGCTTAGTTCAGAAAAGGCAAACCAGAGGAGTAGGGAGATAACTTAGTCAGTAAAGTGCTTGCCATGCAATCATGAGACCTGAGTTCGATCCCTAGAACCCACATAAGGAAGCAGCATGGTATTGTGTGCCTATAAACCCCAGTGTCTGGAAGTAGGCAGAGATATTAAAATCCCTGTATCCAGCCAGTCTAGCCAAATCAGAGATCTCTAGGTTCAATGAGAGACTGTCACTTAAAAAAAGAAGATAGAGGGGAGAAAAGATGAGACTATGTGATAAAAAAATACTAAAATTCATTGTATAAATATATGAAACTGTAAATATATATGAAAAATAAGGTGAAGAGTGATTCACTCAACAGCAATATCTGGCCTCAGCACACACGTGCATGCACACAAAAACAAAGAAAAAGAAAAGAAACAAAACAAACAAGAAACGTAAGATACATAAGTAACACATATCACTTCCACTCTGGTTCTCTAAACTCAAAATAGTGTTATGATTTAAAAAACTGCCAATAAAAGGCCAGGAAATCAAGAGCAGGTAAGGGCTATCTACAGGCACATAAAACCTCTGCAAAGACTACCAAATGGAAAGCAGATCATTTCTCACTTTTAAACACTGTTATTAAGTTAAATGAAGTTTTATATGAGACACAAAAAATGAACATAAAAGAAAAAGAGCTTCAAGTTGACATACTTAACGCATGGTCTCCTCCTAATTGCACAGACCTCTCTGACTCCTGAGACCATTTGAAGGATTTACACTGAGCTAATTAAAAGGCACTGGGGAAAAACAGCTGGATAAATCCTAAAGGTGGCAAGAAAGAGCAAAACCAACAAGATCTGGCAGCATCACTTAGATCTGAGGAATATCCAGGAGATAGAAATGATGTGGGATATCCCTCTGTATGTTATTAATATGTTGTATTATCATTTGTTAATAAAGAAGCTGCATTGGCCTATGCAGGGCAGAATAATGCTAGACAGGGAAAACTAAACTGAATGCAGGGAGAATGAAGGCAGAGTCAGAGAGATGCCATATAGCTGAGGAAGGAGAAAGACACCAGAACTTTACCAGTAGGCCACAGACTCATGGTGATATATAGATTGATAAAGGTGGCTTAATTTAAGATATAAGAGATGACTAGAAATATGCCTGGACCATTGGCCAAACAGTGTTGTAATTAATATAGTTTCTGTGTGATTATTCAGGTCTAGGTGGCCGGGAACAAAAGCAGTCCCATCTATATAGAAAGACATCTGAGATATGAAATGATGGAAGTGTAGGAGTATCTGCAGCAGGTGAGGAGTTTCTGAAGAAATGGCATGAAGAAGGAAGTTTTATAATAATTTTATGCGTATTTGGCCAACCTTGAGATTGACACCCCCTTTAGTGCATCTTAGACTGTACCTATTGTGTTCATTGCAACCATTTTCATAAGGTTCACAACACGGTTTCTTTGCTGATGATCCCATGCCAAGACTGAGACCTCAAGTAGATTAGGACATTAGAAATTAGATAAAAGTTCTTGGAAAAAGTGCTAACAAATTGTTACATCAAGTGATTTTTTTTGTTTCAAAAGACTAAAACTGAGTTGATATTCTACATGCAGACTTTTCTTAGAATGGATCCTAGTGAATAAAGGGTAGTTTGACTACCATTAAGGTTCCTTGAATACAACTTCAAACTCCACCATGGATTTTATTCAATTTATACATTTCAAGTGGGACTGTGCAAGACCTGGAAAGATGGAGCAGCAGTTAAGAGCACTTACTGCTTTTGCAGAGGACACAGGCTTGATTCCTAGCACCAATATCAGCTAACTCACAAATACCTGCAATTCCAGTTTCAGGGGATCCAAAGTCTCTAGTCTCTAAGAAGCATCCACACTCACATGCACACACCTCCCACAGATATACATAAAAAAATTAAATATATTTTTTAAATGGAACCTTACTATCAAAATAAATTTGGTCCTGACCCTCCTACTGAGAAATGCATATAGAAGTAACTTGCTGGGTGAACATGAGCAGAAACTCTGCCATTATGTGCTCTTGTTATTCTATGAGTTCATTAGTTTTACTATTATTTTACCTTAGACCAATTACCCAAGAATTTTGAGTCCAAGTTTCTTCTTCTATAAAACAATAGAAATGGCATTGCCTCGCATATTACAATGAAGAGTTAGCAATCACAAGTAGAAAGGATGTATGGTTTTCTTGGTGATTAACAGTTCCTTTACATACATTAAAAGCCTTTCACTTTCATGTTAGAGCAACCAAAGCTCCAAGAATATTAGAAAATATATTGTGTGAGAGATGTATGACGGGAACTTGGTACATTCATGGGCACAAGTGCAATGAAAAACCTGAAAGAGTTGGGTGATTTAGACAATTGTTGAAAACAGTAGAGATTTTAGGGGGAAAGTGGGTCCTGAGAAACACATGGATGAATGAAATAAGGATATAACCATTCCTTTATATGGTTTAGGAGAAGGATTTTTATTGTAGATATGAAGGACAGAATAGCCAGAGGCATCTGTAAGAGTTCATAGCATGGAGAGAAAGTAGTCGACTACACACGGCTGATAGACTGAAGTAGGTTATAAGAGGAGAAGTGGGAAGATGACAGTGGCAGGAAGAGATGAGAATCTGGGCAAAGGAGAACAAGAGAAAGGGGGCATGAGACAAACAGATGACCAAGAGAGCTCCCCCAAGGGAGAGGACAAGTGGACCAAAAAATCATCTAGACGAAATGGCACGGTTATATAGGAATGAGAAGCTGGGGGAAGGAAAGCCCATGAGCAGGAGAAGTTTAGGGTAGGGGATGGGGTGAGAAGAGTGAACCTGGAGGCTAATAGGCACCACAGGTAGCCATTTGTGCCGAGCTTCCTTTAGTCCTGACAGAGGGCTTGACACCAGGCTTCGGGTGTTCCCTGAATTACTCCAATGACCAGCCTGGCTTTGTCTGTATAATAACGTTCTTTACTTCTTATTGCTAAACACTACGACCCTTCTTTGGGTTTTTGGATATTGTACATTTCTCCAACACTTCCTTCCCACAGGGCCTGTTCTAGTTTTCTGGTACTGTTATGAATACCATGACCTAAAACAATTTGGGGAATGTGCTAGCTAGTTTCGTGTCAACTTGACACAGGTTAGAGTCTTCTGAGGAACCTCAGTTGAGAAACTGCCTCAATAAAATGTGGCTGCAGGCAAGCATGTAGGAAATTTTCTTACTTAGACATTGATGTGGGAGGACCCAGTCCATTGTGGGTGGTATTACCCCTGGGCTGGTGGCCCTGGGTTCTATAAGCAAGCAGATTGGGCAAGCCTAGAAGACTAAGGCAATAACATGCACTCCATGGCTCCTTGTTGTGGAGTATTAGTTGAAGATGTGTTACATTAATTTATGCTGTGGAATAGTTGTTTAATGTTGCAAAGATGTGTGGTATTCTTTTATTTTGCATTTGTTTAACTCTGTAAAACTGTTTAATTTGTCTATCTAAATCACCTGATTGGTCTAATAAAGAACTGAACAGCTAATAGCTAGGCCAGAGAGAGGGACAGGTGGGACTGCCAGACAGAAAGAATAAATAAGAGGAGAAAACTTGGCTCAAAAGGAAGAGTGTAAAGAGTGAGAAAAGAAGAGAGGAGGAAGCCAGGGGCCAGCCACAAATCCAGCCAGCCATGGAGTGAGAAGGAAAGCAGGATATATAGAATAAAAAGAGGTAAAAAGCTCAGAGGCAAAATGTAGTTAAACAAAAAAAAAGGATAATATAAGTTAGAAAAGCTGGCTTTTCTACAAATCAAACTAAGGTCAGGTATTCATAAGTAAGAATAAGTCTGTGTATTTATTTGGAACATAGATTGCAGCAGGCCTTCAATGAGTTTTTTTAAAAAAAAAAAACTAACTACACCTTCATCAACTCCTGCCTCCAGGTTCCTGTTTGAGGACCTGCCATGACTGTCTTCAATGATGAACTGTGTGATATGGAAATATAAGTGAAATAAACCCTTTCCTCCCCAAGTTGATTTTGGTCATGGTATTTCATCACGGCAATAGAAACCCTAAGTAGGACAAGGGAAAATCTTTATTTGGCTTGCACATCCCAGTCACCACTTGTTCATAAAGTCACATTCAGCTATAATATATATCCTATGTCTACCAATCTAGGGATGGTAACACCCGGAGTGGGCTGCTCCTCCCGCTCATCATTGGTCAGGAAAATGGCTCATAGGCCAGTCTGATGGAGGCAATGCTTCAACTGAGGCTCTTCCCAGGTGTACAAGAGCCTCGGTGCATGCTGCTTCCTCTGTTCAGAATGCTTATCCCAACAATATGTAATTTTCATTTGTATCATGATTTGGAATTTATGTTACTTTGTGTAGTTGTTAAATTTTACATCCCTCAGTTAACATAATTTGTTTAGCTCATTGTTCTCCTAACACCTAACATAAAGAAGATACTCAATCACTAAATTTTCAGCCTACAGGCATTTTAATATTATTTGTAGGCTATGGGTTGATAGATA
The DNA here is from genome assembly GCF_018167655.1 of Microtus oregoni. Lineage (NCBI taxonomy): Eukaryota > Metazoa > Chordata > Mammalia > Rodentia > Cricetidae > Microtus > Microtus oregoni. The sequence goes on along the minus strand of NW_024543828.1, from coordinate 7,780,511 downwards.
CCTGCTTTGTGGTCCTGTTTTTATCCCCTAGGTATGTTATGCATGAAACAGTCTTCAAAATCTGGTTGGCAATTCAAAACCCTTCCAGAAATGCTATACTCCAAGTCCTTTAAATAAAAAATAATTATATCGTCTGATTAAATTGTTGCTTCCAGGATCTCTAAGCAAGGATTCTCTCTGCTCATAAGACTAATAAGAGTCAGCATGCAGAGATAAAACTATAAGCTCTTATTTTATCCCAGATGCTATTTTATTTTATAAACAAGAGTTTGAGTTTCTCAGTCGTGTGTGTGTGTGTGTGTGTGTGTGTGTGTGTGTGTGTGTGTGTGTTGTCCATATGTTCACAGAAATGCAGGTACCTAAAGAGACCAGATAAATTGAATGCCTCTGGAACTGGAGTTACATGCTTCTATAAACCACCAAGAATGGGTGCTAGGAACTAGGAATTGAACTTGGGTCCTCTGCAAGAGCAGAACATGATCTTAAACATTGAGCCATTTCTCTAGCCCCCAGTTTCTATTTTCACCTTAAGAGTTTACGTATTCTGTGCTTCCCACAAGGAAATGCTTGGACCACAGTATAGATTAGTGGTTAATTCTAGTTCATATATGCAAAACTTAATAGAACTATTCCAGAATAAATGGTGATGCTATGAGACGATGAGTTTCCTGTTTCTGGAAGTATTCAAAAGAAGACTTGATAGACCACTGAAAAAGTAACAGTGGAACAGATTCTGATGAAAATAGAAGAATCCTGGGGTTTCTTCCAAATGTTTCATTAGGAGATTCTATGATGAATATTCTTGAGCTGTCTTTCCAGTCATAAAGCTTGATGTATTTACACTGAGTCAGCTCCATTCTCTCTTGTGGATTTTGACCTTAATAATCTTCTTGCTGGGTTTAGGGTACAATCTTTAGCCACAGAATATAACTGAGTTAATGGGCATACAGAGACTGAACCCATGACCTTGTCCTCATTAGCTCTGTCCTCTAATCCCCCAAGTTTACAGGGAAACTTCTGATAGACAAGACTTTCCTTAAGTCTAAGGAAAGAGTTTCACACCATATAGTGATATAATCTGGTGATATGCCATTTCAGCAGAATAACATTGTGCTCTATTGAAAAATGAAATTTTTAGGGTGATAAAAATTAAAATGGTAGTTTTGAACTATTTGGGAGAGGAATTTTCTATAAAAGTGAGAGGAAATGTTATGCAAAAGGATTTGCAGTTTCAACCCTGCAGAGACATAAATATATCATATTAATAGATTTGACCTAGTTGCAATCATAGACAGCTCATTCTCATCTTGTCTCACTCACATGTTTGTTCTCTATTTGGGTAACTGCTCTGAAAGCTCATTGGCTATCTCAATATGTTAGAATAATAAGTGAATGGGTAGTGCAATAATAAAACTGGCAATAGAGCAGTCTTAAATAAATATTTTTAGCATTTCTAATCTGACACCAAATTATTCAGGTTTGTTGATTACTGGTCTTTATTACCTTTGTCATGCCTAATTTAAAACACACACTAACTTATTTCACTCCTTAACCAGATTTTCAATTACACTTAGCAGTGGCAAACAAAATACAGCCATTGCTAGGATACCTGTTGAGTTCTTTATTACCCTCCTGTCAAACAAGAAAAAGCTATAATAAAATTGTAAACTTTAGAGTTACATGGGAACTTCAAATACACCTACTTCATAAAATTTTCAATTTTAGCGGCTATATGAACATCTGAGACTCACATAAAAACAATATACTTTGTCTTCAGAACAAATCACATTTATATTTATACACACAATTTTACATAGTTTCCTAGTTATTACATATTCCTCCTTCTTAAAGACTGCACTAGCTAGTTTTATGTCAACTTGATACAAGAAAATGCTCCCACCAGACTGGCCTGTGGGCAAGTCTATACTGCAGTTTCTTGATTGATGATTAATGTAGGCAGGCCCAGATTACCATAGTGATGCCACCCCTGGTCTTGTGGTCCTCGGTGTTGTAAGACAGAAAACCGGGCAAACCATGAGGATCAAGCTGGTAAGCAGCACTCTTCAATGGATTCTGTGTCAGTTCCTACCTCCTCGTTCCTGCCTTGAGTTCTTTTCTTGTCTTCTTTCCAGAGAATTGTAACCTGAAATAAATGCATACCTCCGCAAGTTGCTTTTGGACAAAACTGTGTTTATCACAGCAATAGAGACACTAAGACAAGCCCATCCACAGACCTCAGATTAAGATGCTGTATTCTTATGCAACCTTTTCCATTTAAAGACATGGAAGCTGAGCCAAGGTAGCACTGGTGGTGTGTACTCATTCTCCCAGAATGACCATTCTGAGTTAAAGGTCTACATGGTGAGCTTGAGATCAAACAGGGCTAAAAAGCAAACAAACAAAACACACAAAAGAAGAAGGCTGAGCAAAAGACCATTCTAAGATTATCTCCTGAGGGATCTCCACTTCCAATCTGATTAAAACATAGAAAACTTGTTTTGGGTGTGGAGAGGTAGTAGGGTACTGCATGTGTGTGCATGGGGGTGCACATGTGTGTATAGAGATCAGAGGTCAGTGTTAGATATTTTCCTTGATTACTTTCCAACACATTTTTTGAGACAGGTCCTTGTACTGAATCTAGTAATCACTAAATTAGCTAGCAACTCACTAATGAAATCCAATGATCACTTCTCTTCAAAACACACACACATACATACACACACATACATACACACACATTATAGATGCATATGGCCCAGTCTGAGTTGTTAAAATATGAGTTCAGGATACCAAAACTCACATCATCATGTTTGCATGTCAGGAAATTTACTGACTGAACCATCTTTCCAGACCCTAAATCACAGAAAACATAAAGCAAGAGTTGAAGATATAGTTTAAGAAAAGATACCCCCTTATTTAATTCATAAAAGTTTCTATAAATAAAATTTGAGAATCTGGAGGAATTTACTAAAATGTAAGGCTTGAATACACAAATGGAACATGTTTAACAGAGCGTCTGTGTGCCCCACCCTTCAGAACGACCTCTCATGCTCTTCCCACTTACACCAATTGCCCTCTTTTCTCAACTAGTCCACCTCCTACACTCACATCTCTCCTGCCTTTTTCTTTTAAGTCCTGTGCAAGCAATCATAACTACTATATGTTCATGATGAACATAACTACGTCTTGTCCAGAAGACAACACCCCACTGTACTCCTCACCCCCTTTGGTTCTTACATTCTTTCTGCCCGTGTGTGTGTGTGTGTGTGTGTGTGTGTGTGTGTGTGTGTTTAGTGCTGAGTATTCAATAGTCACTTATTCTCAGAAATTTGACCAGTGATGAGCCTCTGCATTAGCTGTTGCCCACTACCAAAAGAAGCTTCTCATAAAGTCTAAGAGCAACACTACTCTACGGATATAAACATGATTTTTTATTGGCAATTTACATGTTCATTTGACAAAATGTCAGTAATAGAATACAGGGCCTGTGCCTTTGGTTACCTCAGACATCAATGCCGCCATTGTACCATTGAATCTATTTTGTCAGGCAGTTCAGTAATGCAGAATGAAATATCTACAGCGCAGTGTGATTGTTGATGACTCTTCTCCCCAGCAGCCTGCATAGTACCTTCTGACTCTATGACCACTAGCCAGCAAGGAGGAAGGCTGCAGCTCAGTTTCAGCTTGGTTCTTCTGTGTCCTGTATTCTGAGTGCCTGGTTTCATAAATAATGGGGTCTTACTGTCTAGTTCTGACTAGTACCCTGTTAGTTTCTGTGAAGAAATGTTCAAAGCCCATTGAATTACATTTTATATGAAGTCTAAGGAAGGCCTACAAGTGTATAGTTTGCTTGTTTGTCTATCTGTGGTGGGAATTTAGAATGGACATACTTGCACCTGAAAGTACTTATGAGTCTTCCAGAAACTTCTGGAAGTGGAAAATTGAGGATTTCTGAATTGTGCAAACTCTGTTTCCAAACTGTCTGCCTTGAAATGGTTTCCCCAGGTGACGGTTTTGAGGGTCAGCCTATTAATGCTACCTGCAGTGACTGCTTTAGAATGATGTAAATAGAGACAACTATCTGAGCCAAGTCGCAGTTACCCAGAGAGCCATGGGTGAGCTATGGCTAGACACTGAATCCAGAAATCACACCAGCACCACTGGTGGGCTCCCACACATCCTCGCTACTCTTGAGCATGAGAAACGCATTAAGTTCTGATATGCCCTAGAAACCTTAAAGCAAATGTTGCCATCCTAAAGATGAGCACAGCTCCTGGCTACAACGTTGGTGCTAACAGATTGAATGCCATGGAAACCAAGACATACCTAATTTAGGCAGAAACCACTGCAATTTATTTATTTAATTTACTTTGATCAGCCTTCTAAACTAAGTATGAATAAGAAGAGTTTGGGTGCTTCTAAAAATAACAGATGTGGAATACTAAAACCACTTGTGGGCTTTTTTTCCTATAATGTAGGGAAACGAAAAAATTTCCCCAGCACCTGCTTTTTCCTTTACAGTAAAATTGTCACTTGAGGACTATGAAATTTCTGAGGTTGTGTTTTAAATAATTTTATCAGTTGGTATGAGTGGACAGAATCCTGCTACACATTACCATGCCCTTGAAACTGTTTCAGAAAGCGTTAGACTATACCACTAGCAAATAAAGCTAGCCACACTCTTTCAGGAATATGGCGTGTCGAGTGTTGGATTTGCTTCCTTTCATTCGAACAAACGGGTTATCTGGTCTACACCAGAATCACCAAGAGAAGAAACATTTGACTAGAAAAAATGATCAAACTGAAATTTTTCAAGAGAAGAGGCACAAGCCAAAAATTATTTCTTTTCTACGTGTCAATCATTCTTGTTCTTGAAAGCTCTGGGATGGAGTTTCCGTTGAGGTCACTAAGTGCAAGAAGAGCAGACAAGCACACAACCCCACATAAAGCATAAAGTTCCTATATCGCACTCCAGGCTTTAAAAACAACCTTTCAGGCATGGGAGCCAAGTTAAAGCACAGGTGGTCTGTCCTGAGGCAATTGCACGGGATCACACTCTAACCACCTGGCATCTTGGGATCACACCATGACCACCTGGCATCTCTCTGAGATCAGATATGGTCTGGTGGGTTATGTGCTCCCATGAGACTACTCAGATTCCCACTGCTCAATTTGCAACTTCCTGACTGTGATCGGAGGAAGTTGCATTACCTGTCGTGGTCTCAGTCTCTAAATGCTTAAGATGGGGATGATGATAATGAAAATAGGCCTACAGCTCTCAAGATTGGTGTAATAATTAAGGAAAATAATGATCAGACCAAGCACTTACAACAGCTCCAAACACTCAGTGGAAAACAGCTATCATTACTGGATTGTGCCAGTTACTGAAGAACTAAGACACGTGTACTGAGGGAACAAACACTTTTCTCCCTTCTTTGACATGGTTAAAAGAGGAAAGGAGGTGGATCCTAGATGGTATGAATAGGAATCTTACTTCACACCAACGAGTTTTAATCTCAGCTCTACATTCCTTCCCCTGGTCCCTCGAAGGCCCCATGAATGCTACAGGTTTCACCATTAATGAGTCAGCCATCTGTCCGAGATTTGCCTTCTCTCACTGGGGAATTCAATGAAAATGCAAATCAACCGCTTGCTCTTCTGAATTGCAACAGCTCCTCAGAAACCAAATGCATAAAATTTCTAGTACCTTTGTGTGAAGGCATTACAATACAGACCATTTGGAAGGCAGTGTCATCAGACTCCCTCCTAACTGATGACCTGAGGGGGGAAATGAGTTACTACAGAACAATGGGCTTCAGAACACAGGCTGCAGCTGATGTAAGAACCAAACACCTCCTACGGCTTCGCTGACTCTAGAGCAAATTCTGGTTGCCAGCCAAAGCATGGCTCTTGGTTGCTTCTGACTGAGTCTCCCATGGAAATTGGGCAAACAGCAATCAGAATGCTGACAAATCAAGTCCAGGTAAACTTCTGAGATCCTCTGAGAGTCTCGTATTATGTCCAAGTAGCCTGAACAAAACACAGGTCAGTGTTTGACAAATGAACTGTGTGGTCAAACAAAACTAGGAAACATAAGGTGGTTCTATAAGTACTTGCTAGGTGACCCCAGGCAAGTCACGTAATACCTTCTCTAAAGGTACATATCGGATGGAAGGAATAACTATATTCAGAGGGGGATTATTAGATTGGTTTATGGGGTGTGCTCCAGGTAATCCAGCAATGGCTATCCCACACTAGAAAGGCCAAGAATCCACTAATCATTCAGTCCACGAGGCTGAATTTCCCAGCAGTTCCAACCTAGCACTAAAGACCTGGAGGATGCTTGAGGAGCTTCTGGTCTTCAGTCAACGCTGAAATCCTGAAGATGTTAATTCTACCTGGGAAGGAACGCCACAGCAACAGGACAGGTAGATTTGCCGGCAAGGGTAAGAGCAAGCAGACGACAAACCTTGCACTGGCAGATCACAGTGAAACTAAATTGAAATAATGTGGCTATATCAAGCAACCCTCACTTTCCACAGATCTGGAGCTTATAAGAACACAACACAATGGCAAAGATAGAACAGGGTTGTGTATTGTTTTCCTGCCAGTCTAGAACACTCATAAGTTGCATTGACCTTTGAACATAATTCTTCCAACTGCCTAAGTGTCTACTATACACACACACACATCAGCATTCAGCCATTGGTATCATAAAACTGAATTGGACACAGGCCAAATCTCAACGGTAGTTTTATTAACTTACACTTTCAAGCTTGCATCTCTCATGCAATCACCCTCCCCTATACCTCTCAGACCTCTTGTATATGAGGAAAGATAGATCATGTTAAAATCCAGAAGCTCTGATATCCTAGAGCCCTGTGAGTTTACATTTGTATAAGTATACAGAGACATCATATTCTTGGGGTTTTCATGAAGTAATAAAAAGATGGGGGGAAGGAATGCCTCAACAATGGAGTTAATTTATGTAGACAGTGATGAGTTTGACCTTTAGGACTAAAATGGGGGAAGGGAGAGGTGTAGAAGTTCCAGAGAAACTTACAATCAGGGAATAAGGAAGTGGTTACAGAGTTAACCACCCAATGAAGACAGGAAGAGATCAATGATGGTGATATATTTATCTCTCCCATTGCCTCACCCACAGACACAGTGTGCCCCCTGAAAACCCACAGAGTATGGCCACTTCTGCACACAGAGTTTACAGACTGGGAGGGACTATGGACTAACAAGAACTGGTCATAGCCAAGGGTTTGTCATACAAGAAATGGTGTTCTATGCACCAAGGCCAATTTGAATGCAAGTTTACCCACTTAGCTCTTGGCATGAAGAGAGAAACAGATTTGTTTGAACAGAGCAGTCTTTCTATTTGCAATCATACCACTGTGTGCTGTGATCCTATTAATTCTCACAAGAAAAGCAGCACTGCGGGGCTTGCTGCCTCCATCCACACACACGCACACACACACGCACACACACACACACACACACACACACACACACACACAAATGAACCTCAAATTGGCATCATGGAGGAAGTAGGTTCCAGTCCTTGACTTCCTAACTCACAAGAGTTCAGGAGTGGGAAGCTGTATCCTTCTGGAAGCAAAAGAACGGTCCTGAGTACTTTGTTAGCAGCAGGAATTCTTTCTCTCTTTTGAGGTTGATGGACATGAACAAATGTGTTCCTCACAAAGTGTACAGGAGAAACCCCAGTCTATTCATTAAGGACAGGGAATCTGCTGTAGATAAAAGCGTGGAGTCTTAGATTGCCTGGGCTTGTCTCTGTACCTTCACAGTTTTTCTCTTAGACCTTGGGCACTAAGTTTTCTGTGCCTCAGTTTCCTCATATGTAAAGTGGAGAGAATAATAGAGTCTCGCTCCTAGAAGTGTAGAGAAAACTGAATGATTTAATGCTTATAAATCAATTATAACAATGCCTAGTAGAGTAAGTGCTATATAGCTATTAAGAAAAATAAATCATCTTTATATGCTTGGCACTGCCTACATTATCTCAAGGTCAAGAGTAATTCTGCTGCTTTCTGCTTTGTTAAAAACCTGTAGTCTGCCTGCAGAGTGCAAACACTAATGGTGTTAATCAGCAGAAAACTTTGAAATGACTTTATATCACTTTAAATTAATGATCAAACAGAGACAAATTATGAATCCAGAAAGATGCATCTCACATTGGGTGTTTCTATTAATTAGGGGAAGGTCGCTTCTAGAACAAGCAGAACAAGCATCTACATATTTTCTTCCCACACACTTAAAATCTCACATGGATATTCCTGTTAGGCGGCAGCTCTCTCTCTCTTCCCAATAAAGCTTAGACACAGCTTCTCATTTACCTTGTAGCTCCACCATCTTCAATAAATTCCTTCCCAGGTCACTTTGTTTCTCTGCATTAGATTAGTACAAAGGAAAACAAGGTGTAAAAAATTCACATTTTCTCCAGAAGTTATACTTTCCCCTTTCACTCTTAGGTCCCTGGAAGGAACTAGGCACATAACTCCTTCAAATGCTAACAAAAACCTGGAAACATCGCCCTTGACCACAAAGCCACTTTCTCAGCAATTATGCCACAAAATGAAAGGGAAATCTGAACTTGTCCAGTTCGCCATCTGTATCACAGCTTCTAGGGTATCAAGTCCAGAACTGAGAGAGTAAAGATGAGAGCCTGAGACTGTTAAAGAACAAGGACTATCTTGTATTGGAGTCTTCAGAACCCTGCTCATTTCTGTGTGGAGGACAAAAAAACAAACAAATAAGCAATGTACCAGTAGAGTCTCAAAGTCTTCATTCTTGTAAACAGTTATTTACTTCTTTGAATATTTGCATCTATGTATACATATACATCTATACAAACATATGTATACTACATATATGTCTGTGCATTTGTGAATGCATCTCATATTTGCATATTCCAATGTATGCCTAGATGTGTAATTTTGTGTTTTGTATCAAAATATGCATATGTATATACACATTAATTTCTGTATATGTGAACATTGTATATGTCAGCTGATTGCACATTAATTTGCACATATGCATATGTCTCTATGTATATACATGAATACATGTGTCTCTTTGTATACATGTTAATGTGTGTTTATAGTTTGCATATCTAGGAATAGATGTATATGTTGTGAACATATACATTTTTATAACTTTTGCATGTATCAGATGCACATATTTACATCCATAAAACTAGATATTTTCATGTACAATGTTTATGTACACATATGGGTTATGTGTATGCATGTACAGGAGATATATGAGCATATTTATACATATATAGAAATACATGAGACCAATTTAATGAAATAATATTTATACTTACAATATTCAGTGTACACATATTTTTATTACTTATTATCTCAACAAAATATTTATGTCATAAATGGCTTTTGCTATCTGTTAATTAATTTTGCTGCCTACCTATTAATCACATATATCTAGTATCTGCACCAGGGGCCATAGCTGCCAGCTGCCCTATCATTGGCTACAATTACTCAAGGGAACCTGGCACTGTTTACTGAGTTGATGGGCACAGATGTAGCTGTATCATATGCAGCCGTGAGATGTAGTCATTATTCTCTAAGAAGTTTCATTATTATATTTTTTCCAGTAATAATGTTCCCAAGTCTTGGCCTTCAGTCAGTCCCAGGACTTGAGAGATAAGCCCAGGAAATCAAAGTGACTGAATGTTTCTGGTATGTCTGATTGCATTATGGACAGAAATCCATGGCCTTCAAAATCTTTATGTGTCTTTGTTTCGATATCTCCTTTTTGGATATAATAATAACTGCAAACATTATTAAGACCTCTGCAAGCCTGTTTTGGTTTTCATGCATGACAACTGGACTTTTCTCTGTGTCTTTTTGTAGTTGTCTTTAACTCTTTGCACCTGGTCTCTGCTTTCCATCCTCCTTGTTTAGATCACAAGTAGCTCAAGGCCCAAATGGTCTATTTCCCTTCCTGGGTGTTCCCAGCTACTTAGGGGAAGCACTTTGTATACAAGTGCTCTAGCACAACTATCTCTCACTTGCCAGTGGACTGAGCTCGTGTGCCTGGTACTCACTGATGCTGTAAACTGTGGAAACAGAGCCAGAAAACAACACCCCGGTATGAAAGAGCTCTGTGCAACCAGCACACTAGGATATATCAGCTCAGTTTCATTTGGCTTGATGGTGAGGCAAACACTCCTTTGCTCCCCTTGAGAAGAAAAAAAAATTGTCTGCCATTCTACATAATGATACCCCAATAATGCAAATGCTTACCCTTAAAACTATCCTCCTTTCCTCAAAAATATCTCATTATTTTTTAAGCAACAAGACCTAGACAATGACCACATTAATTGACTTGCAAATGTAATATAGGAAACTTCACAAGGCCCTGCCCCTAGATTAAGACTTAAAGGCAATTAATGGCTGCTCAAAGTGGGTGGATTGATCTCTAGACAAGCCTCCTGATAGGTTCTCCGTTTCCAAGCAGTCAGTTCTAAACACATGTACATAAGAAAACACTGATGGACTCTGCAAATTGTGCGTGTTTCTGTTTGTGTGTGTGTCTCTCCATGTGTGTCTCTCTGTGTTTCTCTGTATGTGGGTGCCTTGTGTGGGGTGTCTCTGTGGGTGTCTATGTGTATATGTGGAGAGAGAGTGAGAGAAGGAAAAGGTCATGTTCTAAGAAGGAGTGGGATAAACATGGGGAAAATTGGAGGGTGATAGAGAGAGAGGTGGGAATTATGTGAATCTAGTACTCATATGAAATCTTACAATCCCATTCTTTCAGAGATTCTCTAGACTAGATAGGACAGTGGGAGTGAGGGTCTAGAGAAGTAGTACAATCACCTCTTGACACGCATACAGAAGGGAATCTGGAAGATCTTTGACTAAACCCATCATACTAATATATTTCGAATGCAGCTTTGAAGGGTGTGAGTTCTGGAATTAGATCTCCTACATTCAACTCTTGGTCCCTGCATTCACTGTTTGTATGACTACAGAAAGGTATTTTATCATCTCCATACTTTGATTGATGCTACAGCCCCTATGGCATCATGTTTAAATAACACAAACAATGGTAAAGCATTTAGAAAAATGCTTGCTACTAGACAACAAATTATTATTAGTTATTCCTGATTAGTAATACTCCATTGCCCCGAGTTTTGATTCTCAGCCAAAGTTCCAACACGCAAGTCATAAAAATCGCTTGCCACAGTTCAGCTAGTGTTCAGCTAGTACTGCATAAGAAAGGAAAGGAGCTTTAAAGGTAAGCTTTAAAACTCACGAGGGCCCAGATCAAGTACAGCCTCTTGAGCATGACAAGAAGTACAGGTTTTATTCCGTATGTAGTCAGAAATACTTGGAGCAAGAGAGCACCATGGCTTCCTTTCATTTTTAAAGGATAACTCTCGTAAATATACTGCTTTGGCCAATGACTTGGGCTTCTTACTGGCTAACTCTCTGCTATATAAATTAACCAGTTTCTATTGATCTGTGTATCTCCACAGGGCTGTGACATTACCTCTGTTCTGGTATCTTTCTCCTTAGGCTGCTGTTGGCATCTCTCTTTTTGGGTGGCTACATGGTATCTCCCTGACTCTGCCTTCCCTCTCCCTGTATCGTTGTTTGGACATTCTGCATGGCTATATTTTGTCTTTGTTCCATTGGCTGAAGCAGCTTTATTCATCAACCAATAAAAGGAACACATATACAGAAGAACATCCCACATCACATATGCATAATCATATTCAAGATTTACCTTCAAGATAGAGGCACTTAGATTTCATAGTGAGTGTTATATAAACACACACATATATTTTGTGAAAGTCAAATTGAAGAAAGTGGTTATACACTATATCTAAGGAGCGTATTAGCAATTAATTCTAATGGGTGATGGCAGTTAACTATCAGAGTAAACAATTTGGAAGTAGTTTAGATGAGGGAACCTATAGAAAACAAACTTGGGGAATACACAAATAGAAGTATGATCACACGTGAGAGTGATATATAGATTACAATGCTGGAGTTGACAGTGATCTGCCAATAATGGACTTAGCTTATAACTGTTATGGTGATCGTGATGATTAATGTTACGTGGACAGATAAGCCGCTAGGCATGCCTATAGGAGAATTATCCTGATTGTATTAATTGAGGTAGGAAGATTTGCCCACTGTGGGTAGCCCTGTTCACTGACTGGCTCCTGGACTGTATATAAGGGAGAATGGAAACTGCAAACAGTGTTTGTTATTCCCAGTTTCCTTATTGTGGATGCCATATAACCGGCTGCTTTAGGCTTCTGTTGCCGGGATTTTCCATCATGATGAACTGTACCCTCAAACTGTGGCCCATAATTAACTCCCTTTTCCCCTACTTTGCTTTTCATCACAATAACACAAAAATAAACAAGGGCAGGCAGATAACTCATATGAAGAACATGGTGAGTGAGTGAGTGAGTGATGGCAGTTAACTCTCAGAGTGAACACTCAAACAGAGAACATGGTGAGCATTCCCAACAGCACCCATGGTTTGATTACCCATTCCATTAGGATCAACTTTGTTCTCATTTCTTAAGTATTGTGCTACATCACAGACAGGGCTCCTTTTGGTGCCAGAAAACTGAAACGAATATAAAATACCTAGTTTTAAAGTTTTAATGTCCCCCCCCCCAGCTTCCTACTACATGTGCTACCAGGCTGCTACTTATTCAGGAAGCCTGATAGTTATTTTAGCCTTTAAATTTGAAAGGTTCATTTATCAGTTAAGGTTTAAACACTCAAGATTCGGATCATGCAGATATGAGATGATGATCTGAGCCTGGCTGTGCCTGCAAGAGCCCAAGGCGAGGCTAATTATGGCCTAGCTTCACCTTGCCAGGAAGCAAAACATTCTGGAAGGTTTACCCTTAAAAGAACACTAAGGCAGTGGAAAACAAAGAGCACCAGTCTGGGTATCTTTAAATGTATGTTTTATTCAAAGGCATTTAATGAACTTGAGCCTCATGAGTGGAGTGTACTGATGGGCTCAAGACAAGACAATTTCCTTTGAAAGAGTCAGTCTCAAGTTCATCAGCATGTTGCATTCAAGATGCCAGTAAATGTTAGTAGAAGATGATGGCAAAAGTGTGTTTGGGGGTGGGGGTGGGGGGTTGCAGCAGCAGAGGGAAATGTCCTTTTAAAAGTGTGTAAAGCATGTTTTATGATATTAATTTTACCAGTGTCTTACAGCTGGTATCAAATCTTCATAAGTGAATTAGTCTTCTTTCGCAGCCTTCTGATGCTTATTCCATTGCCTAAAGTCTCTGAGGATTCTGAGGTCCTTTTAAAAAAGATGGAAGAGTGAATTTATTCTTAGAAGCAAAACATCTATTCTTTTATAGAGTCTAAATAATTACCAAATTGTCAACATCCTCAGCTACAGAAAATAAGAACGCCTTATTCTGAAGAGGTTGACCTGGCAGAAAATCCACTGCCTTGTGGATTCAGAGTGTGATGCTACAGACAGCAGGAAAAGCAAGTGTCTCCCAGGAGACAGAACACATGTTGTCAAGATATGAAACTCGGAGCTCTCATTCCAGCTCATGTGATTATTGGCAATCTTATCCTCCCAGTTTTTCATCTGAAAGTAGAAAAACCACAATAGTCATAAGGTTGCTTCAAAGCTTACATAAGTTAATACATGAAAGCTATTCAGTACATTTTGATAATAAAAAAGAGCTAGAATTTATGGAATAACACATTTATTGATTCATTCATGCATCCATTTATTTTAATATCTGAGTGTTATCCGTGGGCCAGATGTTCTTCGTGTTTGCTATGAAGCAATGACCACGTTTTCATAATTATCTTATTTGATTTCATTCTCAGATAAAGCATATGTGGTAAATATTTATGATTCTCATTTCATACATAAGGAAGAGACTTCATAGCAGCCTTTCTTATTTGCATAATATGGGTTCACATTGAGGATGTAGACCATGTGCTGAATCCTTCTCAAAGAGGATGATAGTCCCAGGGTACTGTGCGCAAATTAAAGAGCCACTGAGTCAATACTGAGTTGTGCTCAGGAACCTTTGACTATTAGATGTTTGCAAACTTTAACCATTATCCACAAAGCTTTCCAGAATGTAGTCAGGGAGTGTTGTTGGCACACATCCTCTGGCTGTCACCCTCTTTAGGATTCCTTACTTGAAAAGAGCCACTTGATCCCAGATCACCACTATAGGGAACAACTCCAAAAGAATGCTGTTCCCAAGTCTGCCATCAAGTGGTGATTGAGCAAACTCGGTGAGAGGGTAAAAGATCTTGGCCATTTCAGCTCAGCTGGGGCAACTATAAAAGGAAACCCTTGCTCCTGAGCTCTCCACAATGTTGGCCAAGGCTCTAAAACCTATGTTGTTCCTTTGGAGTTAGGTTTTTGAAGGGCAATCAGTATGAATCTATAAGGCCTTGACTTAGGTTTATTTAGATGACACTTCCACATTGCTGTTCATCACTGAAAGAAGTCAGAATAGGAATTAAGCAGGGAAGGAACCTGGAGGTAGGAGCTGATGCAGAGGCCACCAAGGGGTGTGGCTTACTGATTTGCTTCCCCTGGCTTGTTCAGCCTGCCCTCTTACAGAACCCAGGACCACCAGCTCAGGGACGGCCACACCCACAACGGGCTGATGCCCTCCCCATCAATAGCTAATTAATAAAATGCCTCACAGCTGGATCTCATGGAGGCAGTTCCCCAACTGAGGCTTGCTCTTCTCTGGTGACCCTAGCTTGTGTTAAACTTGACACTGAAACAGCCTGTACAGATTGGATACACTGAATTTGATAGAAGAGAAAGTAGGGAAAGGTCTTGAACTTATTGGCACAGGAAAAGACTTTCTGAACAGATGCAGGCACTAAGATAAACAATAAATAAATGGGACCTCATGAAACTGAAAAGGACACTGTCATCTGGAAAAAATAGCAGACTACATAATGGGGAAGATTATTACCAACTACACATCTGATAGAGAGCTAATATCCAAAATATATAAAGAACTCAAAAAACAAGATATAGAGAAAACAAATAACCCAATTTAAAAATGGAGTGCTGGGTTGTCTCATGCTCTCTTGATATGAGGGTTTGTGCCTGTTTTTATAATATGCTATGCCATGTTCAGTTGCTATCCCTGGGAGACCTGCTCTTTTCTGAAGAGAAATAGATCTGGGGTAGAGGGTAGCCACAGGAGGGGGGGGGGGCTGGGAGGAGTAAAGGGAGGGGAAACTGCAGACAGAATCATATTACCTGAGAGAATAAATTATACATGCATATATGTATGTATATATACTGCAGTATTTTAGTATATATATATATATATATATTAAAGACGGAGTACAGATCTAAAGAGAATTCTCATTCTTTAAAGAGGAAGAGCCAATTGATGAGAAACACTTAAAGAAATGTTCATCATCTTTAGCCATCAGGGAAATGAAAAATCAAAACTACTTTGAGATTTCATGTTATACTAGTCAGAATGGCCAAAATCAATAAAACAAATGACAGCTCTTGCTGGCCAGGATGTGGAGTAAGAAGAACACTTATTCATTGTTGGTGGAAGTGCAGATTTATACAACCACCGTGGAAATCGGCGTGGTAGTTTCCCAGGAAGATGGGAATCAATCCACTTCAAGATACCTCAAGATACCACTCTGGAGCACCTGACCTAAGGACACTTCATTATACCACAGAGACACTTGCTCAGCCATGCTCATAACTGCTCTATTCATAACATCTAGAAATTTAAAACAAACTAAATATCCATCAACAGATGAATGGATAAGGAAAACGTGCATTTACACAATGGAATTCTACGCAGTTGTTAAAAATGTCATGAAATTCACAAGCAATGGATGAAACTAGAAAAAAAAATAACCTGACTGAGCTGAGACCCAGAAAAACAAATATGGTATATATATATATATGTATATATATATACATATATATATATATATATATATTCGATGATAACCAAGCTAACCACAGAGATTGGGTGTAGAGTGAGGGACTGGATCTCCCTAGCAACAGGAAATAGAATAGAAGAGGGGGGACAAGAATAAGAGAATCAAACTAGGAGGGGGAGGGAAAAGGGGAGTGAGGGATCAGATAATTGCCAAATAATGGGAGAGGTAGAGGCCCATCTATCATCACCAAATAGAGTTTCCAGTACTGGTAATGGGTTACATCTAATCAAGTTGTTGGCCAAAGGCGTCCCATGTGCACCCCCAAACAACCCAGGCTGTTGCCAAGGCTATTGCTTGCTCTCCACAAACTAACAGTAAGGCCATATTTTTCATGGTTCTGGAAGTTATTCTGCATGCTACCAAAAGAGAAAGGGAAACACCAATTAGGTACGAAACCTTAGATCCTACAATGGTGACCTACCTGCAAGATACACCGGTACAGAAGTGGCACAGAACTTGGAGTAGGCAACCAAGACCTGATTTGACTTAAGGCCTACTCCATGAGATATAAACCATGTCTAATGCTTCTTATGGTCCAAGAACCTGAGATAGGCCAGAGATCTATTGTATAATCAAATACTACTGTTGTCCTAAAAGGATGCAACAGTTAAATGACTCTGAATGACATTCTGCTATACTCTAAGATCAGTGCCTTATTCAACCATCATTGGAGAAGCTTCCTTCTGCAGCACATTAGAACAAATTCTAAATTAGACCCACAGGCAGACTATATGTAGAGAATGGGTGACCTTGGAGGAAAACTGAGCCTTAAATGGGCTGTTTCCATCTGATCCTTCCTGCAAGGCCTCAGGAAACCGTGTGGAAGAAGAGGCAGAAAGAGTGTAAGAACCAGAGGGAATAGAAGACACCAAGGAAATGAAGCCTTTTAAAGAGAATGACTGATGCTCATATGAACTCACAGAGTCTGTGATAGCATGCAGAAAGCCTACACAAGTCTGCACCAGATGAGAGCCTAGAGACCCCATCCCTATCCCAGAAGCTATCTCCAGTTGATAACCTCATGCAAACGAAATACTAGTTTCCTCAAAGGGAGTCTCAAGATACACTGCAAGATACATATGCAAGGGTAGGCCATACGCAGCAGTAGATGGCAAGTTGGAGGTTCTTAGACTCATAATTGAGACAGGGAATTCTTTTTAACTTACAGGTCCTTTGCCTTTGCGTATATATCATGGCTTCTGTTTCTGTGTTGTTAAGAGATCCCTGTGTATGCAAATCTATGTCTCTGCATCTATATGTTTCTTTGTGCGTTTCCTTTGGCTTTTTTCTTCTGTTTTTCTTGTCATGTTATTGTTTGTTTTGTTTTATCTTATTTTATTATTATCCCTTACATACCATTTTGTCTCCTAATGAGAGGCATAGATAGTGTGAATCTAGATGGTAAGGGAGGTGGAGAGGAACTGAGAAGAATATGGGGTGGATAAACCATGATCAGATATATGGCACAGAAAAAATCTCTTTTAAAAAAGAGAAAAAGCTATATTGCATATTGAATATGTCCTATGTGCAATCATGCTTTCACAGGAGTTGATCCCTAAAATATACTCTGCATTTGAAATACCATCTTACTATCAGAGACTCTTCACGCAGAAGTCAGTTCTGGGAATGGTACACAGGAGCAGAAAAGAAGACAGACCTTTGGAATTGGGTAATTCATTATTATTTTTTTTTTTTTGGTTTTTCGAGACAGGGTTTCTCTGTGGCTTTGGAGCCTGTCCTGGAGGTAATTCATTATTTTTATGACAATGAGGACTCCTCATTGGTTACTAGATGAGATAGGCATTGTATTAGTTACTTTTCTGTAATTTGTGACCAAGGTTACTTATGTAAGGAAGAATTTATTGGCTTATGGTTCCAGGGGGATAAGAGTCCATAATGGTGAGTAGACATGGCAGCAGGAAGCTAAACATGTACACAAGTATGATGTATATAGAGTGAGAACTGGAAGTAGAACAAGGCTAATATAATCTCAAAGCCTGCCCCCCAATGACATACTTCTTGCAGCAAAGATGCTCCTCCTAAGCCTCCAGAGAAAGTACTAGTAAGTGGGGATAAAGTGTCAAAATACATGAGAATACATGAGCCAATGAGGGATGTTTCTCTCTCAAACCATCACATGCATCTTCTGGCACAAATTAATGATCAACTCATTTTAAAATTACTCCAGAATTGAGAGGGTGATCTCATTTATGAAAAGAAAGAAGCTAAAGAGCACAAGATCATCAAGCCTTTATGGTGAAACTCAAAACAACCTTCCTCAAGACCCAGCAATACCACTTTTGGGTGTACACCCAAAGGATGCTCAATTGTACCACAAGGACATGTGCTCAACTATGTTGATAGCAGCATTGTTTGTCATAGCCAGAACCTGGAAATAACCTAAATGCCCCTTGACTGAAGAATGGATAAGGAAAATGTAGTACATTTACACAGTGGAGTACTACACAGCAGAAAAAATAATGACATCTTGAAATTTGCAGACAAATGGATGGATCTAGGAAACATCCTATTGAGTGAAGCAACTCAGACTCAGAAAGGCAAATATCATATGTACTCACTCATAAGTGGCTTTTAGATATAAAGCAAAGAAAAATAGCTTACGATTCACAATCCCAGAGAACTTAGACAACAATGAGGATCCTAAGAGAGACATACATAAATCTAATCTACATGGGAAGTAGAAAAAGACTGAGTAAATTGGGAGCATGGGTACCATGGGACAGGGTAGAAGTGTAGGAAAGGGGAGGAGAGGGGAGAAGAAAAAAATGTATAGCTCAAAAAAATCAATTAAAAATTAAAAAACAGAAAAGGGCAAGGAAAACTGAATGTGGAAAAATCTATTGACTTATCAGTGTTATCCAAAGATGGAGGAATTTACACCCTCGTCAGGATTCCAGAAGATGGTATAGAACTCCAAATAACATAGAAAAGATGATGGTTCATACTGAGTGAAGTGGAAATGTGAAGGTAGATGGTGAAAGAAATATTTAAAGGCTCAGAGAAACAGTCATGGTATGTTAGATCTATTTCATAGGGCAGGAAAAATACTCATCAAGTGAGTATGATCCACAGAATGGACCTGGAGGCACATTATGTGTCAAAACTAAAGGGAGGGTTCTGATGGCAGAAGAAGCAACAATCTTAAGAGGTATGTACACTATTGTATCTAGGGTTGGTGTAAGAGAAATAGTCACCAAACTTAGATGAGTGATATCAAGGTATAGGAAAAGATGCCAGAACTGTAGAGACCAAACTGGAGTTTAATGACTAGCAAGATCAGCATGGTAGCCAATGAGCTCTGCTATTGCTCCACGATAGTGTTAGGTAGATCGTTATTAGAATGTAAAATTGTTGATAAAATCTTCATAGGAAAAACAGACTGGCAGTGACCAATGCTGCTACTTGGTTTTGAATAAATGAGAAAAAATAACTTTGATTTACTGTGACCCTATGGAAAGTTCCACAATAAAAATATTTATAATTCCTGGACCAATTCATAAACCTAAGTTTGTTTTCTGATCTAAATCCATTGAATAAAATATACTGAGCCATTGAAGAAGGTCTGCAAAAGAAGGTCATCTGTATATCACAGCGATTTCCCTAAATCCTTTCTCAAAGATGCTTATAGTCATTCATAAATAATGGTACAACACTAAAAGGAAAAATCCAGACATTTGAAAACTCCAGGATCATGGTGTTGAACTGATATTATCATCCAAAATCTGAACCATTGTCATCCTATCCATAAGAGAAAGAACAAAAGCTTACAAGGACTACGTGATGCATGAGTCTTGGCCCAGGATCTAGCTTACAGAGGATCAATCATATTTGTGGATACAATTGATCATCTTACCCACATTATCAAATGTATAATTGACATATTTGGCAGTTAAAGCCATGACCAAAATGAGTTCTTGCAGCTAAAACACTTGCTTAGAAATCACATTTGGTGAGGATGGAGAAACTTTCTTCAGAATGACATACGTTATCTTCTCAAAAAGGGAGGAAATTTGTGCACAGACACGTACACACCAGGAAGATAATATAAGACATAGGTAAACACACACACACATTCATGGAATGAACATAGAAATGGGACTATTTGGAAAAGGTAAGGGATAGTGGAAGTTTGGAGGGAGGGGCATGAGAGGTTGGTAAGGAGAGAATATAAACAAACAACATAATATCATTGATCAAAATGTCATTATGAAGCCCGCTGCTTTTTAAATTTATATGCTTTAAGCAATTTTTTAAAAATTACTAGACATAAAGATAGAAAGAATCTGAAAACCATAAAGAGAGACTTGAAACAGTTCTTTTTCTCACAGATCAACCATACTAAGACCTAAATCTCAAATTTCTAGCACGTAGTGCTATTAAAAAGTTAATTCCTGTTGTTCCAGCTATACTTCTCTGACACTCAGTTACAAATCCCTAGTAAACTAGCAGGCCACTTCTCATCACTTGTTTCTCGTGTTGTCTATTGTGCTAAAACACCATGCCTGAGAGAACCATGACTGAAAGAAACTTAAGGAGGAAAGGGTCTATTTCTGCTTCCAACTCTCAGGGCACACTCAATCACTGAGGGAAACTAGGGAAGGACCTCAAGGCAGGAACCTGGATTCAGAAACTAAAGCAGAGGCCCTGAAGGATTGCTGCTTACTGGATCACTCAGTCTTCATTTTAGACACCCAGGATCACCTGCTGAGGAGTGGTACCACCCACAATGGGCTGGGCACTTCTACATCAATAACCAATTAAGAAAACACCCTACAGGTTTGCCTACATGCTAACTTTGAGGAGGCATTTTCTCAATTGAGGTTTCATCCTTTCAAATGACTCTAGCTTGTGTCAAGCTGACATGAAACTGGCCAATACAACCCACAAGCCCTATTGAAGCACTTTGCTCCTCCTATCCCTCAAATCTGATCTCTGTTAATGTAGAGGACATGATTGTCCATATGGGAAAACCTACATAGACTAAACATACATTGACTTATACACAATACCTACAATTTAGGTACTTGAAGCTTCTTATTTCCCATGGCAAGCAAAAAAGGTGTCATATACTTGAGGAAAAAATATAATTACCATTAAGTAATGGTTTGAAAGCTAGGTAATCTGTTGGAACATCTCTTTGCATCCCTTTACCCAAGTATGAGTATAAATAAACAAGTAAGGCAATGGTTGCCTGGAGAGATGTCAAAACTTCAGGGATGATAATCACGGAGTAAGTAACTGAGGTTGAGATTGTATAACTGATAGGGAAAAGAGGACAAGGTATCGATTGAGATTCTGAAACCAAATGTTGTAAAAGAATTAAAATTCATCCAATCAAAATCTTTGACCTGCTTTTTCTAAGTTCCTAAGGAACAGAGAGATAGTGATTCTTAGAAGAATATGTGTTAAATGTGTGTGAAAACACAAGGCACAGGCGTGCATGAAACCACAGGGCACAGGGAACAGTAGACAAAATGTTACAAAAGGATGTGTTAGCTAAGGCCTGTCTCCAGGGTAGTACTTCTTGTCTAGATGAAGGTAGTCAACAGACAGACTCAGCCGTAGATTTCTGCCTCGTCCAATGTGATATCTTTCTCCGAATCTGATGATTGACAGAAGTTGGGTACGGTGGATTGCCCTTTCAGTCTACCAATGGGAAGTGTTCACAGACAATACTCTCTTTAGAGGTAATTATCTCAGTTTGTCAAACCTGAATAACAATTCAAATTCTTTCTTTTCCAACCCTTACTTTCCATCTCCATTCCTCTTACAGGCACTGATAAATAATAAATATCCTTCCTCTTAAAGTTCATTTCAACATCAACTTCTATAGAACAGAATCTGACAATATGAAGAAGTTATTCCATATGAAGAATACTGACACATTTGGGGAGTCTCTGAAAAGAGCTAATTTCAAAGTGGCATGAGATCTCTTTTTAAATATATCAAGATTTGTCACAAGGTTTCAGAAACAGTAGCATATAATAAGCTTACTCTGGGTGACTCCAAGAGGCAAACTCAGGTAGGCCCAGCTGGAGGGTATCATAAGCAGACAGATTTGGGCTTACAAAGAAAGTGTAGAGTATTTTGAATTGTATGAAAAAGAAAACAGTCCGGGAATGAAATCTGGTCCTGAAAACTTGGGTGATAGAACATGGAAAAGCCCTCATAGTGTGATGGTAGCATTGTTATCCTTAGAGTCATGAGAAATGGGCTAGATGGCCTCTGATATTTTTGCCTACTTGGATATTCACTGGGACCATACAATGGCAACAGACTTCCTTCCTTTATCATTTGTTGAAGTAATAAGGGCAGCGGCGGGGCTGTGTCCCCAGCACCCCAGCCGCCTGCCCGGCTAGCTTATGCCCCGAAATAATTACACGGACACTGTATTCTTTTAAACACTGCTTGGCCCATTCTCTTCTAGGCTAATTCTCACATATTAAGTTAGCCCATTTCTAATCATCTATGTATGGCACCCCAAGGTGTGCTTACCAGGAAGATTCTAGCCTATGTCCATCCTGGGTCGGAGCTTCATCCCAGGAGTGGAGCATGGCGTCTCTCTCAGGCGTCTGCTCCCGAGAGCAGAGCTTTCGAGTCCCTGAGCTCACTTCCTCTTCCTCCCAGCATTTTGTTCTGTTTACTCCTCCCACCTATCCTCTAACCAATAAAATGGGCCAGGGCAGTGCCTTTATTAGCCAATGACCTTCCTCCATCAATTTGTGCCCTCTGGTACTTACAAAAATTACAAAAGTAGGATATTATTAATAAATTTTAAAACATCATCAGATTATTAACTGAGATGTTGGAGGGAGGTTTGCTTGTTCCTCCCAGTCACCCAGCTAGCTTGGACCTGAAATAATCACACAGAAACTATATTATTTAAAACACTGCTTGGCCCATTAGCTCTAACTTCTTATCGGCTAACTCTTACATATGAATTTAACCCATTTCTATTAATCTGTGTATCACCACATCATTACCAGCTAATGTTCCCAGTGTCTATCTCCAGCTGCTGCATGACTTCTCTCTGACTCTGCCCTTCTTTCTCTCAGCATTCAATTTAGTCTTCTCTGCCTACCTAAGTTCTACCCTATCAGGCCAATGCAGTTTCTTTATTCATTAACCAGTCAAAGCAAAACACAGACAGAAGTACCTCCCACACCACTGAAACATGAAAGTCTTCTATCTCCTCCAACATTCCAAATTTCACTTTCAAGAAGCAATGAGGAGATTTCACATGCAACCTTCAGACATCCATCTGGTTGCCCACTATGTTTCAAACACCGTGCTATTCTTCAGTGTGTTTAATGGCTTTTTTCTACTCTCACCAATCCTTGTGTCTTAACATGATCATTTAGTAGATGGTGAAATGAAGGTTTGAAGAATGAATGTCACATGTCTGGGACAACTGATATTAATAAAGCCAGAAGTCAGGGTCATAGTTTTTGGATTTAATGCCTTTCTAATTTTCTTCTTCTACTATCCTCGAGAGCTCTGGACACTCATCATACCATTATTTTCCTACTATAAATATATTGAATAAAACCACAGATAGGCTGGACACCAAGTCTTCTTTATGAGTGCAGTGCATTTGCAACATGGCAAGCACAAGAAGAGTTTCTAGCATCTGTCAAAAGCTAAATGGGTCATTTGAGATTCCAACCATGACCTTGGAATCATTGGAGCTGGTTCCTAGACAACCAAGAGCTGATTAGCCTAGCATGGGTTTGCTATAAATAATACCCTTAAGGCACTTCTATATTAGAGGTAAGAAAATCTTCTGGAAAATTGATGGTACCAAGACTATTGGCATCTATGCTGCAAATAATAATAAGGAACAGTCATAACTTTAGAGCTACTTTTCTTCTACGGAATGATGTTTTGTAGAAACTGTTTTATATTCACAGCAATAATTTGAATCTTAAATGTTTCCCACAGGACTATGTGTTTAAAAAATTAGTTCCTAAGGAGGTACTATGGGACGAAGGTTAACTTTTTAAGAGCTAGAGTCCAGTGAGACATATTTAGATAATAAGCTATGACATCCAGACCCTAGTTTCTTACTCTTTCAATGTTTTGCTTTCTGCTCATAAGTTTTATTTGGCCATGTACTGCTAAGCATTACCTTCCAGAACTATCAGTATCATCATAGAATGAATGTAACTACTTGATCATGATCTAGAACCTATAAAACTGCACCAAAATAAACTCAATTTTTAAGTTTCTTGTCTCAGGTATTCAGTAAAGTAACAGAAAACTAAATCAAATTGGTACTGAGAAGATGAATATTTGGCATTACTATATATAGGGCAAGATAGAAGTGTCTTTACAACTGCATTATGGGGGGAATTTGAAAGTTTGTGTAAGCAAGCTACAAAAAGCCTAGAATGCTATAAGTAGAGTTCAATGAGTTGTTCCAGTACAACCTAATAAAACCTGACTATGACAAAATATGTAAAGACTATGCTAATGAGTGTTAAGATAGAAATGAAGATTATTTTGGGAAGTGGACTGATAGATGGATATACTGTGTCAAAGTATATGCAAGCAGCACTCAATGCTTTGTGGGAGGTTGAGGTTAAAGTAATTGACTGATTTTCTTGAAAGAGGAAATTTTAAGGTAGCAAAGCATTCAGGAAAACAAAATGCATATCACTAACTGCTTTTAAACAAAGTTACTGTGAGGATCAGCTACAAAAGAGCAGAATAAAAATATATGAAAAAATCATAGTGTGGCCACAAAAAAAGCCATGTAATAGTGTGAACAAAGAAGAAAATAATGTTACTGGCCTATTAAAACAACTCAAGCCCTTTACACAAGGATAGTAGAAATGAGGCCTTGATGGAATCTAAATAATATGCAATGACTGTTGTAGAGTCAGAAATGAAGAAGTCAACAGGGCATTGGCGTTTCAGAAGAAAGCCATGGTGACCCTGAGCACCGAAAGTTGCCTAGGAATTCATTTCCTTGTGATCATCTTACAAGACAATCAGAATCCATAGCATCCATTGTTCAAGTGAACCAAGAAACAGTTTATGTTAGCAACAGACTTTGGTATAGTGATATTTTATTTGTATTTTAGTAAATAAAGCTTGCCTGAAGTTTAAAGCACAAAAAAGCCACAGGTATCAGCCTTTCAGACCAAGCAGTGGTGATAAACACCTTTAATCCCAGAAGCCACACTAGCTTGTCATAGAAACTGGGCAGTAGTGGTTCATGCCTTTAATCCCAGCACTAGAGAGGAATATAAATAAAATGGAGGAGACAGTTCTCACACATAGTCTTATTCTGAGACTCCTGGAGGCAGGATCACCATTTTAGACTGAGGTAAAGGTAAGAGCCAATGGCTGGCTGTTTTGCTTTTCTGACCTTCAGGTTGAACCTTGATTTCTATCTCTGGATTTTTAATTAATTGTGCTACCTTTGGTGCCCAAAGTGGGGCTCAAATCCATGACCTAGAGATTAAGAGTCTCATGCTCTATCAACTGAGTTTATAATTAATATAAGCCTCTGTGTGTTTATTTGAGACTAAGTAGCTGAGGTACTGGACACGACAGAAATTTCTATCTACAACTTTCAAACATTTGGCAAGAAATTCCACATAAAGTCTAAGAAAGCTTTATATAAAAGGATTCTAGACAGACAAGGACAGAGTCAAGTACAGCTTCTTAGTAACATCTTTTCTCCAGTAGGCTCTGTTTGCTGGAGGCTAACAGGGGCATGGCTCCTTTAAGAGAGGCTTTCTGACTCAGCATTAGTGGCAAAAACCTAGCAGCTCTTTTAAGAAGTTCTGCCACAAAACACTTAAGTGGTGTTTATGAGCAATTGATATCATACTTCTTGGTGGAATCATGGACCTAGAAACTCCACAGACTTGTGGTAATAAATCTGGCATGCACCAGTACCTCTGCTATGAAGCTAGACTCTCAAAAGGCTAAAGAATGGGTTGAAGCCAGCCACCAAAGCCACAGCCATATTGCTTAGGAGATTAAGAAATTCTAATGACCATTCATGTGGTCAGAAAAAGATAAAGATATACAGTAAAAACAGATCCAGACCCCAAAAAATCTCTAAATGGTTTACAATGTGTTTAAAATATATGTAGGCTTGGGAGAGATAAGAAAAAGGATAGAGAAAGTCCTTTAAAAGGGGAAATAGAGTAGTTGGATGTGGTGGCACAAGCCTTTAATCCCAGAATTTAGGAGGCATAGGCAGGAAGATCTCTATGAATCTGAAGTCAGCCTGGTCTACACAGTAAGTTTCAAGACAGCCAAAGATACACAAAGAAACCCTGTCTCAAAACACCAAAAAGTAAAATAAAATAAATAGATTTTTTAAAAAGCCAGGTAAAGATGGAAAATACACAGAAAATCTGGATACTATATGTTATTGTGTTGTCTTTGAATTTTTTGACTGCTGAGGAAGGAGCAACAGCTGCTAAAAGACATTTATTTGATTATAAATACTGCTAAATTAATCCAACATATACATTTTGAAAACATCTTGACTTAAAAATTTAAGTCAAAAGATATGTTACTTTGGAGAAGAGGCTTTGCTTTTATAAAAACATTTGATTATAAATACTACTGAATTAATCCAACATATATATTTTGAAAATTCTTTGACTTCAAAATTTAAGACAAAACATATTTTATTTTGGAGAAGAGACTTTGCTTTTGTTTCCACAGGAAATGAGAGGCTATGGATTCATTCTAGGTTAATAAAAATAAGGTTAGCTTGAGGAAGACCCCCTGAAAAACCTCTGATAGGAGCAGATGTCCCAGATGATACAATTTTTTAGAGCACCTCTGTTGCAGTTTTTTCTGAGTTCTACTACATCCAGAACAACTTCAAGACTGCTGGCTGAGAAAATCCAGTCTCACAGAATACTCCAGTAAGGACTTGACCCTAATCCTAAGTTTTCTTTAGGTCCCCATATGATTATCAGTGCCCCCTATCAGCAGAAAGTAGCCTAGAAAACTACGCCCATATTACTAAAAAATGGATTACATATATTTGTCTTTGTTTAGTGTATTGGTTACAAACTGTTATAGATAGTGATCAGGATAAAACCTAAACAAGGGAGATGAGACTCAGGGTCTTGTTTTGAAAAGAAAATAAACATAAATATTATGGGATAATGCTCTTATACACTTTAAACATTTGTAACTGGCATTGTTTTAATAAAACACTGATTGGCTAGTAGCTAGGCAGGAAGCATATGTGGAGCAACCAGACTAAGAGAATTCTGAGAAGAGGAAAGGCAGAGAGTCAGTTGCCACCCAGATGTAAAGGAAACAAGATGAGAGTGAATTACTGATAAAAGGTACCAAGCTACACAGCTAAACATAGACAAGAATTATGGAATAGTTTACATTGTAAGAGCTAGTTAATAATAAGCCTAAGTTAGCAGACCAAATAGTTTATAATTAATATAAGCCTTTGTGTGTTTATTTGGGACTGAATGGCTGCAGGACCTGGCAGAACAGAAACTTTCACCTATTACTTGGCATTAATGTGATGTTGATTTTGTACACCTGCAGAATGCAGGAGTTATGAGTCATAGAGGTTTCATTTATATTTCAAAAGAAACCCTGGGTGGCTAATCAATGTACTACAGGATCCAAGGACATGCAAGGATTCCCCCATAGGGTAATATATGGAGCTGAGAGAAGGAAGCCAAAAGTTCAGTGGAGATACTAAGAAGGTATAGGCACCAATAATGAGCAATGCCTGCTGACAGACTTTTTGCCAGTAATCAAAGCCAGCCATAGGGTGCAACTAGAATGGCCATACATACAGGCTTTTTCAGCCCTTTAGGAGTAAACATCCTATGGCTGTGTATTAGATGTTGTATATGGAGACGTAGTATTCTTTTATTAACTTTTATTTATTCTTTGTATATATCACATCATGCATTCTGATCCTACTTATCTCCCTGTCCCCTTATATCTGGCTCTGCCCTTGCAACCTCCCCCAATCAAAACTAAATCTAAGAGGAAAAACCAAAAACCAAAGAAACAAGACAGAAGAAGAAGGAAAAGAAGAAGAGAAGAAATCAAAATCTTGTATCTTATTGTGCAAGCTGTAGTGTGGCCCACACTTGCAAGTGTTCATTGACAAGAGTCATTGGTCTGGCTTAAGACCTCTGGTTTCCGCTACACCAACAATAATGGGCTCTCAATGAGACTCCTTTTGAGTATCCTGTTGTTGTCCTGTAGTAGGGGATCCTGCTACTTTGAATCTGAGGTTCTTCATTTTCATATGCTCCAACAGTTCATAGATTCAATCTATGTTGGTATGGGTCAACTCATAGCTCTGGTTCTGGGCCTGGGCCATAGCTGGATTGGTCAGCCCACTAGCTTTTTCTCATCATCAACACTGGAGTGAGCTGAACATAACTGCCTTGGTTAACTCACCCAATGTGGCCTACAGCTAGGAGCAGGGCCAGTTCTGCTATTAGTCCCTTAAGTCCAGGTCACCCATACTCATATCGCCAGGGCCAGCTCTACTGTTTTGCCCAGGCAAGGTACAGGGCCCTCTCTACTGATTGCTGTAGGAGGAATACTCTCAGGGGCAGGGGCAGCTCTCCAGTTCTCATGCCCTTAGGGCTGGTACACTTGCATCTCCGACAACAGGGTCAGCTCTAGTATGCTGCCCCGGCAGAGTTCAGGGCCGGCTCTCTTGTGTGCTGCAGCTGGTGTGGGGCAGCGCTAGTTCTCTCACACTAGCGACGCCAGGACTAGATCTCTCACCTGCCACACTTGGCAATGACTGAAGGGGGGAGGGCATCTTTCTCTCATCCACACCACCATATGGCAGACGAAGGTGAGTGAGGTCAACTCTCCTGTTCTCATGCCCTCAGGGTCAGCTTACCCTAGTCCCCTGACCACAGTTTCAGCTCTAGTGTGTTGCCCAGGAGAGGTGCACACCTGTGGCGAGGGGTGGAATGAGCTCTCCCCTGATGAATAGTGTCAGGAGACTTAGGATTTAATGCTTCCTTGCCGGGTGTTAGCCTTGCATTGCATTAACGTGCTATTTTTTCCCTATTCCTTTCTTTTGAAATACCGTTGTTACTCTGTGTTCATGTCACTCCTATAACTTTCTGTTTGTATAGCATCTTACAATTGATGAACCTTATATCTCAGAGAAGAATTTGGACTTGGACTTTTGAGCAGTGCTTGACTTAAGACTATGAGTCTTCTTGGGTACAAATTGGACGTCCTTTGCATTTAAGATGAATGTCCTGGAACTAGTTCTTGAAGACCAGGCTGGCCTTGAATTCACAGAGATCTGCCTGCCTTTGCCTCCTGAGTGCTGGGATTAAAGGTGTGTGCCATCACTGCCCGGCTCATTCTTATCGCTATGCATTATCCAATGAGACATAATTGTCATATTTTCCTTTAGTTTTTTGTTTTAATGTTTAGTGACACTAATTATACATAAAATGGATTTTTTTAATTTATTTATTTATTAAGGATTTCTGCCACATCCCCACAACCGCTTCCCATTTCCCTCCCCCTCCCCCAATCAAGTCCCCCCCCCCTCATCTGCTCGAAGAGCAATCAGGGTTCCCTGACCTGTGGGAAGCCCAAGGACTGCCCACCTCTATCCAGGTCTCCTAAGGTGAGCATTCAAACTGCGTAGGCTCCCACAAAGCCAGTACGTGCAGTAGGATCAAAAACCCACTGCAATTGTTCTTGAATTCTCAGTATTCCTCATTGTCCGCTATGTTCAGCTAGCCCGCATTTATCCCATGCTTTTTCAGACCTAGGCCAGCTGGCCTTGGTGAGATCCCAATAGAACATCCCCATTGTCTTAGTGTGTGGGTGCACCCCTCGTGGTCCTGAGTTCCTTGCTCGTGCTCCGTCTCCTTCTGCTCCTGATTTGGACCTTGAGATTCCTGTCCGGTGCTCCCGTGTGGGTCTCTGTCTCTGTCTCCTTTCATCGCCTGATGAAGGTTAATATTCCTGAGGATGCCTATGTGTTTGTCTTTGGATTCACCTTATTTAGCTTCTCTAGGAACATGAATTATAGGCTCAATGTCCTTTATTTATGGCTAGAAACCAAATATGAGTGAGTACATCCCATGTTCCTATTTTGGGTCTGGCTTACCTCACTCAGGATAGTGTTTTCTATTTCCATCCATTTGTATGCAAAATTCAAGAAGTCCTTGTTTTTTACTGCTGAGTAATACTCTAATATGTATATATTCCATACTTTCTTCATCCATTCTTCCGTTGAAGGGCATCTAGGTTGTTTCCAGGTTCTGGCTATTACAAACAATGCTGCCATGAACATAGTTGAGCATATACTTTTGTTGTATGATAGGTCCTCTCTTGGGTATATTCCCAAGAGTGGTATTGCTGGATCCAGGGGTAGGTTGATCCCGAATTTCCTGAGAAACCGAAACACTGCTTTCCAGAGTGGTTGCACAAGTTTGCATTCCCACCAGCAATGGGTGAGTGTACCCCTGTCTCCATAACCTCTCCAGCAAAGGCTATCATTGGTGTTTTTTATTTTAGCCATTCTGACAGGTGTAAGGTGGTATCTTAAAGTTGTCTTGATTTGCATTTCCCTGATCGCTAAGGAAGTTGAGCATGACCTTAAGTGTCTTTTGGCCATTTGAAGTTCTTCTGTTGAGAATTCTCTGTTCAGATCAGTGCCCCATTTTATAATTGGGTTGATTAGCCTTTTACGGTCTAGTTTCTTGAGTTCTTTATATATTTTGGAGATCAAACCTTTGTCAGTTGCAGGGTTGGTGAAGATCTTCTCCCAGTCAGTGGGTTGTCTTTTTGTCTTAGTGACAGTGTCCTTTGCTTTACAGAAGCTTCTCAGCCTCAGGAAGTCCCATTTATTCAATGATGCCCTTAGTGTCTGTGCTGCTGGGGTTATACATAGGAAGTGGTCTCCTGTGCCCATGTGCTGTAGAGTACTTCCCACTTTCTCTTCTATAAGGTTCAGTGTGTTCGGACTGATATTGAGGTCTTTAATCCATTTGGATTTGAGTTTTGTGCATGGTGATAGATATGGATCTATTTTCATTCTTCTACAGATTGACATCCAGTTTTGCCAGCACCATTTGTTGAAGATGCTCTCTTTTTTCCATTGTATACTTTTAGCTCCTTTATCGAAGATCAGGTGTTCATAGGTTTGTGGGTTAATGTCAGGGTCTTCTATTCGATTCCATTGGTCGACTTCTCTGTTTTTATGCCAATACCAAGCTGTTTTCAATACTGTAGCTCTGTAATAGAGTTTGAAGTCAGGAATGGTAATGGCTCCAGACAAACCTTTATTGTATAAGATTGTTTTGGCTATCCTGGGTTTTTTGTTTTTCCATATAAAGTTGATTATTGTCTTCTCCAGATCTGTGAAGAATTTTGATGGGATTTTGATGGGGATTGCATTGAATCTATAGATTGCTTTTGGTAGAATTGCCATTTTTACTATGTTGGTCCTCCCAATCCAAGAGCAAGGGAGGTCTTTCCATTTTCTGGTGTCCTCTTCAATTTCTTTCTTCAAAGACTTATAGTTCTTGTCAAGTAGATCTTTCACTTCCTTGGTCAGGGTTACCCCAAGGTATTTTATGCTATTTGTGGCTATCATGAAAGGTGATGCTTCTCTGATTTCCCTCTCTGCTTCCTTATCCTTGGTGTATAGGAAGGCAACTGATTTTTTGGAGTTGATCTTGTATCCTGCCACGTTACTAAAGCTGTTTATCAGCTGTAGGAGTTCTTTGGTAGAATTTTTGGGGTCGCTTATGTACACTATCATATCATCTGCAAATAACGAAACCTTAACTTCTTCCTTTCCAATACGAATCCCCTTGATCTCCTTATGTTGTCTTATTGCTATTGCTAGAATTTCAAGCACTATATTGAAGAGGTATGGCGAGAGTGGACATCCTTGTCATGTTCCTGATTTTAGTGGGATGGCTTTGAGTTTTTCTCCGTTTAATTTAATGTTAGCTGTTGGCTTGCTGTAAATAGCTTTTATTATATTTAGGTATGACCCTTGTATCCCTATTCTCTCCAAGACCTTTATCATAAAGGGGTGTTGAATTTTGTCGAATGCTTTTTCCGCATCTAGTGAAATGATCATATGGTTTTTTTCTTTCAGTTTATTTATATGGTGGATTACATTGATAGATTTGCGTATGTTGAACCAGCCCTGCATCTCTGGGATGAAGCCTACTTGATCATAATGGATAATTTTTCTTATGTGTTCTTGGATTCGGTTTGCCAGTATTTTATTGAAGATTTTTGCGTCGATGTTCATGAGTGAGATCGGTCTGTAATTCTCTTTCTTGGTTGGGTCTTTTTGTGGTTTTGGTATCAGGGTAACTGTAGCTTCATAAAAGGAATTTGGCAATGACTCTTCTGATTCTATATTGTGAAATACCTTAAGGAGTATAGGTATTAATTCTTCTTGGAAGTTCTGGTAGAATTCTGCATTGAAACCATCTGGTCCTGGGCTTTTTTTCGAAGGGAGATTTTTGATAACCATTTCTAATTCTTCGCGAGAAACCGGTCTATTTAGATCATTCACCTGGTCTTGGTTTAGCTTTGGTATATGATACTTATTTAAAAAAATGTCCATTTCTTTTGTATTTTCCAGTTTTGTGGCATACAGGCTTTTGTAGTAAGATCTAATGATTCTCTGAATTTCCTCTGTGTCTGTGGTTATGTCCCCCTTTTCATTTCTGATCTTATTTATTTGCGTGTTCTCTCTCTGTCGTTTAATTAGTTTGGATAGGGGTTTGTCGATCTTGTTGATTTTCTCCAAGAACCTGCTTTTTGTTTCATTGATTCTTTGGACTGTTTTCTGTGTTTCTATTTTGTTGATTTCAGCCCTCAGTTTTATTATTTCCAGTCTTCTACTTCTCCTGGGCGCGTCTGCTTCTTTTTTCTCTAGAGCTTTCAGGTGTGTTTTTAAGTCCCCAATGTATGCATTCTCCGTTTTCTTTAAGTGGGCACTTAGTGCTATGAACTTTCCTCTTAGCACTGCTTTCATTGTGTCCCATAGGTTTGAGTATGTTGTCCCTTTATTTTCATTAAATTCAAGGAAGACTTTAATTTCTTTCTTGATTTCTTCCTTGACCCAGGTGTGGTTCAGTAGTTGACTGTTCAGTTTCCATGAGTTTGTCGGTTTTTTGGGGGCAGCGTGGTTGTTGCCTTCTAACTTTAATCCGTGATGATCTGATAAGACACAGGTGGACACTGATATTTTTTTGTATCTGTGGAGGTTTCCTTTGTTTCCGAGTATGTGGTCAATTTTTGAGAAGGTTCCATGAGCTGCAGAGAAGAAGGTATATTCTTTCCTATTTGGGTGGAATGTTCTATAGATGTCTGTTAAGTCCATTTGCTTCATTACCTCCAATAATTCTCTTAATTCTCTATTAGGTTTCTGTCTGATTGACCTGTCCCTTGGAAAGAGAGGTGTGTTGAAGTCTCCTACATCTAGTGTGTATGGTTTGATGTCTGCCTTGAGTTCTAGTAATATTTCTTTTACATAAGTAGGTGCTTTTATATTGGGGGCGTATATATTCAGGATTGAGACTTCATCCTGATGAATTGCTCCTGTTATGAGTATAAAGTGACCGTCTCCGTCTCTTCTGATTGATTTTAGTTTGAAGTCAGTTTTGTTAGAAATTAGTATGGCCACACCTGCTTTTTTTTTTAGGACCATTTGCTTGAAACACCTTTTCCCAACCCTTTACTCTGAGTAGGTGCCTGTCTTTGTGGTTGAGATGTGTTTCTTACAAACAGCAGAATGTTGGATCCTGTTTTCGTATCCAATCTTTTAGCCTGTGCCTTTTTATAGGTGAATTGAGCCCATTAATATTAAGTGATATTAATGACCAGTGGTTGTTTACTCTGGTTATTCTTATTGTTTTTGGTAGTAGAGATTGTGTGTCTCCTTTCTTTGAGATGTGCTCGTGAAGGGTCATTAGATGCCTGGGTTATTGTAGGCAGTGTTGGCAGTGTTGGATTCCTTGGGTTGCGATTTTCCTTCTATTACCTTCTGTAGGGCTGGATTTGTGGCTACGTATTGTTTAAATTTGTTCTTATCCTGGAATGTCTTGTTTTCTCCATTGATAGTGAACGATAGCTTGGCTGGGTATAGTAGTTTGGGTTTTCATCCATGGTCTCTTAGTGTCTGCAGCACATCTATCCAGGACCTTCTGGCTTTCATAGTTTCCATCGAGAAGTCAGGTGTAAGTCTGATCGGTTTACCTTTATAAGTTACTTGCCCTTTTTCTTTTGCAGCTCTTAATATTCTTTCTTTAACCTGTATATTTTGTGTTTTGATTATTATATGGCGAGGAGATGTTTTTCTTTGATCCAGTCTGTTTGGTGTTATGTATGCTTCTTGAATATTTAAATGAATATCTTTCTTTAAGTTGGGAAAGTTTTCTTCCATAATTTTGTTGAAAATATTTTCTGAGCCTTTGAGCTGTGACTCTTCTCCTTCTTCTATTCCTATTATTCTTAGGTTTGGTTTTCTTACTGTGTCCCATAGTTCCTGAATGTTTTGTGTTGAGAATTTGTTGGCTTTGCTGTTTTCTTTGATCTGTTCGTTTATTTTCTCTATGGTGTCCTCAGCATCTGAGAGTCTTTCTTCTAGCTCTTGTATTCTATTGATTATGCTTGTTTCTGTAGACTCTGCTCTTTGGCCTAGATTTTCCATATCCAGCTGGTCCTCAGTTTGTATTTTCTTCTTTGCCTTCATTTCAGTTTTCAATTCTTGAACTGTTTCCATTACCTGTTTGATGGTTTTTTCTTGGTTTCCCAGGGTATCATGTACGTATTTACTCATTTCTTCAAACTTTTTGTTATACTTCTCATCCATTTCTATAAGGGCATTTTTTACATGTTGTTTAAGGGACTCTATTATCTTCATAAAGTCGATTTTTTCCACTTCTTCTGTGTTAGGTAGTTCAAATACTTCTGTTGTAAGATCATTGGGTTCTGATGTTTTCATGTTGTTTTTCAGATTATTGGGTGAGTTCTTGCCTTGGCGCCTGCCCATCTCCTCCTATTGATCCTATCCAGTGGATCCTTTAGAAACTGGATCAGGTTTCCCTGCTGGCCAAGGGCTCCGCTTACAAAATGCCCTCACTCTCTTTCGTGGTTCCTGCTGCAGGCCAAGAACCCTCTCAACCCTCCGAAGGATCTTCAGGACAGGACCAGGCTCCCCTTGTGCCAGTGACCTGGCCAACCAAAGGCCTACCTCTTTGATTCAATTGTAGTAGGGCGATCTGCTCTCCTTATTGCATGCCTGTCCCAGCCGCTTGGATCTGGCCGCCGCTCTGCTGCGTCTGGCGCCGCAGCGGCTGCGCCTCTGTGCGTCTGGAGCAGCAGCCTCTGCGCCTCTGTGCGTCTGGCGCCGCCACCGCTGCGCCTCTGTGCATCTGGCGCCGCCTCCGCTGCGCCTCTGTGCGTCTGGCGCCGTTATTTTTAAAATCATTTTTCCAATCCAAACATAGTGGCACATGCTTTAAGTCCTAGTACTCTGTAGGTAAAGGCAGGAGGATCTCTGTGAGTTTATGACCAAACTTATCTATATAGCAAGTTTCAGGCAATCCATGGATATATAGTGTGGTATTGTCTTTCAAAACAAATAAATAAAATATTATTTTAATATTAAACTAGTTTAAAACCAAATCTCAGGTAATATTAACAGAATAGATGATAGAAATACATATAAATTGTTAATTAACTTCATTGCTGTGTGACAAATAGTTGATTTATTTTATTTAACCGTATTAGAAAATATAAATTGATAATGAAATATGAGAATATAATCTAAACTTACCTGTTGATATACATATAAAGATTAAAATTTTTTGAACTAAGGAAAAAATGAACCAATAAAAATATTCATTTAAGTGAAAACATTTAATTTGACCAAAAATCCATGCAAAATGTAAGAAAGCATAGTTAAGAGGAAAAGATACAATGAATTAATGTGTCTGACTATTTTTTTAAACAATACCATTCTGTTTTTATTACTGTATCTCTGTAACACAATTTGGAATTGTAGACGATGATACCTCCAGTGGTTCTTTGTTATTCGGGACTCTTTTAGCTATCCTGGGTTTTTGTTTTTCCATATGAAGTGGAGAATTGTCCCTTCACGGTCTGTAAAGAATCACATTGAAATTTTCAAAAAAAAAATTTTTTATTTTATTTACATACCAGCCACAGCTCTCCCTCTTTCCCCTCTTCCTGATCTCCCCTCTACCTCTACCCCCAAAAACCTTCCATACACTTCTCAGAAAATGTAAGGCCTCCTCTGTCAACAAAGCCTGGCCTATCAAGTTGAGGCAGGGTTAAGACTTTTCACCATGCATCAAGGCTGAACAAGGTATCCCTCCATAGGGAATGGGCTCCAAAAAGCCAGTTCATGCTCTAGAGATAAAGCCTGGTCCTACTGCCAGTGGCCCAATAGACTGCTCAAGCCAGAAATTTTGATGGGGATTATTTTGAATCTGTTGATTGCTTTCGGTAAGATCGCCATTTTACTATATTAGGCTTACCTATCCATGAGCATGGGAGATCTTTCCATCTTCTGATATCTTCTTCAATTTCTTTCTTCAAAGAGTTGAATAATTTTCTAATGGAATCACTAAATAACAGAGGAGACAAAGCTCCAACTCGATCTCTGTTGACACAGAAGTGAAATGTCCAGTGCTAAGAATGGGCTATGTCTAATGGAGTTGTTGGTCCAAGGGGCCCCATGGAAACCCCAACACAACTCAGGCTACTGCCAAGGCTATGATTGCTCTCCACAATGTGATTGTGAGGCTCTATTGCTGAAGCGAAAACCATATATGTAATAAACACCAGTCAAGTTGATGCCTAAGTAGAGCCTTCACCCTTGCTGATTAATGTTTATGGTACCAAAAGTACTCTGCATGTTACCAGAGGAGAAATCTGAAAAACAACCCAATACAAACCCTTCAGTCTACAATAGTGACTTGTCTGTATCATACATGAGTGCTACATGGCCACAAAAGTTGTGGGACTAACCAGCAACTCACTAATTTGGTTTCAGGCCCACTCCATGAGAAGGATATCATACTTGACACTACTCAGTTGGCAACAACTTGAGCCTAGAATGTCCATGGACCTATCAATTGTTCTGATAAAGCAACCTAGGAATAAAATGGCTCCTAAATAACATTCTGCTATATGCATAGATAAGTGTCTTGCTTAGCCAGAATTCGAGAAGTTTCCTTCTTCAAGAGATAGGAACAAATACAGAGGCCCACACTGGACAATGGTCAGAGAGTGAGTGAGACCTTGGAACATTCAGTACTAACTGGGATGTCTTCATCAAAGCCCTCCACTCGGGACTCAGGAAACTATGCAGAGGAAGAGCATAAAAAGCAGTGAGGATGGAAGACACCAGTCAAAGAGTGCCTGCCAGACACAAGAGGACTGAAACCCATATGAACTCTCAATGACAGTGGCTGCATGCACAACACCTGCACAGGTACAAGCCAAATGGGATCCCAACACTGGCCAGGGAAGTGAACACAAATCCCCATCCCTAACCCAGAAGCTATCTCCAATTAGTAATTTCTCATAAAGGAACAAAACAATTTTCTTCAGTGTTGTATCACTGGGTATACAAACCACACTTCAGGGAGAGCTCAAGCCCGGCAGTAGATGGCCAACACAAAAACCACAAAATGAGCTCAGTCGAATTTTTGGAGATGTTTTGTCTCATAACTTTTTGGGGAGCAATTTTTTACCTTGTCTTTTGTTTATCTATTATGGTTTCCAAATTTGTGTTTTTATGGTGTGTGTGTGCGTGTGTGTGTGTGTGAGAGAGAGAGAGAGAGAGAGACAGAGACAGAGACAGAGAGACAGAGAGAGTGATACTTTTTCTCTGTATGTTTGCTTTGTTTATTTTTCCCTGTTTTTTTATAGGACTGTGTTTTCTAAAGAAAGAGAGGAAGAAGTTGTGGAGTGGGATAGGTGGATAGATGGGTAGGATTTGGGAGGAGAAAAGGGATAGGAACCATGATGAGAATATACTATATGAAAACATTTAAAAAAGAAAAAGAAAAGAGGCTACACAAAATAAAATGACAGGAATGATCCTAAACATGTCAAAATCACAATAAATAAATTAATTATAATAAAACTGGGCTCTTATTACAAAGATGATCAAAGTTCTCAGGTCTAAAGAATAAGATTTTCCTATCTATGGGAACATTCTAGGTCATAGGAGACCTCTGTTTCCTGTAGGTTTTATTTCTGTTGTGAATTTGTTCTCATATGAATAACATTTGATTTTCCAATGTTACACAGTTTTAACGTTTGAAGATGAATGATTCTTTGGAATTTGTTCTGTACCTTTAAAAATGTTTCATGGTCGCCTTGGCCTCTACAAGTTACTACATTGAAAGACAGCACCTCCATCTTACTCTAAAATCCTGCAACTGCCAAATGTCCTCCAAGGGACAAAATCCACTCAATTGAGAAACAGTTGCCTTAGCATGCTGGTGCTCTCCATCTGGGTTGACAGGATTTCAACCATCTGAGTAGTGGGAAGAGAAAATGGGTGTAGAATATGCATGGCTCTTCCTTAAGACCCAGGCTCAAAAAGTAGCACATCTAAATTTCCATTTATAGTCCATTGATGAGTGGTTAGTCATATGGGCCTGTCTAACTATAGTGGAGGCTGGAAGCGTAAGTACAGCTCGGTCACAATCCCATGTGCTCAGTGACAGTTCCATTTCTGTGAAAAAAAAAGGAAATGGATTTTGGTGGGTAGCCAGTGCTTTCTGTCACCATGTGTATGATCCTATTAAAAAGAAAGGCACACTTACACTGGAAAGTTAATATGTCTAATTCCTAGTCGTTTAAAAAGTATAAATTTTTGACATATGGAAAAGATAAAAATTAGGGGAGAGTCACACATTAACAAAGAGGAAAAAACTCTTAATCTTATTTATTAATGATAAATACCATATGGAATATCAGTCAAGACCAAGCTCTTTGATATCATAAATATCATTCATATCAGAAACAAGCCATTATTTATTGTAAGAATGATTTTAATACATAAATAAATTATATTTCATGTTAATGGAATCAGTCAATTTCCAAAACACCGTGGCATTCATGAAAATTTAAGTATTACACTCACACTATAATGAATAACAAACCCAAATTGGTCCAATGAAAAGGAAAGGGGACGAGTCACAGTCTTCTTGGAGAGCAGTCCACATCTCTTTGAAACTAAGACATATACTAGAAGCAGATAAGGACATTGAAGATTTGAGAAGCATAACTAATTTGCATCAACTGTAATTCTGCATTGTTTCAGCAGATAGAAGAGAGTCTTGAACACAGTTGGTACCCACCAAATGTTTCATGATTTAAATAGACAAAGTTTATACTCTAGTAGTATTTTTGGTGACTCAAATAGGACTATTAAAAGCTACCTAAATTTATATGGAAATTCAAGGAAACTAGAATATTTCAAACAATCTTATAGGAAAGTCCATGAAGAACACAGTTAAGCATTGGAGGATATATATCATGTCCATTACAATGACTATAATAAAAAAGTAATTAAAACTACTTTGAGAATACAAAAAATTGAAACTCTCATTCATTGCTGGATTAACTTTGAAGCATTATGCTACATAAAAGATATCAGTCACAAAAGATCATAAATTGTAGAGTACCATTTAGATAAATGTCTGGCTAGAAAAGTCTGTAAAGGATGAATGTCTGAGACTTGAGAGATAACTTCATGGTTAGGAACACTGGCTGTTCTTCCAGAGTACTGTATCGTAGCTTGCAGACATCTGTGACTCCAGTTCCAGAAAATCCAGTGCCTCCTTTTGGCTCTATAGCACCAGGCACTCATGTGGTGCACAGATATAAAGGGAGACAAAATACACATTCACATAAAAAAATAGTGTTCTTTAAAAGAAAGTATATATTAGTGATTACTATGGGTGGGGCTCATGCTGAATATACTGTGGGTTGTAGCGAAGGGATGAAAATTTTCTATCTGTGGTGGTGAAAACTATTCCAACATTAATTGTGGCAATGTTGGCATGACCAGGTGAATACAAAACACTGTTGAATTGTATACTTTAAAGACACCAATTCTGTAGTATGTAAATTATGTGTCACTGATGTAATTTTAAATAGTGCTTTGTTGTTAGAATAAATAAATTCAGGAAAATCAAAACAAAATTAACATGTATGTTTCTATAATAGTGAACTATTTGAAAAATATCAGGAAGATATTTTCATTTCTAATAGATATGTAAATTAAAATACATAGGAATAAATTTAATTCA
Source organism: Microtus oregoni (assembly GCF_018167655.1). Classification (NCBI taxonomy): domain Eukaryota; kingdom Metazoa; phylum Chordata; class Mammalia; order Rodentia; family Cricetidae; genus Microtus; species Microtus oregoni. Next base: position 7,740,130 of record NW_024543828.1, on the reverse strand, counting down.
AGAAGTGTAAGATTGTTACATTGGGAACAGCTCATGTACTGATGTGGGAAATTCAAGAATAGGCATAAATGGAGAGATATTTAATGTTTATAGACTGAGAGAATTAATATGGCTAAAAGGTACATAGTACCCTAAATAAAATATACACTCAGTGCTTCTTTATTGAGAGTTCCAATTCCATGTGCCACCACATCTAGTCTTGGGGTTTTTGTTAGACTGTGCAGAGCTCTTTGTGGGAAGCACCATCACCTCATCTAACACAACCGCTAAAACATATACATATATAGAGGGTGATGTTTCCCAAGTGGAGTCAACAAAGTCTATCACATCACTTTGAGGCAGGACCGAGGCCCTCCCTGCTATATCTAGGCTGAACAAGGTATTATTCCAGAGAGAATGGACTCCATAAAGCCAGTTCAAGCACTAGGAATAAATTCTGTTCCAACTGCCAGTGGCCCCACAGACTGCCCAAGCCAGACAATTGTAACCTACATATAGTAGGCCTAGTTTGGTTCTATCCCCTGCTGTCAGTCCAGAGTCAGTGAGCTTTCAATAGCCAGATCCACTGTTTCTGCGGTTATCCCCATTATGATCATGACCGCTTTACTTGTACTATCACTCTTTCCTCTCTTGGACTGGTCACCAGAAGCTCAGCCCAGTGCTTAGTGGTAGATCTCTGTATCTACTTTCATCAGTTGCTGGATGAAAGTTATATGGTGATATTTGAGGTAGTCATCAATATGACTACAGTGCAAGGCCAGTTCAGGCACGCTCTCCACTATTGCTTAGGGTCTTAGCTGGGGTCATCCTTGTGAATTGCTGGAAATTTCTCTAGTGCCATACTAGCCCAATAATGGCTCCCTCAATCAAGATATCTCTTTCCTTGCGCTGCCTCTTTGTCTTTCTCCCATTTCAGCCATCCCATTCCCTCAAGTTTTTCTCCTCCTCTTTTCCTCTCCCCCTCCCCTTCTGCCCTCCCTTCTCCCCCAACCCCCACATTCACAATTTTGTTTTGTTACAGAGTATGTGGTCAATTTTTGAGAAGGTTCCATGAGCTGCAGAGAAGAAGGTATGTTCTTTCCTATTTGGGTGGAAATTTCTATAGATGTCTGTTAAGTCCAATTGATTTATTACCTCCATTAATTCTCTAATTTCTCTGTTAGGTTTCTGTCTGATTGACCTGTCCATTGGTGAGAGAAGAGTGTTGAAGTCTCCTACTATTAGTGTGTGCGGTTTGATGGCTGCCTTGAGTTTTAGTAATGTTTCTTTTACGTACGTGAGTGCTTTTATATTAGGGGCATAGATATTCAGGATTGACACTTCATCCTGATGAATTGTTCCTGTTATGAGTATAAAATGTCCCTCTCCATCTCTTCTGATTGATTTAAGTTTGAAGTCAACTTTGTTAGAAATTAGTATGGCCACACCTGCTTGTTTCTTAGGTCCATTTGCTTGATAAGCCTTTTCCCAACCCTTTACTCTGAGTAGGTGCCTGTCTTTGTGGTTGAGGTGTGTTTCTTCTAAACAGCAGAATGTTGGATCTTGTTTTCGTATCCAATCTCTTAGTCTGTGCCTTTTTATAGGTGAGTTGAGTCCATTGATATTAAGTGATATTAATGACCAGTGGTTGTTAACTCCGGTCACTTTTTTAGTAGTAGAGTTTGTGTGTTTCCCTTCTTTGAGTTGTGCTGGTGAAGGGTCTCTAGATGTCTGAGTTATTGTGGTCATTGTTGGACTCGTTGGTTAGTGATTTTCCTTCTATAATTTTCTGTAAGGCTGGATTTGTGGCTACATATTGTTTAAATTTGTTTTTATCCTGGAAGACTTTGTTTTCTCCATTTATAGTGAACGAAAGCTTGGCTGGGTATAGTAGTCTGGGCTTGTATCCATGTTCTCTCAGTTTCTGCAGTACATCTATGCAGGACTTTCTGGCTTTCATGGTTTCTATAGAGAAGTCAGGTGTAAGTCTGATAGGTTTACCTTTATAAGTAACTTGACCCTTTTCCTTTGAAGCTCTTAATATTCTTTCTTTATTCTGTATGCTTTGTGTTTTGATTATTATATGGTGAGGGGATGTTTTTTTTTTTTTGATCCAGCCTATTCGGTGTTCTGTATGCTTCTTGAACCTTCATAGGTACATCTTTCTTTAGGTTGGGAAAGTTTTCTTCTATAATTTTATTAAATATATTTTCTGGACCGTTGAGCTGCAATTCTTCTCCTTTTTCTACTCCTATTATTCTTAGGTTTGTTCTTTTTATTGTGTCCCATATTTCCTGAATGTTTTGTGATGAGAGTTTTTTGGACTTGCTGTTTTCTTTAATCAGTGTATTTATTTTCTCTATGTTATCTTCAGAATCTGAGATTCTTTCTTCTATCTCTTGTATTCTGCTGGTTATGCTTGTTTCTGTAGTCTCTATTTGTTTACCTAGATTTTCCATGTCCAGCCGGCCCTCTGTTTGTGTTTTCTTCTTTCCCTCCATTTCAGTTTTCAATTCTTGAACTGTTTCCATTATCTGTTTGATTGTTTTTCCTTGATTTCCTAGGGTATCATTCACTGATTTATTCAATTCTTCAAACTTTCTGTTATACTTCTCATCCATTTCTATAAGGGCATTTCTTTTTTACATGCTGTTTAAGGGCGTCAGTCACTTTCAGAAAGTCAATTTTTTCTACTTTTTTTTGATTAAGGAGTTCATGTCCTCTTGTTGTGAGGTCGCTGGGTTCTGGTGGTTTCATGTTGTTTTTCAGATTGTTGGGTGAATTCTTGCATTGGTGCCTGCCCATCTCTTCCTCTGAATGCTTCCCTATGGATCTTCTTTTACCGGATCAGGTCTCCTTGCCTACTGATGTACCTTCCCAGTGATAGCACTCCTCAGTGATGGCTCTCCTGGTGCCGAGATCAGATCTCTGTGCAGGTTGGGTAGCTCGTAAACAAAGCACCTACCTTGCTTGCTGCAGGCTATTGAAACAAAGGAGCTCCCGCCCACTAGATTGCCCTCTGGATTCGGCCCCAGAGCCCCAAAGAGGGTAGGGAGGCAGAAAGGGGGAGGGTTCTGGATGCAAGCTGGATGGGATAGGAAGAGAGAGGCAGTATGCTGGGAGTATAGGCCCAGCAGGAAGCCCAGGAAGTATAGGGAGGATGAGGAACGTCTGAGTTCCTTGTCCTGGGCTGCTGCCGCGGGTCTGAATCTCACCCCAATCCACATCCACAATTTTGTGGAGTACAGGTTTTCTGTACTAATGAGTCTCTGGATTTTCTCCTGGTCTGTTGTTATGTTCCCCTTTTCATTTCTGATTTTGTTAATTTGAATGTTCTACCTCTGCTTGTTGGTTAGTTTGGATAAGGGTTTGTCAATCTTGTTGCTTTTCTCAAAGAACCAGCTCTTTGTTTCTTTTTATTGTTTCCTTTGTTTCTGTTTTACTGATCTCAGCCCTCAGTTTATTTCCTGTCTTGTATTCCTCCTGGGTGAGTCTGCTTCCTTTTATCCTAGAGCTTACAGGTGTGCTGTTAGGTCACTAGTGTGAGATTTCTGCAGGTTCTTTATGTGGGCACTTAGTGCTATGCACCTTCCTCTTAGCACTGTTTTCATAGTGTCCCATAGGTTTGGGTGTATTGTGTCTTTATTTTTGTTAAATTCTAAGAAATCTTTAATTTCCTTCTTTATTTTTTCCTTGACCCAGGAGTAATTCAACTGAGCATTGCTCAATTTCCATGAGTTCGTAAGTTTTCAGCAATTTGTGTTTTTGATGAATTCTAACTTTAAGACATGGTGATCTGATAAGATACAGGAGGTTGTTCCAATTTTTTTTGTATCTGTTGAGGTTTGCTTTGTTACTGAGTATGCAGTCAATTTTAGAGAAGGTTCCATGAGGTGCTGAGAAAAAGGTATTCTTCTGTGTTTGGGTGGAATATTCTATAGATGTCTGATAAGTCCATCTGAGTCATGACATCTGTTATTTCCCTCATTTCTCTGTTAAGTTTTTGTCTGACAGACCTGTCTATTGGGGAGAGTGGAGTGTTGAAGTCTCCTACTGTTAGTGTGTAGGTTTTAATGTGTGATTTAGACTTTAGCAATTAATGTTCCTTTTACAAATATAGCTGCCCTTGTATCTGGGTCATCGATGTTCATATTTGACACTTCATCTTGATGGGTTTTTTCTTTAATGGATATGAAATATCTTTATCTCTTTTGATTAAGTTTAATTTGAAGTTTATTTTGTAAGATATTAGAATAGCAATACCAGCTTGTTTCTTAGGTGTATTTTATGGGAAAATCTTTTCTCTATCCTTTACTCTGAGGTAATGTCTGCCTTTTAAGTTGAGGTGTGTTTCTTGTATGCAGCAGAAGGATGGGTCCTGTTTTCATATCCATTCTTTTAGCCTGTCTTCTTATTGGTGAAGTGAGTCCTTTGATATTAATGGATATTAATATCCAGTGATTGTTAATTCTAGTTATTTTGGTTTTGCTGTTGTTGGTGGTAGTGTGTGTTTCCTTTCCTTGTGGTTTGTTGTTGTGAAGTTATTTATTGCCTGTGATTTCATGGGTACAGCTAACGTCCTTGGGTTTTAGTTTTTCTTCTAGTATATTCTGTAGGGCTGCATTTGTGGATAGGTATTGTTTAAATATGGTTTTGCCATGGGATATCTTGTTTTCTCTGTTTTATGGTGATTGAAAGCTTTGCTGGTATTGTTGTCTGGGGTGTCATCCATGGTCTTTTAGTGTCTGCAGATTGTCCATAACGTTCTGGCTTTCAGAGTTTCCATTGTGAAGATGCGTGTAATTTTGACAGGTCTGCCTTTATATGCTACTTGACCTTTTTCCTTTGCAGCTCTTAATATTCATTTTTTATTCTGTATGTTTAGTGTTTTGATTATTATATGGTGAGGGGACTTTTTTGGGTCCATTTTATTTGGTGTTCTATAAGCTTCTTGTACCTTCATAGGCATATCCTTTTTTAAGAAGGGAAATTTTTTTTTTGATTTTTTGCGCCTTTGAGCTGGAATTCTTCCCTTCTATTCCTATTATGCATAGGGTTGGTCTTTTCATGGCATCCCACATTTCCTGGATGTTGTGTGTTAAGGATTTGTTGGATTTCATTTTCTTTGACCTATGAATCTATTTCCTCTATCGTATCGTCAATGCCTGAGATTCTTTCTTCTTTTCCTTGCATTCTGTTGTTTATGGTTGCATGTGTAGCTTCTGTGTGTTTACCCAGGTTTTCCATTTCCACAATTCCCCTGCTTTGTGTTTTCTTTATTGCCTTCATCCCAACCGCACTCCCCCCTCCTCTCTTTCCAGTCTCTCCCTAACCTTCTCCTTGCTCCCAACCCACTCCTATATTAGTGTAATTTAACACAAGATATGGTGATATCTTCAACATGTTTCATTATCCTAAGGATTTCTTTGGTTTTCCAGGGTCTTTTGCGCTTCCATATGAATTTTAGAAGTCTTCCTTATTTGTATCAAGAATCTCACAGGGATTCTTTGCATTGAAACTTTTGGTAGAATGTTCATTTTCACAATTTTAATTCTACCTGTAGACATGGGAGGTTTTTTTAATTTCCTAGTAACTTCTTTCATCTCTTTCTTTGGAGATTTAATATCTTTATTGAAGGGGTTTCTCATCTCCTTGGTTATGTTTAGTCCTAGATACTTTATTAATTTTGTTGGTTACTGTGTATGGGAGAATTCCCATGATCTATATCTCTACATACTTGTTATTGGTATATACAAAGGCTACTGGTATTTTTAAGTTGATTTTGTGCCCTGCCACTTTGCTGAAAGTGTTAATCATTTCTAAAAGTTTTGTGGTGTTATTTTTGTATCTCTTATGTATGATATCATTTCATCTGCAGAAAGATGGTTTGATTTCTTTCCTATTTGTATCCATTTAATACAATTTCTGTCTCTTATTGCTCTAGTTAGTACTTCAAGTACTATGTTGAAAAGCAATAGTATGTTTTTTAATCTCCATGAGTTCATATAATCTATAGGGATTCTTTTGCTGTGGTAAGATATGCTACAGAAAGTTATCTAAAGTTTTATGTTTTTATTTAAGACTCATTTTATGTCCTAGTATATGGTCTATCTCAGAGACACTTCCATGGGCTGCTGTATGTTTTTGGTATTTGGATGGAATATTGTGCAGGTTTCTGTTAGGGCCATTTGATACATAATATCATTTAATCCAACATTTTTCTATTTTAGTCTAGATGATCTGCCTATTGAGAAAGTGTTGTATTGAAATCAGCTGTTATTATTGAGCTGGGGGTTCATTTGTGTCTTGAAGTCTGTAGTTGCTTTTTATGAGATGCATTGTGTCAGAGTTTGCTGTGTTTATGTTTAGGACTGTAGTATTTTCTTTGTTAATTGTTTCCTTCATTATCTCTTCTGATAAATTTTGCTTTGAATTCTGTTTTGTTGAATAATAGGATAGCATTGCCTGCCCTTTTTTGTCCCATTTTCTTTTTATTATGTGATTATTTCCATTTCTTGTTTTTTATTTTTCCATTCAAAAATTTACACTTCCTCCTCCTCCTCCCATTCCCCTCCCGCTCCCCCACTCCACCTCCTCCCTCCTTAAGAGAGGGCAGGGAACCCTGCCCTGTGGGCAGTCCAAGGCCCTCCCCACTATATCCAGGCCTAGGAAGCTATGCATCCAAATAGACTAGGGTCCCAAAAAGCCAGTACATGCAGTAGAAACAAGTCCCAGTGTCTTTATCAATGGCCTCTCAGTCAGCCCCCATTTTCAGCCACATTCAGAGTCCTGTTTGATCGCGTGCTCATTCAGTCCCAGTCCAGCTGGATTTGGTGAGCTCCCATTAGAACAGGCACACACACTATCTCAGTGGGTGGAGCAACCCCTCGCAGTCCAGACTTCCTTGCTCATCTTCTCCCTCCTTCTGCTCTTCAACTGGACCTTGGGGGCTCAGTCCATTGCTCTGATGAGGGTCTCTGTCTCTATCTCCATCTGTCGCCAGATGAAGATTCTATGGTGACATCCGAGATAATCATCAGTGTGGTCGTGGGGCAAGGTCAGTTCAGGCACCCTCTACTCTGCTGACCAAGGACCTAGTGGGTGACATCCCCATGAACACCAGGGATCCCCTCAAGAGCCAAGTCTCTTGCCAACCCTAAGATGACTCCCTTAATGTAGATATCTTCTTCCCTGCTCCTATAAATAGCTTTTCTCCCATCCTCTCATTCTAAGATGGATTTTTAGTTTTCAACCCATTCAACAAACCTATCTCTTTTGATTATAGAGTTGATGCCATTAACATTTGAATATTGATAGCTGTGTTTTGATTGCTCTCATTTTGATGTATTTTTCGTTTGTTTTCTTAGTCCTATTTTATGTTTCAGTAATCATAGATTCATTTGTTTTCTTTCTATAACGTCTTGATCATGCTTATGTATCCCTTTTGTCCAAGTGTTGCTTCCACTATTCTGTAAATCTGATTTGATTGACACGAATTCTTTCAACCTGTATAGATCATGAAAAGCTTTTCTCTTTCAACTATGGTGGATAGTTTCTCTGGGTAAAGTAGACTGGGCTGGCTTCTGATATCTTTAAGGATTTAGAGTACATCTTTTTTAGCATTTAAAATTCCCATTGAGGTGTCAGCTGTTATTCTGATGAGTTTGTCTTTATATGTGATGTGTGACCTTTCTCTTGAAGATGTTATTGCCTTTAATTCTGTGTGTTTAGTCTTTTAAGAATAATATGCTTTAAGGATTTTCTTTTCTTGGCCTGTCCATTTGATATTCTGTGTTTGTTGTTTCTGTATGTGTATATCTTTCCTCAGTTTGGGGATATTTTCTTCTCTGATCCTGTTAAGATTGGTCTACACCATTGACCTAGGAGTTTTCCTCTATGCCTGTAATGCATAGATTTGGTCTTTTCATGGTGTCCCAAATTTCCTGTATATTCCTTTTCTAAAAAGTACATTTAGCCGGGCGGTGGTGGTGCACGCCTTTAATCCCAGCACTCGGGAGGCAGAGGCAGGCGGATCTCTGGGAGTTTGAGGCCAGCCTGGTCTACAAGAGCTAGTTCTAGGACAGGAACCAAAAACCTACAGAGAAACCCTGTCTCGAAAATCAAAAAAAAAAAATCTTCTATAAAGCACATTTAAAAAAAATTTAAAGTTTCAATTCCTCTATTTTATCTTCAAGCCCTGAGATTGTCTTTCCTTTTGTGATGCATTCTATTAGAAAGGGTTTTCCCAGAGTCATCTAATTGGGTCTTTGGATTTTTAAGTTTTTTTCTTCACTTTAAATATCTTTTTATTGAGTCCAGTTCTCAATTCTTATCTTGCTTTATATTTTAATATATATCTTTGTGTTTTCTTAGACTTATATTGGAAGTTTATCTCTTTCGGGTATAGGCAAAAGATACCCAGCACATGCCCATGGCCTCGCAGCATGGGTGAGCAAGTATGTGGTAGTGCAAAGAGAGAGATAGAAAAGTGGAGTTGTAAGTAAAATGCGGAGAGAGGCAGAACGGGAGACACCACAGTGGTAAGGGCCAGGCTGTTGTGCGCATCCTACAATCCCATTTGAGTTCTTGGTAATATTCAGGTCTGTGCCACTGCTTGGTGCTATGTCTGAGGTTGAGGTCCTACTGCAGCCAAGGTCATGCAGATGTTTATGATCTGGGCTACCACCTAAAGCTGTGTTGAGGTCTGTGGGCCATGCTGCTATCAGAGGCCATGCTGGCCTGAGTGGCTTGCACTACCTCCTGAGGCTATGGTGCTGTGGAGGCAGAGCTACTGCTAAGGAGCATGTCTAGGTCTGTGGTCCTCCTGCTGCAGCTGTGGTCTCTGTTAACCGAGTTCTTTTTTGTTTCATATTTTCCTTAGGTCAAAAATTTCTAATCTTTAGACGTATATTAACAGGTCGTTTTAGATCATATTCTAATATTTCAGTATCTATTTATATCTTCTAACATGCTTAAAATAAATCATTAGCTCTATCTTCCCATACACATTAAGTTAATCTCACATCATGCACTGACTGTGAAGAGCAGGGAAGCTGCTTTTGCAGTGCTATCCATGATTGCAGAAGCACAGGCGAGAGAGGGACATGAAAGGCTTCCATGACAATCCCTACCCCAATCCCCCTAAAAGAAAAGTAGTGGCTGAGGAAGGAAGTCATTGAGAAGAACTCTCAAAAGGTGTGATAAGGATGAAATTAGTTCTGTGTTACTTGCTGGATCATGGTCAAACTCTCAGTGGCCTGCCTCTTTCACAGAATTGAGTTGATGGTTTCTGGAAGGCGTGCAGGATGGGAACAGCTTGTTTCTGTGTGAGTGGCAGGGCGCTGAGAGTTTGGTCACAATCCAGTGAGTAACGCAAATTAGACTTTTTTAATTTTAATTTTTGTATTTTTTGTGGGAGTGGGGGAAGGTCACAAGAGTGGAGGGGCATGCATACATAGAAGGATTGGGAAATGAGTGTGATTGGCGTACATGATGAGAAGTTGCCAAAGAATCAATAAAAATACAAAATAAATTTTTAAAAAGTTATTTCCTTTGTGAGTTCATTAAGTTGGGTGCTTGTTTACATTTTAATTCCTTATTTCTTGATCATGTTTATAAATTTTTCTTTTAAATTCAGTATCCTGAGTTTTATCTAGATCATTCCTATTGGAGAACATTTCTATAAAACCTGTCATCTTTGGGGGAAGGTGATACATATTGTCATGGTTTTTCAATTGGACTAAGATGCGTAGATTTATTTCATTCTTTGTATCTATGGTATGAAATTCTAGACTGCCTATGTTGAGTAGTAAAAATTTATTTATGTTTTTTTCTGTTGCTAGAACTTGATTGATTTCATATTAGGTCGGCAGAGTTCTTCAGATACCAAGCATTGATTATTGATTGAAGAAAGTGGAATGATATCAATTTAGGGATAACTGTTATGGTACTGGGTTCTTAAAAAAATCTCAAGAGACATTGCTTGGGTGAAATCCAAGAAAGTCTTCTGGTGCACCTACCAGCTGAGCTTGGTAATGGAAAGGGGTTGTTATAAGGAAGCTGCTTGTTTGTATGTGCTACCCAGAACCAAAATTATCACACAGAAACTATATTGTTTAAATCATTGCTTGGCCCATTAATTAGCTCTAGGTTCTTATTTTCTAACTCTTATATCTTAATTTAACCCATCCCATTAATCTATGTATTACCATGTGGCTTTGGCTTACTGGGTAAAGTTCTGTCCGGCTCCAGCAGGGCTACATGGCTTCCCTCTGACTCTGCTTCCTTTCTCCCAGCATTCACTTTAGTTTTTCCCTCCTACCTCTATTCCCTGTGCAGGCAAAAGACAATTTCTTTATTAACCAATGGTATTCATAGCATACAGAAGGGAATCCCATATCAGAAAGGCAGTGTGTAGTATAGGACCAGGCAGATATTTTGAAAAGGCATGTGAATATGGCTCCCAGCTGGACCTGGGCCTGGAGGGCAACATAGATCCAGGACACTGGGTCAGATTCAACAAGGGTGCATGCAGGTATGGATGTCTGCTGGGTCTGGGCCAAGAGAGCTTAAATATGTGGCTCAGGACTGGGACTTTAAGTGCAGCCTATATGGGCTCAATAGAGTGAGGATCTTGTGTCAGGCTAGGGAAGAGAGAACACAGATGTGACTCCTTCTGGGTCTGTGCGTAGAGGGAAGGGGTGAGAGTAGAGGAGTGGAGGCATAGGAAAAGGTCAGTCCTGGATCCAACTCAGTAAAAAGATGTATGGACACAGTTCCTAGCTAGGCCTGAGCCAGCCTTGATGAGTGCAGAAAGAAATTCTTCGTTAGTGGGGAAAATATAAGAGATTATGTTTTGCTTAGGAAATTTTTCCAGAGCAGAAAACATGCATGAATAAACCAGTCATAGTAAATAGATTGAGAAAATCCTAAAGTGTATTTCCAACCAGTTGTTGTGACCTGATAAATCACGCTTTTTACCCTGTAGGGATATTTACATCTGGCAAGCCATATGGATGCTTAAGTGAAGATTTTGTAAACATTCAACCCCATTGATTAGATAAAGAAGGTTTGAAGCTAAACCTGAAAAATGTAAGGAAAACACCATGGATAGCTTTGGTTATACTTTGGAAAACAGGATGAAGCAAACTGTGTCATATGGAGCTTTATGACTTTGAAGACAGACCTCTGAGACTAACACAGATGGGAGAGAAGTGGGAGAAAAATGGTCAGTTCCCTTGCACCTGCTAAAGCAAAGCAGCTATAATTTTATCTCTTCATCTTTTGAGATTCTCCTTAAGCCCTCACTGAAAAAGAATTATGCCTTTTAAAAGATTTAAAAACCTGGCAAAGAAAAACAGAAATGGAAGAAGGTGCCCAGATATTTCCAAGGTAAAAGTCTGAGGGCAATTTTTCTGGCTGCAGGAATTAGTTTCCAATATATATATAGATGAGATCATGACTAAAGTGAGCTTAAGTATTTCATACATTAACTTCTAGACATTCCTTCAGATATGCTGACTCATGTGGAACGGCTTTTATGGCTACAATGCTGTAACAAGTATATATACTTTATGTAAAACCTCATCTGAAAGGAATTAAGTGTTTCAAGATATTACACCCACTGATTCAAACCCACAGAGCTAATGGAAAACTGGGCAATGAAGTGAGGTGTGTGACAAGGTTGCTGGAAGAATACTGACAGCTTCTTGGACAGGTATCTGTTTAAGGTGATTGTTTTTTTTAACCAATAACTTTTTAAATCAGCAACAATCAGCAAGGAGGATATCTATGTTGTACACAAACAAATCAACCAATACAGTAATTTTCTTTTATTCTTTTTTTTAAAGTTTTTTGAGACAGGGCTTATCTGTAGCTTTGGTGCCTATCCTAAAACTTGCTCTTGTAGACCAGGCTGGCCTCAAACTCAAACAACTGGCCTCGAACTGTCTGCCTCTGCCTCCCTAGTGCTGGTATTAAAGGTATGCACCACCACTGTCAGGCAATGCAGTAATTTTCTCATGAAAATGTACATTTTGAGTTCATAACATCATGCCTGAAGGTATTTCTCATTTCTGGTGTTGATACCCCACATTATCTGAAACTTATCTTTGCAGATGTATGATAACTTAAGTTCAGACACTGACAGGATTTTTGGTGCTTTGTTTTTGGTGCTTTGTTTTGTCTTTTTATTTTCTTTTTGTTCTCTTTTATTTCTTTTCTTCAATGTTTTTATTGAGCTATATATTTTTTCCTCTCCCCTCCTATCCCTCCAACCCTCTCCTAGGATCTCCACACTCCCAATTTACTCAGGAGATCTTGTCTTTTTTACTTCCCATGTAGATTAGATTCATGTATGTCTCTCTTAGAATCCTCTTTCTTGTCTAGGTTCTCTAGGATTGTGAATTATAGGCTGGTTTTTCTTTGCTTTATGTTTAAAAGTCACTTATGAGTGAGTACATATGATATTTGTCTTTCTGGGTCTGGGTTAAACCACTCGGTATGATATTTTCTAGATCCATCCATTTGCCTGCAAATCTCAAGATGTCATTATTTTTTCTGCTGTGTAATATTCCATTGTGTAAATGTAGCACATATTTATCCATTTTTCAGTCAAGGGGCAATTAGGGTGTATCCAGGTTCTGGCTATGGCAAATAATGCTGATATAAACATAACTGAGCACATGCCCTTATGGTATGATTGAACATCCTTTGGGTATATACCCAAAAGTGGTATTGCTGGATTTGGAGGTAGATTGTTTCCTAATTTTCTGAGAAATTGCCGTACTGATTTCCAAAGAGGCTATAACACTTTGCACTCCCAAAAGCAATGGAAGAGTGTTCCCTTTACCCCACATCCTCTCTAGCATAAGCTGTAATCAGTTTTCTTTTATCTTAGCCATTGTGACAGGTGTAAGATGGAATTTCAGAGTTGCTTTCATTTGCATTTCTCTGATAGCTAAGGATGTTGAGCATTTCAATTAGTGTCTTTCAGTTATTTTAAATCCATCTGTTGAAAGTTCCTTGTTTAGGTCTGTACCCCATTTTTATTGGATTATTTGTTCTTTTGATGACCAATTTCTTGAGTTCTTTGTGTATTTAAAGATCAACCCTCTCTCTGATGTGGGGTTAGTGAAGATCTTTCCTCATTCTGTAGACTGCCATTTTGTCTTGTTGACCATGTCCTTTGCTTTACAAAAGCTTCTCATTTTCAGGAGGTCCAATTTATTGTTTCTCTCAGTGTCTGTGCTACTGGGATTATATTTAAGGGTGGTCTCTTGTGCCAATGCGTTCAAGTGTACTTCCAATTTTCTCTTCTATGAGGTTCAGTGTGGTTGGTTTTATGTTGAAGTCGTTTATCCATTTAGACTTGAGTTTTGAGCATGGTGATAGATATGGATCTATTTTCATTCATCTACATTTTGAAATCCAATTATGTTAGCACCATTTGTTGAATTGTTTTGTTTTTTTTTCATTTTATATTTTTTGTTTCTTTGTCAAAAATTAAGTGTTTGTAGGTGTGTGGATTGATATCTGGGTCTTCACTTTGCTTTCATTGTTCCCCCTGTCTGTTCTTATGCCTACACCAGGCTGTTTTCTGTATTGTAGCTCTGTAATAGAGTTTGAAATCAGGGGCTGTGATGCCTCCAGAAGTTCCTTTATTGTACAGGATTAGTTTGGCTATCCTGTTTTTTTTCCATATATAGTTAGAATTTTTCCTTCAAGGTCTGTGAAGAATTTTGTTGGGCATTGCATAGAATCTGTAGATTGCTTTTGGTAAGATTGCCATTTTTACAATGTTAATTCTACCTACCCAAAAGCATGGGAGATCTCATTTTCTGGTATGTCCTTCAATGTCTTTCATCAAAGATTTTAAGTTCTTGTCATACAGATCTTCCACTTGTTTGGTTAGTGTTACCCCAAGATATTTTATTTTATTTGTGGCTATTGTGAAGGGTGATGTTACTCTGATTTCTTTCTCAACTCATTTATCATCTGTATAAATGAAGGCTACTGATTTTTTGAGTTAATCTTGTATCCTACTACATTACTGAAGGTATTTATGAGTTGTAGAAGTTCCTTGGTAGAATTTTGGGGGTCACTTATGTAAACTGTAATATCATCAGCAAATAGAGTTTAACTTTTTCTTTTCTGATTTGTATCCCCTTGATCTCCTTTTGTTTTCTTATTGCTCTAGCTAGAACCTCAAGTACTATATTGAATAGATATGGACAGAGTGGACAACCTTGTCTTGTTATTGATTTCAGTGGGATTGCTTTGAGTTTTTCTCCATTTAGTTGAATACTGGCTTTTGTCTTGCTGTATATTGTCTTTATCATTTTTTAGGTATGTTCCTATTATCCCTGATCTCTCTAAGACCTTTATCCGGAAATGATGTTGTATTTGTTAAAGGCCTTTTCAGCATCTAATGAGATGATCATGTGGGTTTTTTCTTCAGTTTGTTTACATGATGTATTACATTTGACAGATTTTCGTATGATGAACCATCCTGCATCTCTGGGATGAAGCCTACTTGGTCATATTGGATTATTTTTCTTATGTGTTCTTGGATTTGGTTTGCCAGTATTTTACTGAGTATTTTTGCATCAATGTTCATGAGTGAGATTGGTCTGTAATTCTCGTTCTTAGTAATATCCTTGTGTGGTTTGGGTATCATGGTAATTGTAACCTCATAAAAAGAGTTTAGCAATGTTCTTTCTGTTTCTATTGTGTGGAACAATTTGAGGAGTATTGGCTGTAGTTCTTCTTTGAAAATCTTGTAGAATTCTGCACTGAAATCATCTGTTCCTCGGCGTTTTTTTGGTTGGGAGACTTTTGATGACTGTTTCTATTTTATTTTAGCAGTTATAGGTCTGTTTAATTTGCTTATCTGGTCTTGATTTAATTTTGGTGTTTGCTACCTATCCAAGAAATTGTCCATTTCTTTTATATTTTCCAATTTAGTGGAGTGCAGATTTTTGAAGAATGACCTGTTCATTTTCTGGATTTTTCTGTTTGTCTGTTTTTATGTTCCCTACTGGTTCCCAATTTTATTAATTTGCAGAGTCCTCCTGGGTGAATTTGCTTCTTTTTTTCTAGAGTTTTCAGGTGTTCTATTAACTCACTAGTGTGAGATTTTTACAGCTTCTTCACGTAGGCATTTAGTGTTATGAACTTTCTTCTTAACACTGCTTTAATTGTGTCCCAGAAGTTTGGGTATGTTGTGTGGTCATTTTTGTTGAATTTTAGTAAGTCTTAAATTTTTTCCTTCACCCATTGGTGATTCATGTGAGCATTGTTTAATTTCCATGTGTTTATGGGCTTTCTGAAATTAGTGTTTTTGTTGAATTTTAATTTTAAGCCATGGTGATCCAATAACATACTGGAAGTTATTCCATTTTTTGGATCTGTTGAGGTTTTCTTTGTTACCTAGTATGGGATCAGTTTTTGAGAAGGTTCCATGAGGTGCTGAGAAGAAGGTATATTCTTTTACCTTTTGATGGAATGTTCTACAGATGTCTCCTAAGTCCATTTGAATAATAACATCTGTTAGTTCCCTTATTTGTCTGTTAAGTTTCTGTCTGGCAGGCCTCTCCATTGGTGAGAGTGTGGTGTTGAAGTCTCCCACTATTAATGTGTGGTGTTTAATGTGTGATTTGAGCTTTAATAGTGTTTCTTTTACATAAGAGAGTGCTCTTGAATTTGGGGCATAGATGTTCAATATTGAGATTTCCTCTTGGTGGATTTTTCCTGTGACAAATATGAATGTCCTTATTTGACTCTTTGACTGATTTTTGCTTGATGTTTATTTTGTTAGATATTAGGATATCTGTACCAGCTTGTTTCTTAGATCTATTTGATTGGAAATAATTTTCACAACCCTTTACTCTGAGGCGATGTCTGCCTTTGAGGTTGAGGTGTGTTTTTTATATGCAGCAGAAAGATGGATTATGTTTTTGTATACAATCTGTTAGCCTGTGTCTTTTATAGATGAGTCCATTTATATTAAGAGATATTAATGAACAGTGATTGCTAGTTCCTGTCATTTTAGTTTTCATTCTTGGTGATGTTATTGTGTGTGTTTTCCCCTTTCTTGGGATTTGCTGCTGTGAGATCATCTATTGTTTGTGGTTTTGTGGGTATAACTAACTTTCTTGGGTTGGAAATTGCAATCCCAGAGGTCATTCTTCAGTCCCATGGAGTTTGCTTGCTCAGACCTGGTCCCATGGTGATCACTTGCTTGGACGTGTTCCCACGGAGGTCGCTGGCTTGGGCCTGGTCCCACAGAGGCCATTGGCTCAGGTACTCTCTCTTAGAGTTTACTCCCTCACACCTGTTCCTATGGAGGTTGCTGTCTTGGGCCTGCTCTGGCAGAGGTCACTGGCTCGGTCCTGGTCCTGTGGAGTTTGCTCACTTTGGCCTGGTCCTGAGGAGGTTGCTATCTTGGGCCTGCTGTGGCGGAGGTTGCTGTCTTGGACCTGCTCTGGCAGAGGTCACTGGCCTGGTCTTTGTCCATCAAAGGTCACTTGCTCAGATCTGCACTGGTAGAAGTAGCTGGCTTGGGCCTGCCCCTGCATATTTCGCTGACTCAGGCCTGCACATGCAGAGGTCATTGGCCTGGGACTGCTCCTGTGGAGGTTGTTGGCTCAGTCCTGCTCTGGTGGAGGTTGCTTGCTCCTGGATGATTGTTTTTAATAAAAGTAGAAGGAAAGAAAGACAGAACAGTGACAACACCGTTCATTTGCATTGATAACAACACACTTTCTCATTCCTCCTGTAGCATTCACATGTTTCTTGATTCACCTTGCAGGCAAATTCAACTTTTCCACAGAGGATGTTATGAGTTTAAGGATAGGCACAAGGCACAGACTTATACTTCTAAAGTAGGTAACTATTGAAAAATAACTTGTGAGAATTTGGTTTCAGAATTTACATCCTGATTTTCAGTAACAGTTTTGGCAGGGGATAGAGTCTTTTCTTCAGGGTAGCATGTTCATTTGGAATCTCTTTTCCTTCGTGCTTTCTAGTTAGTAATCTAAGTTTAACCATCCCCGTTTCTGTAAGAACCTATGTTATGTAATTCCTTCCCTACACATGCTTGAATTTCTCCTCCTACTCTGCCTACTTTAGAATTAAGAATTAAGACTGAGATGGGGTTGAATAAAGGGGCTCTGATTTTCAGGAATCCCCATTGCCCCCATATTACACCTGGAAGACAGAGTCAGAAATCAGAGTTTAATGAACTAGAAATGTTGTCCAGAAAAATGATACCAAGCCTGATGTTGTATGGTCTTTCCTATATAAAAGAAGAGGAGTTTGTAAAACATAGCTCCTCTAATCAGGGTAGGTGATTCAGATTTTGAACAAGAATTCTAGTGAAGCAGCACAATGAGCATTTGCCTCTAATGTCCTAATCAATAGTATGGTCTCAACAGAAAATGTATGTGAATCATAGATTTGGTGATCCTCAGCTTAGATACAGTTCACTAAAATTAAGAAAAGTAACTGTGAAAGATAAGATCAACTACCACATTAACTAAAACAAAGACAGATGGAGTAACTGCGTTTGAAACACTGCCACAGATTGTTTATAGAAAGTCAATGAACGAGTCAAGTATCACTCCATGACTAAAGACATAAGAAATCAGGCCCTGTGTTGGTATAGGCAAAGGTGGGTAGATCTTTCTGAGTTTGAGACTAGCCTGGTCAATATGGCAAGTTCCAAGAAGGACAACACAGTGAGACCCCATCTGAAAAGAAAAGACTTTAGAAAGGAACGCAGGTCTATAAAGAAGCTCCAAAAAATGAAGGCAATATTCTTTTTAATTCTTTTAGTATATTGGATTACATGAGACTGTTTTCATGCAAGTACATAATTTGCATTGTGTATCTCTCCCAAATCTGCTACATTGCATTCCCTCTTTCTTCTCTCCCATTAGTGCTGTTGTTACCCTAGTTTCACTTCTACTTCTAACTACATACGTAATTTTATGTATCTACAAAAGACCAACTAATGAGGGAAAACACATGATCTTTGATTCCCTGAGACTAACATAATTCAATTAATTGTCTCCATTTGCATCTATTTTCTTGAAAGTGAAATTACTTCATTTTTATGGCTAAAATATTCTATTGTGTGTGTGTATATATATATATAATTTTGGCATCCATTCTTCTGTTGATGGATACTTGTTTCCATAACTTAGCTAAGTGAATAGCATTGCAATGAGCATTGTTGTGCATGTATCTCTGTGATATGATTACTTGAAGTTTTTTAAAGTAAGTACTCAAAAGTGAGGGTTAGATCTGGGTCACATAGTAGATCTGTCTTTAGTCTTGTGGAGTACCTTCATATTGGTTTCTATAGTGGCTGGACTCGTTTACGTTCCCACCAGTATTGTATAAGTCAAACCAACCATTCTTGATTCTGGTACACAAGTTGAAGAACAGCTATAAAAATATTGCTGTGTTCAACAGACGGTGTTGGGAAAAACAATGCTTCTGTGAAAAAAATAAAGTTGAACCTGATATCATATGAAAATATTAACTAAAAAAAAACATAAATCTATGGTTTAAACACAAATCTTGTAAAAGAAAGCACAGTTATTTGGCAATGGTTTCTTGGATTTAACATTAAAAACCAAAACAACAACAAAGAAAAAGTAGATATATTGTATTATATCAAGTATTTTATCACCTGAACCCGGGTGATAGGAAACACTTGGAACCCCAGTACTTTGGGAACTGAAGGGGAATCAAAAGTTGGAAAATCTGAGATACATAGGGCATAGGGAGACTTTGCTAAAAAAAACATTTTTGAAAGGAAATAAGCAAAGATATATATATATATATATATATATATATATATATATATATATATGAGTTTAGACAGAGCAAAGCACAGGGGGAAATGATACAATTATAATCTCAGAGATAAAGAATAGTGAAAATTAAACCCATGTGACAAAAAAATAGAACAGAGTGGAAAGGCAACCTACAGGTAGGAGAAAATATTTGCTAATCATTTTTCTGAGGCAGAGTCAATACCTAGTGTAAAGGACATAAAACAACAAAATACTCTATAAAAGGTAGACAGAAGAAATTAAATAAGCTTCTCTTCAAAGGATATACAACTAGCCAAGAAGCACATGATATGAAGCTAAACACTGTCAGTCATTAGGAACATGTAAGCAACAAGCACACTGAGCTACCACACGCTGGTATGGCTTCTATACAAAGAAAAAAAATCTGAAAACTTTTAAGTGTTCGCAGGGAGATGGAGAAGTTGGAACTCTTATGCACTGTTGCTGGAATGCAATGTGGTACAGTATGGAAAACAATATAGTAATTTCTTAAAAAGTCAAAAGAAAACTATCACGTAATGTAGTCATTATATCCAGAAGAATTCAAAGCAGGGAGATAGGATTATATGCCAATGTTTATAGAAAATTTCAAGACAGCCAACAATCATGTATTCAAAGGCAGATGAACTGAAAAATACTGTATTTTTCATACATACAATGAAATAGTAGTCTGACATTAAAAGCAAGGACACTGTGACTTATGCTGTAATATGAGTGAGCCCAGAGGACAGTGTGTTAGAAGGACTATACCAATAACAAAAAAGACCAACAATGTCTGAGTTCATTTGGATAAGGTATCTAGAGCAGAGGCAGGGACAGTAGCTTGGGAGGACTTGGGATGGAAGGATAAGGACAAGAAAATTTGTTTTGTGGATCTAGAACTTTGTTTTCAACAAATGAAAGGTCTGTAAAGATCTGATCCACAACAATATGAAATGCATAACATTAATATACATTTCAATGGTTAGAACAGACCATTTTGTTATGTATTATCAAACCACAATCAAAACTAAAAGTATCTGGGTCTGGAGATGCCCAGAGCTTAAGAGAGCTTACTGCTCTTACAGAGGACCCAGGTTGGGTTACCAGTCCTCAGGAATGGTGACTCACAGCTGCCTGTAAGCTTCAAGGGCTCCATAGTTCTCTTCTGGTCTCCATGGCAACTGCACTTATGGGCACATATCCACCCCCTAACACATGCATACACATAATTTAAAAACATAAAAACATTGAAAAACATTTAAATGCGGCCATGAAATAAGCTTTCTGGTGGTTCCCGATGAAAGTAGCAAACCATGTTGTGTGCTGTCAAGGAGTTAAGAAAGGACTGTGAGGAGGTTAGAGCTGAGGTGTAGGGGAGAGTATGACAAAAATGTCTCCCTCACAGGGGCAGTGGGAGACTGCAACACGGGGCTTGGTTTCTAGGACAAATAACAGGTGTTTCCTAGAAGAAACATGTGTGCTCAATTTTTCTTTTATACTAATCTAGTTCCACTTAAGGGAACTCACCACCATGAGATAGTGGGATTCTTGCTTCTTGGGTCATGAAGAGGACTATAGGCAAAGCTAATAATTGCTCTCCTTTTTGCTGCCTCTCTTTTGGCCTACCCCCATCCCACTGCATCACTGCTCCTGGTATTCACACGGGACTTCCCACACTACATGGGTAACAAGCAGACTGAGAACCACCGTCTCTACCACTGGTGCCCCGTGCTAGCAGTTTTGGCTCTATCTCCAGCCTACTGTTGCTAAATTGCTTGTGGTCCATTGAGATTTAGTTGGTTAGAACCATATGGTTTAAGTCAGACCCAGGTCCCAGTTCTAGATGTATCACCTGTTTATATGAACCTGGAGAGTTCCTAACCCTTTTTGAGCCTCTGTCACCTAAGCTGTCAACATATTCACATCACCGCAAGGTTTTGTGAACGTTAGATGGATGTTATAAAGTCTCTCAAACAGTGTCTCACTCACAGTAAGAGCTTAGGGAACATGGTTTCTCCTGTTGAAAATTTCTTCGGATACTAGATCCTTAAGGTATGCTACTGTGTCCACACACAGTAAAGCTCCTTGCTTTAATTGCAGGTCCAATGACTAGTAGGAAAGTTTGTCTCCAGAGTCCTAGCCTGGATAGTTAAAGCTTGAAATTTGCCTCTTAAGCAGTTTTTGAATCATTCATTTTATTGCTACCTAAACTGAGAAGTGTGCCAGCTTTGTTAAACTACAGAGCAGAGACTGGCAAACACACAAAACTTCTTGTGGATATATATGCTATGAAGACTTAATTTAATTGAAAAATTATTGATGGCCCATTTTAGATCCGTCTACATTCTTTGGCATACCACAAGGTCTGGAAAGCTGTGAACGCTACAGATGGGCTTTACTTTAAAGAAACCTAATAAAAGAAAGAAACCTCTGAATTTATAAAGCATACTCAGAGAATTGTGTACCTCAACTTGGGGAATTATTGTCTTTGGGGGCTTTGTAAAACCTCAAACATTCCCACATTTATCCTTTTCTCTTTTACTTACTTCTCAAATAGCTACTAAGACATATAGAACATGGATAGTTAAATTTTTTTAAACCCATAAGTGATTCTGAAAAATTCCTGATATATTTACTTGATTAAACTTTGACTTATAGAGTTACTTATCAGTGATATCACTGGGAAAATAATTGATAGAGCTCTGCCCACTGGGGAGACACAACTCCCTTTACAGCAACTCACATTCAGAAACACAAATCCTGCCTAATGTAAAGAATGTATGGGACTGGGATTGCTATTCCAAACTCTCCAAAGTGTTCTAATGTCTGCTCAATGCCATGTACTTGCTTTTGTGAGAGAAGAGCTAGGTCACAGAGAACAAGGAAGATATGAACAAAGGAGATTTCTAATAAAAACCCTGTGGATATGCATATTGGCTCCGTCTCCCCCAACAATTTTCTATCCACAAAGCACAAAAGGACCAGTGGCTTTTGTTACCTTGTTGCCTCTGTAAAAATAAATCCAAAGGCTGGATGAAGCCATGTTTATAGAAAAAAGCAACAGTAGGCTGGAGATAGATCCAAGACTAGTAGCACGGGGCAGCAGGCCTGGTGGTGGCTTTTGGTGCTCAGTCTTCGTGTGTGTGTGTGTGTGTGTGTGTGTGTGTGTGTGTGTGTGTGTGTGTGTTGGGGTGGGTAATGAAAGGCTGCTTGAGTACTTCTCAGGAGATAACTACTGGCTGGACACTAGAGAGAGCTACTGGCTGGACATTAGAGAGAGATAGCTATTGTCTGGGCACTGGATAAAATAGCAGCAACTTTGTATTTGCTTCTCAAGGAGCAACCTAATCATATAGCCTGCTTGAACCTTAAGTTACCTTAGAAAAACAAAAACTTAGGCTCTACTCAATGTGTGTGTGACAGCCCACTGGATTTCCAGATAAATTAAAGAAGGTAGCATAAAATGAGTTTATTTTCATAAATGATATTGGGATAATTTAATATTATTGTGCATAGAAGTTAATGTAAGTTTACAACCATGCACTATGTCATTTCAATAGTAAAAATTAAACTGTAAGCCAGGTGGTGGTGGTGCTCGCCTTTAATTTCAGCACTTAGGAGACAGAGACAAACGAATCTCTGTGAGTTCTGGGCCAACCTGGTCTACAGAATGAGTGCCAGGACGGGCTCCAAAGCTACACACAAAAACCCTGTCTCGAAAAACAAAACAAAAAAAGAAAAATAAAGAAAGAAAAATAAATTAATTGTAAAATGTGGCTGTAGAGATGACTCAGAGGTTAAGAAACCATGCTGTTCTTCTAGAAGACCTGACTTTTATTTCTAGCATCCACATCTGCTTACACACAATCTTCTGTCACTCCATGTTTAGGGACTCTGCTGCCTCTGACCTACATGGGTGCTCCCATGCATGTGCGTATACCCACCTCGACATATACAATACATACAATTAATTAAGAAGTAAAATAAATTGTAAGAAAGTTAACATATAAAGTATGAAAAATTGGGTCTTGAGGCTGGAGAGATGGGCTGGGGAGTGAAGAATGTTTGCTGTTCTTTCAGAGGACCAGCAGTTACATTGGTGGCCTATAACTGTAGCTCCAGTCTAGCTTAATTTTGTTCATAATCTAACAAATAAAGCTTGCTTGAATATCGGAGTGCCGAGCTAGCCACACTAATTAGCCGTAGAGGCCAGACAGTGATGGCACATACCTTTAATCCCAGCACTCAGGTGACAGAGACTGATGGATCTCCATGAGTTCAAGGCCACCCTAGGCTCTCTGAAATTGATCCATCCAGTCTAAAAGAGAAACAGAGCCAGGCAGTGATGGTTCACACCTTTAATTCTAGTACTTAGAGGTCACATGTTTTTGATCCCAGCAGTGGGGAGGTGGAGACAGGAAGGTATATATGGCCGGGCAGAAAGAAGAATATAAGGTGGGAGGAGACAGGAGCTCAGGATTCAGTCTGAGGTTTGGTGGAGACATATGCAACCAGAGGATTCAGTCTGAGAGGCAGTCTGAGGGTTCATAGAGACAGGAATGCCCATTTAGTCTGAGAATTCGGTAGAGGTAAAAAATCTCACTTTACAAATAATACTGCTATGAACATAGTTGAACAAATGCTCTTGTCATGTGATAGGGCATCTCTTGGGTATATTCCCAGGAGTGGTATTGGTGGGTCCAGGGGTAAGTTGATCCCGAATTTCCTGAGAAACCGAAACACCGATTTCCAAAGTGGTTGCACAAGATTGCATTCCCACCAGCAATGGATGAGTGTACCCGTTCCTCCACAGCCTCTCCAGCAAAGGCTATCATTGGAGTTTTTTATTTTAGCCATTCTGACAGGTGTAAGATGATATCTCAAAGTTGTTTTGATTTGCATTTCCCTGATTGCTAAGGAGGTTGAGCATGACCTTAAGTGTCTTTTGGCCATTTGAACTTCCTCTGCTGAGAATTCTCTGTTCAGTTCAGTGCCCCATTTTTTAATTGGGTTAATGGAAGAATGGATGAAGAAAGTGTGGAATATCTACACATTAGAGTACTATGCTGCGTTAAAAAACAATGACTTCTCAAATTTTGCATGCAAATGGATGGAAATAGAAAACACTATCCTGAGTGAGGTATCCCAGACCCAAAAAGATGAACATGGGATGTACTCACTCATAATTGGTTTCTAGCCATAAACAAGGGTCACGGAGTCTACACTTGGTGATCCCAAAGAAGCTAAGTAAGAAGGTGAACCAAAGGAAAAGCATATAGTTGTCCTCTTGGCTATGGGAAGTAGACAAAATTGCCGGGGAGAAAATTGAGATCTTGGGGGTGGGGTGGGATGGAGGTAAGGGGAGATGGGGAGAGAGGGGGGAGAGGGGGAGAATGGGGGGAGCTTGGGGAAGGGGGAGGATTGGGATGAAGGAAGGTTGGACGGGGGAGCACGGAAGCACGGTTCTTAGTTAAGGGAGCCACCTTAGGGTTGGCAAGAGACTTGAACCTAGAGTGACTCCCAGATACCCAAGCCGAGGTCCCCAGTTAGTTCCTTGGGCAGCTGAGGATGGGGAACCTGAAATGACCCTATCCTAGAGCAATACTGACGAATACCTTGCATATCATCATAGAACCTTATTCTGGTGATGGATGGAGACAGAGACCCACACTGGAGCACTGGACTGAGCTCCCAAGGTCCCGATGAGGAGCAGAAGGAGGGAGAACATGAGCAAAGAAGTCGGGACCACGAGGGGAGCACCCACCCACTGAGACAGTGGAGCTGATCTGTTGGGAGCTCACCAAGGCCAGCTGAACTGTGACTGAAAAAGCATGGGATAAAACTGGACTCTCTGAGCATGGCGAACAATGAGGGCTGATGAGAACCCAAGGACAATGGCACGGGGTTTTATTTTTTTTTTTTTACTTTTTTTTTTTATTGAGAAATGGAGAAAAAAAAAACAAGTTTCCACCTCCTCCCAGCCTCCCATTTCCCTCCCCCTCCTCCCCCCCTACGCCCCTTCCTCCCACCCTTCTCCCCCTCCCCCCACTCCTTTCCCCCTCCCTCTCCAGTCCAAAGAGCAGTCAGGGTTTTCTGCCCTGTGGCAAGACCTAGGACCTCCCACCTCCGTCCATATCTAAGAAGGTGAACATCCAAACTGGCTGGGCTCCCACAAAGCCATCACATTACGTAGGATCAAACCCCCTTGCCATTATCCTTTGCGTCTCATCAGCCCTCATAGTTCGCCATGTTCAGAGAGCCCAGTTTTATCCCATGCTTTTTCAGTCACAGTCCAGCTGGTCTTGGTGAGCTCTCAATAGATCAGCTCCACTGTCTCAGTGGGTGGGTGCATCCCTCGCGGTCCCGACTTCTTTGCTCATGTTCTCCCTCCTTCTGCTCCTCATCGGGACTTTGGGAGCTCAGTCCAGTGCTCCAGTGTGGGTCTCTGTCTCTATCTCCATCCATCACCAGATGAAGGTTCTATGATGATATGCAAGATATTCGTCAGTATTGCTCAAGGATAGTGTCATTTCAGGTTCCCTATTCTCAACTGCCGAAGGAACTAACTGGGGACCTCAGCTTGGGCACCTGGGAGCCCCTCTAGGATCAGGTCTCTTGCCAACCCTAAAGTGGTTCCCTTAACTATGAATTGTGGTTCCGTGCTCCCCTGTCCAACCTTCCTTTATCCCAATCCTCCTGCTTTCCCAAGGCCCGACCTCCTTCCCTTCTAACTTTTCTCTCCCCATCTCCCCTTACCCCCAACCCACCCCACCCCAAGATCCCAATTTTCTCCCCGGCAATTTTGTCTACTTCCCTTAGCCAAGAGGATAACTTTATGTTTTTCCTTGGGTTCCCCTTCTTACTTAGCTTCTTTAGATTCACCTATTGTAGACTCCGTGACCCTTATTTATGGCTAGAAACCAATTATGAGTGAGTACATCCCATGTTCATCTTTTTGGGTCTGGGATACCTCACTCAGGATAGTGTTTTCTATTTCCATCCATTTGCTTGCAAAATTCGAGAAGTCATTGTTTTTTACCGCTGAGTAGTACTCTAATGTGTAGATATTCCATACTTTCTTCATTCATTCTTCCATTGAAGGGCATCTAGGTTGTTTCCAGGATCTGGCTATTACAAATAATACTGCTATGAACATAGTTGAACAAATGCTTTTGTCATATGATAGGGCATTTCTTGGGTATATTCCCAAGAGTGGTATTGCTGGGTCCAGGGGTAGGTTGATCCCGAATTTCCTAAGAAACCGAAACACTGACTTCCATAGTGGTTGCACAAGATTGCATTCCCACCAGCAATGGATGAGGGTACCCCTTCCTCCACAACCTCTCCAGCAAAGGTTATCGTTGGTGTTTTTGACTTTAGCCATTCTGACAGGTGTAAGATGATATCTCAAATTTGTTTTGATTTGCATTTCCCTGATTGCTAAGGAAGTTGAGCATGACCTTAAGTGTTTTTTCGCCATTTGAACTTCTTCTGTTGAGAATTCTCTGTTCAGATCAGTGCCCCATTTTTTCATTGGGTTAATTAGCATTTTAAAGTCTAGTTTCTTGAGTTCTCTATATATTTTGGAGATCAGACCTTTGTCTGTTGCAGGGTTGGTGAAGATCTTCTCCCAGTCAGTAGGTTGCCTTTGTGTCTTAGTGACAGTGTCCTTTGCTTTGCAGAAGCTTCTCAGTTTTAGTAGGTCCCATTTATTCAATGTTGCTCTTAATGTCTGTGCTTCTGGGGTTATACATAGGAAGCGATCTCCTGTGCCCATCTGTTGTAGGGTATTTCCCACTTTCTCTTCTATCGTTTTCAGTGTGTTCGGGCTGATATTGAGGTCTTTAATCCATTTGGACTTGAGTTTTGTGCACGGTGAAAGATGTGGGTCTATTTTCATTCTTCTACAGGTTGACATCCAGTTGTGCCAGCACCATTTGTTGAAGATGCTTTCTTTCTTCCATTGTATACTTTTAGCTCCTTTATCAAAAATGAGGTGTTCATAGGTTTGTGGGTTAAAATCCGGGTCTTCTATACGATTCCATTGGTCGACTTCTCTGTTTTTATGCCAGAACCACACTGTTTTCATTACTGTAGCTCTGTAATAGAGTTTGAAGTCAGGGATGGTAATGCCTCCAGAAGATCCTTTATTGTATAGGATTGTTTTGGCTATCCTGGGTTTTTTGTCTTTCCATATAAAGTTGATTATTGTCCTCTCCAGATCTGTGAAGAATTTTGATGGGATCTTGATGGGGATTGCATTGAAT
This sequence comes from Microtus oregoni, assembly GCF_018167655.1. Taxonomy (NCBI): domain Eukaryota; kingdom Metazoa; phylum Chordata; class Mammalia; order Rodentia; family Cricetidae; genus Microtus; species Microtus oregoni. Next base: position 7,713,039 of record NW_024543828.1, on the reverse strand, counting down.
CTATAAATTGCCTTAGGTAGAATTGCCATTTTTACTATGTTGATCCTCCCAATTCAAGAGCAAGGTAGATCCATCCATTTTTTGGTATCCTCTTCTGGAACGGGGTTTTGAACCTACGTAATATGCTGGCTTTGTGGGAGCCTAGCCAGTTTGGATGTTCACCTTCCTAGAAATGCACGGAGGGGGGAGGACCTAGGACTTACGACAGGGCAGGGAAATCTGACTGCTCTTTGGGCTGGAGAGGGAGGGGAAGAGGAGTGGGGGGAGGGGGAGAAGGGTGGGAGGAGGGGGAGGGAAATGGGAGGCTGGGAGGAGGAGGAATTTTAGTTCTTTTCTCAATAAAAAAAAAGTTAAAAAAAATCTCACTTTACTTCTCTGATCTTTAAGCTGTCACCCACTAATGTCTTACCCTGGGTTTTTATTCTTAATACCAATTAGAATTAGTGCTACACTCCAGAGGGCCCAACACTCTCTTCTAGTTTCCATAGACACCTGTACACATGTGCCAATACACTCAACACACATGTACACATTCATAAATAGAAATTAATACTAAAAATATTAAAAGGCAGCAGAAATTAGAACATTTATTCAATCGTTGGAGGTAATATTAAAGGAGAAAACTTAAAACGGAAAAATAGACAATGTTGTATAATAAATTAATACAACTGAAATACATAAAAATTTGGAGAGAAGTTAATTGACAAAATAGAGGATGCATCTCATAGTATGATTCTAGATACATTTCAGGACATATCGAGAGTTTGTAGAAGTTTATATTAGGTTTCTTGGGTGGTGATTGAAGAATATGAAGAATGATGACATACGCTGAAACAGCATTAGCACATTAACATTGGAATGGTGCGTTCTTGCCAACAATAAATGAAGTGCAAATTAAAACAATGATGGCATGTCACTTTATACCCCTAAAGTGAACAACAATAAGGGAACAATTTTAAAACAGTGATGAGTCTAGGGGGAAATTGAAACATTTGTACATTTCTACTGGCATAATAAATGATTTCAGTCAATTTGATGAACAATCTGGCAGTTTTTAGCAAAAGCCGTAAAAATGTTCCTACCTTTTTACTAAATAATCTCACACTTGGACACTTGTTTTAAGGCTATAACTCAGGAGAAGAAAAGTAATATATGTTATTTATTATCACTAAAATCTGGCTATAACCTCAATAGACATTAATAAAGATGCCATAAACTGATGACATTTTAAATTAACAGAATTACATGAAACCAATGAAAATGATTAATATAAAGAATAATGTGATATATGGAAAAGTATATTCAAAATACCAAATTCAAAGGTTGAAACTGAAATAGCAAATTATCTGAGTTTATGTTAAGATATAAAGTAAAGCCGCAGATGTAGTTAAGTGATAGAATGCTTGATGTTAGTGATAGAAGCATGCACGACTCTAGGTTCTCTAGCCTTGGTAACACACACGCGAGGGAACAAGGAAGGGAGAGAGGGATGGAGGGCAGAAGAGGGAGGGGAAGGGATAGGAAGGAGAGACAATATGAATCTAGAGGAACTGGAGTTCACCAGGATGCTCTTGCTTGGATGGAGTCCCATACTGAAAAAAAAAATCTTGACAGTTGAGTAGAATTAAATGTGTTAGAAATAATAGAGAAAATAGAAATAAAAAAGCTTAAATTAAAGAAATAGACACTTAAGGAATGTCTGAAGCAGGTTTCCATGTTGTTTAACATTGCATACAGAAGAAGAGAACCTGTGAAGTTAGAAAAGCCATGAGAATCATGTCTCTGCCTAAAAGACTAAAGGAGCTAGAGCAATACACAGCAGTTAAGACAGGTATTGTTCTTCCAGAAAGCCCAAGTCTGTTTAGACATTGAAAGTACAAATTGGAAGCAGTATTTTGGGACAAGACTATTATTTGCATAACTTTAGCAACATGAGTAAAGAAAAGTTAATTATATACACAATCAAAAATTTGTTAAACACTTCTGGGTGGATATTAACATGAAGATGGCTAGTCAACATCAAATATGTAGTTACTCTTAACATGAATGCCAAAGTGAGAGTGAAAAGAAAAAGGATGCAGTATGGAACAACAACTAGGTATCTTTTGCATAGTACAACCAAATCAGATGGTAGATGCGTGGAGTGTCTAAACTGTTTTCAACAATCATACAGGTCAGAGAAGTACTACTCTGTAAGTATAATTGTGTCTTATTTTCTATTTTTTTGAGAATTGTATACATGAGAGATGTATTAATGTAAGTTTCATAGTATACTCTCCAACCTCAGACTCCTTTTGGGTCCCTTCCACTCTCTCCTCAATTCATGATTTCTTTTCAAAGGATAACAATTAAAGAATTGTTATTGTGACTTACATATGTATGTATATATGAAGAAAACCCTCTGAGTCCATTTAGTGTTGCTCATCTTCATGTGTGCTTAGGGCTGACCACTTGGGTTTGGACGACCTATCAGGGGGCTCATCCCCAGAGCAGAGTGATCTTTCTCTTAGCAGCTATCAATTACCTGTAGCTTTTCATTTAGTGGTAGGGCCTGGGAGGATTGTTTTTCTTTTTGAAGACAGGGTTTTGCTGTTGTACAGGTTGGTACTGAATTTTCAGAGATTTATCTCTCTCTGCCTTCCAAATTCTGGTATTAAAATCATGCACCACCTTGCCTGACTTTGACCTGTCTTATAATAAGAAAAAGCAAGTGAGTAATTTTTCATGTAATGTCCATGGGCCTATCACCTACAAAAGGACAAAACAAGGTTCTTGAAGAACATGAGTATGTCTGTATCAGTGAAAAAGACAAAATTCTTAGTGTTGAAGAAACGATTCACAAATGGGATATAGAAGAGATTAAGCAGTATAGTCCTGAATTTGAAATAAAGATGTCAGTATGAAAACAAGAGTCATTTTATCTTTACATGTATTTCTCTTTGTTGGTCTACTGAGATGGCCCAGAGGCAATGGTGAATATATTAGCAGTGAATAGCCTTAGTGCTCTGATTTTAGCTTTGGAATATTTCATAAAAAGAAACCAAGGCTCTTGCAAAAATGGTTGATTCATTGTTGGAGGCAAAAAATGAACAAGATGTATCTGAAATATCTTAATATCTTAGATGGGAAACTGTCTAACAGACTCAGGAGTCAACTTAAAGAAACACCCATTGGCAGAAGGTATAAATTGAAGTGTGATAGTTAAAAAATTCAATAGGTTCAAATGTTTTATATATAATTCAATTAGTGAGTTTTTAGTCTTTTACAAATAAGAACTAAATTCCCCAATCCTACTCTATCTACAAAACTACAAGCCTAGTTTAATAACCAATACTAACGAACACTTTTTCTGTGTGAGGTGCCTTTCCTGAATAATAGTAGCTACCACCCAACATCATAGAAACCTCTCTTTATAGCCAATGCATAACAGCACAGAAAGTGATAACTGGACATAATGCAAAGATCAGCAGGTTGTAGGAAACCCAGTCTCAATGGATATACCTACAGCATAGCTCATGCATCTGTTCCTTAGGGAACATTGCAGTAGAGAGAATGGAAAGATTGTAAAAACTAGAATACCAGGTAGTCTGCTATTAAATAATCTCTCCTAGGAATAGCTTTATAAACAAGACCAGAACCATACATGTATCAATAAACATGTTAACATGAAAAGGAAAACATTTCAGAGGGTTTAGTCCCTAGACAAGGAACTATAGGCAACTACTACCATGAGGAGAGTTAGCCTTTCCCAGGGATAAGGCCCCTTTATTTATTGTCCAGTGCACATGGGTCAGTTGTGAAACCATAAACACAATAACAAAAACAGAGTCAGCAGGCTATGTGTGTATTTATGTAACAATATTCAAAGAAAAAGATGCTGTAAACTTGAGCGGGAGGCATGGAGGAGTTTGAGAGACAGTAGCAGGAAGGATCTTAGGGGACAAAAGGGAGAGGAGAAACTGACATAATTTTGTTTCAATTAAAGCATATTAAAATTATTGTTTTAAAATAATAACTGATGACTTTCCAAAGATGGTAGGGTATAAAAAATAGAACAAAATACTCCAGAAGTTTTCTATTCTTACTGTGTAATATGAAAGTATTTTAGAAAAAATTATTTTCCTTTATTATATCTCTGATAATTCCTTCATCTACAAAAGGATTAAGAAAATTGAGAGAAAGATTTAAAAATGTTTTAAGAACCTTGGAATTGACATCAGGCTAGTAGAAACTTAGGAAGTTTTAAGTTAGGAAAATGACTTTATCCCAACAAGAATTGTAAGCTTTGTGGCATTTTTCTATCATTTCCACCCTGTCTCTTTATCTCCATGGTAGCCTTGAAAACAAACAGCTCCATCACCCAGCAAAGCATCACAGCCATCTTGGCAACCACTAGGCGGGGGCCGGATGGTACTGAAGACCTTTTGAAGCCTTATTTTTAGAGAATCGTGGATATATGATATGCCTGATGGTTTCTTGGAAGCATCTTGGTTTCAAAGATTGGCTTGATTACACTTAGCACATAGATGATCTGGTATACAACGATTTTCCTTGGACAGTGTTGTTGAAGTTTTTTTGGGACAGTAGGCAATAAATGGAGTAATCAGTTGGCTACCCAGAAATATTAAGGTGAAAGATATGATATGAGATGTCTATTAGAAATTTCCGAAATCCTGATAATAAAGTATGTACATATTTTGGCTCTACTCAATGTCAACATGAAAATGCACTGTGCTTTTTACTGCTGGCTTAAAGCCATTCTCTGCAAGAAGGGAGTGAAGGTTAGGCATAGTTAACACTGATGAGTGTTGAAAGAATTCTCCAACATGCACCCACTAACACACATACACACACTTGATAAAGACTGAAGACTTAGTCCCAGACTTTAATGAAATTTCTATCTAATAATCAATTGACTACTAATGTGACCCCAGAGGAAACTTCAGTGATAAACACATACAACAAAAATGCAGCATTATCAGAAGAAACAGAGAAAAATAGCAAAGAATATTGATGGTCATGAAACTTAGTAAATGCACCAAAAATCACAGAATCACACATAATTATTGATTATGTGACATACAAACTATTCCTTAACAAAATGAAATTTCAACCAAGTGAAAATAAAATGATAGAACATGGTAATTTATAATTGATAATTAATAGGTGTGGGAATATAAAAGTGAAAACCTGAAACTGAACATTGTTCACCAGGAAACAGTGAGCCATATGCTGAATTGTACCAATAACTATGTAATTAACAGCATGCAGACTGTGGAGAAGTTCTACAGGAAAAGCATCATAGACACTTTAGCATCTATATTGAAAAAACAGGGTGAGAACACCTATAGATTAATATATTTATTAATATTAAATTAAATAATTATTAAAATTAATGAAGTAATTTAAAGTCTTTTTCTTTAAGAATATTTATTCATTCTTATTTTATGTTTACCTACATGTTTGTATGTGCACCATATACTTGCCTGCTACTTGTGGAGGCCAGAAGAAGGCAACAGATTCCCTGAAACTGGAGTTACAGGTGGTTGTGTGTTGCTGTAAAGGTTTTAAGAACAGAATCCATATCCCCTGGAAAAATAGAAAGTTTTTTTAACATGAGTGAAAATATAAAAGTGAAAACCCGAAATTGAACATTGTGAGTCTAGTCCCATAGTGAGTCTTTAATAAGAACAAGTGAGACCATATTATATTGTCTAACAATTCACTCTTAGATATTAACATCATAGGAATGGTGAAAAATGATTACTGTGAAATTCTGGATATGGAGAGAGAGAGAGAGAGAGAGAGAGAGAGAGAGAGAGAGAGAGAGAGGAGTTATATTTGGAATTAGACATATGGAAGCATATGGGGGTGACTGAGCAATCATTTTAATTTAGTAGGCAATATAAGATTACTATTTGCATAAGAATTTACTAAGCTCCATATTTTGTGTGACTGCCCGTTTTTATGTTTCAAAAAAGTAAGTTTTAAAATGATGCAAATAATGAAAATGGTTGGAAAAATAGCAAACATAGAGTCCATAAACACATTACCTCAAGTAACATTAATAATAATGCTGAGAAAGGTCAATGATTTGGAGCAGGTTTTCCAAGCCTTAATGGAATAATCCTTAAGGAAAAATCATCTTGCATTGTATCTAGACTATGACAGATCAATGGAGTTGTTTAAATGGGCCACTGTACACCAGGGCATCTATCTTGTAGTCATTGAATAATTGTCTAAAATATTTATTTGAGTCAGTGTCTATAGTCATTTTTCAAAAACCATAAACAATAGAACCTTTATTTGAGGATGGTATGTTGATTTAGGATCCTTGATGCAGGATTTCTATCATTTTAAAACTCAAGGACGTTCCTAACATCATATCTTTAAAAACTATTTTAAAATCCCATTCGTGTGTGTGTGTGTGTGTGTGTGTGTGTGTGTAGGGGACAGGGCACACTAATGCCATGGTACATATATGAGGTCAAGGACAACATGCAATAGTTTGTTCTTTCGTTTCACCATTTGAGTGCTGGGGCTCAGACTCAGGTCATCCAGCTTAGCAGTAAGTGCTGCTGTTACCCATGGAGTCATCTTGCTAGCCTATGACAACATCTCTTTTAGTTCTTGGCTGAATTCTTTACTCATCCCAGACTTAGCATATGCCTTTTTATGACTTTCTGAGGCTGGCTTGTTTCTTTATTGTCTTCTTGCTTCAACTTATCTCTGCTTTAGTATATATTGTTTCATTTTTGTCTTCAGTCTGAGAAAGAATAGGACCTTCTGCCTCTCTTAAACCTAGCTCTATGTCTCTGTGACAGTTTCCAAATTCTGTTGGGCAGTCCAGCATTGCGGCATTGTCATAGACCAATTATTTTCCTCAGATGAACTCCCAAGGTAATTCAGGAGCCTGCAAGATCCTTTGGGTGACCACTGATGCTGAAGACATAGATAAGGAAGATGGTTGGTTTAAGAAAATGAAGAGTTACATTTTTGATATGATCCACCTGGAAGAATGGGACCTTCCCAAATGAAAGTAGATGGTTTGTGGCCGTTCTGCTATTTCCTTAACAATATTGGGGTATTTTTGTGTTTAAAGTATTTATTGTTCACTTAGTGAGTGCAAAGTAATACAGAGGGTAATAAAGAGGGGAGTAATTGATGGGTGAGACATGATCCTTGACTTCAAGGAACTGAAAGTATCTATTTTAATATAAGTAGTGTTATACCAGACAGCAGATAAAATGAGGATGGGTGTGTGTCAGGATCTGTGGGAAGAAACAGAAATGCTGGGTGTTTGTTGAAAAGGGAACAAATACTTGGAAGTTTTTCATTTGGGAAGTTCTGGAACACATATATAAAACAAGAGAAAGTCACAGTTTAGAGTACTATGGAAGTAACTTGGGATGCTCAGAGGCAGTCTGTAAATAAACAGCTAAGTACATAAAGGTGGGACATACAGCCACTGTGTTAACAGAGACCCATTAGTCCTGATGATACTGTCTTGAGCTGTCTATCTTCTCACAGTTAGTGTTCAAATTGTACCAAAACTATTTGTCATGTAAATTCTGAGGATTCTAATAATATGCCTGAAATTCCGGTCCTAGCTTCGTCACTTGGAGCTGCCTGACTTGATGAAATATTTGCCTTCCTTCCTTTATCCTGGAATATATAGTATTTTTCAACTAAAAAGAAACCTAGCATCAAAGGCAAGTGTGGGTTTGGTAACATTCATGGCAAGCCCTGTTTGCCTTGAATGTAACTTCTATTGAGTGTCTCCAAAATGTATTTGATATTAAGGAGATTATACTTATCTGAAATTTTCTCAGAAAATAAAAGAGAATGTGAATATCTCCTCTCTTTTACAAGTTGTTGAGAAGATGTAACAAAGGGGCACTCAGAAGTCTTTCAATTATCAAAAGGAAGATTGATCTTGGTCCTCTTGAGAGCGATAGTTTGGGCCCTGGGGAAAATAATCTTCAAATGCAGATTTCAATTTTAGGCAAGTGGGTTTTCATCAGTCAGTAAGTAGCCCCGATGGAAAGTATCCAAACACCAGATTTGCCTTGCTCATGTGTGTTTTCCCCTATACGTAGGCACACTGTAGGTAAGTAACAACATTGATTGTGTAACTGAAAGAGGGATAGGAATGGTTCACTCCATACTCACTCCTGAAGTGAGTCTAAGGGTTTTTATGGGTGGGTGTTGAGTTCTGATCTCTCACTTTAATATTGCTGAGGCCTTGGGAAATCCTTTCTGTTTCTAGGACCTTAGTTAATTCAGTAAAAAAATGATTTTTTATGTTGTTGTGTTTTCAGTTCTAGCATCTTTTAGCAATAAATGTGGTTCATTGTAATGTATCGACTGAAGTTTCTCTCATTCAGTTGACCTCATATTTGAGTAAAAACATTAGCGAGAGGATTATACTTCTTCAGACTGATGATACATAGACCTTGAGTAATAATTATACCTCTAAAAAAAGCATCTGGAAATTTTATGGTCCTATATTTGATTAAAGTTATCCCTTTATTAAGAAAAAAACATGGCCTCCTGAAAACCCTTATTACTGCACAACATCTCAGTGACAAGCCAGACATTCATTTATTCAAGAGGCCATGGCATTGAGACATTGCATCAATGAAGTGTACTGTTCATGGCATAAAACTTGTTCAAAGAGGTAATTAGAATAGAGGCGCCTAAGTATTGCAACTATTCAGTGTCAGCCTCAAGCGGCTACTAACTAATGTTAGGGATACTCTTGCGGTTTTTAATCAAGATGTAGGCAATACAGACTGTCTATTCAGCACAGAATGAACAATGCAAGCTTTGCTACTTTAATAGGAACTTTGACTTCAAAAACCACTGTAGAAATTCATTTGTAAAGATAATAGAGGTCCTTAAAAGGTTATAAACAAATCTCTTAAAGAAATTGAGGAAAAAGACAAGTGAAAAGTTGAAAGTAAAAATGCTAAGAACTCTGTCCTCAAAGGCCTAAAGCATACAGTTCCAAATAGTTAGTTATGCTGGCTTATATGTCTTTCATTCTTATCTAGTTGGTGTTCAGATCTGTTGCTCTCTTTTCCCCCTTTACCTCTAAGGATCCTTGCAGACAGGTAAAGAACCAACCACTCTGCCCTCACTGCACACACTTGCACACACCTGGTCACATGAAAATATAGTTCTCTTGTCCATCTTATCCAATACTTACACATATTCTGGATCTGAGAATGCAACTGTTTTAGATCTGTAACAGAGTAGAAACATGAATTGAGCCAACTCACTCATTTTATAAACGTGAAGGGGAAGGCTGAGAGCAAGGGTGTCTAAAGCACTGCCAGGATTGTGATCTGGCTGTCAGCACTAACAGTATGGCTCACCACTGTGAACTTGAGATTTCAATGAAGTACAGCAATTGATTGATTCAGAATATATGTATTTAAGTCTCTTTGTATATGAAACATTGTGCTTACTGCCCCCCCCAGATGTGCTTCACAGGGGAAAGAAATAGAATCCTGACCTTGTGGAGAGTAAATTTAAAAGTATGCAACTATTTTCAGTACGATCAGATGGAAAGCCTACATGGGACCAAATTAAACCCTCTGAATGTGGGTGACCGTTATGTGGTGGCTTGACAGTCTGTGGGCCCACTGACAGTGAGACCAGGACTTGTCCTGGGTACATAAATTGGCATTTTGGAGTCTACTCCCTATGGAGGGATACCTTGTTCAAGTCAGGGGAGGGCCTTGGTATTGTCTCATCTTGGTATGCCAGATTTTGTTGACTCCTCAAGGAAGGCCTTACCTACTCTGAAGAGTACATAGTAGGGTGGTATTTGGGGAGGTGTGGTGGCAGGAGAAGAGGAAGGGGGTGTTACTGGGACTGGTATGTAAAATGAAAAAATATTTTAAATAAATAAGAAAAACAATATACATGTCATAGTAGGGATGTTAACTCAGTGGTAGAGCTCATGCTTAGAGTGTAAATGGCTCTGTATTTCATCCCCAGCATTGCGACAAACAAAAATGCATGGCAGAACATGCTCACAAATCAAAGTCTAAAAGCCATATGAATGACTTGAGTTTGCTTAGAAAGGTGATAAAGAGTAGAATAAGAATCAAGTAATTTTTTTCATATAGTAGACAGCAAGCATCGAAACATTTTCTAACACTTCATTCTCTTTTTTCACCAGCTTGATGGTTTCCTGCTGTACCTCCTTTCTCTGAAACTCTTTTAATGACTTAACCACTTTCTCTTGATACAATCTGTCCTTCTTCTCTTTTTTACCAATACCATCATAAAACCTTTTTATATTCTTTAGTGTATCCAATAGAATTTTCAACAATGATTAAAATACTTGGTAAACTTCTCTATCTATACTAGCAGTCACTAGCCATATGTGGTTATTGATTAGAGTGTAGCTGGTTCAACTGAGAAAGTATAATTTTGATTGCATTTAGTTTCATGGTTTAATGATGTTTATTTTTAGAATATAGAAGTGAAATGTTTATATGTTGTTGTTTTGAGAATTTCATACATAAGTACTGCATTTATGTTATTTCATCCCTTCCTCTTCCCTCCAACTCCTCTCATGTGCGTACCTCAAATTCATAGCCGTTTCTCTTATAATTACCATTGTTCCACTTCACAAACACACACACACATACACACAAAAGCAAACACGCACTCACACAAAAGCACTTCACAGCATTTCTCACCATCCTCAGGATTTTATAGCCCTCCCACTGGTTCTTCTGCAATGTTTACTGATCCTTCGGGAATGTAGATGACCCTTCTAAACCCGAGTAGTCAGAATCATGTATTCTCAGCACTCTGACTAGCAATGTATCTCACTACTTACTGAAAAAAAAATCCTTGTCTTATGAAAGATGTAAGCAGCAGAAATCCACGGGTATAAATCTAAACATCAAGAAGGTGCTTACCAACATGTACATTTATTGAAACAACAGCAGTAGACTACCCCATAGGACCTATGACCTCCACAGCCCTGTGTTTTTGATCAGGCATGAATTCCTTTCTGTGGAGCAAGTCTTAAATCAATTTTTTTTTAAAAAAATATTAGATTTTTAAAAAATACCAATCCAAGATCCCACTTCCTTCCCTTCTCCCATTCCCTCCACCGTTCCCCCTCTCAACCTCCATACAATACTCAGAGAAGGTAAGGCATGTTGCTTTGTGGAAGGTCCAAAGCCCTCCCTACTATATCTAGGCTGAGCAAGGTATCCATCTAAAGAGAGTAGGATCCCCAAAAGCCAGTACACGCAGTAGGGATAAATCCTGGTGCCACTGCCTGTGGCCCCTAAGTCTGCCCCAGGCATGCAACTGTCAACTACACCCAGAGGGACTAGTTTGGTCTTCTGCTTGTTACTTCCCAGACCAGCTGGAGTTGATAAGCTCCTATTATCTCAGGTAGACTGTTTTAATGGGTGATCCCATCATGGTCTTGACCTCTTTGCTCACATTCTCACTCCCTCCACTCTTCAACTGTACTTTGGGAACTCAGTCCAATGTTCTGATGTGGGTCTCTTCCTCTGTCTCCACCAGTTGCTGGATGAAGGTTCTAGAGTGATATTTAAGATAATCATCATTCTGACTACAGAACAAGTCAAGATTGGACCCCCTCTCCTCTTTTGCTTAGGGTCTTAGCTGAGGTCATCCTTGTGAATTCCTGGGAATTTCTCTAGAGCCAGGTTTCTGCTAACTCTATAGTGCCTCCCTCAATCAACATATCTCTTTCTTTGCTCTCATTTCTGTTCTTCCTCTATCTCGATTATCCCATTCACTACAGTTCTACTCAACCCTCCCCTTCTTCCCTCCTCTTTCCCTTCTACCCTCTTTTATCCCCCATCCCTATACTCCCAATTTTATCAGGCAATCTTGTCTGTTTCCAATTTCCATGTGGATCTATATATATTTTTCTTTGGGTTCACCTTATTACTTAGCTTCTCTAAGATCATGAACTATAGGCTCAATGTCCTTTGTTTATAGCTAGTATTCACTTATGAGTGAGTATATACCATATTCATCTTTTTGGGTTTGGGATACTTCACTCAGGATACTGTTTTCTAATTCCACCCATATGCATGCAAAATTCAAGATGTCATTTTTTTAAACCACTGAGTAGTACTCTAATGTGTAAATGTGCCACGTTTTCTTTATCCATTCTTTAGTTTAAGGGCATTTAGGATGTTTCCAGGTTCTGGCTATTACTAATAATGCTACTATGAACATATTTAAACAAATGCTTTTGTAATATGATTGAGCATCTTTTGGGTATATGCCCAAAGAACAACATCAACTTCATATGGAAAACCCAGGGTAGCCAAAACAGTCCTGTACAATAAAGGAACTTCAGGAGGCATCACTATACCTGACATCAAGCTCTATTACAGAGGTACAGTAATGGAAACAGATTAGTACTGGCATAAAAATAGAGGTTGACCAATGGAATCAAAGCAAAGACCAGCATGTTAATTTACACACGTAAGAACACATGATTTTTCACAAAGAAGCTAAAATTATACAATGGAAAAGAGGAAATATCTTCAACAAATGGTGCTGGCATAATGGGATGTCAACATGTAGAAGAATGAAAACAGATCTATATCTATCGCCATGCACAAAACTCAAGTCCAAATGGTTTAAAGACCTCAATATAAATCTGACCACACTGAACCTAATAGAAGAGAAAGTGGGAAGTAACCTTCAATGCATGGGCACAGGAGATCACTTCCTAAATATAACTTCAGTAGCACAAACAGCAACAATAAATAAATGGGACCTCCTGAAACTGAGAAGCTTCTGTAAGGCAAAAGACACAGCCTAATAAGTGGGAAAAGGCAGCCTACTAAATGGGAAAAGATTTTCACCAACCCCACATCAGACAAAGGACTGATTGCCAAAATATATAAAGAACTCAAGAAATGAGACGTTAAAATTCTAAATAACCCAATTAAAAAATGGGGCATGGAACTAAACAGAGAATACTCAAAGGAAGAATCTCAAATGGGCAAAAGATACTTAAGGAAATGTTCATCATCCTTAGCTATCAGGGAAATGCAAATCAAAACAACTCTGAGATACCGTCTTACACCTGTCAGAATGGCTAAGATAAAAAACACTAATGATAACTTTTGCTGGAGAGGATGTGAAGTAAAGGGAACACTCATCCATTACTGGTGGGAATGCAAACTTGTGAAACCACTTTAGAAATCAGTATGGTGGTTTCTCAGAAAATTGAGAATCACCCTACCTCAGGATCCGATTCCTGGGCACATACCCAAAGAATGCTCAATCATAGTTAAATCAAATTTTTAAAATGTGGCTGGTTACCCCTTAACAGACATGCCATCATACCATTATTGCAGTAGTGGGCTTATCTTGAATGACAGGTCAGTATTATAACATTCAAACATTAACGTCTTTTATTTATGGCTGTGAGGAAAAGGGAACTTTTTTTTGGGGGGGGCAATGTTTTTTTAACTTTTTTTTATTGAGAAAAGAAAAAAAAACAAATTTCCTCCTCCTCCCAGCCTCCCATTTCCCTCCCCCTCCTCCCACCCTTCTCCCCCTCCCCCCACTCCTCTCCCCCTCCCTCTCCAGCCCAAAGAGCAGTCAGATTTCCCTGCCCTGTGGTAAGTGCTAGGTCCTCCCCCCTCCGTGCATTTCTAGGAAGGTGAACATCCAAACTGTCTAGGCTCCCACAAAGCCAGCACATTACGTAGGTTCAAAACCCCGTGCCATTGTCCTTGGGTTCTCATCAGCCCTCATTGTTCGCCATGCTCAGAGAATCGAGTTTTATCCCATGCTTTTTCCGTCACAGTTCAGCTGGCCTTGGTGAGCTCCCAATAGATCAGCTCCACTGTCTCAGTGGGTGGGTGCTCCCCTCGTGGTCCCGATTTCTTTGCTCATGTTCTCCCTCCTGGGATGTACTCACTCATAATTGGTTTCTAGCCATAAACAAGGGTCACGGAGTCTACACTTGGTGATCCCAAAGAAGCTAAGTAAGAAGGTGAACCAAAGGAAAAGCATATAGTTGCCCTCTTGGCTATGGGAAGTAGACAAAATTGCCGGGGAGAAAATTGAGATCTTGGGGGTGGGGTGGGATGGGGGTAAGGGGAGATGGGGAGAGAGGGGGGAGAGGGGGAGAATGGGGGGAGCTTGGGGAAGGGGGAGGATTGGGATGAAGGAAGGTTGGATGGGGGAGCACGGAAGCACGGTTCTTAGTTAAGGGAGCCACCTTAGGGTTGGCAAGAGACTTGAACCTAGAGTGGCTCTCAGATACCCAAGCCGAGGTCCCCAGTTAGTTCCTTGGGCAGCTGAGGATGGGGAACCTGAATTGACCCTATCCTAGAGCAATAATGACGAATATCTTGCATATCATCATAGAACCTTCATCTGGTGATGGATGGAAACAGAGACAGAGACCCACACTGGAGCACTGGACTGAGCTCCCAAGGTCCCGATGGGGAACTTTTTAAAAGCTTTTTATTGATTCTTTGTGGATTTCACATCATACACCCAATTCCATTCATCTCCACATCACTTCATACGCATCTTCAGCCCTTGCTACCTTCCCCAACAAATAAAATCAAATAAAAAAACTCCTGTCATGGAAGCTGTAGTGTGTCACAGCATTCACACAGTATACCCTTTAGTTCATCCATCTTTACCTAAAAATGTTCATTGCAATAAGTTATTGGTCTGGTTCAAGATCACTAGCATCTGCTACACTATTAATACTGGATTCTCACTGGGGCTGCTCTTAGGTATTCTGTTAATTCCCTGTGTTGTGGAGGCCCTGCAGCTTTGCATCTGCAGGACTGGCCCCTTCACATGTTCTAAGAATTAATATCTGGAGTGAAAAAGGGAACATTTTGCACCACTGGTGGGAGTGTAAAGTAGTCATTTTGAAAATCAGTTGGGAGGTTTCTTTAAAAACTAGATATAGAATTTTTAAACGACCAAGCTATATCATTCTTAGGCATATACTCAAAGGGCAATATATCTCACTACCAAATGTACTTGTACATCTATGTTCATTAATACTCTACTGATAGTAGCTAGGAAATAGAACAAACTTAAATGTATGTCAACTGTGATTAGATAAGGAAAAAGTGGTGCATGCACATAATGGAATTTTGTTCAACTGCAAAGAAAACTGACATCAGAAAATTTGCAAGTAAATGGATGGAACTGGAAAACATATAGAGTGAGGTCACTTGGGCCTGGAAAGACACATGCCATGTATTTTCCTATAAAGCAGCCTAGTTTTGAATCTTTTGTTTTGTGCATTTAACTTGGAGTATATATAGAAGCCAGGATACTCTGGAAATACGCCATCAGAGGAGATTCATTATGAGAGGAGGGATAATAAAAGATAAGTAAAAATGGGAGTAAGAGACTACTGCAGTTCAAGCATGTAGTGGGCTGGAGGATGGGAACTGAGAGTGTGGCTGAAGAGTCAACCAAAATGAAGGGGACAGAAAAAAGCTATATGGAAACCAATGATCTTACGATCCAAGTAAAAAATAAAATCAGAGGGGGTAGGAGAACACATATGAAATAAAAGAGCACAGGAAACACTGAGGCTTAGATGTTTAATAAAGGATGGGGTCAGAGGATGAAGGACAGGAGGGGGAAGGGGAAGGCTAATTAGAATTAAGGACATATGATAAAGCCCTGTGGAAGCCCACTGGTTAGTAAGCTAATGTCAATGTTGCTCCCAGAAGATATGGATTATTAAACACTGCCAGGAATGTGGTACCTCCCTATAAGTTATTGATTAGGGAGGATGCCGAGGCCCTTCAAACAGTATAAGCTGCTGTTATTGCTCTTCATTGCCTATCAGAACTAGGTGGTTCGACCCTATTGCTGAAGACACTGAGGACATAGAGAAATGAGTCTCATACTGAAATCTCTTTTCTTGCTGGCCAGCTTTCATACTAATGAAATTGATTTTTAAAATTATATTTATTTCTTGGCAGTATAAGTCAAATTACCTACATCTGTCTTGTGACCACCAAATTGGACAACGTAGCTTGAGTATACACTAGGTCTGCTTACCTCTTTATCTTTGCTTTTGGGGGTACAGGAGATATGAGGGTGGTCTAGTGATGTCATCTCAGTATCCACTCAGAAAACATTAACAAAGATGGGAGGACCGCATATAACTAGATGTTTATTTTGCTTTTAGAGTTATGCATAGAAACGGACATAAATAAAAATGGTTGATTTATGTGTAGTAGTATTAGTATTCTTAATTGTTTTCTGTTTCCCAAGTGATTTAGTGAGGATTTATAACTTTCGTATTTAGAGAATGATATAGTAAATATGATTAAACATGCCCTCAGGTATGATTTTTCTGAAAAATGCGAAACAGGGAAGGCATCTTACCTAAGGCTTCTGTAATCAGCATCCACAGCAAGCACTGCCTTGGCAAACGGAGAGAGGCCCGATGGCAGGCCCCTCTGGAGTATGGCCCGGGAATGGCATGTGTAGATGCTCTCCCAGCTGCTTCCTCACAGCAAATAGCTAACAACCCAGAGCTCCAAAGCCAAGCCATTTCCTGCTGTCATCATTGATGAAGCCCGTACACAGATGGAGAAGTAAATAAAAAGGAGAAAGGGTGAGTTTCTATATTTGACCCAGTTACTATTTTTGCCAAAGAAGGAGGAAAAGCTTTGAATTTCAAGCACGAGGAAATAGATCCTGATATTGTGAGCAAAAATCCTGCTGCTCTTTTTTAGGCCTTTCTAGATGTGAATTTCCTTCTTGGAAATCAGGCCAGAATTTGACATAATATATACAGGCACAGAGTTGTAACATAACAACCCAACCCAGAAGAGAGGGGTCATCTGAGATAGGCATAAAGCAAACACAGTGTTGTTGTTGTTGTTTAATTTGACTTGAGAAGCCATAGGATAGGCACAAGGCCAAAACTTTAGAGCTGTCATTGCTGAGCCTACAAATTTGGACTCTGAGGCAATTTAAAGACAGAGGCTTGTCATGAAAATGGTAAACACCGCTAAGAGTGAAGTATTTTATCCAGTCTGATCAAGCGAACGACCATGTGTTTAGTCTGCTCCTCCTCAGTGTCTCACCACTGTAAGGCAGCACCAGCGGATCTTTTGTGTCCCGCATTTACCGTCCCAGTGTTTAACATTAAGGGTTTGTCCTTTGATGCATTTCAGGGGTTCTTATGTTTATTCCTTAGACAGTTCTAATAGGCGGAAAAGCTTTATGGGTCTCTAAAGATATTCAGACAAGGTAAACTAGGGACACTAAGTGAAAGATGGCATACATGGTCCTTCCGAGAGATTAGGGCCATCAAACAAGCAGATATTTTCCATTTTCCTTGCTGGCTGAATGAGTCTTCAGAGACAAGTGCCTGCTTCAACACAGCTGAAGGGAGGTGAGTGCCTGAATTCTAGGCTTAGTTGTGTAACAACAGAGGGTAAATTATGTTTTGACTTTCAATTTTGTATTTATTTTCATTGGTTATCTTTAGTTAACCAAAGTGTAAGAATATTTAAAAATCACTCCTTCCTGAAATAGCTTTTGTTCCCTGAAATTGGAAACTAAAATGCTTTCAAGTTGCAAATCATTACATTGATGGTTGTAAGATGTTCTTTTTATTAAACAGCCAGAGATTAAGTGAGCAGGAAATAGACCCTCTGGGGTCCTGAGGCTTTTAATGATTATACTCAGCTTGATGATGTTGGCCTTGAATACTGCCTGTTAGTAAACTTTCCATTACTTTAATAAATAATTTACATAACTAACTTCTAAAAGCTTAGGGGTTATTTTGGTTCACAGTTTTGCAAGTTCTGGTCCATGATTGATTGCTCTCATTTCTTTGGGCCTGTGGGGAGGAAACACATCATGGCAAGAGTGTATCACAAAGCAAAACTCCACAGCTATGGGGCAGGAAAAAGAGGAGATAATGAAGACCAGGTCAGGGTCCCATAATCTCCTTCATGATATACCCTTCAGTGTCCTAAAGACTTCTTATTAAATCTCAAAGTTTTAACCCCCTTACTCCCTGGGGACTAAAGTTTCCAAAATATGGGGCGGGGAGTGATGCCAATGATCCATTCTATAGCATTTGACTTCAGGGACCCAAGAGTTTACATTCATCTTTCTTTTCGAAATGTAAAACTGTACTTTATTTTATGTGTATTCATACTGTTTACATATGAAATAGCCCTGTGTTAAAATGATTTGATGTAGCTTTACAAAGAAGAATGAGAGGGAGGAATTTCAGGCTAAAAAATCTTGTCTCCCCCAAACAAATTAACAAAACAAAACAAAACCCTTTTGTTTTTAAGTGTGCCAGTGCAGCAAATGCATTCACTGACCAGGCATGTTTGAGTTCTCTTGAACTCACAGCCAAGGGAATTAAAAAGCAAACCTGACTCTCACATTCACTATCTCAAAGGAATAACACACTGTTGGTTCTTTTGGAATGCAAAATGGTTCTTGTTATTCCAATACCTGGAAAGTTGAATTCTCATATCCACTAGGAAAAAAGAAAAAAAAAACTATGGCAGAGTTGAAATTAGAAAAAAAATAGCTTTATATCCTTTTCCATGGTTCATGTCCCTTTGCATAAATCCTGTCCTTTCTTATTGGACACGTATTTGAAAATACAGGCATGTGCACACGTGCGCACACATGCATGTGTGTATACACAGACACTCATACACATGGGGGCCAATAGGAAATGGATGGGATTAATGAGAACTGGAGGATATAAGAGAGGGTGACAAGAGGCAAATAGTATTGAAATATGTTATGTATATGTATGAAAACATTACAATGAATTCCATTTTATGGAGACGCGGCTCAGCGGCGGCAGCACGGCGGCGGCGCCAGACGCGGCAGAGCGGCGGCCAGACCCAAGCGGCTGGGACAGGCGTGCAATAAGGAGAGCAGATCGCCCTACTACAATTGAATCAAAGAGGTAGGCCTTTGGTTGGCCAGGTCACTGGCACCAGGGGAGCCTGGTCCTGTCCTGAAGATCCTTCGGAGGGGTGAGAGGGTTCTTGGCCTGCAGCAGGAACCACGAAAGAGAGTGAGGGCATTTTGTAAGCGGAGCCCTTGGCCAGCAGGGAAACCTGATCCGGTTTCTAAAGGATCCATTGGATAGGATCAATAGGAGGAGATGGGCAGGCGCCAAGGCAAGAACTCACCCAATAATCTGAAAAACAACATGAAAACATCAGAACCCAATGATCTTACAACAGAAGTATTTGAACTACCTAACACAGAAGAAGTGGAAAAAATCGACTTTATGAAGATAATAGAGTCCCTTAAACAACATGTAAAAAATGCCCTTATAGAAATGGATGAGAAGTATAACAAAAAGTTTGAAGAAATGAGTAAATACGTACATGATACCCTGGGAAACCAAGAAAAAACCATCAAACAGGTAAAGGAAACAGTTCAAGAATTGAAAACTGAAATGAAGGCAAAGAAGAAAATACAAACTGAGGACCAGCTGGATATGGAAAATCTAGGCCAAAGAGCAGAGTCTACAGAAACAAGCATAATCAATAGAATACAAGAGCTAGAAGAAAGACTCTCAGATGCTGAGGACACCATAGAGAAAATAAACGAACAGATCAAAGAAAACAGCAAAGCCAACAAATTCTCAACACAAAACATTCAGGAACTATGGGACACAATAAAAAAATCAAACCTAAGAATAATAGGAATAGAAGAAGGAGAAGAGTCACAGCTCAAAGGCTCAGAAAATATTTTCAACAAAATTATGGAAGAAAACTTTCCCAACTTAAAGAAAGATATTCATTTAAATATTCAAGAAGCATACAGAACACCAAACAGACTGGATCAAAGAAAAACATCTCCTCGCCATATAATAATCAAAACACAAAATATACAGGTTAAAGAAAGAATATTAAGAGCTGCAAAAGAAAAAGGGCAAGTAACTTATAAAGGTAAACCGATCAGACTTACACCTGACTTCTCGATGGAAACTATGAAAGCCAGAAGGTCCTGGATAGAGGTTCTGCAGAAGCTAAGAGACCATGGATGCAAACCCAAACTACTATACCCAGCCAAGCTATCGTTCACTATCAACGGAGAAAACAAGACATTCCAGGATAAGAACAAATTTAAACAATACGTAGCCACAAATCCAGCCCTACAGAAAGTAATAGAAGGAAAATCGCAACCCAAGGAATCCAACACTGCCAACACTGCCTACAATAACCCAGGCATCTAATGACCCTTCATGAGCACATCTCAAAGAAAGGAGACACACAATCTCTACTACCAAAAGCAATAAGAATAACCGGAGTAAACAACCACTGGTCATTAATATCACTTAATATTAATGGGCTCAATTCACCTATAAAAAGGCACAGGCTAAAAGATTGGATACGAAAACAGGATCCAACATTCTGCTGTTTGCAAGAAACACATCTCAACCACAAAGACAGGCACCTACTCAGAGTAAAGAGTTGGGAAAAGGTGTTTCAAGCAAATGGTCCTAAGAAAAAAGCAGGTGTGGCCATACTAATTTCTAACAAAACTGACTTCAAACTAAAATCAATCAGAAGAGACGGAGACGGTCACTTTATACTCATAACAGGAACAATTCATCAGGAGGACGTCTCAATCCTGAATATATACACCCCCAATATAAAAGCACCTACTTATGTAAAAGAAATATTACTAGAACTCAAGGCAGACATCAAACCACACACACTAGTAGTAGGAGACTTCAACACACCTCTCTCTCCAAGGGACAGGTCAATCAGACAGAAACCTAATAGAGAATTAAGAGAATTATTGGAGGTAATGAAACAAATGGACTTAACAGACATCTATAGAACATTCCACCCAAATTGGAAAGAATATACCTTCTTCTCTGCAGCTCATGGAACCTTCTCAAAAATTGACCACATACTCGGAAACAAAGGAAACCTCCACAGATACAAAAAAATATCAGTGTCCACCTGTGTCTTATCAGATCATCACAGATTAAAGTTAGAAGGCAACAACCACGCTGCCCCCAAAAAACCGACAAACTCATGGAAACTGAACAGTCAACTACTGAACCACACCTGGGTCAAGGAAGAAATCAAGAAAGAAATTAAAGTCTTCCTTGAATTTAATGAAAATAAAGGGACAACATACTCAAACCTATGGGACACAATGAAAGCAGTGCTAAGAGGAAAGTTCATAGCACTAAGTGCCCACTTAAAGAAAACGGAGAATGCATACATTGGGGACATAAAAACACACCTGAAAGCTCTAGAAAAAAAAGAAGCAGACGCGCCCAGGAGAAGTAGAAGACTGGAAATAATAAAACTGAGGGCTGAAATCAACAAAATAGAAACACAGAAAACAGTCCAAAGAATCAATGAAACAAAAAGCAGGTTCTTGGAGAAAATCAACAAGATCGACAAACCCCTATCCAAACTAATTAAACGACAGAGAGAGAACACGCAAATAAATAAGATCAGAAATGAAAAGGGGGACATAACCACAGACACAGAGGAAATTCAGAGAATCATTAGATCTTACTACAAAAGCCTGTATGCCACAAAACTGGAAAATACAAAAGAAATGGACATTTTTTTAAATAAGTATCATATACCAAAGCTAAACCAAGACCAGGTGAATGATCTAAATAGACCGGTTTCTCGCGAAGAATTAGAAATGGTTATCAAAAATCTCCCTTCGAAAAAAAGCCCAGGACCAGATGGTTTCAATGCAGAATTCTACCAGAACTTCCAAGAAGAATTAATACCTATACTCCTTAAGGTATTTCACAATATAGAATCAGAAGAGTCATTGCCAAATTCCTTTTATGAAGCTACAGTTACCCTGATACCAAAACCACAAAAAGACCCAACCAAGAAAGAGAATTACAGACCGATCTCACTCATGAACATCGACGCAAAAATCTTCAATAAAATACTGGCAAACCGAATCCAAGAACACATAAGAAAAATTATCCATTATGATCAAGTAGGCTTCATCCCAGAGATGCAGGGCTGGTTCAACATACGCAAATCTATCAATGTAATCCACCATATAAATAAACTGAAAGAAAAAAACCATATGATCATTTCACTAGATGCGGAAAAAGCATTCGACAAAATTCAACACCCCTTTATGATAAAGGTATTGGAGAGAATAGGGATACAAGGGTCCTACCTAAATATAACAAAAGCTATTTACAGCAAGCCAACAGCTAACATTAAATTAAACGGAGAAAAATTCAAAGCCATCCCACTAAAATCAGGAACACGACAAGGATGTCCACTCTCGCCATACCTCTTCAATATAGTGCTTGAAATTCTAGCAATAGCAATAAGACAACATAAGGAGATCAAGGGGATTCGTATTGGAAAGGAAGAAGTTAAGCTTTCGTTATTTGCAGATGATATGATAGTGTACATAAACGACCCCATAAATTCTACCAAAGAACTCCTACAGCTGATAAACAGCTTTAGTAACGTGGCAGGATACAAGATCAACTCCAAAAAATCAGTTGCCTTCCTATACACCAAGGATAAGGAAGCAGAGAGGGAAATCAGAGAAGCATCACCTTTCACGTTGGCCACAAATAGCATAAAATACCTTGGGGTAACCCTGACCAAGGAAGTGAAAGATCTACTTGACAAGAACTATAAGTCTTTGAAGAAAGAAATTGAAGAAGACACCAGAAAATGGAAAGACCTCCCTTGCTCTTGGATTGGGAGGACCAACATAGTAAAAATGGCAATTCTACCAAAAGCAATCTATAGATTCAATGCAATCCCCATCAAAATCCCATCAAAATTCTTCACATATCTGGAGAAGACAATAATCAACTTTATATGGAAAAACAAAAAACCCAGGATAGCCAAAACAATCTTATACAATAAAGATTTGTCTGGAGGCATTACCATCCCTGACTTCAAACTCTATTACAGAGCTACAGTATTGAAAACAGCTTGGTATTGGCATAAAAACAGAGAAGTCGACCAATGGAATCGAATAGAAGACCCTGACATTAACCCACAAACCTATGAACACCTGATCTTCGATAAAGGAGCTAAAAGTATACAATGGAAAAAAGAGAGCATCTTCAACAAATGGTGCTGGCAAAACTGGATGTCAATCTGTAGAAGAATGAAAATTGATCCTTATCTATCACCATGCACAAAACTCAAATCCAAATGGATTAAAGACCTCAATATCAGTCCGAACACACTGAACCTGATAGAAGAGAAAGTGGGAAGTACTCTACAGCACATGGGCACAGGAGACCACTTCCTATGTATAACCCCAGCAGCACAGACACTAAGGGCATCATTGAATAAATGGGACTTCCTGAGGCTGAGAAGCTTCTGTAAAGCAAAGGACACTGTCACTAAGACAAAAAGACAACCCACTGACTGGGAGAAGATCTTCACCAACCCTGCAACTGACAAAGGTTTGATCTCCAAAATATATAAAGAACTCAAGAAACTAGACCGTAAAAGGCTAATCAACCCAATTATAAAATGGGGCACTGATCTGAACAGAGAATTCTCAACAGAGGAACTTCAAATGGCCAAAAGACACTTAAGGTCATGCTCAACTTCCTTAGCGATCAGGGAAATGCAAATCAAGACAACTTTAAGATACCACCTTACACCTGTCAGAATGGCTAAAATAAAAAACACCAATGATAGCCTTTGCTGGAGAGGTTATGGAGACAGGGGTACACTCACCCATTGCTGGTGGGAATGCAAACTTGTGCAACCACTCTGGAAAGCAGTGTTTCGGTTTCTCAGGAAATTCGGGATCAACCTACCCCTGGATCCAGCAATACCACTCTTGGGAATATACCCAAGAGAGGACCTATCATACAACAAAAGTATATGCTCAACTATGTTCATGGCAGCATTGTTTGTAATAGCCAGAACCTGGAAACAACCTAGATGCCCTTCAACGGAAGAATGGATGAAGAAAGTATGGAATATATACATATTAGAGTATTACTCAGCAGTAAAAAACAAGGACTTCTTGAATTTTGCATACAAATGGATGGAAATAGAAAACACTATCCTGAGTGAGGTAAGCCAGACCCAAAAAGAGGAACATGGGATATACTCACTCATATTTGGTTTCTAGCCATAAATAAAGGACATTGAGCCTATAATTCATGTTCCTAGAGAAGCTAAATAAGGTGAATCCAAAGACAAACACATAGGCATCCTCAGGAATATTAACCTTCATCAGGCGATGAAAGGAGACAGAGACAGAGACCCACACGGGAGCACCGGACAGAAATCTCAAGGTCCAAATCAGGAGCAGAAGGAGACGGAGCACGAGCAAGGAACTCAGGACCAAGAGGGGTGCACCCACACACTAAGACAATGGGGATGTTCTATTGGGATCTCACCAAGGCCAGCTGGCCTAGGTCTGAAAAAGCATGGGATAAATGCGGGCTAGCTGAACATAGCGGACAATGAGGAATACTGAGAATTCAAGAACAATTGCAGTGGGTTTTTGATCCTACTGCACGTACTGGCTTTGTGGGAGCCTACGCAGTTTGAATGCTCACCTTAGGAGACCTGGATAGAGGTGGGCAGTCCTTGGGCTTCCCACAGGTCAGGGAACCCTGATTGCTCTTCGAGCAGAAGGGGGGGGGGACTTAATTGGGGGAGGGGGAGGGAAATGGGAAGCGGTTGTGGGGACGAGGCAGAAATCCTTAATAAATAAATAAATTAAAAAAAAATAATTTGTTGTGGTTGTATAAACCACAAAATAAATCTTTCATTATTTTCAAGTTTATGGAAATATAAGGTGAAATGACTACAGATAGCAATCAAAATGTAGAACTTTCTTTCACCATTCAGACTCCATAAGGTAATATACAGTCACTTTTGTTTATCCTCCTGAGTCATCACAAATCTACCTTGTGAAACAATAATACTGCTTTTCAGAATTCCATGTAAACCGAATCACAAAACCAAGTACCTTTTGCATCTAGTTTCCAGCATTTCATACACTATTTTGGAGTTCTCTCACATTGTGTTTAGCAGTACTTTATTCTTGTGTATTGTTAGGAATTTTGCTGTATGACTATGCTACATTTAGCTAACCCACTCGCCAATCAATGGACATTCATTTTTGTTCATAATTTCAAAGGTTTTAGTCCATGACTTGTATCCATGTACTTGGGCAATACACCACAGTAAGTAAGAATTTATAGTAGAGGAGATCTTTCACCCCACAGTGAAGAGGAAACTAGAGCCAGGTATAACCTTTGCAGCCATGCCTTCTGTGTGCTATTTCTTCTAGCTAGGACCCACTTCCTAAAGTTTCCAAATCTACCTAAGATGCAGCTAACGGTTAAATGTACAAACACATAAGCCTGTAGGGGACATCCCTGATTCCAACTACAAGAAAACAAAATGTGATACACAGATTAATTGCAATCCTTTACTAAAACTCCAAAGCATTTTTAAAGAAACTAAAATAAAATCCTAAAATTCAGGCAGACACACCCAAACACATAAAATACCTGAATTAATTTTGATTTTCAAAAAATGAACAAATGAAACAGAAGCATAACATATATTAAAGAGATATTGTAACTTGTATGAAACTGGCATAAAAACCAACTCAGACAGGTGGAAGAAAATTCGGGCTATGTATATTCTGGGATTTTTGTTTTGTTTTGGTTTTGGTTTTTGGTTTTCAAGACAGGGTTTCTCTATAGCTTGGAGCCTGTCCTGGAACTAGCTCTTGTAGACCAGGCTGGTTTCAAACTCACAGAGATCTGCTTGCCTCTGCCTCCCAAGTGCTAGGATTAAAGGCTTGAGCCACCACCACTGGGCACTATGTATTTTTTTTAAGTTTTTAAATGAGGTTACCCTATAATGCAGAGTGAATTTCTTAACTAGAAAACATAGGCTAGTAAGTAAAAAGCCCTGTGCCAGGAATAGTTTATCTCTTTGGGCACTGATAACCTCTAGTGTCCCATAGAGCACCCTCCCAAACATCACAGGCTATTGTCATTATTTTTGATTTCACTTCAGAGGTTAATGGTAATGCTGAAGACACCACATGCTTAAGTCAGAGAACAAGGAGTTATGAAATTGATACTGATAGGAAAACTTCATCCCTATAGGCCAGCTTTCTTAATTCCAGAAGATGCTAGGCACACTGCCAGAGAAAAAAGGTAATCATCAATCTCACCCAACTGTGACCCCTGCAAGACACGCTCACTAGTACAATAGTGGTTTGAATGTTGTAGGACTAATCAAACATTATGTGATTGGATTTAAGGCTTGCTCCATGAGCTAGAATATATACCTGACAGTATTAACAAGTCCAAGTACCTGTGGCTAGATGTGCCAGAGGTCCTAGAGAAGAAACTACTATTATTATTTGCCAAATGAACATAGTATTAAACTGACTCTTAATAACTTATTATACCCATAGATTAGTGAAGCTCTTAATAATCATCAAAAAAGATTCTTTTTGTAGTAGATGGCTATTAGCATTAAAGACCCACAACTGATCGACATGCTGAGAAATAAAGACTGTACAATGCCCAGCCTTAAATGAAATAACTATATCATACCCCTTCTTCCAAATGCTCAGGGATTGTGACTGAAGATGGAAAGATCTCCCACATAGTAAAAATGGCAATCTTACCGAAAGCAATTGACAGATTCAATGTAATCACCATCAAAATCCCAACACAATTCTTCACAGACCTCAAAAGAACAATATTCAACTTCATATGGAAAAACAAAAGACCCAGGAGAGCCAGGCAGTCATGGTACACACCTTTAATCCCAGTACTTGTGAGGGAGAGATAGGTGGATCTCTATGAATCTAAGGCCAGCCCCGTCTACAGTGCAAGTTCCAGGATAGGTGCCAAAGTAACAGAGAAACACTGTCAAAAAAAAAAAAAGACCCAGGCTAGCTAAAACAATCCTGTACAATAAAAGAACTTCCAGAGGTCAGAGGTATCACCATCTCACCATCCCTGACCATACCCGATTTCACGTTGTACTGCAGAGATATAGTAAGAAAAATGACATGGTGTTGGCATAAAAACAGACACATTGATCAATGGAATTGAATCAAAGACCCAAACACAAATATACACACCTATGAAAACCTGATTCTTTATTTAGAAGGCACATTTTTTCCAAACCTTTGTGCACTTCCACTTGGGCTTCTGGGATCACCTCCTACCTGCTCTATCTGATCTCAAGCTCTTAGTTCCTCATTCCATGATCTGTATTACCAGTACCATGAAGTTTCTAGAGCAGTCTCCCATTATATGTCTTATACAACTTCTCTGCCTTAAAATATTTGATGGATTCCTAGCACTTACATGATACAATATAAACATTCTCTTTCATTTATTTTAATTTTTGTGGATGTGTGTTTTGCCTCACTGTGTATCTGTGCATCGTGTAAATGCCTGGAGCCTGCATAAACCAGAAGGCATCAGATCCTCTGAAACTGGAGTTCTAGGCAGTTATAATATTATTTCTATTACTTACATTGTGTAGTTTCAAAAAGTGTTAAATGCTTGTCTTGAGTTTCTATCACCTGCCTTTTCCATTTGTGTTTTTTCCCATTCACACTCCACCTGCAAGAAATGACTATCCCATGAACTACCATCATGTTTTCATTTATCCTTCAAATGATATGCCTTCTACGAAGACTTCCCATAACACTCCTATAATAGGCCATAATCCTCCTCTGAGATATATATCACTTTATATTGTATCTATAATGAAGCCTTTTAGAATGCATGGGGGCACCCCTCTATAATTTATTGCATTATGTACTTAAGAAAGAGTGTAGGTTTCTTTAGAGTCTTGAAGGGTTTTACACTATATAATGACAGGAACCAATGGTTCCTACATAGAGCAAGTGAGGAAGCATCTGAACACTAGGCATGATTCCTTACCCACCTTTATGTCCGCTATACTTACCATGAGGCTCAGCAGGCTATCAGAGCTTCATGGTTGTTGTTCAAAAGAGAATAGAAAGCTTCTCAGGCACAAAAAAGTGGTAACTTAAAATCAGAGGACTGTATTTTTGCTTATTATTTTAATTATTTTTCTATATTCTTTCTTCTCATTCCAATAAACAAAATGTACCCTAACGATAGTTTTTTCCAGTCACCTCCTTCACCTCCTCTTTGTGTCTAGTACTTTATTCTCGATTACCAAAGCTCCATGAAAGCTTTACAATTTGTTTCCCTTAGCTGCTCCTCTGGAGATCCTGGGATGCAGATATCACTACAATTCTCAGTGGTTTCCCTTAGCTGCTCCTCTGGAGATCCTGGGATGCAGATATCACTACAATTCTCAGTGGTTTCCCGGAAGTAACTTCAAACAGATCCACAGCAGTCTCCCATATTCTCAGTTCTACTTTTCATAAGAAATTTTCCAATCTAGACAAATGGATTCCAGTATGTCAAAATAAACATATTTTGTATATTCCCTTGTCTGGAGTTTCATCTACTGTATTCTTTCCATCTAGATGTAGAAGGCACTTTACCAATTTTTCCTAAGTTGTTTGATCGATTATCTCTTGTAATGGCTCATCTGGAGCCCCACGTATCCCACAAAGTCTTTCCTAAACATATCTCCTTGATTAAGATATGTGTTTCCCTGCTCCCCTATCCAACCTTCCTTTATCCCAATCATCCTAGAGGGGCTCCCAGGTGCCCAGGGCGATGTCCCCAGTTAGTTCCTTGGGCAGCTGAGGATAGGGAACCTGAAATGACCCTATCCTATAGCCATACTGATGAATATCTTGCATATCACCATAGAACCTTCATCTGGCGATGGATGGAGATAGAGACAGAGACCCACACTGGAGCACCGGACTGAGCTCCCAAGGTCCCAATGAGGAACAGAAGGAGGGAGAACATGAGCAAAGAAGTCAGGACCACAAGGGGTGCACCCACCCACGGAGACAGTGGGGCTGATCTATTGGAGCTCACCAAGGCCAGCTGGACTGTGACTGAAAAAGCTTGGGATAAAACCGGACTCTCTGAATATGGCGGACAATGAGGGCTGATGAGACACCAAGGACAATGGCAGGGGGTTTTGATCCTACTTAATGTGCTGGCTTTGTGGGAGCCTAGCCAGTTTGGATGTTCACCTTCCTAGACCAGGATGGAGGGGGGAGGACTTTGGACTTTCCACAGGGAAGGGAACGCTGACTGCTCTTCAGACTGGAGAGGGAGAGGGAGAGGAGTGGGGGGAGGGGGAGAGGAGTGGAAGGAGAGGGAAATGGGAGGCTGGGAGGAGGCGGAACTTTTTTTTCTCCAATATAAAAAAATAATAATAAAAAAACATATCTCCTTGAAAGTGCCTGTCTGTTTCATACTCCTATAGCACTTACTGAAACTCTCACTGGCCCGAATGTTAATGTGCTATACTGTAAAGAATGTCACTCTATTCTCAACTGAATTCCTGACTATTGAGAGCAAGGAGACACGTCTTTTCTTTTTATTTTGTTTGGTTTTTGTTGTCTTTATATAACCTAACCTGTTTTTCTTTAAATGGTAGACTTGAAGCAAACCATGATGGTAATGATGTGGTTACTGTTGTTAGTGTTGTTGGGTCTTATCTTCCTGTGCCAGTTAACCTAAAATTCAGATTAGGAAAGCCAGTTGTGTTCTCTTTCTTACGAAGAAGACTTGATGCAAACAGAAAGAAGACACCATTTCCAGAGATTCCCTATGTCTGCTAAAGGAAAGGGACTATCAGGAGGGGGCGCTTAGTAGAGTGCTACAGACAGGCAGAGAACACAGGCCAATAGCTTTACTTCTCGTCTAGCCTTGTTTAGACAAGACATTGAACAGGGGTGCAAAATTTTGGCACATATTGTGAAAATCTCTCGCAAAACTGGCACAGATTTTTCCCCGCGCCCACTTCTCATGCTGCCAATACTGTACTGCAGGAGAGGCTTAGGGCAGACTAAATCGGCTCACTGATCTTCCTGTGCACATGAGTGGAGGCAATGTTTTTTAAATAGGAAACCATGTAAGTGTGATATCGTCAAGTTTGATCACATCACCCATACCCTGTAACGATGATACCCTGGAGGAGATTGTATGTAATATCCCATTCAGACAGATACTGTCATCAGTGCTACAGAACCATTCAGATAAGGACTCTAGGAACTTGCTCAACATGAAATGACTTTGAAAAAGCAGCCTGCTCCTTTCTTTATTTACATATACTCATTCTACATAGAGCTAGGTCACATAAAACAATTATAACAACTACACATACACAATAATATGTATAATATATAACAATAATATATAAAATATAGATACTTTTCCCTCTTTTATATCCTTCACTTTATCTTTTCTTCTCCCTTCCTCTAGTCTTCTCCCTCCTCAGCCTCCCTTTTGCTTTCATGCCATGCATGCATAAATGACTCTCTCTATCTATAGAAAATGTAGATCCAGACTGAGAAGGAAAACATAAAATATTGGTCTTTCTTAGTCTGGCTTATTTAATTTACCATAGTGATTTTAGTTGTATCCATTCTCCTAGAACTGGCATAGTTTCCTTCTTCCTTATGGATGAAGAAAATCCATTTCATACATACTACATGTTCTCCACCCATTTATCTGTTGGTGGATACATAGGAAAACCACACCTTCCCTTTAAACAGCAAATTCACTGTGGTCTCTTTCAAATTTGCTCAATGAGACATTATTTAGGATCTAAGCAAAACAGATAACATTGAAATAAAATGTCTTACTTTCTCTAAAACATGTGCACAGTTCCACATACTGGACATTTGTAGAACCATACATACTGTTGCCCATCAAGTTGTGTCTCCATGAATGCAGGGTCAGTTTCTTTCAAGGTTTTAAAATTGAGTTATTTATGTTGTTTTATGCACATAAATATTTTGCCTACACAGTGTGTGTGTGTGTGTGTGTGTGTGTGTGTGTGTGTGTGTACATCAAGGCACACCTGATACCTATGGAGGTTGAAAAAGGGGTTGATTCCCTAGAATACAAGTTCCAAAAAGTCACCATATGCATGCCAGAAATTGAGCAGTGGTCCTCTGTGAGAGCAAGAAGTGCTCTTAACCACCGAGTTATCTCTCCAGGACTAGGCAGTTTTAATTCATTCTTTTATGTATGCTTTGTCTATTTTTTAAGCAACTGTATTAGAGTACCAGGATTGGTATAATTAAATAAACCAACCTAGTGGCTTAAATCATCAGACATTTTTTGTCTCCTCAGCTCTAAATGGCTGGAAGTCCAAAGTCAAGGTGTTGGTGAAGCCATGTGCTCTCACAACTCTCCAGTGACACCTCTGCCTTGATTTCAAATTTCTAGTGGCTTCAAGGCATCATTTGCTTTATGGCAGTATAATTCCTGTCCCTGTGTCCTCATAGAGCCCCCTTCCCTCTATGTATGTCTGTATCTCTTTTCTGTTCTTATGAAGAAAACTAATTATTGTGGATTAGGGTCACTTTATTTGAACATGACCTCTTCTTAACTTGATTGAATCTAAAAGATTCTATTTTCAAATAAGTTTACATTCACAGGGGAATTAATACTTTACTCTCCCCTTTGGTGGGGGGCACACATTTCAACCCACAAAAAAAAAAAAACAAGTAAGTCACTTTGTACTTACTGACTTCTGCTGAGTTCAGTAGATCACCTGATCCTATTTAATGTGCCATGACATTTTTCTTGAATGCTCACAGGAAACTATGAGCATTTATGTAAAATTGTTTGGGGTTTTAAAAAGTGTTTTACAACTGTAATAAAGTTCCACATAAGTATGGAGAAAGGGGGCTGGAGAGATGGCTCAGTGGTTAAGAGCATTGCCTGCTCTTCCAAAGGTCCTGAGTTCAATTCCCGGCAACCACATGGTGGCTCATAACCATCTGTAAAGAGGTCTGGCGCCCTCTTCTGGCCTTCAGGCATACAGACAGAATATTGTATACATAATAAATAAACAAATAAAAATTTAATAATAACATACAAATTAAAAAATAATTTGTATACATAATAAACAAACAAATTAAAAAAAAAGTATGGAGAAAGGTTCTCGAGACCTTTTCAGCTCACTAAGGAAACACTGCTGAGACAGAGGTTAAGACATAGCAAAAAGGAAACAAATTAACCCAGAAAATTACATTTCACTGATTTTTTTTCAAATTTTAAAAGTCATAGTGCTTATAGATAAATAAATTCCCACAAAGACAAGTTCTTTCATCATAGCAAATGA
Source organism: Microtus oregoni (assembly GCF_018167655.1). Taxonomy (NCBI): domain Eukaryota; kingdom Metazoa; phylum Chordata; class Mammalia; order Rodentia; family Cricetidae; genus Microtus; species Microtus oregoni. The sequence continues at coordinate 7,680,754 of NW_024543828.1, read as the reverse complement.
GTTTGCCCCCAGCTGAGTATTGCTAAAGGTCATTCACATTAGATCAAAAATTGAAAGATAAAAGGTATGATGATTATACCATTAAAAGTACTTTCAGGAAGCATTTTCTCTCTGAGTTGCAACACCTCACAGGTAGTACCAATAACTGTTTAACATAGTGAATTTCTCATAGACCTAATGGATATGAGCAATCCGTGTCCTTTGAAAGAATCGACTTTTTAACCTAATGTGATACAAATTCCTGACAAAACTGCCCTCTTTGTTTCTTATTACTAGTCTCTCTGCTTACACATCAAAGACATTCCAAGGAGTGGAGACCCAGCACATTAATGTTCTTTCAGCCTTAAAACTAAATCTCACCGTGCTTTTTTAAAATAATGCTAAAGGTAACTAACAATCAGAAATGCCGGTGATCTTTGAAAGTCAAATTGGGCATTAGAAAATTACACTGGAATGTAATAAATAAATTTTGTCTGCATATCAAACAAGGATAAGTTAATTAAGAAAATAGTTACTTATCAGATTAATTAGTTGGAATCAATGTTGTTGACTATAATCCCCCAAGTATGTCTCCCTAGGAAGTCAGACGTCACTATAAGAATTCCCTGACTTAAACATAACACAAATAGATGTATGCTGCACTAAAAAGAATGGTCTACCTCAGCAAGACAAAGGAAGCATCAATCTGTATGTAGTATCCTCAAACTAAATCAAACTCTTTAGTAAATACCATTGTAAATGGCTGATCATGACAGAAAAATAAAGTGACTAAGTGTGCCTTCTGAGCACATCTATTGCCTTGTGAAGTGGAAAGCAAGACCATACTCAGATTTCCCAGATTCTGATAGCATATATGTGAATGAGAGACCTTTGACATCTAGGAACATTGCCAATTCTCTCACATGAAGAAAGGCACTGTCATCTGAATCTAAGGAAGCTCATGTCTTCCCCATTCTTCCTGCTAAAAGCATGAAGGAATTCTCTAGGGAACACCTGAAGCTGACACACAAAGAAGAATAAAGAATAGTGTTTATATTTGTTGGGTCCTCTATGGTCAGAAAACCCATTGCTTAATTTGTAATCTTGGTGAACTCAATTTGATATATTGCATTGTCCAGTAGTTCTAGGCAGAGATAACATATATTACCCTGCTCAATTAAATGGCAATGATAATTCATATGAAAGAATGTGCATGGAAAATTTGACAAATAATGAAGAGAATCGGGAGGCTAACGTTGCAGCAAGGCATGAGATAGACCTTGTAGAATATTGTAAGAATTTTTTGTTTCGGCCTAAGTAAAATATAGGGCTAATGTATAGCTTTGAATAAGATACCTCACTGAAACAGTCCCTATGAGAATAGACTGTGAGGCCAGGGAAGGAAAGAAAGCAGAACAATGAGAAAGCTAGTGCAATAATGTAAGTAAAGAAAGACGGTGGCTTAGATCCATAACATAGTGATGGAGGTGAGAAAAAAAATGAAGAGTGATAGAAAGAATAGGACAAAGGAGATCGAAGAGAGGAGGTGATGTGGGAGTGTCATATATCAATCTGTTGATTTCATTGGTTAAGCAATAAAGAAACTGCTAGGCCCATTTGATAGGCCCACCCTTAGGTGGGTGGAGTAAACAGAATGGAAGGCTGGGAGAAAGAAGCTGAGTCAGTGAGTCGCCATGATTCTCACACTCCAGACAGACGCAGGTTAAGATCATTCCTGGTAAGCCAGCTCGTGGGCTACAGCATATTATTACAAATGGGCTAGTCCAGGTGCGAGAGGTAGCCTAGAAGAGGCAAGATAGAAATGGGCCAAGCGGTGTTAAAAAGAATACAGTTTCCATGTAATTATTTCGGGTAAAGCTAGCCGTGGGGGCAGCCGGGTGCCGGGGATGCAGCCCGCCGCTCCTATTTCAACAAGGAGGAAGAAAGCAGGGGACATGAAAGGGAGGAAAATAGTATAGCTATCAGTGTAGAATGAAAGGAATTTTGTCTAATGGATTGGGTAAGTATAAGAAAATATGAATCAGAAAAGTACCAGGAGTTTACGTATGTTTATGCCTACCTTATTAAAAATGAATAGTTGAGTTAGCATTAACTATTATCTGGAAAAGAGTTGAGAAATCAGATCAGGGAGTAAGTATAAATGAGAAGTTCTGTTTTTGACATGTTAGCTTAGAGATGGTTGTAAGCTATTCAACATGTTTCTCATACAAGTATGAATATCAGTGGACATATTTAGACAAGCTCTATCTATCTGTAAAACAAAAAAAATAATCACAGGAGTTAAGATACATATTTTTTAAAAGCCCAGGGTGTAAGCTTTAGCCACTCCAAAGATATAAAGTATCCTTCTCACTATTTCAGCATCATCAGTGAAGCAGGCAATATGAACTCTATATGACTAAGAAGTGTGAGGAGGACATGTTGAGTGTGGAACATTTGAAGAAAAGGTAGAGAGTGTGAAACTTTCATGTGGGGAAGTGGTTGCAGAAACTGAAGTAGGAAAAAGCAAGGCCACTATTAGGTGGTCCCTTGGGCCTACTTACAGTTCACAAGAATAATCACTCTCATGTCAGGTGCAATTACACAGGTAAATGCACTGAGAAGGCAGAGCTGCACTTAACAAGAGCTGTGCTTTAGGCATGTGAGAAACCATGGCAGATGACTAGAGGACATATCTTCACAGGATCAGTACAATGATGGAGCATGACATTTAAACTGAGGAAAGAGGAGAAGCTAAACGATTGGTGTGCTGGTTGGCTTTTGGCAACTTGACACAAACCTAGGGAGGAGGGATTCTGAATTGAGACAATGCCTCCATAATACTGGCCAGTAGGCAAGTTGGTGATGTATTTCCTTGACTGATGATTGATGTGGAAGGGCCTGGCTAACTGGGTGGTGGCACCTTTGGGCAGTTGGTCCAGAATGGTTTAAGAAATTCAGCTAAGCAAGCAAGCCATGGAGCGTAAACCAGTAGGGAGCAGTCTTCTACAGCTACGACTTCAGCTCAGCATCTGCCTCCAAGTTCCTGTCCTGCCTGTCCTGACTTCCCTACATGATAGATTATGACCTGAGTGTTGTAAGATTAAATAAATCTTTTCCTCCCAAGTTGCTTTAGGTCATGGTGTTTATCACAGCAATGTCCTAAGACAATGCCTTTCCCGAACAAGATGGGCTATCGAGTAAAAAGCCCAGTACCAGTTATAGATATCTTCTTTTGGGTTGTCGGTCAGTAAGGTCCCATGGACCACCTCAAGCATTCCAAGGTATTGAAGTGTTCAGTGGGTAAACTGAAATAAACCGCTTTCTCCCCAAGCTAACTTGGACATGGTGTTTTATCAATAGAAACTCTACCCGAGACAATAGGTGAGAAACAGTGAACCATAAGAGAGCAAACCTAAGCATCTAACTCCATACCAACTACTTAGAAAAACTGGGGTTAAAGACAAGTGCAAAAATATAGCATGTAGATTTTAATAAATATCAAACTGTAGAACAATGGAATAAGGCAGCACATTGGTTTTATGAGAATTGAGCAATAACAAGAAAATTCACCAGTATGCATTGCCTTTACTAAAGGAATGTGTGTGTTGGAGTGAAACCCACTCTATAAAAATAATGTTGGTTCCATACAGGGATATTGACATATTTAACAGAATGTGTGTGTGTGTGTGTGTGTGTGTGTGTGTGTATTAGAGTGTTATTAGATAGGTAGGTAGATTGACAGCTAGATAGATAGAGACAGATATTATGTAATTACCCACTATTTGTTTCCTATCCTCATTCTATCGCCTGGCCAGTTCATTCCACTTTTCTCCATGATAAGTTGATTTTTTTAGGATAACTCCTTTAGAAAATAATGTTTATGACGTTTCTACAGTCTCAATATGCAATATATTGTGAACCTCATTGTTATCTTCTCTAATCTCCATCCAGTCCTATATTTCTAACTGGCAGCAGTAGTAAAATGATTTTGGGGTGTAACGTATCACTTTCTAATTGTATTTGAGAACCCACTCTATGAGAAGAAATACATACCTGGTACTGTAAACCTAAAGAAGAAAAAAACCTATGCCTGGGGATGTCATAGGCCCTAAGGTAAAACTTTCTATTGATATCAGGCTAAATCAACATGTACCCAAACTGCCTTTTAAATATTCATATTCATGCCATTATACTAACACTGCTATATAAAGGGCCAGAAAAGAGGGTGGAGTATTTAAGGGGATGTTTGGAGAATATGTTCCCAACACAGTATTTTGCTTGTTTTTTTTTTCTGAAAATTCCCTGTCAGTACTAACCAAAGTACATTGCTCAATACAGAGGGAGCTGGGTTCAAAAGACAGATAGATCTAGATAAGGAGAAATAATGTAAAGATCATTGTACTGTCCTGCAACAGAACAAACAGCAGCAGGAGGCCAGTCTGGGCATATAAATAAGTCTGACTGAAAAAAAGAAAGAAATTAACTAATCCGAATCAGAAAGTTCAGACAAAGCTGGCAATGATAAGCAGGGTCAAGTTGAAAAACTTCACAAGCAGACCATCGTTGGAAATGAAGAAGCGGGTAATGGATGGAGGAAGAGATGAAAAGTGAAGATGTTCTGGAGGAGAGCCTAAGTCAAATGGCAGAAACAGACTTTGTTCCTGGAAGGACTTCATGGCACAAAGTTAATGGTAAATAAAACAGGAACTGAAGCAGAATAAAATCAAGCCAGAAAGTAAAGAGAGAAATAAAGGGACTAATAAAACAAAATGAAATTCCATATAATACTATTCAGATTGTAATCAAAAGGAAGCATAAAAATGAAACAAACTGATTCGAGAAAGTATTTTAGAAAATGAATATGGATATACAAGAAAAAGAACACCACAAAACTACAGGAAAACAATAAATAGGGTGCACAGAGAAAGATGATCAGATGCTGAATCTTTGAAATATGGAAAAGACAGGGCCTTCCAATCAAAGAGCTTACTACGCACAAACATGAACACAATGCAAAAGCATCATACCATATTTTGAGGTGCTATGGAGATTGCTCAGTGGTTAAGCATGCTCCCTGTTCTTACAGAGGACCTGAATTCTGTTCCCCACAACTACAAGGTGGCTCACAACCTCCTAGAACTCCAGCTCCTGGGGATCTAGTACCTCTTTCTGATCTCCATGGTCCTGCATGCGTGTGACATCCATACATTCAAACAAATTCAATACACATTAAATAAACAATCTTAAAACCCCATTTTGTGTGTTATTAAATCTTAAGTATAAATAAAATCATATAGATATTCTGGCAAGGAAAAGAGTAAAGGGGAATTTCTCACATGTTTCCTTAGAGATTTCAGAGCTGGAAGACAGACCTAATTCTTTTCTTAACAATATTTTTATTGCTTCTCTTTGAGAATTTCATGCACATATGCACTGTATTTTGATCATACCCATCCCCATTCAACTCTTCCTAGATCCCCCAACTTGCTACCTGCCAGTTTCATGCTGCCTTCTCAAAGAAAAGCAAATGTGACTTTCAAACGCTTTGCCCAGACAAGTGATTCAAGTATAAAAGCAACAGGCAGAATATCTCAGACATGAATAAATTAAGGACTCAGGAAATGTAACCCTAATGAGCTCTCTTTTCAAAAAAAATACTACTGATAATGAAATTCAGTTAACCAAGAGAAGAAACTAATGAGGAACTTAGGGCAAGATAAAGTAATGGGACAGTTAAGTATTGAAACCAATTAGATGTGGAACTTAAATGAGAGAATTGGGACTGCAGAATAGCATGTAAATATTATAAGCCTTGATTAAATAAAACAGACAAGCATCAAAAATGTAAGGCAGAGTGGGGGAGTCCAAGGGAAATAAGAAAGCTGTCGCTCATCTAAGGTGGTGCTAATCTCCTTCATTTCACACTGGTACAAATTAAGATATGGAGCCCTACAAGAAATCAAGACTTCAGCTTCACTTTTTTATAATTTACTTTACTTTTTTTAAAAAAAGAAACTATCTTTTTACATTTTTACATACCAATCCCAGTTCCTACTCCCTCCCCTCCTTTCATTCCCTCTACTGTACCCCCAACTCACCCCCCATCTACTCCTCAGAGAGGGTAAGGCACATTGCTTTGTGCAAGGTTCAAGGCCCTTCCTACGATATCTAGGCTGAGCAACATATCCATTCAAAGAGAATGGGTTTCCAAAAAGCCAGTACATGCAGTAGGGATAAATCCTAGTGCCACTGTCAGTTGCCCTTCAGTCTGCCCCAGCCATGCAACTGTCAACCACATTCACAGGAAATAGTGTGGTCCTATACTGGTTCCTTCTTTATCCAGCTGGAGTTGGTGAGCTCTCATTAGCTCAGGTAAACTGTTCCAGTGGGTGTCCCAATCATGGTCTTGACCTCTTTGCTCAATTGGACTCTGGGAGCTCAGATCTTTAGAATCCATTTTCTTTATCTTAAAGTGATCCTTTATTGCTTTTAGCAAAGAAAGATTTTCTTGTGGTGTAGTGATTTCTTCATTTTAGCTTGTTAAATCAGAAGACAAGTCTAATAGCATTTCATATTAAAATTAATAACATGCTGCTTATATGATCTCTTCCTTTCACATATGTTTTACCTGTACACCTATGTGTACAGGAAGAACACTATAATGTTAGCCACAAAGTGTGATGCTATCTATTTCTTGCCTCTAAAGTATATTTGGGGGCTGGTGATACAGCTCAGTGAGTAAAGTGTTTGTTTCACAACCTTGAGGACCTCAGGTCAGAACCGCAGCATCCATATAAAATGTTAGGCCCAGGGCCACACAACTACAATCCCAGTGTTGGCAAATCATACAGGAAGATCCCTAGGACTTGCTGTTCAGCTAACAGAGCTAAATAATTGAGGTCCATATTCAAGAAGAGACATTGTCTCTTGGTGGAGAAACAGCTGAGGAAGACCCCAAACTGTGGCCCCACATACATGGGAAAGCACACACTCATACATGAAATCCAATTTCTTTTCTTTTCTTTTTTTTGTTGGTTTTTCGAGACAGGGTTTCTCTGTAGCTTTGGAGCCTGACCTGGAGCTAGCTCTTGTAGACCAGGCTGGCCTCAAACTCACAGACATCTGCCTGCCTCTGCCTCCTGAATGTTGGGATTAAAGGCATGTGCCACCACCACCCAGCTGAAATCCAATTTCTTTTAACTTATGCAAGTATATATTTGGGAGTAGAATGATGACTCTGCAATTAAGTGTGCTTAATGTTCTTTTTTTTATGTTTTTCTTTTTCCTTTTTCTTAATTTATTTATTTATTAAGGATTTCTGCCTCGTCCCCGCAACCGCTTCCCATTTCCCTCCCCCTCCCCCGACCAAGTCCCCCTCCCTCATCTGCTCCAAGAGCAATCAGGGTTCCCTGACCTGTGGGAAGCCCAAGGACCGCCCACCTCTATCCAGGTCTCCTAAGGTGAGCATCCAAACTGCCTAGGCTCCCACAAAACCAGTACGTGCAGTAGGATCAAAAACCCACTGCGATTGTTCTTGAGTTCTCAGTATTCCTCATTGTCCGCTATGTTCAGCTAGTCCGGATTTATCCCATGCCTTTTCAGACCTAGGCCAGCTGGCCTTGGTGAGTTCCCAATAGAACATCCCCATTGTCTCAGTGTGTGGGTGCACCCCTCGTGGTCCTGAGTTCCTTGCTCATGCTCCGTCTCCTTATGCTCCTGATTTGGACCTTGAGATTTCTGTCCGGTGCTCCCATGAGGATCTCTGTCTCTGTCTCCTTTCATCGCCTGATGAAGGTTAATATTCATGAGGATGCCTATGTGTTTTGCTTTTGGATTCACCTTCTTATTTAGCTTCTCTAGGAACATGAATTATAAGCTCAATGTCCTTTATTTATGGCTAGAAACCAAATATGAGTGCTTAATGTTCTTACAGAGGTCCCAGGTTCAGTTCCCAGTCCCGTCAGGTAGCTCACAACTACCTCTAACTTTGGTTTCAGGGAGTTCCATGCCCTCTGGCCTCTGGGACACCTGTCTGTGTGTGGTGCACATAGATTTATGAAGCACATTCATACACATAAAATAATAAATATGTTTTAAATACTTATTCTTCATAATTTTTCAACCATAGCCTTTGCAATTTTTAAATGCCTATTAAACAAATTACAGGATCGTTGAATGGTAGAGGGAAACAAGAAAAAGAGTTGGCTAAGTATTTATTTTTGACCTTAAAATTAGCCTTTAACCATAAGTCTCCCAAGTCATAATGACTACAGGGTCATCAGTTTGGTCAATTTCAAATGTATTTAAGTCATTGAACAAGTACTGCCTATATGTGCCTGCATGTAATTCCTTCTCCTTTTGTTTGTGATAAAATAATGTCTGGCCAAGAAAACACTGACAGAAGACATAAATTATGCTGTGAGCAAAAGAGGGAACCAAGGATTTTATTGTCTGTGACTGTGTTTAAGGAGCTTTTCAGAGAGCAAACAAAGGATCCTAGTACCAATAACACCGTGACACAGCCACACAGGCTGATAGAGACTTTGGTGACCGTGCTGGCTTTCCACTACCTAATGTGCATGCTCTTTCTAGGTGTCACAATACATTGTGCCAGGCAGTGCCTGCAACAGACAATGCCTATTTGGAAGAATGCAGAAATAGCATAATTCATAATTCTGAGTCACCAGTTTGTGGCTCAGAATCATTATTTATAAACTTATGAATCTGAAGATGAATTTTCAGCCCACAGAAGACATAGATAATAAAATTGTATGTCCTTTAAAAATAAAATAGGAACCAAGTTTCTCCTCTTCAAATCCATGCTGGTCTTGTCATCACTGATAAAATCAGAGAGCTTCAAAAATGAACTTTACTAGCAGAAAACGGTGAATATGGTAAATCATTCATTAATGCCATTATTCTAGCTTCCGTTAATGTTAACACCTTGCATATCAATACCACAGTCGTTAAAACTAGAAGCTAAATATTGGCAAAATGCTACATTCAATCTTTAAATGTTACTAGTTTTCTCTTCTAGACTTCTTCTTGAAGTCACTTTTCATTTCTCTAGGATTCTCTTACCTGTAATTATTTGTCAGTCTTTCTGTAGCTTATGACCCAGGCTCATGTGTGTGCACGTGTGTGTGTGTGTGTGTGTGTGTGTGTGTGTGTGTACAAGTAGACATACACATTTGTGCCAGTACATGCAGAGTCTAGAGGCGAATCTCAGGTGTTATTCCTTGGGCATCATCTACCTCTTTTGAGAGTGTTTCTCTCTTGCCTGGAACTTACCAATTAGGCTAGAACAGTAGTTAGCCAGCCCCCAAGAGTCTCCTGCATTTGCCTTCCCAGCAGAGGAATTACAATTCCAGGCACTATGCCTGGGTTTATTTTTACGTGGATTCTTGGATTGAATTCAGATCTTCATGCTTACAGAGCAACTACTTGACTGACTGAGTCATCTCCTAGGATCCCATGACCTGGGCTTTTTTAAATGGTACTGACCAGTTTTATTTCAGAATGAACAATGTGTGTTCACCGGATGTTTACTCGGGGCTAAACTGAGGTTATGCAGTTGCAGCATGAATAATAAGTCACACTGTATTCCTCAAATTGCATCTTATCAAGAAATACATCATGTTTGATGATCAGTATTGATGCTAATCTGATTTAGTTAAGAAAGTATTTGAATGGTATCTTTTCTATAAGGTTAGTACTTTCTCTCTTCAAATAAATAACTGTGATAGTTTAAAACCACACTAATATTTTATTTCTCCTCAAGCGTTCAACCAATGCATTTGTTACTTCATTGGTGGATTCTACTATAAATAATCATCACATTAATACCTGACTAATGGCATTTTTATATTTAGCCTATTCCCTTTACATATATTAATTATAATTTTATTTAAGGAAAACTTCTTTATTTACCCAATCATTTCTCTAAATCAGTATGGACAAATGGGGAGTTATTATACTCTATGGGTAATAACACAATATTATCATTATTTCTTTCCTTAAACTGCCCCACTTTTGGTCATTTTGGATTCCAATTTCATTTTATGTGACAGTATCTTTCTGCATAAATAGTTAATTATTTTTTTCTGGTATCATGAGATGTTTCATATTGATCTTATATTACATACTTTCCAAAACTAGACTGAGTCATTTCTTTCCAAGACATCTTGGTTCCTATATTAGAAAGTAAGACTGTGCGTTGGTGTACTGTCAGCTAGTGTGTTGAGTTAACTCTTGCCCTCTCCAGAAATTGAGTTTTCTGGGAAATGTTGTACAAAGAATAAAAACTCAGAGACAGATTTTGGGGCTCAGTCTAAAGATCAGAAAAACAAACCAGCTAGCCACAGACTCTTTCCTCAGACCAAAATGGTGATCCTGCCTCCATGAATCCTCAGACTGTGCCTAAGCCAGGGATTTGTCTCCTCCTGTTTTATCTCTAGTGCTGGGATTAAAGGTGTGAACCACCCCTGCCTAGCCTCTATAGCTAACTAGTGTGGCTGCTGGGATTAAAGTTATGTGCCACCACTGCCTGGCCCCTATGGCTGACCAGTGTGACTGCTTTACATTCTGATCTTCAGGCAAGCTTTACTAAACACAAATACTATAGCACTCTAAGGGACTGTGGCAGTGCTAGACTATTTTAGCTCATTGTTTATGACAGGATCCAGTGACCTACTTCTTTAACCTAGCCCAACTTCCAACAATGCCATAACGCTTCTATCTTTATTAGGTCATGGTCTAATCATCTCTGGAATTGCCCTCTTATGCCTACCTAGAGGTGTACTTTGCTGGTCTTCTAGGCATTTGGGGCCTAGAGAGATGGCTCAGTGGTTAAGAATGTATACTCAGCTGGGTAAAATGGGCACACCTTTAATCTGAGCACAAAGACGGAATCAGGTAAAACTAGGTGAGCTCCAGCTCAGGGTGGTCTGCATAATGAGTTCTGTGCCAGGTAAGGCTACATAGTGAGATACTATCTTAAATAAACCCGCATACTGCCTTTACAGAGGACCCACATTTGGTTCCCAGCATCCACATCAGGCAGTTCCCATCTACCTATTTCACTCCAGCTCCAGGAGCATCCAACACCTGTGGCCACTGTATCCCCATTCATATACCAAACAGACACACTAACACATGCATAAGGGAAGAGGCAGACAGGGGAGCAGAAAAAAAGTGTAGAGCTCAATAAAAATCAATTTAAAAAGAGAAAAAATAAAGGAATTATTTAATTGTCTGTAATACTCTCTTAAAGATTTTTTAATCCATTTAACAAATAAAATTAACCATCACCCTGGGTCATGTGAAACATTACCACAATTGTAAGTCAAAACTACACAAAAATATAAACATTAACAAATACCCTTGTAAGGGGCTGGAGAGATGGCTGGGCAGTTAAGAGCACTGACTGTTCTTCCAGAGGACCCGGGTTCAATTCCCAGCACCTACATGGCAGCTCATAAGTGATTATAAATCCAGTTCCTGGGTGATCTGACACATTCACACCATTGCACATAAAATAAGTGTTAAATAAATCATAAGAAAAAAGAACTATCCTTGTCACTATATTCCCATTTTTTGCACCTTTCTATTTATTTCTCACTCAGATCCTATAAGTGTCCATTGTTTACTTTCTGGTTCATACATATTTTTCTAATATCTTTTTCTTAATCACATAAATATCAGACTGTCTTAGATAATATTTTATACTTTTCAGTTTTATTTATTATTACTTGTGTGTGTGTGTGTGTGTGTGTGTGAGAGAGAGAGAGAGAGAGAGAGAGAGAGAGAGAGAGAGAGAGAGAGGAAGGGGGGAGAGGTGTGTGTGTGTGTGTGTGTGTGTGTATGACAAAAGGTGTACAGGTAATACAGCCAGTGGATGGAGGTCAGACAGCAATTTTTACAATTTTTAGGAGTCAGTTCTTTCCTTCTGCTATGGATTCTGAAGATCAAACTCACAACATCAGGCTTTCTGGCCTCATTATTATCATACTACTTAGCATTATTTGTGATATTCATTCCTAATTATTTCATGGATGTTCTTCTCACCCCTTTTTAAAAGATATACGCAGTCCTCTGCTGTATTGATGTATAAAGGTTTTGCACTCACTTGAGAATAACTTGTTCACATTTCTCCTGAACAAGGAACATTTCTTCTCATGTTTAAGGATAAGTTTTCAAGTGGTAAGTCTGAAATAAGTCTGTGTTTTCTGTAGGCTTCTCTGGAAATTGGGAAAACAATATATTTTCTTCACTTGATAAGTAGAGCTAGAAATCTTCACACTTCATTAGCAGTCTTGTGAATTGAAATATCATTTTAAAAACAACATAGCAGTGTGTAACCATCTAGATCTGACTCACTAATTTAACTAACAACAAGTTTCTCTGACAAAATAATTAATGAAAAGGAATGTCTTACAGCAAAAAAGGATGTACATAGAAAATGTATAAATGTCAAGATAAGAAAAATAATCTGGAAGACCCATCCAGCAGCCATCCAAACTATTAGCCACATCCCGCCCACAAACCCACCGATCTCCTGCAACCTCCGTGGAACTCTGAAACACAGCTTGCTACAATACTGAGAGGACTTAAGAGGTGAGTGAACAGCCACGGGGCAGAATGCCCCTCTCTCTAGGAACACCTCAGTGGGACAAAACCCCGGGGCCCCTCCCCCAACTCCCTGGGCTTTTCTAGCTAGCCAGCGGGGGTTTCCTGCGCCTAGCCTCCCCCAAAACCCAAACCCATCCACTGGACCCCCCAAGCTACTAACCATACCTCGCCTAAGAGCTGAGAACTTGCTATAATACTGAGGGGACCAAAAGCTTGCTACAATACTGAGGGGATTAAGAGAGAGCACCAAGAAAGCAAATCGGGAGAGAAGACCAAGAGAGCAGGCATACAGAGATCTTGGAGGCTTTCTGAGACAGACATGGACAATAAGAGGAGACCAGAAAAACTCCCAAACACTCAGACAGCCAGTGCAAGGATTGGAACAAGACACTGCCGGCCTATTTGAAAGAAGAGATGGGTAGGCACCAATGCAAGAATTCCTCCAACAACCTAAAAAGCAATATGGTAACACCAGAAACCAGCAGTCACAGAACAGGAACACTTGATCATCCTAACCAAGAAGAAGTAGAAGAAAACACTTTAAACGTAACTTCATGAAAATGATGGAGACCTTTAAAGAGGAAATGAAAAAGTCCCTTAAAGAAATGGAGGAGAAGACAAACAAAAAAATTGGAAGAGCCGGGCGATGGTGGCACACTCCTTTAATCCCAGCACTCGGGAGGCAGAGGCAGGCAGATCTCTGTGAGTTCGAGACCAGCCTGGTCTACAGAGCTAGTTCCAGGACAAGCTCCAAAGCCACAGAGAAACCCTGTCTCGGAAAACCAAAAAAAAAATGGAAGAAATTAATAAATCTCTGGTGTAGGAGAATTGTCTATATTCTGTCAATCATGTTTGAAATAAATGCTGATTGGCCAGGCAAGAAGTATAGGCAGGTCAACCAGACAGGAAGTAGAGGCAGGGCAATGAGAACAGGAGAATTCACCAAAGAAGCAGGATATGACCTACCCTGGTGAAAAAGGTACTGAGCCATGTGGCTAACATAGATAAGAATAATGGATTAACATAAATTATAAGAGCTAATACAAAGCCTGAGCTAATGGGCCAATCAGTTTATATCTAATGTAGACTCTCTGTGTGATTTTCTTTGGGACTTGCCAGCTGTGGGAACTGGGCAGGACAGAAACCCCAACAAGCAGACCCTTGTGTTACAACTAAGAAAAAACAATCAAACAGGTGAGAGGAAACAGTTCAAGACTTGAAGACTGAAATAGAGGTAATAAAGAAAACACAAACCAAGGGAAATCTGGATAGGGAAAATCTGGGTAAATGAACAGGAACTAAAGAGAAAAGTATAACCAACAGAATACAAGAGATAGAAGAAAGAATCTCAGGTGCTGAAGACACTATAGAGGAAATAGAGGTCAAAGAAAAAATTAAATCCAACAAATTCTTAACACAAAACATCCAGGAAATCTAGTACACCATTAAAAGACCAAACCTAAGACTAATAGGAATAGAATAGGGAGAACTCTAGCTCAAAGGCACAGAAAATATATTCAACAAAATCATAGAGAAAATGAAGGCACAGCATATCCAAATCTATGAGACACTATGAAAGCAATGTTAAGAGGAAAGTTCATAGCACTAAATGCCCACATAAAGTACCTGGGGAAATCTCACACTAGTGACTTAAGAGCACGCATGCCTGAAAGCTCTAGAACAAAAAGAAGCAGACTCACCCAGGAGGAGTAGAAGACAAGAAATAATCAAATCGAGGGCTGAAATAAACAAAATAGAAACAAAAAAAACAGTACAAAGAATGAATAAAACAGAGCTGTTTTTTTTTTGAAAAAAAATCAACAAGATAGACAAACCCTTATCCAAACTAATCAAAAGGCAGAGAGAAGATCCATAATATCACCATAGAACCTTCATCTAACAACTGATGAAAACAGAGGCAGAGACCCACATCAGAGCAGTGGACTAAGTTCCCAAAGTCCAGTTGAAGAGTGGAAGAAGTGAAAATATGAACAAAGAGATCAAGACCATGATGGGGAAACCCACTGAAACAGTTTACTTGAGCTAATAGGAGCTCATCAACTCTAGCAGGACTGGGAAGGAACAAGCATAGGACCAAACTAGTCCCTCTGAATATGGTTGACAGTTGCATGACTGGAGGAGACTGAGGAGCCACTGGCAGTGGTACCAGGATTTATCCCTACTGCATGTACTGGCTTTTTTGGATCCTCTTCTCTTTTGATTTATACCTTGCTCAGCCTAGATATGGTAGGGAGGGCTGTGGACCTTTCAAAAAGCAATGTGCCTTACCCTCTCTGAAGATTAGATAGGGGTGGGGTGGGAAGGTATGTGGAATGGGAGGAGAAGAGGGAGTAGGAACTTGGATTGGTATTTAAAAAAACTAATAAAAAAGAAAAATAATCTGAATGTCTAATAATGGTCTAATGAATTAACACTGGCCAATACAGTTTAGTATTATATGCCAACAAAAAGTCATTGTACAAACTACACAGACAGTAAAGGTTTTTATATTATCAACCAAAAAAAGAATACAAAATAGTGTAATATGATTGCAATGACACCAAATTGAAATTAATAGCTGTTTGCAATTGTACCAAAGAGAATTGATGCTGGGAAGTAGCAGCCTAGTCAAATAGTAAATTTCCCAGTACCCTTTGCACCCTTGTGAGATCACGTGTTTAGTTCTAACCAAATAAACTATGCTGAATTATGTAACAAACTTCCCATCCAACTTACACATGAGGTCACTTTCCTTATCTGTAAATTGAATGACAAAACAAAAAAATGTATTAAAGATAGTATAATTGCTGTCAGTCTGAGTCACTGTGTATTCCGTAAATCTTCAATTATACTATTGTTTCTGGGCTTTCATAAGCAAGAAGTAAGTATATACAGTGACAATCCACTATGTTCTCTTTCTTATAATAGTATTATTTAAGAGTAAATAATTTTACTTGGCCTAGCAAATTATCTTACTTTAATGCTGCTATTTTATCATCAATGGATAATAAAAAGAAATATGACACTTCAATCTGTATGAAGAAATGAAGGGCTAGAGAGATGACTTAATGGTGAGAGCACATATTACTCTTGCAAAGGACCTGGGTTTGATACCAGAACCTTTGTGGTAGCTTACAACTATCTGCAACTCTAGCTTGATACCCTCTTCTGAAGTCCATGGATGCCATGCACAAGTACAGTACATAGACATAAATGCAGGAAAAAATGCCTATACATATTAAAAATAAATAACTACATCTTTTAAGAATAAATAAAACTATGCAAGTGAGTCGTCAGTTGTCCTTCATTGATATCTCATCAGAAAGATAATCAACTGAGTATTAATGTAGTAACAAAATCATTATGTAAACGGCACAGGTAGTAAATTATTTATATTATCAACTGAGAAACATCTGGAAGCCAAACATCTGCCATCCAGCTGGCTATTCTAATCAAGGCTTCAGAATATCCTTGAATAAGAATAGAAACTCTGTGTTCTTTTGACTCTCGAAATTCTATACTCACAGAAATGCCCCAGCCAATAGGCATATAATAATCTAGGAGGCCAAGAGTGTCAGAAATTTGGGGACATAAAAGATGACTAGCAATATATCAAAGTATCACCTTAATCTAATTGTTCAAAGAAAGATGTATGAGACTGAGCAGCTGCCTTATATCTCTCAGACCCTGACTGACCCAAACCTCCAGACCCTGACAAAAGATGGCTATGGGATTATATATCATCTGTTTTAATATTGCAACTACATCTATGAACACCATCACTTCTTATGTTGGGATTCATGCTACCCATTTGCCTCCTGTGGCTTTATGCTGCTAATGCTTACTACACCTTACTACACTCAGAAGTCAGAAACTGGGAAATCCAAATTACCACTTAAGAAAACTACACCCTTGAATGTCTCAAACACATGCTTCCCAGCAGAAAACCACATCTAGCTCAAGGAAAGTCTGACAACCATGAGCTTTTAGAACTTATTCTGTATGTATTATATTTTTGGCATGTGCTTGAGATGCATCTCACATATGTTCCTTCAAATCAGTGTCCTGTTTCTCTTAAATGACACCAGTTTTCCTTCAGATATCCTTATTTCAGAGCACAAGAAAGAGTAAAGTAAGTCTCCTACACTCACTTCTGTTGTATTTGAAACACATTTACAACCTCCCAAACGGCCAATATACTTCAACTGAAGGATGCTTTCACTTCAGTAAAGCACTGATCCAAAGATGTTGGTGTATCGGGAAATCCAATAAGTTATTTATTTGCTTTAATTAAGAATTCTTTCCATATCTCTCCTGATTAAACTGACTACAGCAGACAAATCAGACTTTCTAATGAAACACTTTTTTCTCTTATGTTTGGTTGCAAATAATTAATTCAGTTCGTGTACTTTCTCACTCTTGATGTAACCAACTATGCAAATAATCAGTTATTCAGATGCATCCTTTCCCTTATATGAATATAATCATAACTCTCTTACTGAATCTTTAATGCTTTGGGTAACTTAGGTTGTGCTGCAAAACTTTTGACTTAGGTCCATTAGATAGAGGGAAAATTCAAAGAAGCTAATGAGTTTTCTTATGCCTTGTGGAAGATAATAACTGGTAGAAGATCTGAACACAATTTTGTCAGAGTCCAAAATCCAAATTTGTTCTAAATATAAATAAAAACAAGTCCTAAGAGTTAGTAGTTCCTCTGTGCAGAGCAGATCTTGTCCTTGCATGCATATGTAATATATTTGTGCAAGGGCATACACCTATACACACAGAACCCAAAGTGGGACACTTAAGGTTCTGTTCTGTCACTTTCTGGATTATTCCTCTGAGACAGCACCTCTCACAGAATGTGCAATTAGATTGGCAGCCTATCTGAACCTGAAACTCTACTGCAATTACAGGTGCCCATGCAGCCATATGTAGCTTTTTACTTGGGCGCTGAAGGTTTGAACTTAGGTCCTAGTGTTGCACAGCAAGTGACTTTACCCATTGAACCATATCTCTTGCCATAGATTCTGTCCTCTAACTGCTGTGGCAGGAGTATCAAAGAACAAAGATCACCCCATGTGTAATAGAGGAGTTGTTAAGTCAGTGAAGAAATAACAGAATCTGTCCCTAGGAGGAGCTCGGGAGACTTCCAATTGTCACAAACAAAATCATTCAGATTATATGTGCTTTCCTTTGAAATACCATAAAATGAGGGTAAAGATATATAAACAGGACAAGTCAACAAGAAAAAAATGCCACAAATATTTATGAACATAAATAAAATGCTACCATGCTGGCACAAGCCTATGTTTCTAGAACTTGGAGGATGGGTGCAGAAGAATCTGAAGTTCCACATAGTGAGTTCCAGGTGAACCTAGGTTATAAAGATAAGAGAGAGGACATAAAGAGAGAGAAGAAACATTCAGAAACTAAGATACACTCTTTTTTTCCACCCTCTTCTTCCCCTCCTCCACCTTTTTTCTATCTCCTCTACACTCTCCTATCTAAACCAAATGAACTCTTTTCTTCACCCACTGTCCTAGAGTTTTCGTTGCTGTGACAAAAGATCATGGCAAAAAGAAACTTCTGGAAGAAGAAAAGAGTCTATTTCAGCTCACTTGTTTGGATCCCAGTCTAATATGAGGGAAGTCAGGGTACAAACTTGAGGAAGAAACCTGGAGACAGGAACTGAAGCTGAATTCATGACGCGGTGCTGCTTACTGGCTTGTTCCTCATGGCTTAGTTAGCCTCCTTTTTTCTTTTTTTCTCCTTTTTTATTGAGCTATTTATTTTTATCCACTTCCTCACTTCCACCCCCTACCCCTCTACCCTCTCCCATGATCCCCATGATCCCCATGCTCCCAATTTACTCAGGAGAGCTTGTCTTTTTCTACTTCCCATGTACATGAGATCCATGTATGTCCCTCTTAGTGTCCTTTTTGTTGTCTAGGCTCTTTGGGGTTGTGAATTGTAGGCTGGTTTTCTTTGCTTTATGTATAAAAAACACTTATAAGTGAGTACATATTATATTTATCTTTCTGGGTCTGGGTTACCTCAGTCAATATGATGTTTTCTAGATTCATCTATTTGCCTGCAAATTTCAAGTCGTCATTATTTTTATGTTGTGTAGTACTCCACTGTATAAATGTACCACATTTTCCTTAGCCATTCTTTGGATGAGGGGCATTTAGGTTGTTTCTAGGTTCTGGTTATGACAAATAATGCTGTTATGAGCATAATTGAGTACATGTCCTTGTGGTATTATTGAGCATTCTTTGAGTATAAACCCAAAAGAGGCATTGATGTATCTTGAGATACTTTGCTTCCTAATTCAGAAAATAAGATAGATACATTCTTATAGATTAATAGTTTTAACCTTTTAGGAAAAGAAAGATAGGATGGATAACAATAATGATATTCGAAAAAACATGCAGAAACTTACATTTGTAAGTTTAAGATAGATAGTGAGGTAGCTTGGATGAAAATGCCCCCATAAGGTCTTAGGGGGTGGCACTATTAAGAGATGTGGCCTTGTTGGCAAAAATGTATCACTGGTGGTGGGCTTTGAGGATTCAAATGTTCAAGTCTAGCCCAGTGTTACTTTCTCTTCCTGCTGCCTGCTGATCCAGATATAGAACTCTCAGCTACCTCTCCTGCATGCTGCCATGCTTCCTACCATGATGATAATGGATTAAACCTCTGAATCAGTAAGACAGCCCCAAGAGAAATCCCAAATAAGACAGACAAGTGGTTAGATTGAATCATTGGGATTACCTTATTATACAGGTAGATAATGCTCCTCCCAAAACTCAAAGATTATCAAACAAAATACCCAGTGCCAGACATGGGATAGTTCCCTTTGAATTGTGGGTTAGAGAGGTTCAGAGACCCCCAAAATAATAAAGACAATTGTCATTGCTCTCTTTTTCACCAGAATGTGATGGTAATACCCTATTGCTGAAGATAACATATAGTTTGTTCTCTAAACATACAGAAAGCAAGCGAGCACTCACCTGGAAGATTCCACCATGACTGATAGTTTTCTTTCATAGTGCCTGAAAATGCTATTCAGTTACAGTATGAGAAAGTTATCATTAGCCTTGCACAGATGTGAAGCCTGGAAACTATAATAACGACAAGCCCAGCAAGATATGCTAGTTAGTACAATAGTAGCATGGATATCTTAAGGTAACCAATACCATTCTGATTGGATTTAAGACCTACAGCACAGACAAGAACTCAAGCCTAATACTGTAAATCTAGTCAAGAACCCCTGGGTGGGGAAGTCATAAGCCTTAGGGAACTTCCAAATATTTGTCTTTATACTTAGATATTAGGGCAACTATCAGTCCTTATCAGAGAAGACTCTTTTGTAGTAAACAGAGTTATAATAAGATTAGGCATACCCTGTCATATTAAGGCTACATAAGGCAATCCAGTAGGAGGAAAAGGGTCCCAAAAACAGGCAAAAGAGTTGGAGACAGATCCTGCTACCACTGCTAAGAGTCACAGAAGAACACCAAACTACACAACCATAACAGAGTTTAATACAGAGACCACAACTGGGAAAATGCAGAGAATAAGTGACTGTGGAGTGCTCATCCCAAAAAAAAAATCTTTATCACACCTTTTCCCAAAAAAATTCATGTAACTGTAGAACAGAGGATAGAAAGGTTGCAAGAGCTAGAGTCTTCTCTGATAAGGAGTGCTATATGTACAGGGCATAGGTCAAATACATGCAGGCTCCCTGATTGTTGGTTCAGTCTCTGTGATCCTTGAGCCCAGGATAGTTGATTGCTGCAGGAGCTCCTTCTGCTCTTTCAGCCAATAGCCTTTAAGATACCAGCCCACTTGGGCATGGTCTCTTTTGCTTTAGAAGGCAGTGGTAGCCCTGTTGATTCATGTTTGTCATACTTATAGTTAGACTAATCAGGTTCTTTAGATACATAGAGATTGTATTCTGCATAGATAGGTAATCTTCAACCATTTCAAAGAACTGTAGAATATAGTATTTAAATAACTTAGGGTTCTGTTAACTTGAGACAGGATTGCCCTGGAAGCACTGATCTATTCCCAAAAGACTGTTGAGCACCGAAGACACTACACTGGGGGCTTGTTTTCTTTTTGGCAAAACTGACCTTTGGGCAAGAAACTGCCCATACCTCGACCACTGACAAAATGTACAATGTCCAGAAAAAACAAGCAGGATACAAGAAAAAAGACTGCCAAGCCTTGCCAAGACAGGGTAAGACTGTTCTGAAAATTCTCCTGCCTCTAAAAATAGTTTGTCAGTTATTTTAGGCCTTAGCCAAAGTTGGTTACTTCAACATTGCAAATGAGACTTTGGGTGAATGCCCAGATAGCCAGTTGTCTTTGTCATCTACTGCACATCTTGGAAGCTGCTTCATTGTACTTCCTGACTACTCAAATAATATTATCTCTTTTCTCAGGCCTTTGATGGAATAGAAGATTAGATAGGCACAGTTACTTTCCTCTTATGATTTAGCAATGCCATTTCTAATACAAGACTTTGACTCCTTAGGATAGAATGATTATTGAAACATTTAGCACATTTTCCTTGCTTAGTATTGATTATGCTGGTTATAGTTCTAATTTCTATATTTGTTATTTGTTCTTATTATATATAATTTTGTATTAGGCTTAGAACTCTTTTATTTAAACAAAAGGTGCAAGTACTTTAGGAACTCTTTCAGCCAGTAGTCTTTAAGATACCAGTCCACTTGGGCATAGCATCTTATACTATAAATGACAATATGAAGCTTGTGCTCACTCTCTCCCAGCTTCTGGATTTAGTTCCTGTTCTCATTCATTCAGAGGACTGTGATCTGTGAGTCTGCCCCTAAATAAATAACCCCTTATTATACACAATTCTGAGCTAGTGTGGGCTTATTTTGTAACTTCCATCTTCACTTCTCCCTATATATACATTTGGCTTTCCCACTCAGCCTTATTCTTCCTGGCTAGGCCAAATTGACTTTCATTATCAACCAAAGAAAGCAACATACATTCACAGCATACAGAAGGGTCCTCCCACAGAAGTTATATTGAACTGTGAGTGAAATACCCCTTTGTTGCCCATGTTGCTTTTGGCCATGATGTTTCATAACAGCAATAGAAACCCGAACTAAGACAATGACCTTTTCAGGCTGTTAGCTGCATGAACCCTAGAGAGTAGTGCTGTACTAGTTCTATTACTATAGTGTGTGCCATTGCTTTATAAACTTCCTAAATACTCAGCTCCCCAAATATAAATACTCAAAGAATACAGGCTCTTCTCCTAACCCAAATAAAAACCTGATTTACCCTTGAACTAACTCTAACTACCACCTAAAGGACTTGATATTAGTGAAGAGTTTCTTTAGACACAAACCTGCAATCATTGTCATCACTAACTTTTTTGGTACTTTGTTTTGTTGCTTGTTTGTTTTTTTATAACATAATTCTTTATGGTTTCTTTGAGAATTTCACATCATACAGTCTTGCTCACCTCCCAATCTGGCCATATCCCTCTCACACCTGTAGTGTTCCCACAAAAGAGCCTCTATAAAAAAATCATTTAAGGGTTCGCGAGCTAACCAAGCAGCGCAGAGTTTCGATCTGGGCACCGAGTGAAACATCATTGTGGTGAGTGAGTGCTGTGGCATCTGGGATCATACCTCAGCCCGCCCACACTTCCTGGCCATCCTACAGGGGCTATACTGCCCAAACCCCCTCTCTCTTCCTATCCCACTCAGCTTACATCCAGATCCCCACACGCCCTGTCTCCCTCCCTCCTTTGGGGCATAGCGCCTCCCTGCCCAGCCTGCTAGGGCGCTGGGACTGAATCTGAACCGGGAGGACAAAGGGGTGGCCGGTAGCTCCTTTGTTCCCATAGTCTGCCCACAGCGAGCTGGGTGGGCCCTTTGTTCGCGAGCTAACCAAGCAGCGCAGAGTTTCGATCTGGGCACCGAGTGAAACATCATTGTGGTGAGTGAGTGCTGCAGCAGCTGGGATCATACCTCAGCCCGCCCACACTTCCTGGCCATCCTACAGGGGCTATACTGCCCAAACCCCCTCTCTCTTCCTATCCCACTCAGCTTACATCCAGATCCCCACACCCCCTGTCTCCCTCCCTCCTTTGGGGCATAGCGCCTCCCTGCCCAGCCTGCTAGGGTGCTGGGACCGAATCTGAACCCGGAGGACATAGGGGTGGCCGGTAGCTCCTTTGTTCCCATAGCCTGCCCGCAGCGAGCGGGGTGGGCCCTTTGTTCGCGAGCTAACCAAGCAGCACTGAGTTTCGATCTGGGCACCGAGTGAAACATCATTGTGGTGAGTGAGTGCTGCAGCAGCTGGGATCATACCTCAGCCCGCCCACACTTCCTGGCCATCCTACAGGGGCTATATTGCCCAAACCGCCTCTCTCTTCCTATCCCACTCAGCTTACATCCAGATCCCCACACCCCCTGTCTCCCTCCCTCCTTTGGGACATAGCGCCTCCCTGCCCAGCCTACTAGGGTGCTGGGACAGAACCCGAACCAGGAGGACAAAGGGGTGGCCGGTAGCTCCTTTGTTCCCATAGCCTGCCCGTAGCGAGCAGGGTGGGCCCTTTGTTCGCGAGCTAACCAAGCAGCGTGGAGTTTCGTTCTGGAAACCGAGTGAAACATCATTGTGGAGAAACATCTCTGGGGAGTGACATCACTGGGAAGGTACATCAGTGGGCAAAGAGACCTGATCCTATAAAAGAAGATCCAAAGGGGAGTATTGGGAGGAAGAGATGGGCAGACGCCAATGCAGGAATTCTCCCAACAATCTGAAAAACAACACGAAACCACCAGAAGCCAGTGACCCCACAACAGGAGGACATGAACACCTTAATCAAGAAGAAGTAGAAAAAACTGACTTCATGAAAGTGATTGACACCCTTAAACAGCATATAAAAAACGCCCTTATATAAATGGATGAGAAGTATAATAGAAAGTTCGAGGAATTGAGTAAATCAGTGAATGATACCCTAGGAAACCAAGGAAAAACAATCAAGCAGATAAAGGAAACAGTTCATGACTTGAAAACTGAAATGGAGGCAAAGAAGAAAACACAAACAGAGGGCTGACTGGACATGGAAAATCTAGGTAAACGAATAGAGACTACAGAATCAAGTATAACCAGCAGAATACAAGAGATAGAAGAAAGAATCTCAGATTCTGAAGATAACATAGAGAAAATAAACACTCTGATCAAAGAAAACAGCAAGTCCAACAAACTCTCATCACAAAACATTCAGGAAATATGGGACACAATAAAAAGACCAAACCTAAGAATAATTGGAGTAGAAGAAGGAGAAGAAGTGCAGCTCAACGGTACAGAAAATATACTTAATAAAATTATAGAAGAAAACTTTCCCAACCTGAAGACAGATGTACCTATGAAGGTTCAAGAAGCATACAGAACACCAAATAGGCTGGATCAAAAGAAAACATCCCCTCGCCATATAATAATCAAAACACAAAATATACAGAATAAAGAAAGAATATTAAGAGCCACAAAGGAAAAAGGCCAAGTTACTTATAAAGGTAAACCTATCAGACTTACACCTGACTTCTCTATGGAAACCATGAAAGCCAGAAGGTCCTGGATAGATGTTCTCCAAAAACTAAGAGACCACGGATGCAAGCCCAGACTACTATATCCAGCCAAACTTTCATTCACTATAAATGGAGAAAACAAAATTTTCCAGGATAAAAACAAATTTAAACAATACGTAGCCACAAATCCAGCCTTACAGAAAATAATAGAAGGAAAATCACTAACCAAGGAGTCCAACAATGACCACAATAACTCAGACATCTAGAGACTCTTCACCAGCGCAAATCAAAGAAGGAAAACACACAATCCCTACTACTTAAAAAGTGACCGGAGTTAACAACCACTGGTCATTAATATCACTTAATATCAATGGGCTCAACTCACCTATAAAAAGGCACAGGCTAAGAGATTGGATAAGAAAACAGGATCCAACATTCTGCTGTCTACAAGAAACACACCTCAACCACAAAGACAGGCACCTACTCAGAGTAAAGGGTTGGGAAAAGGCTTATCAAGCAAATGGACCTAAGAAACAAGCAGGTGTGGCCATACTAATTTCTAACAAAGTTGACTTCAAACTTAAATCAATCAGAAGAGATGGAGAGGGACATTTTATACTCATAACAGGAACAATTCATCAGGAAGAAGTCTCAATCCTGAATATCTATGCCCCTAATATAAAAGCACCCACGTACGTAAAAGAAACATTACTAAAACTCAAGGCAGCCATCAAACCGCACACACTAATAGTAGGAGACTTCAACACTCCTCTCTCACCAATGGACAGGTCAATCAGACAGAAACATAACAGAGAAATTAGAGAATTAATGGAGGTAATGAAGCAAATGGACTTAACAGACATCTATAGATTATTCCACCCAAAGAGGAAAGAATATACCTTCTTCTCTGCAGCTCATGGAACCTTCTTGAAAATTGACCACATACTTGGTAACAAAGCGAACTTACACAGTTACAAAAAAATATTAGTAACCACCTGTGTCTTATCAGATCACCATGGATTAAAGTTAGAATTAAACAACAATGCTACCCCCAGAAAGCCTACAAACTCATGGAAACTGAACAGTCAACTACTGAACCATACCTGGATTAAGGAAGAAATAAAGAAAGAAATTAAAGTCTTCCTTGAATTCAATGAAAATAAAGAAACAACATACTCGAACTTATGGGACACTATGAAAGCAGTCCTGAGAGGAAAGTTCATAGCACTAAGTGCCCACCTAAAGAAAACAGAGAAAGCACATATTGGAGACTTAACAGCCCACTTGAAAGCTCTAGAAAAAAAAAGAAGCAGACTCACCTTGGAGGAGTAGAAGACTGGAAATAATCAAATTGAGGGCTGAAATCAACAAAATAGAAACACAGAAAACAATCCAAAGAATCAATGAAACAAAATCTGGTTCCTGGAGAAAATCAACAAGATAGATAAACCCCTATCCAAACTAATCAAACGAAAGAGAGAGAACACGCAAATTAATAAGATCAGAAATGAAAAGGGGGACATAACCACAGACACAGAGGAAATTCAGAGAGTCATTAGATCTTACTACAAAAGCCTATATGCCACAAAACTGAAAAATGTAAAAGAAATGGATGCATTTTTAGATAAATACCATTTACCAAAACTAAACCAGGACCAGGTGAACAATCTAAACAGACCTGTAAGTCGCGAAGAATTAGAAGCTGTTATCAAAAACCTCCCTACCAAAAAAAGCCCAGGACCAGATGGTTTCAATGCAGAATTCTACCAGAACTTCCAAGAAGACCTAATACCTATACTCCTTAATGTATTCCACAATATAGAATCAGAAGGGTCATTACCAAATTCCTTTTATGAAGCCACAATTACTCTGATACCAAAACCACTCAAAGACTCAACCAGGAAAGAGAACTACAGGCCAATCTCACTCATGAATATCGACGCAAAAATCCTCAACAAAATACTGGCAAATCGAATCCAAGAACACATCCGAAAAATTATCCATTATGATCAAGTAGGCTTCATTCCTCAGATGCAGGGCTGGTTCAACATACAAAAATCTATCGATGTAATCCAGCATATAAATAAACTGAATGAAAAAAACCATATGATCATTTCATTAGATGCTGAAAAAGCATTTGACAAAATTCAACATCCATTTATGTTAAAAGTCTTGGTGAGATTAGGGATACAAGGGTCATACCTAAATATAATAAAAGCTATATACAGCAAGCCGACAGCTAACATCAAATTAAACGGAGAGAAACTCAAAGCCATCCCGCTTAACTCAGGAACACGGCAAGGCTGTCCACTCTCGCCATACCTCTTCAATATAGTGCTTGATGTTCTAGCAATAGCAATAAGACAACATAATGGGATCAAGGGGATTCAAATTGGAAAGGAAGAAGTTAAACTTTCGTTATTTGCAGATGATATGATAGTGTACATAAGCGACCCCCAAAACTCCACCAAAGAACTTATACAGCTGATAAACAGCTTTAGTAATGTGGCAGGATACAAGATCAACTCCAAAAAATCAGTCGCCCTCTTATACACAAAGGATAGGGAAGCAGAGAGGGAAATCAGAGAAGCTTCACCATTCACGATAGCCACAAACAGCATAAAATATCTTGGGGTAAATTTAACCAAGGAAGTGAAAGATCTATTTGACAAGAACTTTAAGGCATTGAAGAAAGAAATTGAAGAGGATACCAAAAAATGGATGGACCTCCCTTGCTCTTGGATTGGGAGGATCAACTTAGTAAAAATGGCAATTCTACCAAAGGCAATTTATAGATTCAATGCAATCCCCATCAAGATCCCATCAAAATTCTTCACAGATCTGGAGAAGACAATAATCAACTTTATATGGAAAAACAAAAAACCCAGGCTAGCCAAAAATATCCTATACAATAAAGGATCTTCTGGAGGCATTACCATCCCTGACTTCAAACTCTACTACCGAGCTACAGTAATGAAAACAGTGTGGTACTGGCATAAAAACAGAGAAGTCGACCAATGGAATCGTATAGAAGACCCGGATTTTATCCCACAAACCTATGAACACCTCATTTTCGATAAAGGAGCTAAAAGTATGCAATGGAAGAAAGAAAGCATCTTCAACAAATGGTGCTGGCACAACTGGATGTCAACATGTAGAAGAATGAAAATAGACCCATATCTCTCACCGTGCACAAAACTCAAGTCCAAATGGATTAAAGACCTCAATATCAGTCCGAACACACTGAACCTGATAGAAGAGAAAGTGGGAAATACCCTACAACAGATGGGCACAGGAGATCGCTTCCTATGTATAACCCCAGAAGCACAGACATTAAGGGCAACATTGAATAAATGGGACCTACTTAAACTGAGAAACTTCTGTAAAGCAAAGGACACTGTCACTAAGACACAAAGGCAACCTACTGACTGGGAGAAGATCTTCACCAACCCCGCAACAGACAAAGGTCTGATCTCCAAAATATATAGAGAACTCAAGAAACTAGACTTTAAAATGCTAATTAACCCAATTAAAAAATGGGGCACTGAACTGAACAGAGAATTCTCAACAGAAGAAGTTCAAATGGCCAAAAGACACTTAAGGTCGTGCTCAACTTCCTTAGCAATCAGGTAAATGCAAATCAAAACAACTTTGAGATATCATCTTACACCTGTCAGAATGGCTAAACTCAAAAACACCAAGGATAACCTTTGCTGGAGAGGCTGTGGAAGAATGGGTACCCTCATCCATTGCTGGTGGGAATGCAATCTTGTGCAACCACTGTGGAAGTCAGTGTTTCGGTTTCTCAGGAAATTCGGGATCAACTTACCCCTGGACCCAGCAATACCACTCTTGGGAATATACCCAAGAGATGCTCTATCAAATGACAAAAGCATTTGTTCAACTATGTTCATAGCAGTATTATTTGTAATAGCCAGAACCTGGAAACAACCTAGATGCCCTTCAATGGAAGAATGGATGAAGAACGTATGGAATATATACACGCTAGAGTACTACGCTGCGGTAAAAAACAATGACTTCTCGAAATTTGCATGCAAATGGTTGGAAATAGAAAACACTATCCTGAGTGAGGTGTCCCAGACCCAAAAAGATGAATATGGGATGTACTCACTCATAATTGGTTTCTAGCCATAAATAAGGACCATGGAGTCTACAATAGGTGAACCTAAAGAAGCTAAGGAAGAAGGTGAACCGAAGGAAAAACATATAGTTGTCCTCTTCGCTAAGGGAAGTAGACCAAATTTCCGGGGAGAAAATGGGATCTTGGGGGTGGGGGTGGGATGGGGGTAAGGGGAGATGGGGAGAGAAAAGGGAAGGAGGGGGGACCTGGGAAACGGGAGAATTGGGATAAAGGAAAGGTGGATAGGGGAGCACGGAACCACAATTCTTAGTTAAGGGAGCCACTTTAGGGTGGGCAAGCGACTTGACCCTAGAGGGGCTCCCTAGTGCCAAAGATGAGGTTCCCAGTTAGTTCCTTGGGCAGCTGAGGATTGGGAACCTGAAATGACCCTATCCTAGAGCAATACTGACGAATATCTTGCATATCATCATAGAATCTTCATCTGGTGATGGATGGAGACAGAGACAGAGAACCACACAGGAGCACTGGACTGAGCTACCAAGGTCCCAAGGAGGAGCAGAAGGAGGGAGAACATGAGCAAAGAATTCGGGACCACGAGGCGTGCATCCACCCACTGAGACAGAGGAGCTGATCTACGGGGAGCTCACCAAGGCCAGCTGGTCTGTGACCGAAAAAGCATGGGATAAAACCGGACTCTCTGAACATGGCGAACAATGAGGGCTGATGAGACACCAAGGACAATGGCAGGGGGTTTTGATCCTACTTAATGTGCTGGCTTTGTGGGAGCCTAGCCAGTTTGGATGTTCACCTTCCTAGATATGGACGGAGAGGACCTAGGACTTAACACAGGGCAGGGAACCCGGACTGCTCTGTGGACTGGAGAGGGAGGGGGAGAGGAGTGGGGGGAGAGGGAGAAGGGTGGGAGGAGGGGGAGAAGGGTGGGAGGAGGGGAAGGGAAATGGGAGGCTGGGAGGAGGTGGAAACTTGTTTTTTGTTTATGTTTTTTTTTTTCTTCTTTCCGCAATAAAAAAAAAGAAAAAAAATCATTTAAGTCTCTTGCCAACCCTAAGGCGACTCCCTTAACTAAGATATGTGCTTCCCTGCTCCCCTATCCAACCTTCCTATATCCCAATCATCCCATTTCCCAAAGTTTCCTCCATCCTCCCCTTCTCACTTTTTTCTCCTCATCTCCCCTTACCCCCATCCCACCCCACCCCCAGATCCCAATTTTTTGCCAGGCAATATCAGGTGCCCAAGGCGATGTCCCCAGTAAGTTCCTTGGGCAGCTGAGGATAGGGAACCTGAAATGACCCTATCCTATCGTCATACTGATGAATATCTTGCATATCACCATAGAACCTTCATCTGGTGATGGATGGAGATAGAGACAGAGACCCACACTGGAGCACCAGACTGAGCTCCCAAGGTCCCAATGAGGAGCAGAAGGAGGGAGAACATGAGCAAGGAAGTCAGGTCCGTGAGGGGTGCACCCACCAACTGTGACAGTGGAACTGATCTATTGGGAGCTCACCAAGGCCAGCTGGACTGTGACTGAAAAAGCATGGGATAAAACCGGACTCTCTGAACATGGCGAACAATGAGGGCTGATGAGAAGCCAAGGACAATGGCACGGGGTGTTGATTCTACTTCATGTTCTGGCTTTGTGGGAGCCTAGCCAGTATGAATGTTTACCTTCCTAGACCTGGACGGAGGGGGGAGGACCTTGGACATTCCACAGGGCAGGGAACCCTGACTGCTTTTTGGACTGGAGAGGGTGGGGGAGAGGAGTAGGGGGAGGGGGAGAGGAGCGGGAGGAGGGGGAGGGAAATTGGAGGCTGGGAGGAGGCGGAAACTTTTTTTCTCAATAAAAAAAATCATTTAAAGTAATTCATCTCTCACCTCTGTCTTTCCAACACCTCTTCATTCATCCTAGTGTCATTGGGTACTATGGGATGTCACACAGTAATGGGCATTAAAGTTTTTGAAAAGAAAATGAGAAAAGAAATTTAAAGCTTTCTTAATAGTCTAACATATAGAAGTAGTATATTTTATTTAACCATGTTTCTGTCTACGGAGAGCTGCAGTCCTTGGTCAGGAAATCAATGGTTATGTAAATATAACAGGACATAAATTAAATGAAGATTAAGAACTCCAGATGATTCCTTGGTCTCTGTAAGTTAATAAAATCCATGGAGATACAATAATCCAATGTTCTATTTTTAGCCCTTTCAAGGAACCATCTGTATACACATATATTTAGCCCTTGTTGCTGATGTATTGTGCTAAAAGGTGCCCCAGAACAAGGTGGTTAATGCAGAAGCTCCTTTCCAGAATAATAGAAGCTACTCTTGCATCTGTGTGTATCAGAAAACAGGACCAGAGAGACAGGTCAGGAAATGCAACTGGCTTCACTAAAAATCTAGCTCCCATTTAAGAAAAGTAGGTCAAATTTTTTAAAAACAATGACTCCAAGTCAATAAATATGATCAGGACTTTTCTGTTATTTATTTGGTTGTGTTCTCTGTGATGATCTAGGCTTATTAAGTATAATTGATTAAATGTACTTATTGAAAGATTAATGTGATGTTTTGATATATCTATACTATACATTGTGAAACATTATCCCCATCAAGCTAATCAATATATCCATTACTTCACACAAACTTAAATCTACTCTTTTAACAAATTTCAAGTACTTAATACATCATTAGTAATTATAGATTCCATGTAGCACATTCAGTTATGAAAAATTATTTAATTACAAATTTAAATTTGTACCATTGACACACATTTCCTATTCTCTCTCAACAACTGTCAACCACCAACTATTCTGAGTCTGACATTATTAGATTTCACATACAAGTAAGCTCATGCAGCATTTGTTTTCCATTTGTAATGGTTCAGTTTTAGTGGGGATATTTTTGCCTCCAGAAAACATAAGCAACAAGATAGCAAAGCTATCTACTTATAAGGAGTGTCTACTGCTACCAAGATATACTATTTAAGTGAAGAAAGAATATATTTTTCTGTTTTTTCTTTGCAAATTTTTGTTTGCTTGCTTTAGTTCTGGTTATTTGTTTGAAACTTGGTATTGGTAAATAGTCCAGGCTTTCCTCAAATTCACTTTACATCTCAGACTTATCTATAGCTCACAAGCTTTCTGGGTGGTAGAAATATATTCATACACTACAATTCCCAGATATCCATCGCATTTCTTGTTGGTGGCTTTGCTTTTAGGAAGATTTTTACAATTATACCTAATAGAAGTAGAAATAAGAAACAGAACAGGATTCTTAGAGATCAGTAGGCAACTGAGGATTTTTGTTTGTTTTTTTTTTAAGACATGGTCTTTCTGTGTAATCCTGAATGTCCTGGAAGTCACTATGTACAAGCTGGCCTGAAAGTTAAAGAGATCTGCATGCTTCTGCCTCCTGGGTTCTGAGATTAAATGCATGTGCCACCATGCTTGCCTTAACCAAAGGGTAGTAAATCAGAAATAGATAGAGGTACACTAAAGCATAGAGAATCACTGAGATGTAGCAGCATAGCCAGAAGGTACATTTCTTAGTTACTCTTGCATCAGTATGGTTCCATGCGACCATTATTGTCCAGTGGAAGGAAAAGATAATTGAAGTGTGTATCATGTTTAGTATATCATCTGTGGCAGTTTAAATGATAAATGTCCCTCATAACCTCAGGTATTTGAAAGATTGTTCCCCAGCTGGTAGTACTGTTTAAAGGTGTGGTACAGCCTTGATGGAAGAAGTATATCATTAGCAGCAGGCTTTGGAAGTCAATAGCCTCACCCCACTTCCAATTCACTCTCTTCTTTTGGTTGGTGTGTGAAAATAAAGATGTGTTCTCTTAGCTTCCTGCCTCAGATACCTGTTGTGAGACTTTCCTGTCTATGCTGAACTCTTACCCCTCTGGAACTGTGAGTTCACATAAAATTTTCCTTCCATAAATTTCACTGGTCATGGTATTTTATCACAGCAACAGAAAAAAACTAATACACCATCCTTACACTTTGTTTCCCTTCTATGGTGATCATGGAAGATGATAGCATCACAAGAAGAAAGTGGTTGCATAACGGAGAGATCTTTTAGAAAGAAACTACCCAGAACCAAAGAACCAGGACAGAACACTGAACTTTGCGTGACTAATAATAATTATTATATTGTCATTAACATGCATAGGTGATCTGTTAAATTGATGAGAATATGTGGCTAGACTCATTTTAAAAGCCATGCTGCTCTCCACTCAGCCAGACATCCTACTTCCTTCTCCAGGGTCTAACCTTGTGAGTACCTTATTTGGGAGAGATGGAAGAAAGGAACAAGACATGTATAAAATAACACTTCAAGATGAAGAACAGAAAACAGGCAAACTCAGCAAAGGAATAATAAATTGTTGTGTCTACTTTAACTAGGTAAAGGTGTGTTACATTTGTTTATGTTGCAGTTGTTTAATTATGTATGATGTGTTGCTCTTTCACCCTCCCTACCTAAGGCACCTGAATGGTCTATTATAAAGCTGAGTGGCCAATGTCTAGGTAGTAGTGGGAAAGTTCAGGCTGATGGGCAGAGGGAATATTTAGGAGGAGTGAATAGAAAAGAAAAGAGAACAAGAGAGAAAGAGAGGGAGATGCCCAGGACCAGTCAAATAACATCCACCTGCCAGTCAGACAGACATGGAGTAGGACATACCAGAATGAAAGAAAGGTAAAAAGTCTCAAGGAAAATGTAGATGAAGAGAAACAGGTTTAATTAAGTTATAAGAGTTAGTGAAAATACAAGCAAAAACTAAGGCCAAGGATTCATATGCTGTGGATAATGCTTTTGTACACTATAAAGATTTCTCACTCATAATGGTTTAATAAAATGTTGATTGACCAATAGCCAGGCAGGAAATATAGGTGGGGCAACCAGACTAAGAGAATTCTGGGGAGAGTAAAGGCAGAGTCAGTCACTAGCCAGAATCAGCGTAAGCAAGATGAGAATGCTGCACTGAGAAAAAGTACCATCCATGTGACTGAACATATACAAGAATTATAGGTAAATTTAAGTTGTAAGAGCTAGTTAATAAGGCTGAGCTAATAGGTCAAAATATTTATGATTACTATAAGCCTCCATGTGTTTTTATGAGAATGAATGGCTGTGGGACCAGGCAAGACAGAAACTCTGTCTACAAATGTTGCCAAAACATATGGCTAGAATTTCCACATAAAGCCCGAGAAAGCCTTTTAAAAAAAAAAGGATTCTAGACAAATAAGAACAGAGTCATATGCAGTTTCTTGGTAACCATCTTTACTCTGATAGACTCTGTCTACTGGTGGTAAGCAGAGGCACAGCTCCTTTAAGAAAGACTTCCTTACTTAACATTAGCAGCAAAAACCTTATAGCTCTATTAAGAGGCCCTGACACCAAACACTTAAATGGTTGTTTATGAATAGCTGTCATCAGGCTTCTTGGTGTTGGTATGGACCTTGAAATTCCACGTAGCTGTAGCAAAAAACATGGCTCCCCAAGTACCTCTGCCATGAACCTAGACTCTTAGAAAGCTAAGGAATGGGGCAGAGCCAGCTGCCAAAGTTGCAGCTTTAATCCTAGCCATATTGCTTAGCAGATTAAAGACTTATGTGGTCATAAAAAGATATACAGTAAAGACAGATTCAGATTTTTAAAAATCCTCTAAAAAAGTCACAGTGTATTTAAAGGTATACATAAGCTTGGGAGAGAAAAAAAGAATAGACAAAGTCCTTTAAAGAAAAAAGAAACAGAGTAGTTAGGTATGGTGGCACATGTCTTTAAACCCAGTACTCAGGAGGTAGAGGAAGGCAGATCTCTGTGAGTTTGAGGCCAGCCTGGTTTACAGAGTGGGTTACAGAACAGCCAAAGATACACAGAGAAACCCTGTCTCAAAACACCAAAAAGTAAAAAGTAAAAATAAAAGAAATAGAGTTTTAAAAAAAGCCATGTAAAAATAAAAATACACAGAGAATCTGGATACTGTATGCTATTGTGTTATCTTTGAATTGTTTGACTGCTGACAAAGGAACAACAGCTGCTAAAAAATATTTGGTTATAAATGCTGCTGGATTAATCCAACCTATATATTTTGAAAATGCCTTGACTTCAAAATTTAGGTCAAAAGATCTGTTACTTTGGAGAAGAGGTTTTGCTTCTGTTTTCACAGGCAATGAGAGGCTGTGTATTCATTCTGAGTTAAGAGAAATAAGGTTTGATCAAGAAGATCCCCTGAAAAATCATTGATAAGAGCAGATGGACCAGAAGATCCAACGTTTTAGAGCACCTATGTTGCAGTTTCCTCTGAGTTCTACATCCAGAACAGCTTCAAGACTGTTGGCTGAAATGATCCAGCCTCACAAGATACTCCAGTCAGGACTTAACTATAATCCTAAATTTTCCTTGTGTGTCTCCATAAAATTACCAGTGCTTTCAATCAGCAGGTAGTAGTCTAGAAAAACTACAGCCACATTCCCAAAATATAGATTATGGATGTTTGTCTTTGTTTATAGGGTCTTGTTTTGAAAAGAAAAAATGGGAAACTGCTGTGATATAAAGCTTTTGCACACTGTAAAGATTTGTCACTCAAATTGGTTTAATAAGACACTGATTGGCTAGTAGCCAGGCAGGAAGTATAGGTGGGGCAACCAGACTAAGGGAATTCAGGAAAGAGGAAAGGCAGAGAGTCAGTCACCAGCCAGACACAGAGAAAGCAAGATGAGAATGCTGCACTGAGAAAAGGTACCAAGCCACATGGCTAAACATAGACATAAATTATGGGTTAATTAACTATAAGAGCTAGTTAGTAATAATCCTGAGCTAATAGGCCATTCAGTTTATAATTAATATAAGCCTCTGTGTGTTTCTTTGGGACTGAACAGGAGAGAAACTTCTGTCCATATTCATAACTAATATTAACTCTCTATGTCTTTATTTGGGAGCTAATTGGTGGTTCAAAAGAAAGCATGTTACAATAAAGCACCAAAAGTAATAATGGTGGGAAATCAAAGAATAAGTTCTGGAACATCAAAATGATAACAGAAGTCTGAAATCAAATTTCTTTTTAATAAGACTTGGGCCCTTGAGTTGTCTCGTGTCTTACATGAGCAGTAAACCAATACTTTCAAGTGTATATTTCAGTCAAAAACTGACATTTGGCTTTGTTATTCAAATAATTTTGTTCCTAAAATAGTATCTTCCTTGATTTATGACTATTCACTCTTGATTTTAGGTCACATACCAATTCATTGTGTCCTCGTAAAATTTTTATAACTAGTTAAGGTAACAATAATGCATGAAAATGATTTGATATCTTACCACATTGATTAAAGATATTAATGATTTTTTACCCTAAACAAATTATTTAGATTTTTTCAATTACCTATAGGATTTTTCCAGACCACAGATATTGCTCACAATGACATAATTTGGTTATTCAATTATCATTGAGTTTTAAATGTTCTTTCTGAACATAAGCATTCATAATGAATAAAGTGTTAGTCTTTGCATTTTGCTGCAGTAGTGAGCCTTATTTCTGTCTATCTATGCATCATTTATCTACCTGTCCATCTCTATATCATTCTTCAATTATAATATCTAGTAATACATTATATGGGGAATATATTAAATACTAAAACAAACACTGACCATAGCAGAGAGACTTCTGAAAGCTTCAGGTATGTCAAAAATGAGGGGTGGAGCTGAACATATGTCTCAGGGTAGAGCACATATTTACTAGGTTTCAAGCTCTGAGTTCAATTCCAAGCACCAAAAAAGAAAATGAGATGCACCCTATCTTTTATGACCCTAGTTCTGCTTGATATTTACTATATCTGCTGGCACCCAAGTTCCTTACAACTAGGAGCATTATAGCCTTACTATATAAGGTCTATAACTATGTAAGTTCTATATATGTTCTATAACTTCACATACAGTAAATACAAAACAACGCTGAGTGAAACTAAGATCTAGAATGTTTGAAAGTCAAGATCCTTTTGGAGCCTTCCTTTATTGATAAAATCTATTTTTACAACCTTCTGTCTCATTTTCTTTCCAGGACAGAATATGAGCGCTTTAAGTCAGTAACATCTTACTCTAACATTGAAGAGTCTTCTCTTAGAGTAGGATAGATCCTGCTCTCAGTGCATACAACTAATACTTCAGCACTTTCTACAAAAGAAACCCACTACTTGACATAAAAATATCACCCCCTCTTGACACGTGCTCCCCGTTACACACACATACTTATGCAGATGAGAACTTCAATTTTTTCATAGAGGCTATAGTCAAGGAGAAATTCACCTTACATTGTTCAATATTTCAGTTTCTTATTGGATGTACATACCATTGGAATAGAGTCAATAATTCTACATTTTCTTTTAAGGTTTACAACAATTTCCACCACATGTTCCTTAACACATGATCACTGTAAAGACTCTAGGAAACCTTCTCGATTCTTTTTCCTATTCTAATTTTTAAAATATCGCCACTGAAGAAATGAATGTAGTCTGTGTTGTTTCTTACAACGTCATATGATCCTACAATTATCTCAAAAAATTAATTTTTATTAATGAATAAGAGTTTTTAAAAGTTTGTTCTTTAGAAGTTCGTCTTAAAATCCTGTGAATCCAGAAACTGTAGTTACTAGAACTGGGCCTACTCATAACAGACCACTCAACGGTCCATCATGACTGAAGAAGGGGCTCGTGAGACCCAGCACCTTACCACTGAACTACCTGTTACTTATTATTAGATTCTAGAAGAAGCCAAGTTGTTATCTGGTATATCTTCTGGGGAACCCATAAAACACCAATAGTTTCAATCCAAAGAACACACAGATGGCCCTGTCAAACCCAGAAAGACAAAAACATAACCAAAAGCCATGAATGTGGGAATGGGTATATCTGAGAAGAGGATGGGGTGGACAGGGAAAGGAAGAAGGTGAGAAAGAGAAGGAGTAAGAACAATTAGAAAAGATTATATACATGGATAAAATTACTAAAGAAAAATTCAATTATTAAAATTGTCCTATATATACATATAAATGGCAAAGAAATTTTAATTGACTGAAGTGATCGCTGATAAGAAAAATTCAGGTAACATACAGGTTATGCATGCTCAATAAGGAAAACATAAGTTAAAAAAAAAGTAGTAAAATATTCCAGAATTTCCCGTATAAACCATTCAACACCTGAGAATAATACAATAAAAACTGGTAAGAAAAGTTCTCTCCTCCAGCTGAGCAACATGCACAAAGGAAAGAAGGCCGAGGGGAAGAAGCTGGCACTGGTCGTCATTGTCATGAAGAAACAAGAGACCAAAAAGGTGGTAAATCCTCTGATTGGGAAGAGGCCAAAGAACTTCAGCATTGGGCAGGATATTCAGCCCAAAAGAGATCTCACACACTTTGTCAAATGGCCCTGCTATATTAAACTTCAGCAGCCAAGGGCCATCTTCTATAAGTGGCTCAAAGTACCTCTTGCTGTTAATCAGTCCACCCAGTTCTTGGACCGGAAACAGCTACCCAGCTGCTGACTGCTGAGGCCAAAGACAAAGCAAGAGAAGAAGCAAAGGCTGTTGGCCCTGACAGAGAAGAATGCTACTAGCAAAGGGGATGTCCCAACTAAGAGACCAACTGTTCTTTGAACAGAGGTCAATACAGCCACCATGTTGGTGGAGAACTAGAAGGCTCAGCTGGTGGTGACTGCCCATGATGTTGACCCCACTGAGCTGGTGGTCTTTCTGCCTGCCTTGTGTTGAAAGATGGGTGGCCCCTACTGCATCATCAAGGGGCAGCTGGTCCACAGGAAGACATGCACCACTGTTGCTTTCACACAGGTTAACTCGGAAGACAAGGGTGCTCTGGATGAGCCAGTGGGAGTTATTAGGACCAACTACAATGGCTGACAGATACGATGAGATCCTCTGCCACTGGGGCAGCAAGATCCTGGGCCCTCAATGTGTGACTCGCACTGCCAGGCTGGAAAAGGCCAAGGCCAAAGAACTCACCACTAAACTGAGTTAAATGTACACTGCTACGTTTTCTTTAGATATAATTACATAATTTATCTTCCAAAAAACTGTTAAGAACAAATTATTTTACCATTTAAATATTCGTACCATGCATGCATGGTGACTATATGATTTCTAGCACATTCCATCTAGAATACGAAATAAATTAAATGTCTTATTCTGCTATAACTTAGATAGATAAACTAAGATTAAAATGTATGTTCCCAATGGCATACTGCTATCCCCATAGAGCAATGCATCACTCACTCCTCATCAGAGAAACTTCTTGCAGAAGACTGGGATTAACACAGATTCCCCCAAACTGTCCAAGGTGCAGAGATTCTGTAAGAAATGCCTCAGCACCCAGCCTTAAATAAAATGCTTTTATCAAGCCCCTCCCTTTATTGCACTGGGGTTTGCATGGAAGAGGAGGCAGAAAGATTTTAAGAACCAGAGGTGGTTGGTGACTCCAGAGAAACAGTGTCTTCCAGACACAACAGGATGGATGTACATATAAACTCACTGTGAAATCAGGCACAAGCCATGCATCAGTTCAAGCCAACTGGGATTCCAGCACTGAGAGGGGGAAGTGCACATGGAGTCCCCTCCCTATGCAAGAGGCTATTTGAAATTAACAGCTGCTTACAAAGGAAAAATTATTTCTCTCCAGTGGAATGATTGGGTTTATCAACCACACTCCAGGGCAGGCCCCATGCCCGGGAGTAGTTGATTAACAAAAAATGGCCTCTATGATTTTTCTGTGTGCTTCTATTGCTGTTGTTATATTTTTGTGAGGTTTTATCTTCTGTGCTTTTTGCTCTTTTATGTTTTCTTTGGAGCTATTGGCTCTTTTCTTTTGAGGGAGAGAAAGAGCAAGAAGTTGGGTAGGTAGACAGGTAGGAATGATCTGGGAGGAACTGAAGGAGGGGAAAGAATATAATCAAAATATATTGCATGAATCTCAGGACATCTCTGGGACCAGCTAGAAACCTAGTGCAATGGAAACTCCCAGCAATCTGGGAGGGTGAACCTAGCTAAGACTCCTTGCAATGGGGGATACAGAGCCTGAACCGGCCATCTCCTGTAACCAGACAAGACTTCTAGAGGAAGGATGGGGACACCAACCTAGCTACAACACCTCCAACCTACAAGATGTGCCCGGGTAAAGGTAGCACAGAAATTGTGAGAGTGACCGACCAATACCTGGTCCAGTTTAGGAACCATACCATGAAAAGGAGCCCACCCCTGAGGGCCAGGACAGAGGTGGGATAGCCCAGAGACCTAGGATAGAACCAAACAAGATTGGTAAAAAGAAAAAGCCACTGAAATGATTCATAATGATATTCTGCTAAACTCATAGATTGATGCCTAGCCCAGCTGTCTTAAGAGAAGCTTTATCTAGCAATTGATGGAAACAAATACAAAGACCCACAGACAAACATTAGGCACAGCTCAGGGAATCCTGCAGAAGAGTGGGGGACATTGTAGGAGCCAGTGGGGTCAAGGACATAAGAAAACCCACAGAATCAACTAACCTGGACTCATAGGGGTGCACAGAGACTGAACCCCCAATCAGGAAACCTGCATGGAACTGAACTAGGCCCTCTGCATATGTGTTACAGTTGTGTAACTTGGCGTTCTCGTGGGAGCAAGGACTGTCACTGACTCTGTTGTCTGCTTTTGGGACCCTATCCTCCTACCAGACTGCCTGGCCCAGCCTTAATAGGAGAGGAGGTGCCTAGTCTCATTACAGTTTGATATACCATGGCTGACTGACATCCATGAGAGACCCACCCTTCTCTGAAGAGAAATAGAAGAGGAGAAGTGGATTTAGAGGGAAAGGGAGGTGAGGGGGACTGAGAAGAAAGGAGAGAGGGGAAACTGTGGTTGGGATATAAAAAAGAAAGAAAGAACAATATATTGCAGGGAATATTTTTAAATAATTCCCTATAAGGAAGGAAAAATCTTATGATTACTGATTATCAAGAAAGAAGACCCATGGTAGACCCAAATTCAACTAAATATATTTCTAGAGTTAACAGGAAACTCTTTTTGGGAGTTGTCAACAAAAATCAAATCATTGACATGATTGCAGATATGCTATGTTTCCTAAAGTAGTGATGTTGTTCACTTCCACATGCATATTCACTAGGAAATAATTATAATTACTTTGGGTCTATCCTTGAGCTATCATTAGTGATAATGATGACTGCACCACGGCATGCGAAGGTATCAATTACATTAATGATAATTGTATTAACAAATCAGTTTTAAGATAAGACATTCAATCCATTTATCTAAATGGGAAGAAGTAAACAACTTTCAGTGAGAAGCCCAGAGCTAGTTCCAAGTTACTAGTACTGTCTCCCTAAGACCTCTGATGGTATAAAGCAGATGGGATTAGCCCCCAATTAAAAAGACATTTGGGCCCCTGTTCTGATTGAAAATGAAGGATGACCTTAAACTTCCTACTTGGAGAGTCATCAGCCACAACTTCAATATTTCCAGAGAGAAGTCCAGAGAAGCAGGACCTTCTAAAGGAGGAAAGATCCAGCTCTTCATGTTGTCATTAGTAGAGTGGGGATGTGGTCAGGAATTTCAATTTTTGAGTTAAGTCAGAAAAAGAAGAGCATAAACTCACACAATTAAAATGAGCCACCATTAGCAGAAAGATACCCAGCAGAGAACATAGAGGAGCCTCACAAAACACAGCTAAGGGTTGGTATGAGCACTTTGCCTTTCCTCATTTCTATTCACAATGCCTCACTTATTTTTTTCATCTGATGCAATGTTTCATTCAAGTAATCTTAAATTCTTTTCAAAAAGAAAAAGGAAATTCAATGAGACAGTGGCATCGTTTTCTGCTTCTGAAAGCTTTCCTTTTGGTATAAAGTAGCTTGCACTGTGAGTTTGGACACCATCACTTGTTGAGTGGGACTTTGGCATTTTGGAGAACCATTTCAAACGGAAAAGATATGACTTTGTTCTAGCCAGTACTGGTCTCTGAAGAGAGAGTATCCCGCTGAGTAAACTACCCTTGCATCTTGAGATCTCAAAGAGAAGCTCAGGTTTTAAGAGCCGATCTGAATCAAGCAGCATCTTTATCTCCACATACCTATCAGGCCATATACTTTTATTTCTTCAAGTCGTTTGAACCCAAATCACTGAATATTTTAACTCTATTTACAAATTCACTTGAGCATGTTCTGCAGCTGTGACTACTTGTACATAACAATGGGTGGGATGTTTTTAAGTTAGAAATGTATAGAATTTTCTCTTAAAGCCCTATCAATGCACATGTAACATGGCAAAGGACGTAACTGAAAGTGTTTATGTCTTTTTTATTTATTAAATTTCTTTTTTATTACTTTATAAATAATACCAATCAAAATTTCCACTCCTCCCCTCCTCCCACTTTCCTCTTGCTCCCCCATACAAACTCCTCCCAACCCCCTCCAGTCCTAAGAGAGGACAAGGAAACCCTGCCCTGTGGAAAGTCCATGGCCCTCCCTCCTACATCCAAGCTTAGGAGGGTATGCATCCAAATAGACTAGGATCCCAAAAAGCCAGTACATGCAGTAGAGACAAATCCCAGTGCCATTATCATTGGCCCCTCAGTCTGCCCCAATTGTCAGCCACATTCAGAGGGTCCAGTTTGATCCCATGCTGGTTCAGTCCCAGTCCAGCTGGAGTTGGTGAGTTCCCATTATATCAGGCACACTGTCTCAGTAAATGGGCCAACCCCTCGTAGTCCTGACTTGGGGTGAGGGGAAGGGGAGAGGGGGAGAAAGAGGGGAGAATGAGAGGGTTGGGGAGCGCTTGGGGGAGTGAGATTGTTGAGATGGAGGAAGGGCGGATGTGGAAGCAGGGAAAGAGATATCTTAATTAAGGGAAACATTTTGGGGTTGGCAAGAGGCTTGGCTCTGGAGGGGTTCCCAGGAGTCCACGGGATGACCCCAGTTAGGACCCTGGGCAGTGAAGGAGAGGGTGCCTAAACTGGCCTTGTCCCATAGTCAGACTGATGACTATCTCGAATATCACCATAGAACCTTTGTCTGGAGACAGATGGAGATAGAGACAGAGACCCACTTCGGAGCACTGGACTGAGCTCCCAAGGTCCAGTTGAAGAGTGGAAGGAAGAACTTAGCTGATTTAATGAGAAGGAAAATCATCCAAAGGATAGGTTACTCAGCCAGTTTTCAGCAGAGAAAGTGGGAACCACTAAGAAGAAATGCCTAGAGCAGAGTAAACACACTGTGAACGGTTATCTCACCTTGCACTCCCATGTGCCATTCCTCTCGCTGGAAACTCGCTCATTCACTCTCCACACTCGGAATGGATTTATTCCCATTGCATGTTAACTCGTACTTTTCACTCCTTGGTATCTTTAGTGACAAACCACTCTCTTGGTGACTGCAAAATAAGCAAGATAAAATTGATGCAGAAATGAGTCGGCCAGATCTACCAAATAATAATCCAGGACTCACATGCACTTGAAGCACGATTAATAAAAGCTCAGGGTCAGAAATCGGGGTTCATTCTGAAGATCTGAAAAGCAAAACAACCAGCCACTGGCTCTTACATCGACCTCAGTCAGAAATGGTGATCCTGCCTCCTGGAATCTCAGAACGAGACTGTGTCTGAGAACTGTCTTCCGCCATTTTATATTCCTCTATCAGGCTTGGAAGAAAGATGTGACACTGGGATTAAAGGTGCATGTCATTGTGCCTTCGGACTTAATTAAAAGTGTGTGTTATTGAGCCTACTGAGATTAAAAGTGTATATTCCCATAACCTGGTCAATAAGGCTGACTAGTGGGACTGTTTTACTGTCCGATCTTCAGGCAATCTTTATTTATTAAAATACAATTGAAATGCCAATACACACACTAAAATTCAGTTTTAATTTCATATAAATGGTGAAT
The DNA here is from genome assembly GCF_018167655.1 of Microtus oregoni. Classification (NCBI taxonomy): domain Eukaryota; kingdom Metazoa; phylum Chordata; class Mammalia; order Rodentia; family Cricetidae; genus Microtus; species Microtus oregoni. Next base: position 7,637,494 of record NW_024543828.1, on the reverse strand, counting down.
AATTTCTAGCATAAGCACATATGCTTTGCAAGGGGACACACTTATACTTTGAAAATAACTGTTTATCTGAAATGTAGATTTACCTGGGTAACCATAGTCAGGAAGGATTTATGTACTTGAATGGCAGAATCACATTGATTTGGTTGGGTAATTGCCTTAATTTTATGTGTAATATGTCATTTTCTTAATCTGAAAAATGGAAATAATAATAGTGCCCACTGCCTGGATTTTTGTGAGGGTTAAATGAGGAAAACCATGTAAACCACTTAGGAAAACTTCCTACACACCATAATTCTCCAAGGGATGTTTATTTCTATTAGTATTTGGAAGCATATCAAGGGCCATAATGCCTGGAAAAGGAATATGACATTATACAACTTGTTCCATGTTCCTTATGGCTTCCATGCACATGACCCTGAAAAGTATTATTTCTGGCAAACCCTTCTTAGACTGTCTGCTGACAGATCAAATTCATCAGTGCTTCACTCTCAAACTTAGGCAAGCATAACATCTTCCTTAGATTGTGACCATGTGGGTGTCTGTGATCTGTGCTGTCATCAGAAACCATGTGGAAGACCATGATCCATGCGACCACTGACAGTAATGGCAGGGAAGCTAGTTTTGCAGTGGCATCAATGACTGCAGACTCACAGTTTAGAAAGAGGGGTAAATACGGCTTCAGTAACAACTCCTACCACTACCCCAACCCCCATCCCGTCCCTACTTTGCCCCCACCACAGCCCACTGCACCCCACCCTCACTCCACCCAAAAGAAAGTAATGGCCTAAACAAAAAGCCATCATAGAGAACTCTTAAAAATTGTGGTAAAGGGGGAGAGATGCCCCCACCCCACCCATCAACACCTTAGGCAGGTGGAAGAGCTGGCCTTGATGTTAGAAGGGCAGGAGAGCTTCCCCTACCCACCACTAGTTGTGACACTCAGGAGAACAGGCCCTGCACCCTATGTGGGCAGCAAAATAGAGCCAACCCACTGGCAGAGGTGAGGGAAAGCCAGCCCCAATATTGTGAGCATGGAAGAGTTGTACCCATTACCCACCTGTCATGTCGTATGAGTGGGAGATGTACCCCTGCCCCCCACCCATCAGTACCCCAAGGCATGTGGGAGAGCTAGGCCTCCCCTCATCTGCTCCAGCACTCAAGAGAGTGGCTGCTATACCATGCCTAGGCAACATAGTAGAGATGGACCTGAAGGTGTAGGTATGGAAGATCTGACCCTGAGGACAAGAAATCCGGAGAACTGGTCCCACCCCTTACTCATGGCTGCAGGAGATGAACTCATCAGGGCAATGCTGGAGAGTTCAATCTGGTGATGAGGACAAGGGAGAGCTGGAAGGCTGACCAACTCTACAAAACTACTCAGGCCCAGAACCAGGGCTATGTGTTAGCCCAGCCCAACATCCACCCCTTCTGTGATCTGCTGGAGCACTGGAAGGTACCAGTCCTGCAGACCCAAAGCTGCAGGATCTCCATGACCCAGGGCAACTGCAGGATAACCAAGAGGAGTCCCAGTGAGGGCCCAGCATCAATAGTATAGTAGAAACCAGAGACCTCAAACCAGAACAATGACTCTGCAATGAACACTGGCAAGTAAAGATATATGGATAAGGCTCTTGCCAACCCTAAGATGGCTCCTGTATCCACCCTTCCTTTATCCCAACCATCCCCTTCCCCCAAGTTCCCCCCATTCTTCCCTTCTCATGTTTCTCGCCCCATTTCCCCTTAGCCTCATTGCCACCTCACCCCCAAGTTCCCAGGTTTTGCCTGTCAATCTTGTCTACTTCCCATATCCAGGCAGATGACTATATGTTTTTCTTTGTGTTCACCTTCTTACTTAGCTTCTCTAGGATCACAAATTATGTGCTCAATGTCCTTTATTTATGTCTAGAAACCAATTATGAGTGAGTACATCCCATATTCATCTTTTTGGGTCTGGGATACCTCACTCAGGATAGTGTTTTCTATTTCCATCCATTTGCATGCAAAATTCACGATGTCATTGTTTTTTACCTTCTTTTCATACCTCTAGGTTCTTTCAAATTTCTTTATTCCTACTTCCTAATTCACAGGTTTAGCACTACATGAGATGTCTTCACTTCCTCTGCATATTCTCATAGCAAATCTGTCATGTGATTCCTATCTTCTCTCATTGTTCACCTTATCTCTAAGGAAGCTAAAACTTTGAGAAGTCTGGTGACTCCCGTGATGACATGTTCCAGTAGGTGCTAAAGCTTGGACCTTTGTTCTACTAGTTTCTCTTAAATGCAAATTCTTTTTAGTTGTTTGTTTGTTTGTTTGTTTGTTTTGGAAATAGGGTCTCTTTTACATAGCCCGGACTATCCTAGAATTCACTACATAGACCAGGCTGGCCTTAAACTCAAAGAAATTCACATAACTCGGCTTCCCAAGTGCTAGGATTAAAGGCATGCACCACCACACCCAGCTTAAATACAAATCACTACATCTTTAAATATTATCTCTTCTATAAACGCCTCACTGATCATATAATCTAAAATAAGCTTTCCCTGCTCTGATTTTGCTAGCACATTCTCTGCTCATTAGATCATTAAGAGAACAAATGAGTCTATTTGCTAACTCCCCCATAAGTGCTAAGGAAGCATCAGTAAATGATAGAGGAATGACCCTGCTCTTATGGACCATATATTTTCCTTGAAGATATTACAGAATCCTAGATTCATAAATTAACTTTCATGTCATTACAAGCTATTATTTACAGGTGATTAAACTCAAACCTATTAAGTTCAAAGCCATGCCATTGGAAGCAGAACCCAAACTGTGGCCTTCATCCACACTTCCCATCAACACTGTTTGTATTCATGATCTCTTTTCCCTAATAAGCTATCAGCAGAGTGAAGGCAGAAGCCATTTCTTAATCACCTCTGCATATCCCTCAGAATTAGCACACTAATTGAAAAGCAGGTAGAACATATGATGATGGCATACAGAAAAGACAGAACATCTGCATTTTCCGATCGAAATGGATACAAGAGTTACATATTTAACACTGATAAAGGATGCTGCAATTGCAGTATATTGCCCTACTTCATCCCTCAGCCAAGGAGCTTTCATAAATTATAGATTGATGCTGCAGAGCTGAAGTTGTAGAAAGGATCATCTTTGTAAAAGAAAAGAAAACATTTTCTATGAGAATGATGTTTAATTTCTCATTGCTGTCTCCTTTCATTTAAGCCCTAGGACTCACAAATAGCAAATTACCACCCAGTGTATCTGGAAGCTATGTACTTATTATGTTCAAAAAGCAAGAAGGTCACTTAAATACAAAAGGAAGCAGAAAATTCCTCTGAGCCACCAAAATAAACTAAAGAAATATACTCTGCCTAGCTCTTCTGTTTATTCATTACAGCTACTGAGCTACTGAGCATGCGCACTTGCTCTGTGCCTAGAGTTCACTTTTGAACCCTTGCCTCTTATTTGTGGCATGAGTCAAACTGGAATAGATACCGGATTCCCATGTCCCACAGTCAGTGAAAAGCACCAAAGAAAATATAAAAAGCCTTAGCTGAAGCAGGCTGTTCTATCCCATTCAACTTCATTTGTCAATTCCAGCCATCATGGAAATTTGTCTTAAATGCCAAAGGATAAGCCAAGGCAGTGCCAATCTGGATTGCTGTATTTCACATTTGTGAAATGTGTTACATACAAATACACTGTGTACAAGAATTTGTATTCCTTTTTAGCCACAGCCAGTTAATGATCAGAGTGTAATAGCTAATGGAAAAAATATTCATTTCTCTTTCTGTACTTAAAAGGCAAAATCATTAACTAGGAGTAAGTGAAGGCATTTTATTACCAGGCAACGCTAATTCCCTTGCTTTAAATTTCAGCTTCTGAGCAGAACACATGTGGATTATTCTCACCAGCAGAGGGAGGTTCAAACCAGAAAGCTCACAATTGCTACATTTCAGCAGAAGTGAAGCTTTTCTGTAACGTGACTGAGGGGGCCCCTTTAGCAAAGCTGCCTAATTTACAGACATCAAGAAACATCTACTAAGGTACGAAATTGAGCCAAACAGAACTACCCCACTGACTGCTTCTGTACATGGCTCCAAGAGAAGGTGAAGGAGAAGCTTAGCAATGTCTAAATCTTTCATTAGGACCACACACCCCTCTTATCCTTGAAACCATCGGCCCTGATTTTCAGGTGGAAAGATGTGCATTTCTACAGTGAGACTGAGGACATAAAGGTCTTGATTGGTTTCTTCTAATATTGACATCACTATGGATGAATCCACTTCTGTGGAAGAATCTGGATAATGGTCAGACAAACAGGCTAAGTTCTAGTTGCTTCAGTCCAACATGAGTCCAACAGAGACCTCAATGAGGGCTTGTAAAGGGTCATACCTCTTCAGATTCTCCCAGGAAAATACCTATCATACCAGTAACTAGAATATATAATTAACCACCTCATATCTATAGAGAAAGGGGTTGTGCATGAAGTAGCATTTTGTCAAATCATTAGCATGTTCTTGGAGGCAAGAACAAGAGAAGGCAGAGACAATCCAGCAGAAATCTTAGTTCTAATTTGAATTTGCTGTATAATCAGAGGACTTGAATGAGGAAGGCATAGTGTCTCTCTTTGCCTCGTTTTCTTTATCTGAAAATCAAGAGAAAAAGTGTAAGCCAGAAACTGATAATCTTTATGGGTCCCAATATTCTGAGCTCCACGAATCAACTGAAAGATCTGAATGTATGAATAGCACTGCCTTCCTGAACAAAAGTTAACATGGATGTATGTTTATGTACCATAAGAAAATAGACCCAACAATACCACTTTTGGGTATATACACAAAGGATAATCTATCATACTAATATGATATGTGCTCAACTATGCTCATAGCAGCATTATTTGTCATAGCCAGAACCTGAAAACAACCTAAATGCTCCTCTACCAAAGAATGAAAAAAGAAGATGTGGTACATGTGATACAATGGACTACTACATAGTGAAAAAATAATGAAATCTTGAAATTTGTGGGCAAATGGCTGGAACTAGAAAACATCATAGTGAGTAAGGTAACCCAGACCCAGAAAGACAAATATCAAATGTACTCATTCTTAAGTGGCTTTTAGACATAAAGCAAAGAAAACCAGCCTACAATTCACAATCCCCGAGAACCTAGACAACAGAGAGGACCCTAAGAGAGATATACATGGATCTAATCTACATGGGAAGTAGAAAATGAAAATATCTTCTGAGTAAATTGGGAGCATGGGGACTAGAAGGGGAGGGGCAGGAAGGAAGGGGAGTGAAGAAAAATATATATCTCAATAAAAACAAGAAAAAAGAAAACTAAATAAAAAAGAATATAGGATAGGCTGATTGCTGAAATTAAAATTAGTTAACCCTCCTTTGTGAATACACTTCCTCATCTACTCAATGTCTCCCTATGTAACTATACTTAGGAACAGGTAGCCTTGCTACTTTGAGCTAGCTGCCAACTCCTCTCAAGGAAATAACTCTTTTTAATTTGGGACAAGGACCATATTTGGTTATAAAGATGAGTCCCCTGGGCAGTGCCTGAATAGTCTTGGCTGAAATCAGATATCAGAGATAAACTACTTGCCATAAGGAAATTCAAAGGCTGGATGGTTGGAAAGAAATGAGCTAGAGAGAAAAAGAGAAAAGATAGAATGAGCAAGAAGTCAGGCATCCTTGGATAGCTATATCACGAACATAAAGGGTAATACATCTAGGGCATACACCCTAGGTAGACAAGAAGTCAGGCATCCTTGGATAGCTATATCACGAATATAAAGGGTAGTACATCTAGGGCATACACCCTAGGTAGACATGTCAAACTTAACTGGACACCTTGTATTTTAATTCCAAGTAAATAGAAATGAGGTTTTAGTGAAAGTAAGACCCAAATATAGCTTGAGTTATACAAACTTAATAGCAAAAACATTTTGTTTATCAGAAAATCTAGTGTTGCTAAATATCATAAATTTTTATTCACTAGATCAGATGATCCTACCATAAATAGAAATGATAAATATTTTTAGACCCTCAAGCTGAGATTGCTCAGCTGGAGTAGTATCAGACCTCTCTCTACACTGCCAAAGACCCACAGAGTTCAGGCTAATTAGGAAAAGGTACTCTTTTTTCTCAAGACCAGGTTAATACATGAGGCTTGTTGAGTAGTTCATGGGGTGGATTTAAACTACCATTGTCTCTTTAATCCTGTCTTCCTTCTCCACCTTTAAAGCTTTAGTAACATCAGCTTTACAAAGCCCCAAATGAGGAATATGAGGATAGTGAAGGTCCCCTAGCACTAGAATACAATAGCTATAGGCAGAAATTCAGCAAAGGAAAAGCAGATATATATCAAAAGATAATCTCTAGCGCAGGGGTAAAGATGCAAGGGCCATAGAGGAAAATCCAAAGAAGAGCCAGCCGTTGGCCATCACCAAGAATTGGATTAGTGTTAATAATGAGGGCCAAAGTAAAGCATGAAGAAGAGATGGTCCAGAATATGAATGTGATTATAAAACTAAAGAAGGAAATAGACAAGTCATCAAGACGTAGAGGGCTGGAGAAAGTAGAATCCTCGAATCCTAACTCATCCTTTCTGACCAAAGTCAACTAACTATCACATGCTCTGCAAAGCTTTCCAGATAGCTCCAGACAAAATCATCTCTTCGTTCTTAATCTCTTCTATTCTTGGTACCTACCATTAGGGGTTTCACATAGAGAGAAACAGAAGAAAAATAATCTCTCTCTCCTCTCTCTCCTCTCTCTCTCTCCTCTCTCTCTCCCCACCCCTCTTCTTCTCCCTAGCCCTTTCTCTAGTTCATGAGTTCCTTGAAAATCACCAAGACTGACTTAGTAACTTGTTAATTATATGGTCCTAAAATTGACACATTTATGGAAAAGAGAAAATATGTATTAACTTTTAAATTAAGGCTGTAGGACATTATAATAATATTCTTCATTTATATCATGGCTTGAAATATTATAGCCCATGCTCAACAATGCTCTTTTTCTGAATTTCTCCTTAAATCTTACTCTTTCGTTAGAGAAAACAATAGGACAAACATCTCAAAGGAGAGAAGAGAGAACTAGCAGTAGAATGACACTAGTGGCAGGATAATCAACCTTTGGTGCATGCTTCTGAATCCGGGGGGGGGGGGGACTCCTTTACTTTGGTAAGTTTTTATGGTCCTCAGTCAAGTTCTCTTGAAATCCTGGAATCTTGAGTCCCATGACTCTGAGCTATAAATATAGAAGAAGCAAGGGCATCATTCTTCCTGTAAGCCAGTAGAGTCAATATTCCAGGTATAATGTTATGCTAATATACAGGTGAACTATTACTTCAGAAACATAAACAAGATGATGTAGTTCCGAAGGGAAAATGGGGCCAGCCAGCCGTGGTACTCTGTTGGCACTGAAATATGAACTTTGATTCAACTCTGAACTTTTCCTTTAAGGAAGGAGCAATGGAATAGACTCTTGAAAGCTAATTTGGTCCTGTTGAGTAATCATCTTGTGTTAATTTTGGAAGTACTGGAACCGTCTGAACTCTCATATGAAAGAATTGTAAATAGACATCTGGAAAAAAAAGAAGGGAAGGACAGGTCAAGTCTCAGAATAATATTGCTAATAATGATCACAAGGAATTTTCCTGCCCTACAATATTACATAGAAGCTCTTTTCACCATCTTCTGCTCATAGTCATCTTAGAGGGAACAATGCCTGCCTCCTTCCCAAGGTTAAGTTCACCCTACTCAGTTCTTTTGTTCACATTCCTCTTCAAGGTTTTCACTCTATTGGGTTTCTTTTTTCTCGCTCTTCTCTTTCCTTTTTAAAATTTTTCTTTCTCTGTTATATTTTTTGGCCTATTCATACACTTAGTGTTCTTCCAGGGTTAAGCTACCTCCTTCCCACCCAAACATAATTGATTCTGTAGTACTTGTCCACTAGTGCCCAGTTTGCTGATTCTTCCTGATGCACAAAATGTGCGTCACTCTTGCAGTTTGGTAAGCTCCTGTGGCTATTTCTGACCTATGAATTGTGAGTGGAGAGGAAATGGTGGCAGAAGCTAAGGAGTGCAAGCATGAATTACCAATGTACTCATTTTCTTTGTGTTCCAGACAATATAATAACAAATGATTCACATTTCTAAGTCAAGCAGAGACTTCTCTCCCAGGTTAAAATGATCACAATTGTAAGTGAGAAATCTGACTGCATATTATAATGCTCATATTCGGGCATTGTTTGGTGGGTCTGTTGTTGTGGACGTGGTGGGGGTGGTACTAGCAATTGAACTTAGGGCTTCACACAAGCTAGTCAAGTGCTGTACCACTAAACTATATTCCTAGTCCTGGGGCATTATTTGTGAGCCCATCATCACCTTGCCAGTTCCAATCAGTGCTATCTTCTTTTTTTCTTCTGCTTTCCTACCATGTTCATTCCAATAGTAACAGTCTTGGCAATGGTTCCCTAACAGATCTGAGAACAAGAAGCAAGCCCCGGAAAGCCCCACCAAGCATCCTATCTCCACCCATCCACTCCTGACATATGTGACCAAACCCAACTTTTCCACATGGGTGCTAGATACCCCAACTCATGTCTTCACGCTTGCATAGTACATGCAGCTCTTCACCAATCCATTTGCCCAGCTCTTTGGTTGATCATTTCTGAGACTTGAGGAAAAATCTGTTCCGTCCTCCTCTGACTGTTGTGGTCATGTGCCTCTTCACAATTATGTATTTGTTTCCAAACTTATCCTTTCTCATAAAAGCACCATTCTTATTACATACTCACTCAGTGAATAACATGATCCCCTCTCTGAGTGTGATCCACTTGCTTCCAACCATAAGTTTTATAAACCTTTGATTTTTTTTTACAGTTACTCAAGGGTCTTTCTTAGCAAAGAGCTAAGAAAAACTCACTGCACAAATAGTGCACACTGAGGGAGGTAAATGTTGGGGGAGAGAGAGTAGATGGATGTATGGGAGATGCTACAGTGAAGATCTATGATTGTTCTGTTTTCACATTTCCAACTTCATCTTTGATATCTTCACTCAGAAATTTAACCAACACTACAAGACTAACATTTAAAAAACACACAAAAACCTTATCTCCTTGTGAATCAATGATGCTATGTATTTCTGTGAGTGATATATTCTCCTCTTCACCCAGGCCTGCAAACTCTCTGTAATCTGTTTCCTATCCATTTCATCCCCAACATTTCATCTGTTACCAAGTCATCATTAGAACTCTCTTGATACATCTATCAATACTGCTTCTCTTGCCTTACTACCACACATAATCCCTACTCAAATACAATGATCTAACTCCCTTCAATATTTTCACAACGTTGTACAGGATGCAATCACACGCATGTTCTTAATGAGAGCAGTCTGATTAGCTTTGGAGACTACCTCTACTTATCTTTCCAATCTCATTTCTTCTGCATTACTTATCACTGAAATGTAACCCACAGTTTTCAGTCCCTTCCTATGCCTTCATTTTTTCAGATGAGAAGCCGTGTATTTACTGAGAGCATGTGATACAGCATTTAGCTTGCACTCCTCTGTGCTATAATTAGAGTACCTCAAATTCAGAAAATCCAGTTCAGAAGACATTTGTTGAATTGAAGTGTATGGTACTCTATACTTTATAAAAGATGCATCATTAGTCTTCAGATTTGCCCTTTAACATTCTATGATCTTCTCAACGTGAACCATTAAATTCTTCATGGTTTTTAACCCTGAGCTAATACAACCAGGGAATTGAGAACAAGTAGCCGTAAGAGCATGCTTCTTGCCCAGTGAAGCGTGCCAGGGAATGCAGAGGAAGGCTGTACTAAAGAAATTATTTGAGGCACTAATTTCAACTTCTTGTATCTTTTTCTCCTATTCGTTTGTCCTGCATGCTTATCTAGCTTTCAGAAAGCACTGACTTCCAGGGTCCTAACCTATTTGATCAATACTCTGGTTATTTAGCCCCCTTTCACCATCCCTCGTTATAAATTATATTCTTCTTCCAGACACAACTTTCTTAGACTCAGATCTAAGACAACATTTGGGGTGGCCCCAGAACCTCAAGACTAGAAATGAGTACTCTAGCCTTTTCCTGTTAGGGACCAAACAATTATGGGGCTACTTTCCGATTTTGTGCTCCAGGGTCAAAATGCTGCCAGCCTCCTTTAACATGACATAATATGGCTTTAACATAATATATCTTGGAAGTGCCCATGTGCCCAACCGCCCATCAGTTATTCCTGAAATTTTGGGTCCTTCTGTGGAAGGTTGTGGAGACCAAAGCTAATTGGTTGGTCCCTTAGCAAAATCTCCTCTGGCACCTCTGTGGTTATTGACCATCGAGGGGCTTTGCATTGATTGCCACCATTGTGTGTGGTATCCTTATCACTTCCCAGCATGCAGCTCTTTTATTGATACTTTTTTCTAGACTGAAAAAAAAAAGCTAACATCTGCTTTTCCCCATTCTCCACTGCTAAAAATCCTGTCATGTGCTTATGTTTCTGAGATGAGTGATAAGAAGGTCTTGTCTACAGGGCTCCAGGACACTAATCCTGGCAAAGGGCAGATCTAGTTCCAAAGCATGTGTTCTGTTTCTGCCTTCACAGCTTCTGAATCAAAAACAGGGGGTCATGAGGGGCACATTCTCTTGTCCATTCCACAAATAATTAAGGATCTAACCATTACAGTAACCACAGGGAATCCAGATCTTTCCTGCTGCAAGTCGTTTAGAGCATAGTAGAGAAGTATCAAATAAATAATTTCTATTCCTTTTATAACCACTATAAACAAGAATTTCTTCATATTTGAGAGACTTCTATTTATCTTATCATCAACTTTTGCCATTTTTGTTGCAAAGGAAATTATAGTCTGACTTAGGGAATTCTGCATTCAGATCCAGTACGCAAAAAAAAAAAACAAAGTATTTCCAAGGTAGTAACTTATTTATATCCTCTTTACAGGAATTATACATCCACAGAAAATATTCCATTCGTAAAGAGTTTAATTAATTCCATCTCCCTTTCTTCCATTTCTGTTTTGTGAAAACCCTATTGTAAAAGAACGCAAACTTTAAACTGCCCCATTTTAATGAAGAGATCACACTTACCATTGAGAGCAGATCAGAGATAAAGAGAAGGCTATGGTGCCATAGAAACACAAGCAAACAGGCTTGATACTAAATCTATAGGCTCAGGAATCAGAAAAGTGTTCTTACAGATGTCTTGTAAGCTAACTCTAGGAAACTGAGGGAGTAGAAGAGAGTAAATCAACTTACACAGTCCAGGAGAAAGGAGAACCTTAGTCCAAGCAGAGAAGAGAGTAGGAACAAAGGCTTGGAGAGAAGAATAGCAAATAACCAACGGCACATGATGTGCGATTCCCCTCTGTGTTCTGTGAATACCATTGGTTAATAAAAAAAAAACTGTGTTGACCTGTGATAGGGCAAAAGAGTAGAGCTAGGCAGGGAAAACTAAACTGAATGCTGGGAGAAGAAAGGAGGCAGAGTCAGAGAAAAGCCATGGAGCCTCCGCTAGAGACAGACACACCAGAACCTTGCTAGTAGGCCACAAGCATCGTAATAAAATATAAAACAATGAAAATGGATTAAATTAAGATTAAAAGCTAGCCAATAAGAAGTTAGAGTGAATAGGCCAAGCAGTGATTTAATTAATACAGTTTCTATGTCATTATTTCAGGAGTCTGCGCAGCCAGAAAACAAACAAGCAGCCTCCTCCTACAAGCACATATGGATCTCTGGGATGCTAAGACACAGGACACAAGGCTGGTATGATAGACTGTGTCAGTTCCCCGGTTCCTTAGAAAATAGAAACAACAAAATATATGCAAGTTCTCTACCACTAGTATTTGGGAAAATTTTTCTTCCCGTGTTGCTTTCTCCCATAATGGGATAATAATCATTCTGAGTAGTCTGGGTACCAGTGTCATTTGGGTGTTTCTTAAGTTACTGAAGACATTTTAAATGATGATCAAAGTCACTTGATCTCCTTTGAAAGGACAGAGAGCTTAGGTCCTTCTAGGAATATATCAAATAATAGTGTTCAATTGTCAAAACTAAAGGACAAGTTCTCATATGACAGGTAGACCACGTGAGAGGTAAAGTCACTACAGGTGGAGTGATAAAAAGGAAGGTCTCACAAATGGGAACAAAGACAAGATGAGTTGGAAGGAGGAGACAAACCACTCTGAAGTGAACAGTGAATTGGAGGCAGAGCTCTCAGCATGGTCCTTTGGAGATGGTAGATACAGTGAAGCAGCAATGAGGAAAGCAAGATAGAGCCACCTCCAGGCAGATGCGCAAGTTCAGTGAGAAACCAATGGACAACCCAGCACATGACAGGTAGGATTAGTTACCACAAAGTTCAAAACCAGAAAAAATAGATACTTTTTCACAATTAAATGGCCAGCAATTCAAAAACAAGATGTGACCAGGGATGTACTTCCTATAGAGGTTATAGATGACTTCCTCTTTGCCAGGTTTAGATTCTGATAACATGCCTTAACTTTTGTCACATGATTCCAATTTGGCTCCATCTTCACAGATCTTTGTCCTGTACTGTTCCTATTGTTTCCCTCTTTGTCCCAAATAAAGACACCTGTCCTTATATTTTCTCTGGTAGATAATCCAAAATGATCTCATCATGAGATCCTTAAATTAATGTTTTACAAAGGCTTCTCTTCTAAGTCTCACATTTGTAAGTACTAGCACTTAAGACATGGGTGTATATTTTAAACAAACACTAATAAACCTATATATAAAATGAAAGTGGGGGCTGGGAAGGTAACTCAGTAAAATGCTTTGTTATACAAGCATGAGTACTTTACTTTAAGACTTGAGTTCAGATTCTGAGCATCCATGCTCAAAATAAAAACAAGCCAAGTATGGTTGCATAGTTGTATGTGCTTTTAATTCCAGAATTAAGAGACAGAAATTTTAAGAGTTTCAAGAGTGTACATGTTATCTAGTCCAGCCAATTGGTGAGCTCCAGATTCAGTGAGTGACTCTGTCTCACAAAAATAAGGTGGACAAGTGAGATATGAAGACATCTGATATCAACCTTTGGCCTCCACACACATGTTATATAAACAAACATATCTACATAAATGTGTATACATCAGAGAGAAAGAAAAAGTAAATGTACCCCCAACTAGAATTACTTTCTGAAGTTTAGAAGGAAAAGAAAATTAGTGCAAAAGAAATAAACAAGATTTCAGGTTATTCTGAAAGAAAAATAGCATTTTCTGAGTATGTCCATTCTCATGCACCTTTTAAAATAACTTTTGAAATATTTTTAAGATTATAATATAATTATATCGTCCTCCTTTCCTTTTCCTCTTTCCAACACCTCCCATGTAGCAACACCTTTGTCCTTTCAAATTCATGTCATCTTTTACACTGAGTTGTTCCATATACAAAGGTTGTTATACATATGTATGATTGTATGTATTCATAAACACATAAATACAACTGGCTCAATCTGTATAATGTCCAACTTATCTCTCAATATTAAATGACAATAGAACTATGAATCCATTACTACACAGAAGGGAAGCATGCCAGCATCATCAGTGTCTCTCTCTTTCTCTCTCCCATCACAATTTCCCTTAGACTCATCATAGCACGTATTTATGGAGGAATTTATATATAGCTTACTTGTCTAAGAGTACGATTCATTCCACCATGACATCTTCTAAGGGAGCACATACACTATACATCTTATTCTTCCACTAATTTATCTGTTATCTCTTAGACAGAAAAGCTCTCATTAATCAGCACTCTGTGTTTGTGACTGCATAAAAATTAACCAAGAAAATATTTCAGTAGGTAAAGGAGAAAGTGCCTAAATTTCATATGCCTAGCCAAAAAAATAAATAAATAAATAAGAAGGCTTCACCACACCTGACAGGATCAAGAATTAAACTTTCTCCCTGAAAGGCATTATACACAGAAACTGGATTTGGGGGGGGGGGGAAGAAACTGGATTTGGGGAAATTAATACCAAATTATATTTTAAAAATTATGTAGTCCAACTGCTACATGACCTTTTCTTCATTCCAGTATTTTGTTTTCAAAGCAAGGTTTACACGAAGAAACAAATCCCAGGAACAATGCTTGGAATGATTCAATCAGCCCTCGTGGCTCTGCCCCATTTGGGAGCTGAGAGGCAATTAGTGATGTCTCTATGCACTCCAGTTAACCACAGAAGAACTCAATTCTGAGAGGCCAACTGTTGCTTACTTGCTCCAATTAAAAGGCTGTGCTTAAATCTGCTCCAGGCCATATTTTCAAAATGGGCCTTTGTGAGCAAAATTCTCAGAAGGAGAAAGTCAGTGAAAATTAATTAGTACTATTCCTAGGTACCAGCAAGGATGTTGCTATTCCACTGTGCTTTGTGAAAGCTCAGCTGGGTTTTGAAGCCCTGCTCCCACAGTGCATTATCTCACCTATTTTTAAAGTTGATTCTTACAAGTGACAGATATTGGCAGGTCAGCTCAGGAAAAGTCAAACTCAAAGAGCACAGCAGTAAGAGTCGGGCTACTACAATATACCTGGTCTTAACCCTCTGCTTTCGAATAGGTCTGTATATCAAAACTAGCTCTTCAGACAAGCAGAGATATGGAAGCTGCTTCTAAGTTGTCAGTGGTGACATGACATTTAATGGTGACAAAAGGAAAGGTAGCACTCAAGTCCACTGTTATGCAACCTGTTGTTAAATGTCAGAATAAATGATGTCACATGTTCAAATGGCTAGCTGTCCCTGCCCCTCGATGCAAAACTTTCTATCTCTCTCCTGTCCCAACTGCTCCCCACACACCCCGCAGAAAAAGGCAGCACCCTGAACTGACCTGTCATGAGCATGGAAATCAGCACTGTCTTTATTATAAAATACTGCCCTCGCAGGAACAGAAATTGCCTCCGTTGTAAAATTTGATGTGGCACACTGCCCCTGCTCACTCTCTCCTTCGCTTCTTGCAGTCAAGCAAACTTTGAGGAGATTGTCTCCCACCAAACTTAAAAGACACGTGGAGAGTCCCTAACAGACAGCTGACTGCGAGGGCCTCCCCACCCAGTGAGGGGTCAAAGCCTCATAAACTGGAGGGACTTGTGTTCTGCTCTGTGTCCATCTCACTGTCTAGCACACATTTGGGGCCTCTCAGAGCCCCAAACTGGCTTCTCCTTTTTAAAAAAAAATATTTATTCTTCTCTCATATATTACATCCTGACCACAGTTTCCCCTCCCTCCTCACCTCACAGATTTCCCCTCCTCCCTCCCATCCCCCATTTGTCCTTTCTCCCTTTCTCTTCACAAAAGGGCAGCCTTCCCATGGATATCAACCAAACACAGCACTGCCCCTCACATTAAGGCTGGACAAAGTAACTCAGTAGGAGTAGAGGGGTCCCAAAAGCAGGCAAAAGAGTCAGAGGGAGTCCCTGTTCCCACTGTTAGGAGCCCCACAAGAAGACCAAGGTACACAACTGTAACATGTATGCAGAGGGCTTAGTCAGACCCATGCGGGTTCCCTGGTTGTCACTTCAGTCTCTGAGAGCCCCTATGAACCATGGTTAGTTGATTCTTTGAGTTTTCTTGTGATGTCCTTGATCTCTCTGGCTCCTACAGTCCTTCCGCCCTCTCTTCCATAGGATTCCCTGAGCTTTGCCCAATGTTTGTGTTTGGCTGTGGGTCTCTGCCTCAGTTTCCATGAGTGGCTGGATGGCTGTCTTCTCTTTTTCAATAAGTCCTGCTAGCTATTTCAAATTCCTTTGTCCTTTAAAGAATCAGGGGTCCCAATCTTTGGACATCTTCTCTCTTTGGTTTCATTTCATGATAGTGACAAACCCAAGACTTTACAGCCACTACTCAAGTGCTCTGCCACAGAACTATAGACTCAGTTTCATGCTTGCTTTTCCTTCAGCAGTTTCCTTTGTCTCCTGCCCTTCAATTCTAACAGGCAACTTTCAAACAGAGACACACTGTCTAGGA
Source organism: Microtus oregoni (assembly GCF_018167655.1). NCBI lineage: Eukaryota > Metazoa > Chordata > Mammalia > Rodentia > Cricetidae > Microtus > Microtus oregoni. The sequence goes on along the minus strand of NW_024543828.1, from coordinate 7,621,449 downwards.
GGCAGATGACTGATTCCACCTATCTCCTCATTACTTCTACTTCAATATATCAATAGGCGCTTAACAGCTGTTTTGCACGTTCTATGCTTCATCAGTAAGAAAATCTGTAAAAAATGCATTTTCAGTACTTTTAGGATACAACCAGAATCCCTTTGTTTTTCATAGCCTCCTTTATATCTCCTGGTATAGCCACTATAGTTTATGGCCAGCCTGCTCATTGGCCTGTCTCTGCTCTTGACCACTCAGTCTGTGCAACAGTCAGATTGATCACTAGAGCATGTATCACGTCCTTGCAAAACCCTCTTGTGGTTCCCTATTTTCCCAAAACAGCAACTCAAGTCCCCGTGTTGGCCTGTATGGTTCTCTGTGATCTAGACCATGATGATGCAGTTCCTAACATTATCTCCTATTAAAACTATGCCTCCCTTTCCTCTAGACACATTGTCTCAACAACTTGGCCCAAATCAGAGCCTTTGTGACTATCATACCTAATCTGAAATGTTCTTTTCCTTAGGTATCTGCTTGTATCGGTCCCTGACCTTCACAATGCAAATGGTCCACTTTCAGTGAGGTCTCCCTTTTCTGTTGATTACCAAATGATACCCTCTCCCATCTGCCACGTGAGGTCTCCATCCCACTAGCTAACTTTAGCCCACAATAGTTACCACTAACATACCATATACTTCATATTTTGTTAAAAATGTCTCCCCTGACATATGAAGATTGGCCTGTTCTGTGAAATCAGGAGTTATGTCCATCCTATTCCCTATTCTATCTTAGGCACCTAGACCAGAATACCCAACTCATGAGGAATAATCAATAAGCATATGGATTAGGTTCCCCAGATGAATTAGTCAATTAAAGAATATATACAGAGGGATGGAAGAGATGGCTCAGTGATTAAGAGCACTTGATACTCTTACAGAGGTCCTAGGTTTGGTTCCCAATTTCTACATAACAGCTTTCAGTATCTTTAAGTACAGTCTCAAGGAACCCTGCGCCATCTTCTGGCCCCCTCAGGAACAGCATTCACACGGTGCGCAGACATGTAAAAGCAAAGCACCCACATAAAATAAAAATAAATAAATCTTTAAATATGTATATACACAAGATAAAAACATCTAATAAAATGAATCTTCAAGTGACTGTTAAGTTATCCAAATTGAGAAAAAGATAAAAAAAAAGAAAACTTGTTAGCACTGAAGCAATAAAGTCAAGAATGGGAAAGGGTTATCTGAGTGGCTGTGTCCCCAGAACCTTGATCTCTACAAAGGAAACAAAGCCCAATTCTGCAGGCCTAAGCAACTTACCAAGTTTATGGTGATGTGTTATTGGTAATTTAATTTCCATACCAAAAATTATACAAATAAACAAAATTACCAAGCCTAATTATTTATCTGGTAGTTCATCACCAATAAAAACAGAAAAGACTCAATAAAAAGAAAGTGATAGATGCCATAGGAGGAAAATGTGGCTCAGCAATTGATGCATAATCACGTTTGTCATTTCTACTCTAAAGTCTTGCTATCCTTGCCACTCCTTTCTGTCACTTTATTGGAAAAATTATCTCTACAAAAAATTAAGCCAAGAAATTCATCTCTACCTGCATTTTATTTTTTTTCTTTTTGATGTTTTTATTCCAAGACATACTTTACTCTAACAGAATTTGTCAGATGAAAGCAAAGTTCAAGATAGGTTACTACACACAAGTCTAATTAAAGATTTGAGAAAAATGTGTCTTTTGACCCAGAAAAACACACACAAAAAAAATGTATTCATTTCATTTCTAGCAAACCAAATTTTTTAAGGTAGAAGTTTAAAATGGTTGAACAAATACTAAGTATAAACATAGCATATCTGCTGAGGTGGCGTGGTTGGATGGGAACACTGTCGAGGACCCAGAGTCTTGTCGTTCATCCCAAATGATACTGGGAGGTGCAAATACAGAAATGAGTGGCATGTGGCTCCATTATGAAGTACTGTCCTTACACGTCACATTACTGAGAGAAGAACTAGGTAGGGGGTTTTGACTTTGTTCCCAATCTGGGGAGCAAATACAGTTGCTAAACTATAGAGAAGGTATAAGTTTTGAACGGCTCACAAATTTCTTTCATCTTATCTGTTATCTCTTTGGAAACAATATGAGACTTACCTTCTAAGCCTCAGCTTTGAGGGAGAATAACTTAAGAATTTCAGAAAAGCTAATGGGCTTCTCTTAGATCTTTTTTTTAATATTCAGGCATAAATGCTTTGCTCTCCATTTGTGTCACAGTAATTGAGCCTGAGTGGCTACCTGACTTGTAATTGGCCATACCCTTTAAATACAACCCTTGAATCCACAGCGCAGGGTACCACAACTAACCATTTTTAACAGCCTGGGGTGCATGTCCAGTCAGGCTACTTGCATACTACTGCTGTTTAGGTCAAAAATCTTGAAACCTAACGTGTATAGAACGGTGACCTATGTGTCCCCTTTTATCTCTGCAGTCACTTTATGCCGAGCTACTCTGCTTTGTTTTCTCTGGGGGCTTTTGTTCACCTGAAGATTCTTGTAGAGGTCTTTGATCATGATCAATAGTTGTTCTACCTGTAATTTATAAATAGAGAAGATACTGCTGAACATGTCTCTGCAGTTGAAATGCAAATGTGCTTCCTCCTGAAATCATCCACTGATACAAACCCCCTTTTCCAAACCATAAAAATGAATGGTCTAAGCTCCCTGGCAGAGCCCAGCTCCTATATACCTGGTGTTGTTGGAAATCACCCTCCTCCCCCCACCACTACCAATGCACTGAGGAAGTTCCATGGCTAGGGCCCCCTCCACTCAGAAACATTCAACGAGACTCCATAATAGTTGTGAATTTTAGCTTCCACTCTAGTGCTCTAAGTATTTAACAAAGATCCAAGTTTTAAGATTATTAAAGAAAAAATAACATTTTATTGAAAACTTACCAAATGAAAAGGACTTCATAGACATTATCTCATTCACTTACTCATGAGTAACCTATTAACTGTCTGACAATTGACCATAAGCAAAATAAAGGGTGCTTCTGCCTCCACATAGCTTGCAATCAAATGTGAAAGGCACATGCCTTCAAATCATCATCTACTTCTTCTTCTAGGTACAATGCAATAAGTCACAGCAAAGAAAGACTCCTGCAGTATTAACTATTTAAACACGACTACATTATAGAAATGATACTCTAAATGCCTGTCTGAGAGAGCTTCGGTACAACTGGGACTAGATGAACTAAACTTCTAGAGAATAGGCAAGCATTCCAAGCCCTGCAATGTACAAAAGAATAAAAGGCACTCTGCAGACAGAAGAAAAGGAAACTACATAGCAACAGAAATTCAGGAAGAAATGAAGAAGAGAATAGGCTCGTATGTGTGGGAATATCAATAAATATTCACTTCATATGGCAATAGTAATACTTTTTATAAACTACATATTAAATAAAAATAATAAAACAAAAACAATATCAAAATGCCCTAAGGTTTCTATGTAGATATGGCAAAATAATAATTTTATTACAGAAAAATAATCCACACATGCATGTTAGAAAATCTAGGGTAACCTCTTAAGTATAACGTATCACTGGGCAGTAGTGGTACACACCTTTAATCTTAGCACTCAGGGGGTAGAGGGAGGCAGAACTCTGAGGTTGAGGGCAGCCTGATCTACAGAGTGAGTTCCAGGACAGTCCTGGCTACACAGAGAAACTCTGTTTTAAAACAAACAAAAAGAATGCATAAGAAAGTATCAGTAGACAAATGAACTTTTTACTATTTTGATCAGTATTAACTTGAGAGAAAAGGAGTTTAGAGAATGAACCTAGAATTTTGTGCCCTGCAGCTTGTTCTGCCCCTGAGTTATCTAACTAGTCTGCAACATGCTCTTAAATTAATCCAAATAACAGTAAGAATGACTCTCAAAAAACAAAATGAAGTTAAAAGACATTCTCCCCAATAATAAAATTTACTTCCAAGCCACAGGAATTAAAACATTGTAATGCTGATGTACAGAAAGATGAATGGAATGCAACTGAGAACCAGTCTGCCAATGTTTCAAAACAGTAAACATAACCACCTATAATCTCAGCAGTCTTTCTCTTAGCTGTATACCCAAAGGAGTTAGAAACCTTTAACGTAAATTTTTCAAGACTGGCGAGGTGGGTTAGCCAATAAAGATGCATGCAGCCAAACCTCCGGGTACTGTGAGTTTAATTTGTAAAATGAACATGGTAGGAGGAGAGAACCGAATCCTCCAACAAACTGTCCTTTGATTTTGGTAAACAAATATTCATACACACATACACACACACACATACATAATGAAAGTAAGTGTTTGTAGTACCATTATTCAATATATATGTTCATCAATTAATGAATAAACACTAAATGTTATGCCCATCCACTGGTAACTTTTTAACATAAAAAGTAACAAAATATATATTTTTATACAAGATAACTTCAAATGCATTACACACATTAAGGGAAAGACATATTGAAGACCAAATTTTATTAACTGGCCAAAATAGCCTAATCCAGAAGCAGATAACTTGATGTTTTCTGGGATTTTGCACTGGAGGAAAAATTAAAATGAGTTAATGAGTATAGTTTCCATTAGAGGTGACACAAATATTCTAAAACTAATAATGGTGGTTTCCCTATTCTGAATCAGTCTAAAATTCACTGAACTGAATACATGAAAAGAATGAATTTCATAATATGGAAATTATATCTCAATGTTGTTATGATTTTTAAACTAACTATGATAACATATTTTTAAATGAACACATACGGTCACAAATTAAATAAATATAATATAATAAAATTTTAATGGGCTGCTCAGTATGTAAAAGTGCCTATCACCAAGCCAGATGATCCCCAGTCCCTGGCACCCACATGGTAGAAGGAGAGAACCAACTCCCACAAGCTGTCCTCTGACCTATACATAGACACACATGCACACAAAAAAGAAAAATGTTATAATTTTTTAAAAAATTAAAGGGACACAAAAAATAGAACTTTGTTATAATAAAAAGATGGAAAAATAAATCATTCGAACATTAGCCTAAGGAAGCCTGGCTGTCAAAATTCTGTAAATATCAAATAAAGTAAATTAGAAACCAATATTCATTATTACAGATAAAGATTGAATATTAAAAAGAAATCAAAATCCTTCAATACCTTTATAATAGTACGAGGTCAATATCTTATATCAATATCATATAGATATGAGGTGCTGGGAATCAAATCCGTAGCTTTCCTGCATGCTAAGCAAGTACTCTATCAATGTCCCATCCCCTAAGAATTCATATTTTTCTCATTGGCACATTTTGGACTTTAAATTTGGAGAATACTGGTTTTCCTTGCTAACTAAGAAGTCATTTGATAAGCAGTCTTATTTTTCAGGTACACTGTGCAATATATATATATATTATGCCTGGCTGAGCTAATCTGAAAATAATGAATATGATTTCTTCCTCATTACACATTTATTCTCATGCCATTTTCATTGATTGTTTTCTCAACTTCTAAAATAAATTATCTATTCATTTTAGTAATCTTTGTATTTGATCATTGTTCTTCTTCAATAGATTGGGGGGTATCAGTTACCTACCATTTTAATCCAAAAACTCTTGTTTTGAGTTGATTCTGATTCCCACTCAAACTGCTTACCATTTAGCATTGAATTATGTCATCATCTCACTATAATGGGCTAGAGAGATGGCTCAGCAGTTAAGAACACTGGTTGTTCTTCCAGAGGTCCTGAGTTCAATTCCCAGAATTCACATGGTGTCCCACAATTGTCTACAACTAAAGTTCCATAGGATATGATATTCCCTTCTGGTATGCAAATTTTTTCAATGCAGACAAAACACCCATACACATAAATACATAAATCATTCTTAAAAGTTCAATGTGGAAACTTCTCTGGATCATATTTTGGGGTACTCCTTTGAACTCTGAGCATGTTCTAACAACTGTACACAAATCAGTTTCTGAATTATGCCAAAAGATCAAATTGATAGTTGACAAGGATTTAATGCAAATATTTAATATTCTTAAACTTCTATCTTCCTATAAACCAATCAGTTTGAATCAAAGTGTGGCTAACATATATTAGAAGAATGAGCTAATATAAGTTATAAGAGTTAATAAGAAGCCTGAGCTAATGGGCCAATCAGTTTATAACTAATGTAGACCTCTGTGTGATTCCTTTGGGACTTAACAATTGTGGGAACCAGGTAGGACAGAAAACTCAGACTACAAATGGTGCCCACGTGGACAACTGCATCCACATAAAGCCTGACAGAGCTTGGGAAGTAATTCTAGACAGAAAAAAATAGAGTTAAGCATGGTTTATTGATAGCAGCATTTTCTCAGGTGGGCTCTGCTCGCTAGAGGCAAGAGCTCTCATTTAAGAGAGGCTTCCTGACTCAGCATTAGCTCCAAAACCATGCAACTCTTTAAGAGGCCCTATCACGAAACACTTAAATGGTGTTGATGAAAGGCTGGCTGCATGCTTTTTGGTTTTCAGCTGTAGCAGGAAAAAAGCTGTGCCATTTTAAAATGCCAGCTTTCTGGACCATCCTGCCAGCACAAACTCTGACTCTTTCAGGCAGGAGGTCCACTACAGAGCATTTGAGTGTGGTTTGTGAGAAGACTGCCTCAGCTTGATTGGTGGCAGGGACCTGGAAATGCCATAGAGTTGTGGCAATAAACATGGCTACAGCCAGTACCTCTGCCATGAGCCTGGAATCTCAGAAAGCTAAGGAATGGGCTGCATCCAGCCATCAAAGCCACGCTTTAATCTTCTCCATATTGCTTAGCAAATTAAAGGCTCATGAGGTCACAAAAAGAGAGAGAGATACAGTAAAGAGAGATGCAAAGATGAAAAAACCTCTAAATGGTTTACAGTGTGCTAAAAATATATGCAAGCTTGGGAGAGTAAAGAAAACGGTTGAAGTCCTTAAAATAAAAAAGAGAGTACTTTAATCCCAACACTTGAAAGACAGAGGTGGGCAGACCTCTACAAGGCATTGTGGCACATAACTTTAACCCCAACACTTGGGAGGCAGAGGCAGGCAGATCTCTGTGAGTTCAAGGACAACCTGGTATACAGAGTAAATTCCAGGACAAAGATATACAGAGAAATTCTATCTCAAAAAGCCAAAAATTAAAAGTGAAAATAAAAGAAATAGAGGTTAAAATAAAGCCACATAAAGATAAAAACACACAGAGAGTCTGGATACTGTATGTTATTATGCTCTCTTTGAATTGTTTGAATGCTGAGGAAGGAACAACAGCTGCTAAAAAGTATTTGTTTATAAATGCTGTTAAATTAATACTAGATAGGTATTTTGAAAATACCCTGACTTCATAATTGAAGTCAAAACATATGTCACTTTGGAAAAGCGGTTTTGCTTTTGTTTCCACAGGAAATGAGGGATTGTGGGTTCATTCCAGGTTAAGAAAAATCAGGTTTGATAAAGGAAGACCACCTGAGAAATCTCTGCTAGGAACAGATGGCCCAGATGTTTGAGTTCTACATCCAGAACAGATTCAAGATGCTGCCTGAGATGATCAAGCCTCAGAGGATACTCCAGTCAGGACTTGATCATAATTCTAAATTTTCTTTAGGTCCCCATAATATTATCAGTGCCCCCAACCAGCAGGAAGTAGCCTGGAATACTACACCCACATTCCCCCAAAATGGACTATGTATATTTTCCTTTGTTTAAAAAAAAAAGAGGGGGAAGGAAGTGATATGGTCTGTATTCTGTCAATTGTATTTTAAATAAATGCTGATTGGCCAGTAGCCAGGCAGGAAGTAGAGGTGGATCAATGATAACAGGAGAATTCTGGGAAGAAGGAAACCCATTCCTCTGCAGTCCTGGCCAAAACACAGAAGAAGCAAGATGTAACTGCCTCTCTGAAAAAAGTACCCAGCCATATGGCTAGCATAGACAAGAATAATGGGCTAATATAAGTTATAAGAGTTAATAAGAAGCATGAGCTAATGGGCCAATCAGTTTATAACTAATGTAGACCTCTGTGTGATTTCTTTGGGACTTAATGATTGCAGGAACTGGGTAGGACAGAAACCTCAGACAACATCAAAGTCATTATGGTCCTGGGCAATTTGCCATCTTACCTAAAACTCTTGGTCATGGGAACCTGAAGTGAACTCATATAAACTGTGGCCTAGTGCTTGAGGGATATTGTTTTGCCAGTCTTACTTTGGTGTTAAAGCCTTGGTTAATTTAATGCTAAAATCACAGAGACAAGTGAAGATGAAGCTTTAAAAGAGTCACACAAAGCTGGACCCAAGTCAAAGCTGTGACTTTGAGCAAAGTATGTCACCATTTTGAGTCTCATCTCATCTATGAAGTAAAAAGAGAAAAAAACAAGTTCAAATCAAAATGTCAAGAAAATGAAAAGCAAATAAGGTGAAGGAACTGGCAAATCACCCGTGTATGGTTCCAATAGTCAGGCATTTCTGAGATGTTGCACACGTTTGAATTAAGTCTCAGCAGTAGCTGATCACACACAAGTTACCACTATCAACTGTGAATACTACTTGGATTGCTTCATCAACTATCTTACTTTCCCTTTATTAATTCATTTCATTCATTTCTGACAATCACTCTGTGAGACAGTATGAACCATAGGAGCTAACCGTTACAAGAGCTTTACAGTCTCTGCCATCTGGATCTGAATTGTAACTCCTCAACTTAGTAGCCATGCAACCTTGGGCAAGCTCTAAACCCCTCAGCTAAAGAGTATCAGTGTCATGATCTGTGAGAGGAATGGAATTACTTCTTTGTGGTACTCTTGGAAGGATTTGAGAATGTTGTATAAATAAAGTTCCTTACACATAACAGGTGTTTAATGCTGGACTACTTCCCCCTCTCTTTCCCAATTTAATAGGAATATGACAACTGTTTTATAGTACTTTATCACTTACTAAATCTCAAAAAAAACTAGTTTGTAGAAATAAATGTGGCAAAGAAATTAAAACTCAAAATCATCCTATAAGAAACAGACAGTATAAAATGAGATGTTTTTTTATCTCGGGATTTTTCAGTATTACCCTTGAAAATGGTGTTATTTTTATTGAATGTGGTGTTATTTCTCAGTTTTATTCATTTGACAACTACTTCAATAGTGTTTCCTTGGGGTTGTGTTTACTGAATGAAAGCATATTGTGACATTTTAAAAAACCATTTATAGAGGCCCCATGTTGGCCAAATGTAGACGATATAGATGTCAGGCAAGCAGAATAAGAAATCAACCCCGTAGCTAATTTCAACAAGTCTCAAATGTCAATTCCCAGAAATGCTCTAGCTGGCCTCTACCCAGAACTCTGGGACAGGATTCGACCTTGGACAGAAAACTGTTCACAAACTTATTTCTTCAACTCCCCTCACCCATTCTGAACCTTTATTTCTTACTCCAACTCCTTTCATCCACTGACCTGACAATTCTAACTTTAAATTATGCCATAGTGGAGAGTAGGGGGTAGATAATAAAAGAAGATTCATTAGCAAAAAGGTAAAATGTTTCAGATAGGAGGACTGGGCTCTGCTGATGAATTTCACAGCATAGTAATAGTAGTTAATATAGCATGTCATAGGACTGGAGAGATGGCTCTGGGGTTAAGAACACTTATTATTCTTCCAGAGGACCTAGGTTCAACTCCTACCACCTACATAGCAGCTCATGACTTTCTGTAACTCCCATTCCAGGGGATCCAAAGCCCTCTTCTGGCCTCTGAGGGCACTGCCCACATGTGGCACATAGACAAACAAGCAGGCAAAACAAAACAAAAAGATTCTAAGAGCTAGAAATGGTGAATGACTCCAAGGAAACAACATCTTCCAGATACAAGAGGACTGATGTGCCAATGGACTCACGGAGATTGTGACAGCATGCACAAGACTTGTACAGGTTCAAACCAGACAGAACCCCAGCCCTGGGAAAGAGAAGTAGACACAAAGTCCCACCTATAACCAAGAAGCCATTTGCTAAGGTCTAGCCAGAGTGGAGCATGCCTTTAAAACACAGCATTCAGAAGGCAGTGGCAGGTAGATCTCTGTGAATTCCAGGCCTGGTCTACAGAGTGAGTTCTACAGCCAGAGCTGTATAAAGAGATTTTTCCTCCGGCCAAAAAAAAAAAAAAGGAAAAAAAAGAGGAGGGGGAGGAGGAGGAGAAGAAGGAGGGGGGAGAGGAAGCATCTATACTGATACCTGCTAGAGAAGGGAAATCAATTTTCTCCAACAGAATGTCCCTGGATATATCCACCACATTCCAGAGCAGGCCCAGAAGTAGTTAGCCAACACAAACTAGGTATGTGCTTGTTTTGTTCTTGTATTTTTGCCTTATTAGGCTTTTTTATTAGTTTTTGTTTGTTGATGCTGGAGAGATAGCTCAGCAGCTGCTCTTCCTGGAGGACCTGAGTTCAAATCCTAGCACCCATATGGGAGCTCACAACTGTCTGTAATTCCGGTTTCAGGAATCCAACACCCTCACACAGACATGCATGGAGGTAAAACACCAATGCATATAAAATAAAAATCAACAAGTTATTATATTTTTTTAAAAAAATCTTGTTTAGGCTTTCATTTTTTTCAAGACAGAGGGTTTTTCTGTGTAACCCTGCCTGGGTGTCCTGGAACTTGCTTTGTAAACAGGAAGGCCTCAAACACAGAGATCCCCCTGCCTCTTCCTGTCTCTGCCTCCTGAGTGCTGGGATTAAAGCCGTGCACCACCACAGCCACCCCATAATATTTTTTTTGAGAGAGAGAGAGAGAGAGAGAGAGAGAGAGAGACAGAACATAAAGTTGGGTGGGTAAGGAGGTAGGAGAGATATGGGAGAAAGTGGGGGAAGGGAAAGAATCTGATTAAATTATGCTGTATAAAATAATTACTTCCCTTATAGGTGAGATTATAATATAATTGCATCATTTCCCCTTCTCATTCTTTCCTCTAAACCTTCCTGGATCTCTTTCAAATCCATGGCCTCTTTTTTCATTTTTCTTATATAAGTAAACACAAAGATATTCCTAGATATAACATGCTCAATCTATATACTGTTACTTGTATATACATATTCAGGACTGATCATTTGGAAATGGATAGCCAATTCATGTGCTCCTCTCCAGGGGAAACTATTTCTACTTCTCCCTACATTATTTGCCTGTAGTTCTTTATGAAGGGTTGAAGTCTCATGGACTTTCCCCTGTCCACTTTGGCATGTGTATTGGTGTTGTCCTTGTTAATATCATGTTTAGGCAGCCATGTTGGTGACACTTTGTAAGTGTCACTTCTGGCATTATCAGGAAACACAATCTCACAATAAACTCCCCAATCCTCTGGCTCTTCCAATCTTTCTACCCCGTTGTCAGAAATGTTCCCTGAGTTTTAGGTGGGGGGATTTTCTTGTAGATATACTCACTATGACTAGGCTCTACAAATTTTTAATTGTCGGTGGTCTTCTGTAATGATCTCTGTGTGTTGCAAAAGAGAAGTTTCTTGGATGATGTGTGAGATCTACACTTATCTGTCAGTATAAGGATAAATATTTAGAATGTAGTTAGGGGTTATGCTAGCTTAGCAAAGTAGTTCGCCTCCAAGATCTATGACTTCTCTAGCCCTTGGTAGTTGGCTAGATTTCTAGTACCAGTAATAGTTTCCCTCTTGTCAAATGGGTCTTGATTCCAACTGTTGGTTGGCGCCAAGGTACGTAGGACACTACTGCACCCTTAGATTATCATGCCATATTGGTCTTTGTTCTGATTCATAGGCATTATAACTGTGTAGGGTTCTTGGTTGCTTCCCATCTTTGGAAAGTTTCATGGTATCTTCTGGTACCATGAAAGCTAGTCCTCAAGAAGCAGGCATTCTGGTTAGAGGCCTCTGAGCCCTGTGTCTGAAATGCATGGTATCTTAAATGATAGGGACTTACCTTCCACCTCTTGCAGGACAACCAACGGCAATAGAAATAGTCTGTAATGTTCTAGTAGTCTCTTAGAAAGCTCCAAGAACTCAAAAGAGGGTTTCTCATATTCACTATTTGGATTTCTGTTAGGTGGTCTTCAAGCTTAAAGGGAGCATTGTCAGCCCAAATGAAAAAATAGCATTTAAACTATATAGTGTATATATACATAGAATTACATGCATTATTATTTTAGGTTAATATGATTCTTGATGACTTTTTCAGACATTCTTACTGTTATTTGACCCTCCTCCCTCCCTGTATTCTGTATTTATCACCCTCCCACACTGTAATTAAAGCCTTTCTTTTCTTCATATAAAAATTAAAAACCTATATACACAAAATAAATCTATAATAACAATAATAATAATAACATATAGTATAATCCAGAATTCCTGAAAAGTTGATTTTAAATGTTTTTACCATAAAGAAAAGATGATTGTATAAAGTGATATAGGTTCATTAATTATTCTGCTTTGATCATTGTACAATAAACTATGAATGAAAATATAACATTGTAAACCATAAATATTTACTATTATTTTTTCAACTGAAGAGATAAGACTTTTTTAATTGATCCCTTTCCTATTTGAGTTTCTTTTTTCTTAGGATAAACTATTAACTGAAAACCATTTGGGGGAGGAATTTTTTCTTACAATTCCATGTTATGGTCCATCGCTGAGGGAAATCAGAGCAGGAACTCAAGCGGAGACTATGGATGAATGGTGCTTATTGGCTTGATTCCCATTGCTTGTTCTCAGCCTGCTTACTTATACAACAAGGATCTCCTGCCCAAGGGTAATACAGTTCACAGTGGGCTACACCATGCCATGTTAATCAATTATCCCCCCATTCTTCCATCATCTGTGAAAAAGGAGCATCTCAGAGATTTCCATTTAGTTTTTGGTTTTGTTTCCTTATAAGTTAATACCAGGTTTATCTTCCCTCACACCTGCCTAGAGCAGAGGCAACAATAGGAGGCGTGAGGAATAAACTTTATGGGGCTTCTGTACTGTATTTAAGTATGTTAGCTCTAGTAGTTTTATTCTTTGGTTATTTTAATAAATAGTCCTTATCAATTTTTAAGAATTAATGAACAACAGCATTTGGGAGGCAGAGACAGGTGGATCTCTGCAAGTTCGGGGCCAGACTGGTTTACAAGAGCTAGTTGCAAGACAGGCTCCAAAGTTACAGAGAAACCCAGTATTGAAAAAGGAAATAATAATAATAATAATAATGAACAAGTGATAAAGCATACTTAATAATTAATAATACCCTAGAATGGGGAAAAGAACACTTGTAAATATACATGGATTTGCCAAAGTCAATTATATATGCATAGAGATCATAATTACATTAACATGATGATTTTTTCTCACTTAACAATTGTATTTTCCCATAGCTATTATTCATCCTTATCATCCTTCTATTTTGATTTGGTATACATTCATTATATATAATGTTTCAAGAATATCATGTATTTCATATGTTTTCCCATAACCACACTCTCATACTTTCTCTTCTTTCCCCTATTTTTAACTTTTATTTTAACTTTTTATTGATTCCTTGTGGATTTCACATCATGTGCCCCATCCCAATTATCTCTCTGTCCCTTCATATCCTCCCTCTGACCTTGCAACCTCCCCCTAAAATACAAAGTTTACAAAAAAATCTCTCATAGATTACAATGAGTCTTTAGTCTGGTTCAAGGTCTCTGACTTCTGCTACACTATTAATACGGTATGCTCCCTGGAACTCCTATTGGATATCCAGCTGCTGCCCTGTGTTGTGGAGATCTGCAACTTTAGATCTGAAAAAGCTGCCCCTTCACATGCTCCAACAGCTCATATTGGGGTGAGCCAACTCAGAGCTTTTTTTTATTTAAATTTATTTATTTATTAAGGATTTCTGCCTCGTCCCCGCAACCGCTTCCCATTTCCCTCCCCCTCCCCCGATCAAGTCCCCCTCCCTCATCTGCTCGAAGAGCAATCAGGGTTCCCTGACCTGTGGGAAGCCCAAGGACTGCCCACCTCTATCCAGGTCTCGTAAGGTGAGCATCCAAACTGCCTAGGCTCCCACAAAACCAGTACGTGCAGTAGGATCAAAAACCCACTGCAATTGTTCTTGAATTCTCAGTATTCCTCATTGTCCGCTGTGTTCAGCTAGTCCGGATTTATCCCATGCTTTTTCAGACCTAAGCCAGCTGGCCTTGGTGAGATCCCAATAGAACATCCCCATTGTCTTAGTGTGTGGGTGCACCCCTCGTGGTCCTGAGTTCCTTGCTCATGCTCCGTCTCCTTCTGCTCCTGATTTGGACCTTGAGATTTCTGTCCTGTGCTCCCATGTGGGTCTCTGTCTCTGTCTCCTTTCATCGCCTGATGAAGGTTAATATTCCTGAGGATGCCTATGTGTTTGTCTTTGGATTCACCTTCTTATTTAGCTTCTCTATGAACATGGATTATAAGCTCAATGTCCTTTATTTATGGCTAGAAACCAAATATGAGTGAGTACATCCCATGTTCCTCTTTTTGGGTCTGGCTTACCTCACTCAGGATAGTGTTTTCTATTTCCATCCATTTGTATGCAAAATTCAAGAAGTCCTTGTTTTTTACTGCTGAGTAATACTCTAATATGTATATATTCCATACTTTCTTCATCCATTCTTCCGTTGTTGATCTCCAAAATATATAAAGAACTCAAGAAACTAGACCACAAAAGGCTAATCAACCCAATTATAAAATGGGGCACTGAGCTGAACAGAGAATTCTCAACAGAAGAACTTCAAATGGCCAAAAGACACTTAAGGTCATGCTCAACTTCCTTAGCGATCAGGGAAATGCAAATCAAGACAACTTTAAGATACCACCTTACACCTGTCAGAATGGCTAAAATAAAAAACACCAATGATAGCCTTTGCTGGAGAGGTTGTGGAGAAAGGGGTACACTCACCCATTGCTGGTGGGAATGCAAACTTGTGCAACCACTCTGGAAAGCAGTGTTTCGGTTTCTCAGGAAATTCGGGATCAACCTACCCCTGGATCCAGCAATACCACTCTTGGGAATATACCCAAGAGAGGCCCTATCATACAACAAAAGTATATGCTCAACTTTGTTCATGGCAGCATTGTTTGTAATAGCCAGAACCTGGAAACAACCTAGATGCCCTTCAACTCAGAGCTCTTGTTCTGGGCCCGGGTGGTAGTGGGTTAGTCAACCCACCAGCTTTCCCTCATTCTCACCACCAGGGTGAGCTCTCCAACACTGTCTCAGCTAGCTCACACAATGTAGCAGGCAACAAGGCACAGGGCCATTTCTCCCACTCTTATGTCCTCCAACAGCTCAATGGCACACACACCCACACCCATACCCACACCACCAGGGCCAGCTCTACTGTGTTGCTCAGGTGAGGTGCAAGGTGCCTGATCTCCCAAGTGCTACAGCTGGTGAGAGACAGTACCAGCTCTCCTGCTCTTTGTCCCCTGAGGCCAGCTCTCCTTCCTGCTGCAGGTGGCAAGAGATAAGTATGGGGCACAAGGGAGGAGCATCTTTCTCCCACATCACCAAGTGGCAGCTGAGGGGGAGGGGCAAGGCCAACTATCCTGCTCTCTCATCCTTGGAACTGCTTGCCCTCCTGTCACAGGTAGCAGGGGGAGGGTGGGAGTGGGGAAAAGGGGCTATCTTTTCCCTGTTTACTAGTTATCTTCCTCCTCTCAGTCTCCCCTTTACTTCATGTCATACGCATATACATAAAATGTATATATACACCTTAAGTATTGATGTATACAATCTAGTATGCACAGATTTTTATTTTGTAAATTTCAGATGTCATTAAGCTTTCTTGAAATTAAAACAATTGCTCCAGTTTAAGGTTATTGGAAACTATGTTATTTTTAGATTTTTGTAAGCATTTATTAAGACCATAGTTCATATTCCACACTAATAACCAGTACAAGGTATACAATTTAATAATTTTAACACCTTAATAATTCCATTATTTCAATGAATTTAAAAAAATTCTGACCATCAGTAACATCAATGCCCCTTTTCTTCCTGGTTTTCCCCTTAGGTTCTTAGCAGTTACTTATCTTTCTGTCTCTGTGGATTTGCCTCTTTCAAACCTTGTATATAACTTGAAAGATATAATATGTCTCTTTTCTGATTGACTTCCATGAGTTAGAATAATTGTTTCAAGGTTTACCCATGTTGTAGCATTTTTAAATATTTCATTTCTATTAATTCCTGGACTATATTCCATTGCATGGATAGGCCATATTTTCTGAACCATTTGTCTGTTTGATGGATACTTGTGTATTTGTGCTTTGGGACTACAATAATAACTACAATAAATATCCTATGGTGCAATTATTTTGTGCTGTCATAATCAACAGAACTTGTAGAAAATGGGCAAAGATGATAAACAGACAACTTACCAAAGAGAGAACACGAAAGTATAAAAAGCATAAAAAATATATGCTAAACATGCATATATTACCACTTTAATCCATTTTAAATCAGAAAACAATATAAAGAGGATAATAACATCAATTGGCAGGCGTGAGCAGTATAAAAGTCTACATTCACTCCTGGTACAGCCAATCTGGAGAGCAGCAGCTGGTGATATGTAGGCAAGGTAGTGCAATAACTGCACTAATAGAAGAAAATAGCTTCGGGTAGTAGCACACACCTTTAATCCCAGCACTTGGGACATAGGTGCAAGGAGATCTCTGTGTGTTCAAGATCAGCCTGGTCTACAGAGCGTGACCCAGTCTCAAAAGATAAATAATTAACTGTGCTTGTACCAGCTACTGTGTTACTGGATATAAACCCCATGAAGAGTACCACACTGTCTCCTCAAGGTACTCATAAGAAGTAATCAGTATTTTGGAATTTGGGTGTTGGTTACTGAAAATTTACAGTATTATACATGCCAGACAGTAGTCAGACTCATTAGATAGGCATATAGAAATAAAAATGGTTATTAAGTTGATAATACTGCTTTTTAAACTTAAGAAAAATAGGCATACTGCATAAGACCTGTATAAGAGCAAGCCAAAGGGCTCCCAAGGACACACCTCTAGCTGTGGAGGGAGTTATTGACAGTTGATGGCTGTTTAGGGAGGAAGAGTCTCCTTTCTTTGAGGATGTTGCTCTTGATAGCTTGCCCATGACCTAGTAGACGCACACATCCCCATCCATACAAAGTCAGTACTAACTGAACTTGGAGTCCATAGCACAGCAGAAATAAGAGAGACCTTGGATCTTAGTTAGCTTTTCTATTGCTGTGAAGAGACAACATGACCACAGCAACTCTTATAAAGGAAAAGATTTAACTGAGGTAGTGGCTTACAATTCAGATATTCAGTCCTTTATCATCATGGTAGGAAGCATGGCCGAATGCAGCAGACATGGTGCTGACTACATCTTGATCAGAAGGCAACAGGAAGTGTACTGTGATACCTGGCAATATTTGAGCATAGGAGACCTCAGAGACCACCCCCATGGTAACACACTTCCTCCAACAAGGTCACATGCACTCCAAAAAGACCACACTTCCTAATAGTGCAATTACCTAGCTTTATGGGATCAATTACATTCAAACTACCACATCCAACTCCCTGGCTCCCATAATCTTGTAAACATATCATAATATAAAATTTATTTAGTCCAACTTCAAAAGTCCCCATAGTCTGTCACAGTCACAATGTTTAAAAGTCTGAAGTTCAAAGTCTCTTCTGAGATTCATGCAATCTTTTAACTGTAATCCCCTGTAAAAGAAACATAAAGGCACAGGATATACATTACTATTCCAAAATATGGGGAAATGAGCATAGTGAGGAAATACTGAACCAAAGCAAGATTGAAAACCAGCTAAGCAAACTCCAAACTCTGCATCTTCAAGTCTGACTTGTAAGTCCTCTTCAGATCTCCAACTCCTGCAGTTGTGTTAAATGCAACACACTTTCTCTTGGACTGGTTCCATGCCCCATTAGCAGCTCTCCTTGGAAGGTATCCCATAACTGTGGAATCTCTAATCTCTTGGGGTCTCCAAGGCAATCTAGGCTTCAACTTCACAGCTTCATACAATGAACTCTCTAGGCCTCCATTCAGGGACACCTCTGACAGATGCCTGACCTCAGCGACTTTCCCTAGGTATGGAGGAAAATTCCATAGCTCCTTTCTTCTATCTTTAATTCTAAAGGCAGAACCACTTAGCCAGAGTTTCTACCAAGTTCTGATACTTGCTGGGTCTGGAACATTGCTTGCCTTTTCAACTACATCTTCAAAATCTTTCCATCTTTCACTGCTTAAGCCTGGCAGTCCTGCAACTTCTCTGTAGACTAAACTGGCCTCAAATACAGAGATCTGTCAGCCTCTTCCTTCCCAGTACTAGGATTAAAGGCAGACACCACACCTGGCCCTAAGCTTTTCTTTAGTTCCTTTTCATAAATTGGAAACTTAACTTGGTAGGATCTTACCCTGAGGTCACCACTCCTTTTATTCCATTTCTTAATCTGTTTATCTTCTTAGACAAGAAACTTAGCTCCATTCCACTTTATGGTGCTCTTTTTCTCCTCAAATATTTTTCATTGTTCAGCTTGCTCTTTCCACTATAAAAATCTTTATCAAGTTAATACTAATAACCACATGAGAGTCTATACTAGGCTGTTTTAGGATTTCCACAAAACATTCCAAAGGAATTAATCCAAAATTCATCACTTTAGCCTCAGGAAGACTTTTAAGACAAGAGCAAAAAGCAGCCACTTTCTTCACTGAAATAATCTCAAAACCAATCTCTAAGCAACATGCTAAAATTCCTCTCCTCTGAACTCTCTTGAAACTGCCCCACATATTCCAAATCATTCTTAGCAGCATTGTCTTCCATGCTCCTGCTAGTATGGCCCATTAAGCTGTGTTTAAAGCATTCCACTGCTTTCCAAACCTTAAGTACCAAAATCCAAATTCCTCCAAACAAAAACATTGTCAGGCCTTTCACAGAAATACCCCAGTCCCTGGTACCAACTTCTGTCTTAGTTAGGATTTTTATTGCTGTGAAGAGTCACTATGACCATGGCAACTCTTATTTAAAAAAAAACAAACAAACATTTAATTGAGGCTGGCTTACAGTTTCAGAGGTTTAGTTCATTATCATCATGGTGGGACATGGCAGCATTCAGGCAGACATGGCATTGGCTACATCTTGATCAAAGGTAATAGGAAGCAGACTGTGACACTACGTGGTATCTTGAGCATAGAAGACCTCAAAGCCTACCCCTACAGTGACATACTTCCTCCAACAAGTTTATGCCTACTTCAACAAGGTCACAAATTCTTAATAGTGCCACTCCCTATGAGCTTATGGGGGCCAGTTACATTCAAACTAGCATACATGTTTCAAAAAATAAGGTTGAAGGACAAAAACAACTCCTAAAAGTTGTCTCCGAACTCTACACTATACACATGCACACCAATACACACATACACATCCAAATGAATAAATGTGAATAATGAAAATAAGTAATCACTAAGATGCACAAACTATCACAAATTATATTACAAAGCTATAGTGACAAAGACAGCATGGTACTGGGACAGAAAAACAGATGTATCTTAAGAAAAAACAGAAGAGAAGACCCAAAAATAAGCCCATATATATATTGTCTTAGTTAAGGTTTCTATTGCTGCAACAAAACACCATGACTAAAGCATCTTGCAGGGGAAAGAGTTTACACAGCTTATGCTTCCACAACACTGTTCATCATTGAAGGAAGTCAGAACAAGAACTAAAACAGGGCAGGAACCTGGAGGCAGGAATTGATACAGAAGACATGGAGGGGTGCTGCTTACTGGCTTGTTCTCCATGGCTTGCTCACCCTAGTTCTTTAAAGAACCCAGGACCACCAGCCCAAGTCCAGCATTACACACAATGGAGTGGACCCTCCCCTATTAACCACTAATTAATAAAATGCCTTTTAGGCTTGCCTATAACCTGACCCTATGGAAGCATTTTCTCAATTGAGATTGCCACCTCTTTGATGACTCTAACTTGTGTCAAGTTGACATAAAACTAGCCAGTACATATGGCTACCTAATATTTGACAAAGCTATCAGAAATATAAATGGAGAAAGAGCCCGTTCAACAAACATCACTGATGAAACTCAATATTCATCTGCAGAAGAATAAAATTATATCCCTCTCTGTCTGTCACTTTGCCCAAAAAACACTTCAAAATGGATCAAAGACTTCATTTAGAATGTGAAACAGTTAGAGGAAAACATGAGTGAAATACTGGAAGATGTAAGAGCTAGGGGGACTGTTGACTTTTCTCCCATTAGAACCTGTATAGCACCTTCCAGTACTGTGAAAGCTAGCTAGCAGATTAGTTCCAGCTTCATTTCTTTATATCCTGCAGCCAAAATATGTGACATCTTTAGGCATAGGATCTTGCTATCTAGCTCTGGTGAGCAACTAAGGGCAATGGCAAGGGCCTATATTGTTTCAGGAGGCTCTAAAACAGCTCTGACCAATAATTCATCTGAAAAATTTCCAAACCTTAAAGTAGGATTTGTATTTAATAACCTATGGTTTCTAGAAGCATCATTATCCACCTATTTCTCTGCATACTAATAAAAACTAAACAAAATAAAAATTAAAATGCACTATCTGCTTACCAGTAAAATCGTATTTAAGAGGGTGGAAGGTTGAGGCACCAAAATCAAAGCAAGATTTCACACTTCACTTGAAGTGTTAAAATACTAATACAACAGACTACAGCAAGTGACATAACAATATTTTAATACCCACAGTGATTGCTTCAAAAATTATATAAGATATTCTTTTAAAAACTATAAATAAAACAAGATGGAATCTTCAAACTCCCACAGAAATACGTGAAATAAAAGCAGACAGTAAAAACTAGAGGTGCAAGAAGACAAATAAGAAGTAGGGGATCCCAATTAGCCCTGCTTAGGAGTACCCCAATTGCTCAGTAGCTCCTGAACCATGTGAGAAATCCCCTACTTAGGCTCACATACACACTCTGGAAACCAATTCCCGGGCTGCCAGCCTCCTGCACAAGGCCTATATCTACAAATAGCTCCGAGAAATTTTGGTCGAGGAGTCCAGTTGTCACAGTTTCCTGCAGCAAATAGGTGAGTCCCACATCCCCCGCTGAGGCCTCTCTGCTACCCTAGGATTTCCTGCACCAAAAACCCAGCCTTCGTGACCTTCTGAACCCTTCCACTGACTAGGCCCACCTTCACTGCCCAGAAACCATGCTCCAGCCTTCTGCAGAGTCCAGGATTTGCTCCTAGAGCACAGCCCATTCAGCGTCCTGCGGTAAATAGGAGACTCTAACTTGCCTTGTTTAGGTGCACCTATGCCACTCGAGAACTTCCTGTCCAGTGTCCTTGTTTGCTTCTCTATTTCTGTGATAAATACCATGACCAAAAACAATTTGAAGAGGAAAGGGTTTATTATCTTTTACAGGTTAAGTCAGGGCAGTAGTTCAAGATAGGAACCCGGTGGCAGGAATTGAAGCAGACACCATGCTTCTTACTGGTTTGCTCAATCATCTTATCCAACCCAGGCTCACCTGCCCAGAGATAGCACCACCCCCAGTAGGCTATCCTTTCCCACATCAATCAGCCGTCAGAAAATGCCCCACAGACTTGCCTGCAGGCCTGTCTGATGGAGGCATTTTCCCAGCTGAGATTCCCTCTCCCAAGTACGTCTAGGTTTCTGCCAAGTTCACAAAAATTATAACAACCAGCCAAACAAAGAAAAACTTGCTCAGCAGGCTTTATTTATATATTTATAAATATATATTTATATGTATGTATATATGTATGTATATAGCATGTATATAGCAACAATTAAAGAAAGGAAGGCCATGAATTTGAAGGACAGCAGGGAGTACATGGGATGGGTTGGAGGAAAGGGTAAATTATGATTATATTATAATATCAAATAATAAAAATATAATTAAAAAATAAATAAGATGTTGAAAAATAAAATTAGGAACAATATATGGATGTCTGCTCTCTCCAGTCCTGTCCAATATAGTCACTGAAGTCTCAGCTAGAACAATAACACAATAAAAGGAGATACAGAGAATAAAATAGGAAAGGGAGAGATCAAAGTATACTTATTTACAGATGATATAACTCTATACATAAAAGACACAAAGGACTCCACAAGAAAATTTCTGCAGCTGATCAATACATTCAGCAGAGTAAAAGCATACAAAATTAATATAGAAAAATCAGTGCCCTTCCTACAAACCAATGACAAACATACTGAGAAAGAAATTAGGGAACTATTTCCACTCATAGTAGCCTCAAAGAAATATTATAATATATCTAACCAAGGAAGTATAAGAAAGAAAGGAACCTGAAGAAAGAAACTGATAGAAAGACACCCCTGTGCCTGTGGATCAGTAGAGTTAATGTTGTGAAATGGTCATTCTACCAAAAGCAATATACAGGTTTAGTGCAATCTGTCGAAATTCAAATGCAATTGAAAAAAAATATTAAATTTCATATGAAAACTCAAAAGATCCAGGATACCCAAAACAATTCTGAACAATGAAAACAGTGCCAATATTAGCATCCCTGATTTCAATTAATATTAAAGAGCTATAGTAATGTTAAAAAGCATGATTCTGAGGCATATATGTGTGTGTGTGTGTATGTATGTACAAACTCATACACCTGACCCTAAGGGGAATTCCAAGGCATGTAACAATATTCAATAATCAATCAAATGAAATCCACATTTTCAAGAAGTTAAAAAAATAAATAAGACTCGATAGCTTAGGCCTATACTCCCAGCTACTTGAGAGGATAAGGCAGAAGGATCAGAAGTTCTAGGATACAGAGTGCATTCAAGATCAGCTTGTGTAACTTAGAGATGCTGTTTCTTAAAATGAATACTTAGAAATGAGTCTGAGAAACTTGCCTGGTAAATGTGATGCCCAAGATTCAATCCTTAGTGAGGAGGTGAAAAAATATAGTTGTATTGGTTGCATGACATCAAAAACACAAATCTACCCAAAGTCTGGAACTAGCATCATATTTATTATAGAATGACTAAATAGTCTCCCCAACAAGACCAGGAAAAATCAAGGGATTTTTGTTCTCACCACTATAATTCAACATAGTAGTAGGCAAGCTAGTAACTGAGCAAGCAAGAAAATATATAATAGCATATAAACTGCACATGAATAAATAAAAGGATTTTGCAAGTAATATGTCTATTTGTTGATAACTTCAAGTAACTTTCAAAAAGGAAAAAATGTCTCCTGCAACTAATAACTAAATTCTGCAAGGCCAGAATGTAAATCAATGGGTAAAATCAATTAGGCCCTTCTTCCAGACTGTTGATACAATATGTCCAGCTGACCTCCTGCAGCCAGGCCTTCCCCACTATGATAGAAATGCATTTATCCCCTCAAACTGTGAGCCAGAATACACCTTTCTTTCCTTTAAAAAAAACAGTTGGATTCTTGCTTAGTAAAACTGAATATGTGAAAACATAAATTAAAACCCCAGTAGCAAAAACCCCTAGAGTAAATTATTAGTGATTAGAACAAGGTTGCAGGACACAAGGCTAAAATATAAAAGTCAACTGCTTTCTCATTTAGTAGCAGTGAACGAGTGGAATCTGGCATTTAAAACACAAAAGGCCATTCAGATTAACATCATCAAAAACAAAATACTTAAATATAAAGATAACAAAATAGCTACAAGATTTATATGAAGAAAACTCTAAACTTTGATGGAAGAAATCAAGGAACCAAATAGAGATATTCCATGTTCATTACTAAGACTCAATACTGTCAAGATGTCAGTTCTTCCCAAGACAATCTATACATTCATTGCAATTCATATTTAAAAAATAACAGCAAGCCATTTTATGGCTGTCAAAAGACTAATTATCAAGGTTATATGGAAGCATAATAAACCTAGAAAGAGAAGCAAGAACCCAAATGCTGATTTTACTGTACTCCAAGGCTTACTGTAAAGCTACAGCAGTCATTAAGTATGGTACCCTTGAAAGAATATATAAATAGATATATGGAATAAACAAAGAGCCTAGAAACTGCTCTACATAATACAGTCAACTGATCTTTGACACAGGAACAAATATTTCAACAAATAAGGAAGGACAAATGAACAATCACAAACAAAAAAAAAAGAGTCTAAGTACATACTTCATACACTTGAAAATTTCATCTCAAAACTTACATTTACAGACTTAAATGTAAGTTACAAAACTCCTAGAAGATAATATAGGAGAAAATAGAAATGGCCATAGGTTTGAGGGGAACTTTCTACATGAGACACTAAAGACAAAATTCATGAAAGAAATAAGAACCTATTGTCAAGTAAATGTAAGGGAAAAGCCACAGAGTGGGAGAAGATGCCTGTAAAGAAACATCTGAACAGAGGCCCTTGTCCAAAATAAAGAACTCAAACTTCAATAACAAGAAAACAAAGATTCTCATTAAAACATGGGACAGGGACCTTAAGACACATTTCTCCAAAGATATACAGGTGACAAAAAAAAATGTTGGGCATTTTGTCACTAAGGAATTTCAAATTGAAACAACATGGCATCACTACATAAACCTCTTAGAATGGCCAAAATCCAGAATACTGACAACACCAAGTATTTGGAAGGAAGTGTGCAAGAGGAAATCTCATTTAGTGCTGTGAGGAATGCAGAAAGACAGATTGGGTTTGTGGAGATGCAACTTCAGATCCCAGTACTCACCCATATGAAAAAGCAGTCCTCCTGGAAGTGCTCCCACAGTTCACACACGTAATTGATCCCAACTCCATACACAAAAGCACAGAAGTAGTTGGACTTCGTAAGATATTTTTAAAAAGAAAAGAAGATAAAGTTGGAAGATCTAAATTTGAGATCTAAAATTGAGAAGGTAATGTGTTAGTGATGGGGTGTGGAAACGTAAATGGTGGCTTATTTCATCTTATTTCATTGAATGTGTATAGGAAATCTCTCAAAGAATAAAAAAAAAAACACAAAAGCCAGGCATGATGACATGCACCTATCTTGGTCATTCTGACAGGTGTAAGATGGTATTTCAGAGTCATTTTGATTTGCGTTTCCCTAATGATTAAGAATGTTGAGCGATTCCTTAAATACCTTTGAGCCACTGGAGATTCTTCTGCTCAAGAACTCTAGACTGACAGCTGAGAAACCTGCATGGAACTGACCTAGACCCTCTGCATGTGGATGACAGTTGTGTAGCTTGGTCTGTTTGTGGGGTCCCTGGAAGTGGGACCATGATCTGTCCTTGGCACCTGAGCTGGCGTTTTGGAACATATTCCCTATGGTGGGATGCCTTGCTCAGTCTTGAAGCAGTGAGGAGAAGCTTGGTCCTGCCTCAACTTGATGTGCCAGGATGTTTTGACTCCCCATTGAAGGATTTACGCCTTTGAGGAATGGATGGTGGGGAAAGCAGGTGGTGGAAGGAACAGGAGGATAGAAGGAAGGGGAAACTGTGGTAGATATGTAAAAATAAATATTTTTTTTAAAAAAAGTAATAGAAGAAGATATCTGAATTTAATTTCTGGCCTCCACACATGCATACACAGATGATAGCACACAAACACACACACACATACATACACACAGAATCCGTGTCTCATAAAAGGAAACATTTTTCTGTCACATGGATCTCCATTCTTCATTATTTTCTAGAATTTTTCCACATCTTAATAAATACCAAACCACAGGTCCACAAATCTCAATGAATCTCAAGAACACCATATATTATTATAGTCATTTTCTGAAAAAAATGTAGTAAAATAGTATCACCTTCTCATCAGAAATAATGCCCCCTGGAAAACAATAACTTATTTAATATTCTGAATGAGAGAAACTTTCTCAACCTTATTCTATAACCATCCAAATATTTTAATGAAGGTAAAACAAAGACATTTTCAAATAAGCACAAACTGAGAAAACTGTATCATGGCTCCTACACTATGAAAATTCTTCAGAGTGATGGAAATAGCGCAGCTGATTGGATTTTGCTTCTATACATAAAGAGCTCCAGAATGGAGATATCTGCTCAAACGTAACAGATCTCCCTTCATTTGTAATTTCTGTGAAAGACTGTTAGCTGTTTACAAGCAGCAAAAGTGTAAATGATATAATTTAAGATTTCTAAGATATATAGAAGTAAACTATATCAGAACAATATCACATGAGGCTGGAGAAAGGGCTCTGTAGTTAAGAACACTTGTTCCTATAGAGAACCAGGCTTCAATTCCCAACACCTCGATAACAACCTACAACTGTCCGTAACTCCAGTTCTAAGGGGACTCTGACACCCTCATCTGGCTTCCATTGGACACTGTGCACACACATGGAGCACAGACATACATGCAAGCAAATAAACAAACACTTAAAATAAAAATAAGTTTCTAAAAACACCTGTAGCCCCCAGAGACAGAAACTGGGGTTCAACCTGAAGGTCAGCAAAACAAAACAGCCAGCCACTGGCTCTTACCTCTACCTCAGTCAGAAAATGGCTATCCTACCTCCAGGAATCTCGGAATTAGACCATGACTGACACCTACCTCCTCCTGTCTTATATTCCTCTCTAGGGATGGTATTAAAGGCATGTACCACTACCACCTGGTTTCTATGCAAACTAGTGTGGTTACTGGGATTAAAGGCGTGTGTCACCACTGTAAGGCTGATCGGTACAGCTGTTTTATTCCCTGAACTTCAGGCAAGCTTTATTTATTAAAATACAAATAAAATATCACTACAAATACCACAAAGAAATACAGGTAATTTGAAATATAATATTCTGAGATTTTTCTATTGGAAATAAGAGTCATCACCTCTAGTTCTTAAACTCTGTCTACTATTACACAGTGTTCCCTTAGCTGTCACGGAAGGGACATTTAGGGCTGAGTGTTCTAAGGTCTCTCATTGTCTATGTAAATTCTTGCTGTGGGTCTCTGCATTTTTTCCCATCTGCTGCAGGAGAAAGCTTCTCTGATGATGGCTGAGCAAGGCACTGATCTGTGAGTAATAGCAGAATGTCGCATGTTGCTACAGTCTTTTATCAAACAGTAACATTTGGTTTCACCCTGAGTCTCCAGGCTATCTAGTCTCAGGCTCTTGATCACATGAGCAGTGTCAGGAATGGGTTCCATCTCATGGAGGGGGCCTTAAATCAAAACAGATATTGATCGGTTACGTCCGTAACCTTTGTGCTGCCATTGCACTGGCTTATCTAGCAGACAGAACACCATTGTAGATCAAATGTTTTCTGACTGGGTTGGTGTTTCTTTCTCCTTTGTTAGGGTTCAGAGTACTTTCCTGTACCAAAGACACTAGCACATAGGGGTGAAGGCCGTAGTTAGGCTCGACTTACATATGTCCAAGAATTATGTACGTACTCTCTTCAGCAACTGAGCATACTATCCACTTGTGGAGAGTGGCAACAGCCTGGTTGTTCAGGGCTTCCCATGCGACCTCTTTGGCCAACAACCCATTAAGAGGTAGTCTGGTACTTGAAGCTTCCTTTGGTAATAAGAAACGTCCTGTTGGAGGTGTGACTCCCCCATTATTAGGCTATTTTCTTTATATTGCCCTCATATATGTATTCATTTTACTGTATTAGGTTTCCATACCACCCCTCAAATGGCTCTTAATTTTAGCTGTATCTTTCCACATTCCCCCTCCCTCACCCCATCCCCCCAACTTGATTCTCCTGTTTTGGCCACTCCCTAAATCTATTCATAACTATCTATTCTATTTCCTTTCCTAAGGAGAAGTATCTGTCCTCCCTAGTCCTTTATTCTATAACTAAATTCTGTGGTTCTATGGATTGTAGCTTTGTTATCATCGGCATGATAGCTAATATCCACATGTAAGTGAATACATACCATATATGCCTTTCTGGGTCTGGGATACCTTGCTCAGGATGATTTCTTTCTAGTTCCATCCATTTATATGTAAAATTCATGGTTTCTTTTTTTAATGATTGCCATTGTGTAGATGAACCACATTTTCTTTATACATTCTGCTGACGGGCATATAGCTTTTTTTCCAATTTCTAGATCTTATGAAATACAGCAGCAGTGAATATGGTTGAGCAAGTTTCTCTGTGGTTAAAAAAAAAGAAGTAGCCTTTGGGTATATGCCCAAGAACTGGCTCTTGTTGTAAATTGATTCCCATATTTCTGAGGAACCACCACACTGATTTTCATGGTGAATGTACAAGTGTGCCCTCCCATCAGTAATGTATGAGTGTTCCTCTTACTCCATATGAGCTGTTTTATTAAACTTAGTCATTCTGACATTGTAAGATGAAATCTCAAAGTAGTTTTGATTTGCATTTCCCTGATGACTAAGGACATTGAACATTTCCTTAAGTGTTTCTTGGCCATTTGAATTTGCTATTTTGAGAATTCTCTTTATATCTATATGCCATTTTTAATTGAGTTGTTTTCTTGATGTCTAGTTTTTTGAGGTCTTTATATATTTTGGATATTAGTCCTCTATCAGATGTGGAGTTGGTAAAATCTTTTCCCACTCTGTAATCTGTTGGTTTGTCCCATTGACAGTATCCTTTGCCTTACAGAAGCTTTTCCGTTTCTGGAGGTCCCATTTATTAACTGCTGATCTGAGTGTTCAGAAAGTCATCTCCTGTGACAATGTATTCAAGGTTATTCCTCATTTTCTTTTCTATCAACTCCAGTGTATCTGACCTTTGATCCATACAAAGTTGAGTACTGTGTGGTATAAATCTATTTGGATTCTTCTATACGCAGCCATTCAGTTTAACCAGCACCAATTTTTGAAGAGGCTGTCTTTTTTTTCAGTGTCTATTTTTGGCTTCTTTACCAAAAACCAGGCATCCATAGGTGTATGTATTTATGTCTAGGTCTTTAATTTCATTTATTAATATGTCTATGTTTACCATACTATTTTTTTACAGTTCTGTAGTACAATCTGAGTCAGAGACTAGCAGTTTTTTATTTTCAGAATTGTTTTAGCTAACCTGAGTTTGTGTGCGTGTGTGTGTGTGTGTGTGTGTGTGTGTGTGCATGTGTGTGTTTCCATTTGAAGCTGAAAACTGTCCTATGTGTGAAGAATTGTGTTGGAATTTTGATGGGGATCGCATGGATGTTGTATAGATATACATGTATATTTCTACATAAATACATACACATATAGAGACAGGATCTATATGTGTTACTATACTGGCACATGGCACAAGAAAGATTGTAAATTATTGCAATAAAGGGAATAGCATATCTTTCAGAATTATAATTTGTAAATTCAGTTTATAAACATACTTAACATATTTTAATATAAAGGATCAAATAAAGGATTCCCTTTTAATGTTTAAGTTTTATAGTATTGCTCTATGACAAAGATAAAATCATTTCCAACTGATAAACCTTGCTGTCAGCCAACGGTAGCCCTGCCCCAGTGACAAAAGCCCATGAAACCCAAGGTGCGCTTCAATGATGAATCCTGCTCATTCTCTTCACTTGACCTAAGAAACCTCTGGAAAGAGCCCAAAGGCCCACTGAGGGATCTGAACAGGAATTTCCCAGAAGTAAATCCAGTTCAACTTGGACTTTGGAATGATTGATCAGCTCTGACACTTGCACAATCCACTAACAAAGGTCATGCAGCACCTGAACACCATCATGGCAGAATCACCGGGCCTCATCACTGTCTTCCTTTTGGGGTATCTACTCGGCGCTGAATGTGCAGGTTTGTTTCCTTTTCAAAGCTACATTGAATCTGCTTCTCTTTCAGATACAGAAATATTTAGAACCGTTGCTTTCAACTAATCAAGATTCCGTGATTTGACGCTATAGTTTCGATTCTAGCAGGCAGCATGTCAGCTGGCAAATATCGGCTGTCTGGTAACTTCACCTTCATTTTAAAAATGAGCTACATTTACAGTGCTTGTGATTCATTTGTATTTAATAGATACAGTTATTCTGATTATTTGACAATACAATTTCTCTTAAAATTTCTTTGTCCTTGGTTTTAAAAAAAATGAAAGTGGAAAAATCTCTTAACAAAGAAATTGCTGAAGAAACAGAAAACCCTGTTATTTTGGGATTTTAGACTCACCACCTTGAAATCAAAAGGGGAAACATCAAAACCACAGTGATCTTATTTACAGAAAAAGTATTTCTTGATCTACATGTGTTTCAATGCTTTAGAGGTAGATGGCAAGGCATTGTTAGAATATATAAAAGTATATCTTTCCTGTTGAATTTTTCAATTAAAATTGGAAGATCAACCTTTCTTTATTAAGTTATCTGTTTATTAAGCTTTTCCATGGATGGGAATAAACAAGCTCCTCTGTGAGTTCACAAGTCTCAGAACTGTTGTTTAGAGAACCCTAGTACTTATTTAGCGACCTCCCCAGGGGACAACGCAAGTCAAGTATACAAATGGCTAGAAGGAGTAGGAACTTAGTTCATACAAAGTACAACACAGTTGGTTTTTGTTTGGTTTCCTTTTTGCAACAACAGTGACTTTCCTCCCCAGGGAGAGGTGCACAGGGAAAAACTTACTGCATTTAGACAAACAGCCTGCTCACTCGGGATGCATTTATCACGCTTACTTGTAACAGCAACTCCAGCAGATGACATTGCCAGGATCAGGGGTGCCAACCCTGGACATCCCCAGAAAACAGGCTGCTCTTCTGGTTTCCACTCCAGACATGATGTCAACTGTGGAATCAGACTGAAAGGCTGAAGTGATGACAGGAAAATGTGAAGGTTAAACTGCTCTAGCAAAGTGGGTAGAGTAAGAGATGAAAAATACATGTTGGACAGCTCATTGCGTGGATCATAAAGGCAGGTCATTCAACACAACTAAGTGAGGACAAAAGAACCTAACACTTTTTTATAAATTAGTGCTAAGGGGATGGTGTGCATCAGAGGCCTGCTGCCCACCAGAAGACCATGGATAATGGTAAGATAACAGAAGAGTCAAGATTTCAGAGCTGCAGCAATGATGACTAGAGATAATCCTAAAGAGATGTACTAAGGATTTTAGCATCCTTGCAATCAGGAAGCCTGCAGCACTGTCTTCTGTTAAACTGTCATGGAGCTTCTGCATGTTCATGACTAGTGCCTTAGTGTGCCAATTTAGATTTGGAAATCAAAATTAGTCTGTGAAATGAATTTGATTTTACTAAGTATACAGATCAAAACTGTCTTTCATGCATTCAGGTATGTTAAGACATTCATTACTGTTAAGGTGCCTGGTACCATGACGATCTTGCTCCTCAAGGCTGCTCCGCCCGCTTTCTTACACATCCCAGAACTACCAGTGCAGGGGTGGCATAGGCCACAGTGAGCCTGGCCTTCCTATATAAATTATCAATCAAAAAACACCCCACAGGCTTGCTCACAGGCCAATTTTATGGGGGCATATTTCAAAAGAGGTTCCCTCTTCCAAAATGACTCTAGCTTTTTGTCAAGTTAATATAAAACTAGCCAGAACACACACATCCACCCATCTACACACTCCACATACACATGTATATGTATAATATCATATATATAATCATATAGAGAGAGCAATAAAAATAATCACTAATGTTGGCATTTTATGTAGATAGTAATCCTCACACAGAAAGAGCCACATCCACAGTAATGTAAGTATTCCAGAAGTTCTGTCTGGTTTGAATATTAACTGTTAGAAGTGAGGCAAGAAAATGAGATGAACTAGATCATAATACTTTTTAAAAAGGGTCCTAATCTAAAGAGATTGAACAGTAGAGAGCAATGTGGAGGTGTAACAAATGTAAGTGTAAGAAGCACACCCCTACCTGTGTTACAATGCTCAGTGTGGTGACACTCTAGAACTGATGAGGCTCCAGGCTAGCAGGTCCAACCTTAAGTCTCTTGCAATTATCCAAAGGAATCAAAAGATCAGAATCTGGACAGTAGCCATAGAAAGAAGACAGACAACGGAAGTGGTAATAATGAAACAGAGCTGAAGTGGTTCAATAGCCACATGCTCATGAAAGGGTTAGGAGACATACATAGAGGATCTGAAGGATCGAGTGCAGTGTGTTGATACCAACACAGCACA
Organism: Microtus oregoni; assembly: GCF_018167655.1. Lineage (NCBI taxonomy): Eukaryota > Metazoa > Chordata > Mammalia > Rodentia > Cricetidae > Microtus > Microtus oregoni. Next base: position 7,589,316 of record NW_024543828.1, on the reverse strand, counting down.
GGGTCTGGAGTCTGGCTTTTGACTTGAAATCCAGGGCTAATCCTCTGTTGTGTGACAGGAAGTAGTCAGGAAATACATGAAGTCAAAATGATTCTTTACAAGATTGCTACCAATAATGACAATAATAATTTCCTTGCACAGAGGGCAGGGAGGAAGTAAAGGTACTACAAAGTGCGTAGCAGAACTGGAGAAAAGAGGAAAGCTCAGAGGAAAAGAAAAACAGCATGCAAAACATGGGGGGAAGAGAGTAACCAGGGATACACTGGCTTATAATTTATCTCAGAGATCCTGTCAACATGATGATGAATACACACTTAACACTGTTGCTACGCCCATTTTATATTTGAGAAAGTTAAGGTCCAGGCATTATAAGTCTTATCTATGTTCACACAGTAAAAAAAAAAAGTCAGATACATGATGATTCAAATCCTATTCTATCTAATTGCAAACCTTGTTTTTCCATTCGTCCACATTATAAATTACTACCATCACAGATGTTCTATATGAATGGCTTGAACCAAGCAAATAAATTGCGGTGGGAACTTAGATATAAATACACAAAGGTACCCATAGGCAATTTGGTGAAATACAAACCTGCCTCGCCTCGAGACTGCCTGGCAAGAAAAGTGCTAACAAGGAATGGAATGAGTTGGGGAAGTTGGCAAGGGAAGAATGATGGGAAGATACTTAAAGTAAATTCAGGGATTGGGGAAATGTTCCCAAATGGATTCAGAGATCAAGGATGTCAATGGACTAGAATGTTCCATAAAGAAAATTACTTCCACAAAAAAATAAGGTAATAAAATTAAGTTCCATTTCTCCCTGTTTTTGTTAATGAAAAACTAGTACTAAATGCCCTAGAGAGTTCAGTTTGAAATATTATCAGCTACATTGATGCTGTCTCTAAGATTTATTTATTATTTTTATTTGTGCCTGCATATGAGATTATGTTTATGTACATCACATCCATGCTGGTACCTATCTATAGAGGCCAGAGGACATCAGATCCCCTGGTACTGGATGGAGTTACAGGTAGTGGTGAGCCACCTGATACAAATACTTATGTGATGTGAGGATTATGTGATGGGAATTAAACCCAGATCCTCTATGAAATCAGTGTTTTTAGCCACTGAACAATCTCTCTAGCCCCAGTATAGCTTCTAAGGAAAGGAGCAACTCCAAGCAGCTTTTCGGGTTCCTGTTATTGATTATATACATTATATACATACATCAACATATGTAAACATATACACATATATGCCTACACATATACATGTATATATGCAGAGGGAGAGATACAGAGAGATAGGAATAGATACAAAGATGCAAGGAGAAGGAAAGGGAAGAAGGCAGAAAATTCAAAGTCTTCAGTACTCAAAAAAAAAAAAAACAAAAAACAAAAACCAGAAGTGTCCTACAGAGTAGGCAGGCAGCGATACCTAAAAGAAACCACATCATAAATTTCAGTGAAATGTTTCCATCACTGGAATTCATATACCAACTAAAGACATCATCTTCCTGAAGATAAACTCAATTACTGCATGATTGTTTCTCAATAGCCTATTAGAGGCACTGGGGTCCCATCTGCAGCTGGCCTACAGTTGGGATTTTGTTGATGTTGTTGCTTAATATATTTTGGTATAAAATACTCTGATTATCTTTCCCCTCTCCAGCTCTTCCTAGATCCTCCCTATCTCTTTACCTACCCAACTTCCAACTTCATGTTCTCATCTACTCCCCTACCTACCTATTATCTATTTATCACCTATCTATCTCCCAAAACAAAAACAAAACAAAACAAAAATCAAAGCAAATAAAGACAGGCTTCTGTTTTTCACCAGATATTTGTTGCAAAGTCACTGGGAGACTACGTCCTGGAAGCAGCGCAGTCATAGTGATGATGGATCACCTTGCAAGGATCCTGCACTGAGCTATTTGCAAGTGATGACGAAGTGTGAAGTTACTACTTATTTGAGAACTTTCTTTTTCATCCAAAGTTAAATACAAGTATGGCTGAAAATGTGACCTTTGATTATTAAAGCTCTACTGACTAAAAGTAAAATTGAATTTTAATTCCTAAATCTCAATGTGTATATAGTACTGTGAGAACATTGAAGATTTTGGCTCCATTCCCCAAAGAGAAATTGGCTATAGAATTACTTGGATTGAAAATAAACATTTTCTTAAAAGACATATATCATTTTCAGAGTGCTCTCTCTCTCTCTCTCTCTCTCTCTCTCTCTCTCTCTCTCTGTCTTTCTCTCTCCCTTAAAACTAAAGAAAGGCTCTTTTAAATTTCAGTTTTCCTTGATCGTGAAAATGCTACCAAAATTCTTATCCGTCCAAAAAGATATAATTCAGGGAAACTGGAAGAGTTTGTTCAAGGAAACCTTGAGAGAGAATGTGTAGAAGAAAGGTGTAGCTTTGAAGAAGCGCGAGAAGTTTTTGAAAACACTGAAAAAACTGTGAGTATACCCACATCATACCAGAGCAATATGTCCCCAAGCAAAATATGGAAACCTTCATTTTAAAAAGGGAGTGGGGAACTTGAAAGATGGCTTCATGTCCTATTCCAGAGGACATAGGTGAGATTTCAAGTGTCCACATGGAAGCAGACAAACATCTCTAACTACAGCTCTGGGAGCTCCAACACCCTCTTCTGGCCTCTGTGAGTATTGCATGCACATAGTGCCTGTATGCAGGAAGCCAAAACACCCATACACATAAAATAAAATGAAAACTATTTTAAACCGATTTTAAAAGAAAGAAAATTGTATTTGAAATCTTAAAATATCAGTACATATTAAATCACAAATGTTATAAAAGAAAATGAATCCACATCAAAAATTCTTTAAACACTATCATTAAGTTGTCCTCTTTTTTTTTTTCTTACAGACTGAGTTTTGGAAGCAGTACGTTGGTAAGCAATTCATTTTATTTCCTAGCTGCTATCTGAGACATTTGAGAATTGTGCTTTTTTTTCTTTATATAAGTAGAGGTTGTAAAATCTCAGTAACAAACTATAAACATAGAAAGAAAGCAAAACAATTACATCTCAGAGCTGAATGAAAGTTCGCTGTCATTAGTGGAGTTAAAGTTGCTGACTACCAATGCTTTCTATGTTAAATCCTAATCATTGGGATGGTCTTCAATGCCCTCCATGGCTTGACTGTCCAGCCCTTCCTGTTGCCCTTCTGCCCACCTCTACTCCTACTCTCACTCCACAGCCCAGCCCCTGCACATCCTAGCAGTGTTCCCATGTTACAAGACTTAGTTATCTGCTATCCCTGTTAGCTGACTCTCCCCAGCTTCTGCTAGGTTCACTTCCTTACCTTGCCCAAATTCCTCCAACTCAATGAGTTCTCCCTTTATCATATATTAATACTTCAACCTGTTCCCTGGCAGCTCTGCCATTTTAGACACTTGTGTCCTGGTTTTTGGATTTTTTTAAATATTTACTTATTATGTATACAATATTTTGTCTACATGTATGTTTGCAGGCCAGAAGAGGGCACTAGACCTCATTACAGATGGTTGTGAGCCACCATGTGGTTGCTGGGAATTGAACTCAGGACCTTTGGAAGAGCAGGCAATGCTCTTAACCTCTGAGCCATCTCTCCAGCCCTGTTTTTTTTTTTAACTACAGGTTTGGTACCCCTTATCTAATATACTTGCAAGCAAAAGGTCTTTAAATATGTAGTGTGAAGATCATATCATACAATAATTTTAATAATTTTGTTTATGAAGTAATTTCACAGCATGGGATTTTCCACTCATGTTGGTACCCCAAAAGTTTTAGATTTTGGCGTGGTTTTGAATTTGAGCTTTGAAATTGAGGCTACTCAACCTGCAGCATTTTCAACACCAATTTATTGTCCATTTTCCCACTCTATAGAATGCAAGCTTAGTTTTGTTAAGAACTAACCTCACTTACGATGGGTCTTGACACCTACAGCAGTATCTGCAATGGAGGCAGGCAGTTAATATCTGCCCCACGAACTGACCCAAAGGAAGAAATGTAACGCTTTCACAACAACCAACTTCTTACATTATATCTTTGTACATTTTTAAATTTTGCCTGCAAATACAAATTTTAAAGAATTTAAATCCAGATGTAGAATTTTGAGGGAACTTTCACAGGTTCACCTCCTTTATGCTATCTGCTTAGACAGAAACAAATGAACAGGGATGCCTATTCATTGAGCTCCACCAACTTAAGGTCCAATTTGATTTTTCTACAGTTCCTTTTGTGGAGGAAAATAGACAGTTCCATACCCTCAGAACTCCTTCTTGTTTCTCCATGCCCCGTTTGAAGTCATGGAAGGAAAGAGGTTCACTCTGTCTTTCCTCCTTCTCAAGGATGAAAGCTGCCATGCTCTTTTCTTCTGAGTGGCCCCTAAAACTTCATCCAAACTCTATTTACACTGAAGTTAAAACTTTGAAGTTTATGGATTGTTTTTCTGTTTTTCTTTTATTTTGTTTTTTAAAGCAAACCATGGGCTTGGGGAAGCAAAGTACGTTTTGTTGCTTTAATAAACACATAACCAAAATGCCACTCGGGGAAGAAATCAGTTATTTGACTTTCTTTTTTCCCTCACTTTTTATTGATTTTTATTGAGCTCTACATTTTTCTCTGCTCCTCTCCCTGCTTCTCCCCTCCTCTTCAACCCTCTCCCAAGATCCCTATGCTCCCAATTTCCTCAGGAGATCTTGCCTTTTTCTACTTCCCATGTAGATTAGATCTATGGATGTCTCTCTTAGGGTCCTCGTTGCTGTCTAGGTTCTCTGGGCTTGTGATTTGTGGGCTGGTTATTGGACTTTCACTTACTGGTCAGATTGAGGGAAGTCCGGGAAGGAACTGAAGATGGAGCAATGAAAAGAACTGCTTACTGGCTTGCTCAACTATGTTTCTTACACAACCCGCATGGAGCTGGACCCTCCCACATCAATCATTAATCATAAAGATGCCCCACACACCTGCCCACAAGCCAGTTTGATGGAGGCATTTTCTCAATTGAGATTCTTTTTTCTAAGATGGCACTGGCTTTTGTCAAGTTAACAAACAAACAAACAAACAAACAACAAATTGTTCAGCCAGCATAGATGAAAACCTGAGTTTAATCCTCATCACCAACCAGTTTAGTTATTTGTATGTATTTGGTATAGTTTCAGGACTGACCATTTTGTACTAGATAACCAATAAAGAAGGACGATTCTTAGAGAGCTCTCTCTCTCTCTCTCTCTCTCTCTCTCTCTCTCTCTCTCTCTCTGCAGTTGCCTGTAAGTCTTTGTCTAGGATGGAGACTTTTTCCCCCTCCCACATTAACATGTCCATTAATACTGCCATTGTCTAGATCTTGTGTATGTAGCCATTTCTAGGAGAGACTATTTCACAGCAGACTTTCTGGTATTCTGGCTCTTACAATCTTTCCCTCTTCTGTGATGCTCACTGAGGCTGTGATACAAATGTATTTACTGGGTCTGCCCTCCCCGTGATCCATTGATCTCTGCATTGTGTCCAGTGGTGTTTTCTGTGATTGTCCCCATTTGCTGTACAGAGAGTCTTCTTTGATGAAGGGTGGTAGCCACACTTGCCAGGTAACTACACTAAAGAAAGGATTTAGGATAAAGTTAGAAATTATTCTCGTCCAGCAAAGTGGCAATAGTAGATTCTCTTCTAAGATCTATTAGTTTAATAAACCTGAAATCGTACATACAAAGAAAAGAAAAGGCTGTAGGGATAAGTCCCCCCCCTTAGGGGGCGTGTTCGCCTCGGGCTAATGTTGGCCTATAAATTTGGCAAGTGTCTCTTTCTGCTTTCCTGGTCTCCGCTGGAACGGTGGTTCTGTAAGTCTATTTCGCCATTAAAGCTATATATATTTTTACAATCTGTCTGCATTCGTTTACGCCATTACAAAAGGCCCTAGTAGGTTGTAGTTAAATATTTTTTCTTGGATATGCATGCATGTATGTATGTATGTATGTATGTATGTATGTATTTTAGCAGTAATAATCAAAAAAAGATTACCAATCACCCAGGATTGACTTCTACATACATACATATATACATACATACATACATACACACACACACACACCAAAGAAGCAAAACTCATATCAGCCTTTACTTTAGCTACACTTGAACTTTTATGATTCCTTCACACTGCCAATTAGCATACAAGCCAGTCCCAGTCCCAGCTCCTGCCCTAGTCCCAGTCCCTGCTCTAGTTCCAGCCCCTGTCCCTGCCCTAGCTCCTGCCCCAGTCCCAGCCCCTGACCCAGAGCCAACCTCTGCCCCTGTCCCTGTCCCTGCAAAATATTTTTAAGTTGGGCAATGGCTTTCTCGGTGAGCTAGATGCAATGTTTGCTATACCTTGATCACAAATACCCATGAAACATCAAGGCATACTTCTGTCTCTACTATTTTCACTACCAAAACCTAAACAACACAAACAAGCACAGAAAAGGAAAAAAAAAAACATGCCTGTTTTCACATGTAGTTAAGATTCGATAAAACTAGCCTGTGCTACTCAGAAATAGCCTGGGCCCGGGCTCCTTATTGCTGTGTCATTCTCTAACATGGCCTCATCAGACAAAGAGCCTGAGGAAACTAGCGTCTGTCAGGCACCTTGTAGAGTACAGCTCACAGAAGCAGTCTACAGAATGCCTAGCACATTTAACCCTCACACATTCCCACGTATGAAGCACTGTGAATTTCGCTTCACAGAGAAGGAAACAGGCATAGAAGGGGTAAGGGATTTGCCTTGGGTTACCCAGCTGGAGAGTCACAAGACCTGGAAGAAAATCCAAGTTCTCTTCCCAACCCCTTTCTTTCAGTACAACACCTCATGACATTGGAATCTGAATGTTCTTATTCATTAAATAGAAGCCCAATAGTCTTTTGTTGCTGTTGCTTCTGTTGTTGTTGCTGCTGCTGCTGTTGTTGTGGGTTTATTTCTTTTCATTTGATGTACATAAGTATTTTGTTTATATGTATGTATTGTACCATGTGTGTGCCTGGTAACCACAGAGGCAAGAAAAGTGGCATCAGATCCCCTGGAACTGGAGTTATAAACTGAAATAAACAACCATGTGTGTGGTGGGAACTGAACCCAGGTCCTCTGAAGAAGCAGCAAGTGTCCTTAACCACTGAGCAACCTCTCCAGCTCCAAAACCCAGCAGAATTAAAAGAGAATCTCACATGTCTTGTCTTGTCTTGTCTCCTGTTGTCTTTGACCCCTACTAACTATGATTTTTTCCTGGTCTATAGTACACAAAGATAGGAACCCAAAGGAGGACTAAATGCAAAATATAATGACACTCATTTTGAAGATATGTCTCAGCAAATGAGTTTCCTGTGTGGCTGGCTGCAAGCCCAGACCCTTCCCCTGAAACACCCTAAATAATTCAGATTCATTGGTCTATAATATAAAGTGCAAATGTAGCTCGTTTTTAGACCAGTTCTGAACATCAATAATAATAAACCAGAGATAATGTATTTTGTTTTCATAGAATTGGAACAAATTGCAGTATCTGTGCAAAAGCACATTGGATCAAGGGGCAGAGAGGGCAAGGTCTAATTTTTACAGCAATCCAATTTTCCAGAGAGTTTATTTCTGAAAAGGATTCTATTCCCTTAGTCAACAGAACATAGACAATAGACACATGCTGCTATCAGACAGTAGGGAAAGAATATGAGAACCTACACAATTATGTACCCAGGAGTTTGGCTATATATAAGAATGACTAATAACTGGAAATTTCTCTTTGATTCCTCCTTTTTTTCTCTCTTTGATTTTGATACCATTTTATTTCATTGTTTCCTTCTCATATGTGGAGTCCTACAGGCCTAGTTCGCAATTTTTCTATAGCTCAAAATGCATAACTCTCTCCTTCTGGTTGGATTCACCCTCTCCCTGTGAAGCTTTCTTAATAGTATGAACGGAGGCCAAACACTAAGGAAGAAGACTTAAAGGTTTCCTTCTGCTCCCCTATTGCCTATTCCTTCTTCCTGTTTTTTGTTTGTTTTGCTGTCATTGTCTTCAAAGACCATAAATGTAGCAACTTCAGAAAACAGAATGGAGACAGCAAATCCATTCATAAAGCACACCCAACAGTACTTTTAAGTTTCTGATGATGCGCTGACCATGGTTGTCCACTCAGAACCTAACTGGTAGGCAGACAACTATCTTTAAGCTTCTGGCACCTTCCCTGTTCTCACAGACTCTTGCTTCATATGATAGGTAAGTTGATACATTTGCCCTGTACCTGCGCTGCCAGTTCCTTGTGTGAAAACATCTTTATTGTCTAACACAGCTTGCTCTGCAATACCTGCATTAAAATGTCCTCATATGAAGTATAAATAGTAATTATTGAAGTGGATGAGTTTGATTGACTTGCGGTTAACCTGTTTCCATTCCATAAAGAAACATGAACAACCTCCCTTGTTGTCTGCTCATATAGTAATTTCCATGCAAACATATCTCCCCTCTTCCTTTGGATTGAATAAACTGTGTGTGTCTCCCTATGTGCAACTTTCAGGATAGCATTGGCCTTTGCTTCAGTGGATTTTAGAAGCTCAGAAAAACAAGTGCATCACTTGCCCATATGCAGTTAGCTTGCAGCACAGTGGTTCTTCTCTGATCCTAAAATCAGACATCTATTCAGGGGAGGACTAAACAATTTATCTAATAATTCCATTTTCTAACCTGTCTTAAAGATGGAGATCAGTGTGAGTCAAATCCTTGTTTAAATGGTGGAAAATGCAAGGATGATATTAATTCCTATGAATGTTGGTGCCAAGCTGGATTTGAAGGAAGGAACTGTGAATTAGGTAAGTAACATTTTTATTATTCATGGTTCAAAGTTTCCTTCTTAAACCAGATGAAACAGGAAATTGAAATATTTATGTACCTATCATTTCTCCTAAAACAAACTTTCAAAGCTTATAAGCATTCATGTTCTCTGTAGTCAGTTTTCAGGGTATGAATTCAGTCTAGTATTGAGTGGTAATGTTACATTCCCTTTACTTATTAATCCTTAATACAGTCATATGTGCTCAGTACCATTATTATCCCCGTTTGAGGAACATTAGAAGACGACATCACAAACAGAAGAGGTATAAATGGTTGAGCCAGGAAGTGAACTTCAGCTGAACTGTGCACAAAACTGCATCTATAAAATAATTTGAACTTGTGGCTGAGTCGCTTTTGATCTAGGCTGTGGAAGTAGATAGTCTATATAGATCTCGGCATGACAGGTCCCAATGTAATAGGAATTTTTCCAGATAGATAAAACATTTTATATGTTAAATTTGTTATAAAAATCAGAAATTGTTCCTCAATTCATCATTATTGATTATATCAAAGAGTAACAGGGGAAAAGTAACTTGCAAATGTAAGGTTTTGTTTACCTTTTCATTGCCTAGAATCTTTTTTTTTTCTTGAGATATTTGTAATTTGAGCAGTAAACCCCAAAGTCCTTTACCTGCTGATTACTCTGGATGCAGTATTTCAGACATTGTGACTGAGAAAAGCACGTGGTACCAAGAAAAGACTTTGTTCTCTGAAACTCTAGGAGAATAGATGTGCAATCTGAGGGAAGGAATTTAACAGCACAGGTTTCATGGCTAAGGATAAAGGGTAGAAAAGTATCAGGACACTCTTAAGGCTATATAGCCATCTCTCTGACAGATGAACAAGGCAGGAGATGAAATGAAAGGCGGCAGCTGCACTTGTCCTATTGAGAAAGGGGATAAAAGTCCCTGGAAGATTGTTCAGGACCACGGGAAAGTTCATTGATCATCTTCCTTTGAGATCTGAAAGATCTCAGAATGAAAAGAAAAGTTGAAAGGGCAAAGGAATTTAAAAAGAAAGAATGAATGCACGCGGGGGAACTAAAATGCTCAGGCTGGACTTCCATTTGTTTAGCATCCCTGGTGTAGCAATAAACCACAGCTTGGGTTTCCCCTCCTGGGGCTGTGTTAATTGGCTCAAGATCTCTAAAGTGCCATTTGTTCTGAAAGATTATAATTTCAAACTCAGACTTACTTAGTGAAATTTAGTCCTCCTATGCCAGGTATATACGGGAATACTTTGAGTAGTTACTCATTATTGCCTCAAATGATGAAACTATTGGAGTGAAGGGAATAGATAACTCAGTCTGTTATAATTGAAGGACACAGTGTAGTAGATGATCGTTGCAAGCATAAAGGTTGGGATGGAGAGATGATTCAACAGTTAAGAGCATTGGCTGCTCTTCTAGAGGACCTGTTCAGTTCCCAGAGCCTACATGGTGTCTCACAACTAGCTGTACTTCTTCAGCATCCGCAGGCTCAGATATGCACGGGGTACATAAATTTATATGCATATAAAACTTACCCATGCATATAAAAATATAGTGATGAAATAATTGTAAAACCATGTCTATCTACTTTGATATATTTATTTTTATTTTATGCTTAAGGATGTTTTTTCAGCATGAATAAGTGGGTACCATGTCCATGCAATGCCCAAAGAAGCCAGAAGGTGGCAGGGGATCCTCTGGAACAGGAGTTAAAAGTGGCTGTGAGCCTCCACGTGGATTTTAGAAACCTAACTTGGTTCCCCGGGGAAAGCAGCAAATGCTCTTAACCAGTGAGCCAGCTCTCCGGTTCTCTACCTCGTTTTAAAACAGACAGTTTAAAAGGAGGACGAGAACAGCCTCGAGGAATACGAACATAAGTTCAAAAATGTTCTAACAATACGAAAGAGGTTACAGTCCATAGAGAAAAAGTGCTGGCAACATCTCAATGCCCCTTGGTTCCCACGTTTCTGTTTGGCCAGGGCTCTGTAGCTGTACTACAGCCACCGCCACACTTAGCCTCTGGGGTATATTGATCAGATTCAACCAATTCGATAAAGGGTTTTTTAAAAAAATATTAGCTCATCTGATTCAGAAACAAAATGGGAATTCTGTCAGAATGCTCTTCATCACAGACACTAGAGGAGAGCAGCAACAAAGTATATCCAAACTCCCGCTTAAGCTTCTCGCCTCAAGCTGACTGAACGCGCCCCTGAGAAGTCATGAGGCAGCACAGCAGCCAGGTGTGTGGGTCCATGCCTCACCCTGCCTAGGAAATGCCTGGATTTCCACTAGTGTGGCTTTTTGATTTCTCCCCCACCACACCCTCCGTTTATCAGAGCTCTTAGTCAGGGGAGTGGGGAGCAAACATTTGGGGCATGCCTTCTAGTCAGAAAAAAAAAAACAAGAATTAATTGGCTACTGGCTCTCTTTGGCTAGAATAAAGATCTCCGGATTTCCTCTGCTGCAGAAGAAATCCAAATACCCATTATCAGGAAGATCAAGGTCTTTGAGACTCTAGCCACCCTTTCCTCCTAAAGAATATGAGAAACATTTCCAGACAGAAAAACAGAGTGGGAAGAAAAAATTACAAACAAAAGAATATTCTCTGAGGTTGTTTTTATGGTTTGGGGGTTTGTTTGTTTTTGGCTTTGTTCTTATTTTTGCAGGACACCACAGACCCAACTTTCTCATTTACTATGGTTTTTTTTAATAGGAAAAATGTTTTGTTTAGCTGAATAGCATCATGTTTTCTGGAAAACCTATTCGACAGAACAAAATTTTGTTAAGGCTCTGGCGGGCAACCTGATGCTGTCAAAACCAAGGAAAATCCAATACCCAACCTAGTGTTTGCCGTCTAAGTGCTCAGTAGCTGACGAATGAGCTCCGTGCTCTTTCCCAGGTCTCGCTCTATTGACCTCTTCCCTGGAATGTCTTGTGCTATAATTCTATTTCTAGAATCCTGAGCCTTTGGCCGCAGGCAAAAGATCGTTGATGCTTCAGCAACACATCCCCCTATGTGCACCAACCAGGCCAGGGATCAAGAGCAACACGCTGAGCCAGAAAGGGCAATGGCAAATTAAGGAAATGATTGAGAGGTCTGGTTGCTTAACCAAGGACACGGAAGCAGAATGGAGAAATCCCACCAAGTTTACTCATTACTGTCACACTTGCCCTGGACACAACTAGTCTGTTCTCACCGCCCACCTCTGTTACCTTATCACCATCTCCTATTGATGGAACATTCTCTACAAGTGGTATTTGATTTTGGCTGAACACTTTAGTATTGCTTTGTAGCAATGATATGATAGCTAGGAACAGGAAAAGAGCCAGAGATGCTATCAACATTCATGAGGGAAAAGGTCCTAAAAACTAACTAAATGCAAAAGACCAGATGCCATTTTTTTTTATCATGCACTTAGTGGATTATTGGTAGCAAAAACGAAATCTCAGGTTGGTTCCTCTATTCCCTTCCCCAATAACAGTTTATCTTCCTCTCCTGATTTACTGGGCTACCAGTAAGCACTATGAGCTATTTATCAGATGAACTTTAAACAAGTAAAATAAATAAACATATGGAAATGGTGCTGAATATGAAAACAATATGTAAATACCAGCTGTGTTTATACCAGAATAAACAGAAAATAAGTTGTGGAACAGAGTGAAAATTAAGTGCTTAGTAATAAAAGAAAGATGTACAAATACTCTAAACACACTCTGGCTTCTGTAGATACCACACACACACACACACACACACACACACACGCACATTAGTAGTTTTAAAAAATAATAGAATAGATAGATAAAATTGTATTAATACAATGGCCTACTACACAGAAATATAAAGGAAGTATTGCTATACAAAAGCTTATAGATGAATCACACAAATACATTGCTAAAAGCGAAGAATATATATGTTGTTTACATGAAGTTCATGAACTACCAAAGCTATTTACCATGTTTGAAGACCAGGCAGTGACAGAGTCTGTAAAAGAGGAAGGGTAGTATGATTGGGAGGGAACATTAAGGGACTTGTGTGGGTTGATAACACCGTATGCATGAACCTGTGCGGCATTTGAACCAGTGTTATACATAAATAAATAAGCGTCTAGTCGGAGCTCATGATTTAGCCAAAGTACAATATCGAGTTATTTGATCATATGCAGAATCAAAATATTGCCATCACCATCTTCATGAATTACTGAGAGTGTTATTTTACCTCATTTTCTACTCTTAGCTCAAGGCTTCCAGATTGTTTCAACTAATGTTTAACATACACATGAGCCAATAGTTCTGTTTAATTTTGAAATATATGTCAGACAAGACATTAGTTTTTTTTTCTTTTCTTTTAGATGCAACATGTAACATTAAAAATGGCAGGTGCACGCAGTTTTGTAAAAATGGTGCTGATAACAAGGTAATTTGTTCCTGCACTGAGAGATACCAACTTGCAGAAGACCAGAAGTCTTGTGAACCATCAGGTCAAAACCTAAATAAGTTGTTTAACAAAAATCTGTGTTTGAATCTTTAACACTTAAACTACTTTATTTTAGACTTGTAAAAGGATTTATTTATTTTTATTATATATATGTATGTCTTGTATATATATATATATATATATATATATATATATATATATATATATGAGTGTCTTGTGTGCATGTATGCATTATACAAGTGTGCAATTCCCATGGAAGTAAGAAGAGGGCATCAGATCCCCTGAAGTGGAGTTATGGAGGCTGAGTGGGTTAACACGTAGGTGCTTCACTAACCCTCTATAACTCTAGTTATAACCCAGATTCAGGTCCTCTGCAGAAGCAGTGCTCCTAACCACCGAAAAAAATCTCTTCAGCCCCCCTAATACCTTATTTCAATACTTACTTGTATCTACTCCTTTTTGAAACTGAACAAAAGATTAGTAGCTTGAAATGAACAAATTGATTTTCCAAATGGCACCATCACTTAAGTTCAATAATTATGTACAGCCTGAATTCTTTTCTGAGACCATGTTTTTTTCTCTGATTTCTGTATCACAAAGAAATTGACATGTGTGACATCTATGTGCAATATTTGAGATTCGGCAGATCTAACTAATAATATACTACCATAGCATAAAAGTCATATAAATACTTGGCTGATTAGTAAATTTCTAATGAAAAGATGTTAAGTCTAAGTCTGTTGGAGGCCTAGTTAGTTCCATCTATTAAAATTACTTCCTGACTTGCGTCATCAACTGGGGTTCTATACTTTCTGTCAGACTGGATCCAGCAATAGTTTATGCTCTCCTAGCCCGAGCCACACAAGCCTTTACAGTAAAGGGCAAAGTAATGTTTCATAGTTGTGTGAGCATGCCACCATGTTGACAGATAATTGTTGTGTTTCAAATAGCTCCACATTCACTGGTCACCTCTGAAGCCATAATTTTGATTTGGGGAGGAGGGAGACAAGCTTTACAAGACTAAAAGAAGGAAAGTAAAATGCTTGGTGTGCACACATGAGGACCTGGGTTCAGATTCCCAGTGCAGAAAAGCCAGGCAGTGTAAATCCATGGCCCCAGCACTGAAGGGAAAGATAGGACCAGTCAGAAATAGCGAGCTCCAGGTTTGGTGAGAGGCCCGGTCTCCAAAAGTAGTTTATAAAGCAGAGAAATAAATGAGGACACTTTATGTCCACCTCTGACTTCAACACCTGAAGGCTTGGGCACTCATACCCACACACATCCACCACACCCACAAATGAAAAAAAGAAGAACAATTTTGAAGCAAGCCAGGTACAGTTTCTCTTGCATTTCCAGGGCAAGATCTTTTATTAAATTGGTACATTAAATTATGAACCATTCCTCTATAGCTGTGGGCTTGATACCTATCTCAGCAATGTACCAGGCAGAGGAAATTAAAGACAGGCCCAGCATACAAGAGTGTGTCTGCTGCAAGCAAAGGGGAGAGTCTCAGATGCTTCACCTTCTGCCTGCTTCTTCACATACATTGCCTTATGCACAGCTTGCCTTAGGAGACTGTGTGTGTGTGTGTGTGTGTGTGTGTGTGTGTGTGTGTGTGTATGTGCACGTGCAATTAACATTAAAAAGGCTAACTTCCAATGAAGGCAGCTGGCACTGAAGCTTAGCCCTTAGAAGCCTTTCTATGTTCTAAGAGAGGAAAACTAAGATTGAAAAGCACCTCCAACTATTAAGAGTTCCATTTGAATGTAGCCTTACTTTGGCAGCATAAGTAGGCCAACCCTAAAATAAGCCGCTCTGCCTTTTCAAAGATAACAGTCCTTTTTCTCAAGACATTGTTGATCCTGTATACTTATGCATACGTATTTTAAACTAATTTTCTATTTTTTCAACCACAAACTGTCTTCATGATACTTAACCATAGCTAATTGCTATAGAAATAGCTGGTATAAGAGATGTAACTGGAATGAGAGGAAAACATGAAAATGAAGTGTGAGGTGACTTTGTTTGACTAAAAAATTGCCATTCCCAGTGTATCAGCAGCTGATTTGTTGGGAAATAAATGAAAGCAGGGGGAGGGGGAAAAGATAGTCAGATCCAAGTAAATGTAGCTTTGGTTATCATATTTGTAACCTATACCCATTTGGTAAATTTTCGACAAACACAATTGAATCACAATGAGCTTTCTTCAAAAATTCCATGTTGGAACCTCTGCTGCATTAATGGTCTACAAAAGAAAGCCTGTTAATAACAATCAGTAGAAGCCCCTTTTACCTTATCCTAAAAGGAAAGTTACACAGAATTCCTTCCGGATTTCCATTAGAGGACAGTAAGACTTTAAGAAGCTCGGGAGACAGTAGTAAGATTTGATTTCAGAACACCTATTTTATTTCCATAAAGATGGTGGATTCCAGAGCCAAATGCTCTCACCCATGGAAGTTTTAAAAACTTTGCATAAAAATAATACGGTCAGCCTTTTAGTTTCTTTCAGCGTTGATGGGCCTACTTCTCCAAAGTGACAGCAACGAATGAGCTTCCTTCTCAATGTTTGTAATGCAGTTCCATTTCCTACTGTGAAATATCAGAATAATGTTCTTTTTTTCTATTTCTGTAGTTCCATTTCCATGTGGAAGAGTTTCTGTTTCATACGGTTCTAAGCTCACCCGTGTAGAGACTACTTTTTCTGATATGAGCTATGAAAACTCTACTGAAGCTGACTTCTTTCTGGATGACTTCACTAACAGTACCATTCTGGATAATGTCACTGAAAATAGTGAACCATATGATGACTTCCGTCGAGTTGTTGGTGGAGAAAACACCAAACCAGGTCAAATCCCTTGGCAGGTACTCTTTATTGACAGTGCGTTTAAAAGCTCGAGCTCAGATGGCAAGAGAGAGGCCAGATGAGGAATGGTGCTAGGACATTAGAAAGACCTGTGGGGATTGTAAGATGTATTTAGGCAGATTTCACCACTCAGCAAAAGAAAAACCCCTATAGGTAAGCATCTGGTGGAAGGCATGTCCGGGGATGGCTACCAGACAGGGTCAAAAAGGAATTCAGTACCAAACAAATAGTACAGTAGGATTCTGAAAACTGCTCAGCAATAGCAATGCTTACAAATGAGCTCTCTCTCTCTCTCTCTCTCTCTCTCTCTCTCTCTCTCTCACACACACACACACACACACACACACATACACACACAGAGACACACACACACACACTGGGACTGGGACTCAACAAACACCTTCAGCCCCTGTGGGGAGGAAAGTAGTAAAGAAGTCCCTAGGCCCAGACAACCTGATGGGAATAGAGAAAAGGACTCACATTGAAAGGGTGAAAGCAAAACCTAGTTTCCTGGAATGAACATATGAGGCCTGATCTACTGCCACGTTTCTCAAAGACAGACAGTATGTCCAGATCCCCAAGAATTTGTTAGGCATGCGCTCTCACACCTCATCCAGTTCTCACAGGATTTGAACCGCTAGAGGGAGGGGCTCAGCAAGCTGCTGGGGTCAAAGAAGCACTCCAGGTCATTCTGGTGTATACTTTAGCTTGAAAAACCATGTTTCTAAAGGAAGCATACAGAAACCAGCCGCCCAAATGCCAATCGACTCAATCTACTCAGCCCTCCAAGTGTGTTCTGCACACAAACCGCATATACAGTATTTGCTGCCTGTATTTTTTCTATATATAACCAAGAGTTAGATTAGTAGCAAACCAAGGACTTAACTATACATTTAGCCAAAGCTTAAGTGATTCCATCTGTGAGGAGAGACAGGCCAGCTCCTCCCACCTCAACATAAGGAGCTAGTTACATGAAACTGGACTGGTCCATAAGTAATTAGCACATGTGGTCACTTAAATTTACTGGCTAAAAAGATTTGGTTCCTCTGTCACTTCTGCCACACTTCCAGGGAATAGTGGCCACAAGTGTCTGGTGACTATTCCACTGGCCTAGGTAGGTATAAAGAGAATATTTCCATAGTTGCATGTATCTCTGGTGGATAGAAAAGGTCATGCGTGGTTTTGTCTAGTTTAAAACCCCTTAGGCCATGATCAAAATTTGGTACTGATTTCAATGATTTTAATGATCCTTCACACCAAAATATTATCTCTACTGAAGTATGGACTTTGATTGTCAGAAACCAATAGCTTGGCTGGCACTGCAATCTTCAAATTAGCTGGGCAGGTTTCACATGAGACTTGTTTGAGCAAATGCTTTGGAACTGTTGAGTGGCTGAGCCCTTCTGACGGCAGGAGCAGCAGTCCAGATGAAAATCCGTGGGCACAGGCTAGGGGACTCGGGGAGCCTGGTAACCATGTCTCTCTCATTTCTCACCTTATTCCCAGGCTTCCACTTCATTTGCCTGGCCTACAGCAAGAGCCTAAGGGACCTATCAGGACAGGTTGACAGGATTACTCCCTTGGAACTCTAGGGGTCCTAGGCTGCGCAGCTACCCAGTTCAGTCTCAGAATCCTCCCCTCCTCTCCACCCAGGCCAAAGGTGCAAACCAAGCAGAAGAGCTCTTTCCTTTTTGTTCTTGTGCAGGGGGATCAGAGCTCCTTGGAAAAGAAGCAGGGACTTGGAAGGAACACTTCAGGGCGTAAGAGGGGAAGCTAGAGAGTTAAGTGCACCACACGGTAACAGAAACACATTTTTCTTAGAGACCGTATCTAGCCGACTGAGAAACTAAAACAGCTATATAGGAAAAAATAAAAGCTTTGGAACATTAGGGGGCAGGAAAGGCAAACTGTAACGCCTATATTACTAGATCACTTTCATCAACAACTCTAAAGCAGAGGTTTGAGAAAACAAAAAGGTGCCCGTCTAAAGCTTTAATTGAATTGTTTTTCTCCCACAATCATGGCTAGGCGGACAGCTCTGAGCACGCGCAAATCTCTTCGGCTTTCTGCTAAGGCCTGTGTAGCTCCACCTAAGAAATAGCTGCCTTTTTAAAAGATGGATTTTTATCTTGATTTTGTAGTCTTGGCATAAATGTTCTCCTTAAATACCTTCATTTCCCCATTCTCAGCTTTCCCCAGATGAGTGCTCAAGCTATCACTGAAGTGACCTGCACAGATCTACTCCTTCAACCCCATGACAAACAGCAAACTTAAAATATGAATAAGCCAGAGATGTTTTCTTTTACATGACGATCATAGTTCTACAGAAATGGTTTACTTCTCTATGTGTGGTTATGCACACCTTTAGTCCCAGCATTTCAGAGGCAGAAGTACATGGGTATCTGTGAGTCCGAGGCCAGCCTAATTTGTATACTAAGTTCCAGGACATCCAGGGCCACATAGAGAGACTCTGTCTCAAAAACAAAACAAGAGCAGGTAGTGGTAGCTCACACCTTTAATCTCAGCACGCAGGAGGCAGAGGCAGGCAGATCTCTGTGAGTTTGAGGGCATCCTGGTCTACAAAGCTAGTTCCAGGACAACCAGGCTATCAAAGAATCTCTGTCTCAAAAAAGAAAAAGAAAGAAAAGAAAAGCAGGAAGAACTAAAAGAAATGTCTTACCTGGAAAAGACAATCTTGTATTGTTCCTAGCTCAGATGATAAAATTCCAATTCGGGGAAGAAAGAAAATAACACGTGTAATCTCGCCTGCATCTACAAAGCTAGTTTTAACAGACCATTTGAGCTATTAACCTGCAGTATTGTTTTATGAAGTACACATCAATGGCCATTGTATTTAATGATTATAGTTAACCATTATAAACCAAAATGAGTATCCCTTATGTACCCAACAAAATAACCTATTGCCATGAATTTGGTGAGTAACAGCCATAGCCTAACAAACAGTACATCATGTATTTTACTTTGTATAATAGAAAATTAGAATAAATGGTGTTATTAAAAAGCTAGAACAGATGACAAAAGAGAATAAGGGTTTTAGTGAACTCAGGGAAAGGCTAGGCTGGAATTAAAGGTGCAAAAGAGAACAAACAATGAGACAGCTGCTATTGTGGGCTGCCATTGCCATGGAGAACAGAAGTACAAACTTTTGTATTTTGTCATTGTATATAGGTGTGTTGGAGAGGGGGCGGTGATGCACAGAAGAAGGCTCTAGACCGTGGCCATGAAAATAATTGACAGATCAGAACTCAGATGTTTTGCTCAGAATATATGCTTTCCTATTTTTTCCCCATCATTCTCTGAAGTGTTGCAAGAACTTTTCTTTGGCTAAGCAAATAGCTGATCTTCCAAGTAGCTAATATTGAGATAGCTATGGTCTTTAGGTGGCCAAGCAAGCATTCCAAACCACACATTTGTAATATTTTAATTGTAAATATATCTTAGTTCCTTTTTCTTGGCAAAGGTGTTCGCTAAAATTTCTAATACCAATTAGGGATTGGCAAAGAACGCTCTTCAGGCTTAAAAGGACACAACCATATTTCTCAGTCAGGCACTGGAAAACAGCAGAATCTCCAGGCAGCATCCCTTTGGGAAAGTCATATAAAATATGTTATTGTCTATGTGCCCAGGGGCTGGCTATCCTTCACGTTGACCTACCCTAACCCACTAACTGGGAAGTGTTCAGTAATCCTACATTAGTACCTAAAAACATTCCGTTTTGTCATGCTAATTCTACTTCCAGAGAAAGACATGCTGGATTGTAATATTCAGGATAGAACCATGTTACCCAAATTTCCTTGATGGTAAAATTATTTGGAATCAGAATCGGCCACTTCATCTTTTGAACTTGTCCAGTGTCTATAATGAGAATAGTCTCATATCAAAGGTTTAAGTGGCTTGTATTTGTGCTCCATAACAGAAGTCTAAGGAGACAATAGAACATGTGGTGAGGGCCTGGACCCCTGGCTTGTTGCAGTCACATCTTTTTTCACCTCCCATTCTCCTACCCATGGTGCCTCATAGAGCCTAGTTGCCCAGGACCATTGCCAATCCCCAACCTATGGTACTCATGAAAACTTCTCAGTGTTTCAACCCAAATGTCAAGGCAGTGCTCCCTTCCTAACACCGTTGGCACAAGCAGAGGGAAAATTGAGGTCAAGTGCACATACTCTATATCATTTGTGGAAAGATGCATAATCCATTCACATCTCCAGACCCAGAATATGCCTCTCCCAGCACATTCGGAGAGGGAGCAGGAGCTTCCAGGGCCCATCCACATTCTGACATGAAAGTGCATTTATTCGGGAATCACTTCCCTTGATGGTTGTGGTAGTCTATCAAGGGAAGACTGGCCTCCTCATCCTTGTTGGGAGTGGCGTGAGGACTGTGTGGATCATCTGGAGCTAGTAGACAGTGGGATATCAAGACCACATGTGAAGGCTTGGAGTCAGCCATCCAATGTTCCCATGCTGGAAGGAATATAGCACTAAATAAGCTTTAAATAATGGGTTAGAAAAGCTACCCTAGAAGCAAAAGGAACACTTTCTATTTCAATATCTTCAACAGTGATTTTATCCAGGCTTTTATCAGATGTTTGCTTCCCATTTACCCTACAAAGCATGTTCCCAGCCTGAGTGAACATTTTTAACCCATAAAGATTACCAAGCTATGAGAATCTGGATTCACTAGCTATGTAACACTTCTCAAATGTAAGCACTCGAGGAATGGAGTTCCACTTTCTCCAGTGCTACCCACAAAATATTCTCATTAAATCTCTATGACCCCCCAATCTGTTTTTATAAGAAACTGAGATTTTCTCTGACATTTGGTTCTTAGACCACATCTAAGATATTCTGAATGTTCAGGAACATAAACACTGGGGCCAGGCAAGTGTATGTAACACACATAGGCCACAGCACACATGTGGAGGTCAAAGGACAGCTTGCAGGAATCGGGTCCCAGGGACTGAACTAAGGTCACTAGGCTTGGTGGCAAGCACTTTTACCCACTGTGTCATCTCAGTAGCATGAGTGCTTATGTATTTTTAAACCTCAGTTTGCTCACTGAGCATGTACAGAGTAATATTTCACAATGATTGTGTTTGGGGTTACAAATGTGTATAAGTAATACAATCATTAGCCTCAAATAATCATTCAATAAATGCATAAAATTAGGAAGATTGTTAAATCTGGGTGGTAGAAATGCTGGTGTTTATTATATCATTATTGTTTTTTTTGCATTTTTGCAATTTTTCAAAATGTAAAGCAATAGCTAAAAAGAGCCAGAGAGCCTGAGAGTGGGAAAGGGGTCAGAGGGTTGTGACAGTTGGGTGACCCTCTCAGGACTTTAGCTACAAAGCTCGTGCTTCAGAGTCCAGGACAAAGTGGCCATTAAGGAAGTTGAATTTGGGCCCAGAACAAGTCCTTCAAAAGGACCATCTGTGCCCCATATACAAAAGAACCAAAACCCCCACCCCTTTGTCGTGTTTAGGGACAGGTTTCGCTGAAGGGCTACTTAAGACTTAGGCTAAGGGCATCAGTTCACAGAGGCTAATGGGCTTCTGAAAAGAGTTTACTGAATGCTGAGTGTGCCCTCTAGTGTCCACACTTCTCAGCTTTACCTCTGAAAGTGTGGATCAAAAAATGCCTTTGTTTACAATGGAACTGAAATTCTCTAAGTTGATTTAGACATTGATGTGGCAAAAAAAGAAAAGAAAAAGAAAAGGGAGAGAGAGAGAGAGAGAGAGAGAGAGAGAGAGAGAGAAATTGATGGTCCTCTTTATGCTGTGAATGTGGACAAGAAAGAATGGATTAGCCTCTTATCCAATAACGTACATGTTTAAGGTCACACTCCAGATAATTTTGTTCACATTGTCTCAAAGTCAAGCACAGCAAAGCAGACTTTTTAGAACAAGGACAGCCTCCATCTGTAGCCAGAGGACGCTGGCTGTGATTAAGGGAGCTGGAAGGAACGTGTGAGTCCTGCTGGTGGTCAGCACCTAGGTGACTAGGAAACGCAGCCCCTGTGGAGTCCTTAGGTCTCATTTTATAACATTCTCATTTGGAGGTTTGAAACAACTCCTGAGAAACTGGTCAGTTTTTTTTTTCTTTCAAGTGACCTGTAGCAAAGAGATGTCCTCATAGGTCCTCATAGAAGGCAAGAGACTCAATACTGATTATTCATCCTGGGGAGTTAGTATTTTCTCCCATATCCACTGTAGCTCCTTGAAACGTGTGCCAGGAGGCTCTAAATAGCATGGTAAAAGGAGCTCAAGGGCCCCACATCACAGAAAGTAGCCACTCGTCAGATTTGCCTCACCCGGAGCACTATCCCTGCCACACTAGTTCTCATTCTGTATTCACTTCGAGATCAATAGAGAAACAGTATTTTGGTCTGTGCTCCAGAAACACTAACTCATCTGCAGAGCCGACACTTTCCAGAAATCCTCTGCTTCTGCCAGCACCAAACAGCCAACTTTTCCTCACTCCTGAAAACAGCATATGTATTCATTTTTCTCTGGATCAGATACCATCTGCAGTGAGATTCTTAATTTTATTTCCACAGGTCATTTTAAATGGTGAGGTTAAGGCATTCTGTGGAGGTGCCATCATTAATGAAAAATGGGTGGTAACTGCTGCCCACTGCCTTAAACCTGGTGATAAAATTGAGGTTGTTGCAGGTAAGGAAACAAAATAGATAATAATTGGCAACATCAGCATTATGATGGACATATCCTATTGTACAAAGGTCCAATAGGATTGCTACTGAATAAATTGGGCTAATGGTAGCGGGGTCATAATTTCAAATTCTAACTTATTCCATCTTCCTAGCCCCATATTTCTTTTTGTGAACCCATAAGGCACCCTCGGCATAGTACAATTATTTATTGGTGCATGAATTTTCCCACCCACTGTATTAGATCATTGAGACTTGGTTGCTAGTGTTCACTGACCCCAAGCCAAATGTAGACCCACGGGAAATGTGTCTATACAAAAGACAATAAACTATGAGATTTGTTTTCAACAGGTGATTATAACATTGATGAAAAGGAAGACACGGAGCAAAGGCGAAATGTGATTCAAACTATTCCTCATTACCACTACAATGCAGCTGTTAATAGGTACAGCCATGACATTGCCTTGCTGGAGCTGGATCAGCCTTTACTTCTAAACAGCTATGTAACACCTATCTGTGTTGCCAATAGGGAATATACCAACATCTTCCTTAAATTTGGTTCTGGCTATGTAAGTGGCTGGGGGAAAGTCTTCAACAAAGGGAGACAGGCTTCCATTCTTCAATACCTGAGAGTTCCACTGGTCGACCGAGCCACATGCCTTCGGTCCACAACATTCAGCATCTATAACAACATGTTCTGTGCTGGTTACCGTGAGGGAGGCAAAGATTCTTGTGAAGGGGATAGCGGGGGACCTCATGTTACTGAAGTGGAAGGGACCAGTTTCTTAACTGGCATTATTAGCTGGGGTGAAGAGTGTGCTATAAAAGGAAAATATGGAATATATACTAAAGTTTCCCGGTATGTCAACTGGATTAAGGAAAAAACAAAGCTAACTTAATGAAAAACCTATTTACAAAGGAAATTCACTGGGATTGAAAATAGACCAAGCCCTTTACTAAACTAGTCATTTTTTCCAACTCTTGTTAAATATATAAGTTCGATAAACACTGGTTTCTCTGTGCAGAGGAAGAACCCATCTAGAATCTATATTGTACTAGATCGAGTAGGTTATCAAATGTAATCACTAAAGAAATAGTTTGGTAAGAGATTTTACTGTCTCCCTAAGTCCAGCCCTTGGTAAAATGAAAAAGTGATGTTTTCCATGGTGCCCAGCAGGAACCCTAGTCCTCAACTGTGATGACTTATCCCATTCTCCTTCTTAGCGGCAATCTATGTTTTAGAGATCCCTTGCCTCTCTCAAATTTATTGATTGTGAATCCAGAATCTTTAGCCCATTTAAGGCCAGCAGCACACAGGAGCAGCTAATAGGTCAAAACTCATCAAATGCGCTACTTCCTCTCCTTTTTTCCCCCCTGGATACTGCATCTTTTCAAACTCCCAACCCCCAAATCAATGTTCCCCTCCCCCACTCCCACGCCTTTGGAGAAAGAAGGCAGTCTTTTTTAATGCTGTACACATATATACACGACCACCAACCCCATACTTACTTCCAGATTGGTCTCAAACTTCCTTTGAATAATATGGGGATGAGGTACACTGCCTAAAATCATAAGAGGAACTTTCCCTTTAATACCCTATCCAGGATAGTTCCCCAAGAATGTGTAATTGGTGATCATGGAGGCCTGACCAGGGATGGTTCTGAGAAGGCAAATTTACATGGCATTGCAAGTATAAAAAGCAATGACATTGATCAAAATATATTGGCCCCATCTGATAAAAAAATTCATGGTAATAGAAAGTTAATGATGAACCAGACAGAGTGGTGCATGCCTTTAATCTCAGCACTCAGGAGGCAGAGGCAAGTAGATTTCTGAGTTCGAGGCCAGCCTGGTCTACAGAGTGAATTCCAGGACAGCCAGGACTATACAGAGAAACCCTATCTTGAAGAAAACAAACAAGAAAGAAAAAGTGAATGATAAATTTAGCCATATAATTACACTGTGTATAGTAGCATACTGGTAAATATCTGAGCAAGAAGATCTCTTAAAAATACCTAAGAACCTTATTTGTAACAATCGCTCATTTCTATTGTAGAAATCCCCTTACCTTGGTAGACTTCAAGCTATTAGCATGAAGTTATTGAACAAGGAATTTGAGAAAACATGCAAAATTGATCTTAAAACAGTGATTTAGTCCATATTTAGCCTAGAACTAGCTGAGTGTTCAAGGACTAGTTTAACAGTGTGTCTCCAGCATTCTCCAGTGTCTTAGACAAGACAACTTGCCTAAGCGAAACAACCAGCATTAAGTGTCATGCCACCCGCAGCAGGCTCAAGGATGGGAGTCATTGCAAATGGTCAACCAAATGGCCCATTTCTGGTTTTCAGCTCACCTGTGAGCTTTGTTACTATAACTAATCTTGTTATATTGAATTTTTAGAGGATTGCTGACAGCCCAACATGTTTCTCACCTGTGACTTAATGAACTTGTATTTTAACTCTTATCTAGATCTCTGTATAAACGTATTTGATATTGACTACTTAATGATGTATAAATGGAACAAATGTCAAAAGCATGATTTGAACCCTTTGGCACTATCGCCTGCTCCCACCAAACAAACCGTACTCACTACTGCCGATTTTACTTAAGTTCTATTACTTACTGCTTCTTTTTTGTCTTGCAAGAAGTATCAATAAACATCATTCCAAATTTCTCCATTTCTTGTTAAATCATTTAGAGGCATAGCCCAAAGAACACAATCAGCAAAACCCTGAAAAGAATGCATCTGATGAAATATGTAATACTGTCTTTATGCTTCAATGTTTCCCAACTTCATGAGATTTGCACTACATCTGAAGAGAACAATGCCCTGAATCCACTTGCAGGTCTAATGAACTATGTGTATGTCCTTGGATAAGTCATATACCCTGTAGGTGGAAGCTGCTCATTCATTTCCCAGCCGCACAGACCCAAAATAATCACACAGAAACTGTATTAATTAAAACACTGCTTGGTCTATTAGCTTGTGCATATTTTTAGCTATCTCTTACATCTTAAATTAACCCATTTCTATTAATCTGTGTATCGTCGTGTGGTTGTGTCCTACAGGTAAGGGTTCCGTGCAGTGTCCGGTGTCTGTCTTGTCTGTTACTACATGGTTTCTCTCTGACTCTGCCTACTCTCTTCTCCTCTATCTGCTTGGAATTTCCACCTTGCCCTATTTTTCACTGCAATAGGCCCAAAGCAGATTCTTTATTAGCCAATGGTATTCACAGCATACAGAGGGGAATTCCACAACAATACCCTTTGAGGAATTAATATCTCCATCTGTATGAGGGAATTTGAGAGGACCCTGTTCAAAGGCCTTTGAGATGTTAAGAATGTGTAGTTTTTTCTTCTCCATTCCTTCAACAAATATTCAAGTAGGCATTCCCTGTGCAGCATTACCAATAATGCTAATTACATTTTGAAATAGGTATATTTGCATTTGAAAAGTTTCTTAAAAGTATGTGAATTACCACTAGTGCCTACTGCACTAGGATATAGCAGTTGCCCAAAAAATGTTAGCTGGAGCTCCAGAGATGGCTCAGTGGTTAAGAGCATTTGCTATAGCACTTGCTTTTTGTCAGTGACCCAGGTTCAATTACCACCTCCACATCAAGAGGCTCACAGCCATTTGTAACTCCAGCTCCAGGAGATGTGATGCTCCCTTCTGGCCTCCATGGGCACTGCACATGTGTGGTGCACTACAGACAAGCAGGCACATGCAGATACACATGAATAAAAATAAATGATTTTTAAATGTTAGATGGATTGGAGTGATAGCAATTAGCCATGCACTGAGCACCCTAAAAAGGGACCAAACCTAGATTACAGAAATCAGTTCTGTTATCATTGACTAAAGGAGAGGAAGAGAGATGAGTCACTATAAGTGTCAATTTTACATTTGAGGAGAATGCTAGCTTGTGCATGAAGCATGCTACTTCAAATTTGAATAACTAAGGCTCTATGACCCCAGTGCTCGGTTGGAAAAAGAGAGTCATGTTGTCATGGAGACCATCCTTTACAAAAGAAGCAGTGGTGAACTAGCCTCATACCTCAAGCCATTGCCTCTCCATGTGGTACAGGGAGGAGCTTCTAGGCCTCTGAACCTCTGAGCCATAATTACCCTTTCTCCCATGTGTTCAAAATGATTGAATTCATTCTGAGCCATATGTGACATGTTGTCAATTTTAAACATGTGGGCCTTTAAGCGAACCTAGGAGCCAGCAGTCTTAGAGCCAAGGCCTCAATGGATTCTGCCTAGGACACATGCAGTTACTATATAAGAGTCATTAGTACATTCCAAATTGTTGTAGCTACTTAACCTAAATGGGCTGAAACAGGCTGATATGATATTGAAAGTGACAGATTAAAATAGAACTCTCGCTGAGTGAAGAAAAGTGTGTTAATATCAAGCACACATTTTACCTTGATGTTTAAATCTGATTGCTTTTAGTTCTTTGAAATATTGGTCATTTTATAATGTCAAGAACAAATATGGTCTGATTTTCTCTGCCAGGGGAAAAAGAAAGGGTACTCTCCTGAACAAAAACCTTTACAAACTGCTTCCTTATAAGTTCTATATATTTTCAACATAAGAATGTCAAAAATGCAAGGCATAGTAAGTGCCATCCAATACACTGCACTTTTACAGATGAGGATACTGAGGTCAAGAGAAGGCTGGGCCCAAGTAATGCAATGGCAGAGTCTAGAAGGGAGTTCAGAGTGCCTCTCCTACACTGTGAAACACGGGGCTTGCAGCTAGAGGACACTCACTCTGCTGTCTGTTCTCCTACAGCAGCCAGGGCTATCTGCTTGATGGAAATCTATTCAGAATGTCTGGGAGTGAAAACTGCCTGGCATTCTTATTAATGATATTCTGAGTGGGAAGCAAGTGATAAAATCAAGAACAACAGGTAGCCTGGGAGGCAGAGCAGCAGTCAGATAAACTGAAGCTGCAGCCCCTGGCTCATAGCAGGAACTAAGTAACGACATGGATATGAACCTTCAGGACTGGCGTCTGGCTTTTATTCCAGCTGTGAGCACTGGGTCTTCCAGATGTGCCATTTGACTTGTAGAGTATGTTTTTCGGTGGCATCTGGCATACAACTCCAGCACGGTAGTACTTTAGACTTTGAGATCATGCTGGGGAAGTAGACAAGGGCTGCACTAGGAGACTACAGGCTACTGCAGAAGCCATCTGGGAGCTCCAAGAGGCCTTCAAAGGCCCACTGGAGGTGGACATCTACCAATGTTGTACAGCTATGCAAACCAGGCAAACATTACAGCTGCTGACAGGCCTGTCTGTGGACAGCAATCAGAGTGCTTTTTTTCAGTCCGAGACTTATGCCATCTAGAAATCTCAGTTATGACCACAAACATCTAGACTGTTCTGTCAACCATAGAGGCTGTTGAAGGATTTGTAGCAGGAAAAAAAAAGACTGTGGGAACACAGGGAACACATTCTTTACAACCATTCCACATCCACAGATCTGTCTCCTCCTTCCCTCCCACAGTTTCAAGCAGACCTTTTTCATCCTGTCCATCAGGTTTTTTTTTCATTAATCACAACTTCTAATAAAGGTAAGGGTAGCAGAGGCTTTCATTCAAAAATCTACAAAGAAACACCAGTTACTGAAATCGAGTCAAGGCACTTTTTCCACATGTCACAGAACACGGCAGAGCTCTTTGGATCAGGCCAGAGCATCTCCCTGTAATCCAAGAGCGACCCTTTGGGGTGAGAGGTAAGTGACAGAAATAGGGAAATTCCTGATTCCACAGACTTGCAGTCAAAAAGCTGCTTCGGGGCTGGTAAGATGGCTCAGTGGATAAAGGCAACTGCTACCCAGCCTGCCCACCTTAATTCTATCCCCAGAACCAAGATTATAGAAAGAAAGAAGCAATCCCCACAATTTTGACCTACACACACACACACACACCATGGCATGAAGATGAAAGTACACAAATAAATGTACTTTTAAAACATTAAAGCAACT
The DNA here is from genome assembly GCF_018167655.1 of Microtus oregoni. NCBI lineage: Eukaryota > Metazoa > Chordata > Mammalia > Rodentia > Cricetidae > Microtus > Microtus oregoni. The sequence goes on along the minus strand of NW_024543828.1, from coordinate 7,560,481 downwards.
TCAGTGCAATGGGACAGTTGGAGTTCCCAGTCTAGAAATCTTACCAACTCACTGCCAACCTTAAACTTACAGAATGATTACAGATCTGTACCTATGGCATGGTTTGCTGCTGAGCTCATTAAAATTTAAACAAAGACCCATATGTAATACAAGCTTTAATAAGTATCCCTCTGTACATAAAAAATATTTTCTCCTTGAACTCTATTACAAAAATAAGCATGCTTGTTTATGAGGTTTGCTACTAAAATTCCTCCCTGGGAGAGAGAGAAGTAATGTCTACAGCCCCTCCCAAGGTCTTGATCATTGGAGGGCAGGCACAACAGAACAAGGCAGTGCTCATAGGAACGCACAGAGACCATGACAGCACACAAAAGACCTACACAAGCTCAAGGCATGTTGAAATAAGAGCGGCGGGCTGCGTCCCAGGCACCCGGCCACACGCACGGCTAGCTTTACCAGAAATAATTACACGGAAACTGTATTCTTTTAAACACTGCCTGACCCATTAGTTTCAGTTTCTTATTGGCTAGCTCTTACATATCGAGCTAACCCATTTCTATTAATCTGTGTAGCTCCACGAGCTGGCTTACCAGGAAAGATCTTAACCTGCGTCTGTCTGGAGTGGGAGAATCATGGCGATTCCTGACTCAGCTTCTTTCTCCCAGCATTCTGTTCTGTTTACTCCGCCTACCTAAGGGTTGGCCTATCAAATGGGTCTAGGCAGTTTCTTTATTACTTAACCAATGAAACAACAAATAGAAAGATGACCCTCCTCCATCAAAGGCAGACAAAAAAAACCAGCATTAAGAGGGGGTGGAGGGCATGAAGCCCACCCCTAGCTGAGGACCTACTGGCAACTGATGGCTTCTAGCAGACAGAAAGTAGGTTTTCTTCAAGGATATGAGCACCCCATGGCAGGGCAGGCTCAACAGGCAGCAGTATTTCTGCAGTACAAATTGCACTCAATGGGTTAACAAAGGAGAACTTGTGAAGTTGGATGAGTAGAGAGGTAGAGATGGATTTGGGAGGAGATTGGCAAGGTTGAATAAGTATCATCAAAAGTAGAGAGGTAGAGATGGATTTGGGAGGAGATTGGCAAGGTGAATAAGTATGATCAAAATACCTTGCATGAAATTCTCAAGGAATTAATAAAAATTTTGTTTAAAGAACATTTGGGGGGCTGGAGATATGGCTCAGTGGTTAAGAACACTGACTGCTCTTCCCAGGTTCAATTCCCAGCAACCACATAGCAGCTCAAAACTGCCTGTAACACCAGTTCCAGGGACCCAACACCCTCACACAAACATACATGCAGGCAGAACACCAATGCACATAAAATAAAAATAAGTTTAAAAATAAATGAATAAAATAAATTAAAAAAACTATTTGGAAGTCTATCTATGAGAGTAGGGTTTCTTCCTTTGTATACTAAAGCCCAGTGTGAAGGGGCGGGGGAGGGAACTGGAGAGATTACTAATCAGAACCATCCACTGCCATTTAACTAAGGAAGGAGTCTTGCCACGTTCTTTTGTTTCTGTTATCAGGGCTCACTGCTCACACTGCTTCAGAGCTCTCAAATAAATCACGCTGGGTCTGAGCATGACCCCATTCTGCAGTTGTTCTTTGCTCAAATAAATAGTGTTAAATTGATTTCTGTCTAAAGTGTTCCTTTTTGAAAGTTTTTATTTATTTTGATTTCTCTGTGTGAGTGTTTTGCCTGCATTGTGTATGTATGTCACGTGTATGCCTGGTGCCTGTGGAGGAAAGAAGAGGGCATCAGATCCCCCATACTATATAGCATTAGCTGTCCCTCAAATTTTATATTTTATAAACAAAGGAAGCATACTTCTAAAGATTTAATTGTTTATTAAAGGTTTAAAGAAGCCAGTTGTGGTGGCACACGCCAGTAAGATTTGCTGAAGGAGGCAGAGACAGGAGAATCATGAGTTCGAGGCCAGCCCGGGTAAGAATTTTTTAATTTGTATTTTATGTTTATAGGTGCTTTAATTGCATGTATGTTTATGTAACATGTGTATACAGTACATAATAGATTCCTTTGAAGGCCAGAAGGAGGCATCAAATCCTCTGGATCTAGAGTTACATGTGGCTGAAAGGTGAGGCACCATGTGTTCTTAACCACTGGGCCATCATTTCCAGCACCAAGGGTTCTACTCCTAATCTTTATCATCTAGGACTGAGAAGAGCGCATGCAGAAGAGAGCATAGACGTGAAAACATCTAGGAGAACCACTGGCTGAAATGAAATCCTTGTGTCCAGAACAAAAGCTTGTCTGAGATTTTAAATTTCAATATTAGCTCATTTAGGTACGAATTCTAGGATGAACAAGGTTGCAAAGAAAATTAAGCTCTGAACCCATAAGCATAAGGTATAACAACAACAAAGCTGCTCAGCGAAGAGAGAAAGTGTTGCTGAGAGAGGTCCCTGTAGCTTGCAGATCAGGAAAGCAATGTAAGGTAAGGACCAAGAAAGAGGCCCTCGCTCTAGGCAGTCAGTCCTCTGTGCTGATTTGTTTCCCATTTCCTAAGCATCAGGAGAAAGCCTTCGGAGCTGTAACGGGAGGGACGAAGAAAGTAGGGTTCTGTATCAGTCTCCCTTCTGACAGCACAATGGTTACTTTTATTTTTTTACATTTATTTTCTGAAGACATCTGCATATAGGTGTATTGTCTTTTAAAGATTTGCTTATTTTATTTTAGGCATATGAGTGTTCTGCCTTCATGTATGTGTATGGTATGTTTAATCTGTGCCATGGAAGCGAGAAGTGGACACAGACCCCCTATAATTGGAGTTACGCCCCATTGTAAACTGCCATGTGGGCACTGGGAACCAAGCCCAGGTCCTCTGAAATAGCAACCGGTGTTCATTTTTTTTTAAGTGAAAATAAATACTTTGATACAGTATAGTCTGATCACAACTGTTTCTCCCTCATCTCTTCCCAAATCCTCCACACCCACCAAACTCCATGCCTCCCTGCCTTCTTTAGAAAACAAACAGGCAAATACAACACACACACTCATACACACACACATAAACAGCAAAAAACCATGAAAACATAACATCAGAAGCCATGATATACAAACAAAAGACTGGTAAGGTTTTTTAAAAAGTCCAAACAAAGCAATAGGAGGCAAAAAGTCTACAGAAATACCATTTGGTTCACTTTGTGCTGGCTGTCTACTGCTAGGCATGAGGCCTATCCTCAAGTGTGGTTTATACACCCAGTAAGACTGACTCCATCGGAGAGAACTAACTTTGCCTTTGCGAGTGCTTGGCAGCTGGAGCTAGCTTCTGGGTTATGGCTGGAAGCCAGTGTCCACTTCTCCCTCCCAGCACTGGGGCCCCATCGGCAGCCAGCATTCTTAACCATCCCTCCAGTCCCTGGCATATTTATTGTCTTTTGTGTTCAAGATAAATATTTCACACCTACTTTAGATACTTGGGAATTTTGCACAAGAGTATGGTTAGCAATCTCTGTTCTCCCTTCCATTTTATATCTAACAATGACTTATTTATCGAGCAAGTGTGCGCTGAGTTTCTTGGAGTTCGGACTCTTACCTTTAGAGCTGTTTTAATTGTGTACAGGACCAGGCCCTGAGCCAAACAGCCACCATCTTCAGAAGTACTACTGGGCCAAGAAACTCAGTTATCGCTGTGAATGAGTACCAAATGCATGCTGCAAATTATAATTTAAAAAAAACTTTAAGAAGGAAAATGTGGGGCCGTTTGCTGTTCTTGAGGAGCAGCTTTGGTACCCAGCACGCAAAAGGCAGTTCACGACCAACTCTAAGTCCAGTTTTCGGGGGATTTTCTTCCCTTTTCTGGCCTCAGCAGGGGCTGCACACACATCCACATAAATAAAAATATTTAAAAAGAAGTGGAATGAATCAGGCACAGTAGAACATCCCTTTAATCCCAGTACTCAGGAAGCAGAGGCAGGGAGGTTTCTGAGAGTCTGAAGCCAGCCTGGTCTATGGAGTGAGTTCCAGGTCAGCCGAGCCTGTTCAGTGAAATCATGCCTCAAAATTTTTAAAAAAGGAGACTGTTCGTGAGGTAAAAATATTGAGTTAACTTGACCTTAAAGAGGTTCTCCGATGACAACTGCTCACATATTCCTAAGTGAAAGTATTTCTTCAACATAACAGTCTTTATAAATCCACGAAGATTTATCGTATGGTGACTTTCCATTGTGCAAACATATATGTTCATAGGAATTTGTAGCTCTTTGTAAAAATGGTGAGAAAGAGGTGTCGCCTGATTCTCAGTCATATGTAAGACAACAACAACAACAACAAAATAAAACCCACAGGGACACATGGAAGGTAAGATTGAAAAATTTCAATCATCACTAGAGAGGACATTTAATTCTACTATCCTAGTACTAAAAGAAGGCCAAATATTTTCATATGAAGATATTACTGCCATAAAATTGTATGGAGAATAACATGAACTCTTGGGTACTGCCCCCCCTCTCCCTATCAACATTGATTTACTTTCATTATCCTGAATCACATTTGTTTACTCCAAGTCATACATTAAAACATCATTTGCACAGCTTATATTTCATAATTTCATGTAAATGCTATCCTGTTGTTTTTATGCTATATTTTCAGATGAGATTATACTTATTGGTGATACTATATTTGGTTCTAGGACATCTGTTTTTATTTCTGTACAGATTGTATTGTATCACCTTCCAGAATATAGTTATCTGATTATCAGCTTGTTGTTTATGTTCTCTCCAATTTTTTCCTTCTGCCAAGAAATGCTAGTAAAAGTATCTTGGCAGTTATGTGGGTAGATGTCCACTAGAGAAATTAGTAAGCCTTCATGCACATACTTTAACTACACTTGATATTAGCAAACAACTCATTAAAAACTCATACCAACTTATGCTCTCAGTAGCAGGGTATGACACAGCTCTTTTGTCCTTACTTTTTTGTCTTTTTTTATTGATTTTTATTGAGCTCTACATTTTTCTCTGCTCCATTCCCTGCCTCTCCTCTCCCCTTCAACCCTCTCCCAAGGTACACATGCTCCCAGTTTACTCAGGAGACCTCAGCTTTTTCTACTTCCCATGTAGATTAGATTTATGTATACCTCTCTTAGGGTCCTCATTGTTGTCTAGGTTCTCTGGGATTGTAATTTGTGGGCTGGTTTTGATGTAGGAGGTTTTTCTGTTCGTGTGTTACTTTCATTGGTTAATGAATAAAGAAACTGCTTTGGGCCTGACAGGGAAAACTTAGGTAGGGAGAGAAGACAGAACTGAATGCTGGAAAGAAGAGCAGAGGGAGAGCCACCATGCAGCCACCAGAGACAGACATGCCAAATCTTTTCTGGTAGGCCACTGCCACATGGTGATACAGAGATTAATAAAAATGGGTTAAATTAAGATATGAGAATTAGAGAATAAGAAACTAAAGCTAATGGGCCAAGCAGTGTTTTAATGAATATAGTTTCTGTGTGATTATTTCAGGTGTAAGCTATTCAGACAGCCGGGACAAATAAGCAGCCTCTCCTTACAACATGCAGGAGTGTTCCCTTTACCACACAACCTCTCCAGCATAAGTTGTCATCAGTGTTTTTGATCTTGGTCATTCTTACAGGTGTAAGATGGAATCTCAGAGTTGTTTTGATTTGCATGTCTCTGATGACTAAGGATGCTGAACATTTCCTTAAGTGACTTTCAGTCATTTTAGATTCCTCTGTTGAGAGTTCTCTGTTTGGGCCTATACTCCATTTTTTATTGGATTATTTCTTGTTTTGATGACCAATTTCTTGAGTTCTTTGTATATTTTGGAGATCAGACCTCTGTCTGATGTGGGGTTAGTGAAGATCTTTCCCATTCTGTAGGCTGTTGTTTTGTCTTGTTGACCATGTCCTTTGCTTTACAGAAGCTTTTCAGTTTCAGGAGATCCCATTTATTAATTGTTTCTCTCAGTGTCTGTGCTGCTGGCGTTATATTTAGGAAGTGGTCTCCCGTGCCAATGTCTTCAAGTATACTTCCCACTTTCTCTTCTATAAGGTTCAGGCTTTATGTTGAGGTCTTTGATCCATTTGAACTTGAATTTTGTGCATGGTGTTAGACATGGATCTATTTTTATTTTTCTACATGTTGATATCCAGTTATGCCAGCACCATTTCTTAAATATGCTTCCTTTTTTATTTGGTTTTTATTTTGCTTCTTTTTCAAAAATCAGTTGTTCAAGGGTGTGTGGATTAATATCCGGGTTTCAATTCGGTTTCATTGGTCCTCCTGTTTGTTTTTATGCTGTTTTCAGTACTGTAGCTCTGTAATAGAGTTTGAAGTCAGAGATTGTCTTCAATGCCTCCTGAAGTTCTTTTATTGTTTTGGCTATCCTGGATTTTTTGCCTTTCCATATGAAGTTGAGTACTGTTCTTTCGAAGTCTGTGAAGAATTTTGCTGGGATTTTGATTCATTGCATTGAATCTGTAGATTGTTTTTGGTAAAACTGCCATTTTTACTATGTTAATTCTACCTACCCAAGAGCATGGGCGATCTTTCCACTTTCTGGTGTCTTCTTCAATTTCTTTCTTCAAAGATTAAAGTTCTTGTCATACAAGTCTGTCACTTGTTTGGTTAGAGTTACTCCAGGATATTTTATGCTATTTGTGGCTATTGTGAAGGGTGATGTTTCTCTGATTTTTTTCTCAGCCCACTTATCATCTGTGTACAGGAGGGCTACTGATTTTTTTTAGTTAATCTTGTATCCTGATACATTATTGAAAGTATTTATGAATTGTAGAAGTTTCTTGGTGGAATTTTTGGGGTTGCTTATGTAAACTATCATATCATCAGCCAATAGTGAGAGTATGACTTCTTTTCCAATTTGTATCCCCTTGATTTTCTTTTGTTGTCTTATTGCTCTATCTAGGAACTCAATAACTAAATTGAATAAATATGGAGAGAGTAGACAACTTTGTCTTGTTCCTGATTTCAGTGGGATCGCTGGGAGTTTCTCTCCGTTTAGTTTGATGTTGGCTGTTGGCTTGCTGTATATTTCCTTTTTTATGTTTATGTATGTTCCTTGTATCCCTGCTCTCTCCAAGACCTTTATCATGAAGGAATGTTGTATTTTGTGGAAAGCTTTTTTGGCATCTAATGAGATAATCATGTGGTTTTTATTTTTCAGTTTGTTTATATGGTGTATTATGTTGACAGATTTTGGTATGTTGAATCATCCCTGCATCTCTGGAATGAAGCCGACTTGATCATGGTGGTTGATGTGTTCTTGGATTTGATTTGCCAGTATTTTATTTAGTATTTTTACATCAATATTCATGAGTGGGATTGGTCTGTAATTCTCTTTCTTAGTAATGTCTTTCTGTGGTTTGAGTATCAAGATGATTGTAGTCTCATAAAAAGAGTTTGGCAATGTTCCTTCTGTTTCTATTGTGTGGAATAATTTGAGGAGTATTGGTATTGGTTCTTCTTTGAAAGTCTCATAGAATTCTGAACTGAAACCATCTGGTCCTGGACTTTTTTTGGTTGGAAGACTTTTGATGACTGTTTCTATTTCTTTAGCAGTTATAGATCTGTTTAATTTGCTTATCTGGTCTTGATTTAATTTTGTTAAGTGATATTTATTCAGAAAGTTGTCCATTTTTTTTAAGTTTTCCATTTTTGTGGAATACAGATTTTTGAAATATGACCTGATGATTCTCTGGATTTCCTTCGTGTCTGTTGTTATGTCCTTCTTTTCATTTCTGATTTTGTTAATTTGGATACTCTCTTTCTCTGTCTTTTGCTTAATTTGTATAAAGGTTTGTCCAATTTGTTGATTTTCTCGAAGAACCAATTCTTTGTCTCATTGATTCTTTGTATTGTTTTCTTTGTTTTTATTTTGTTGATTTCAGCTGTCAATTTGATTATTTTCTTTTATCTGGTTCTCTTGGGTGAGTTTGCTTTTTTTTGTTCTAAAGCTTTCAAATGTTCTGTTAATTCACTAGTGTGGAGTTTTTCCAGCTCTTTATGTAGGCAGTTAGTGCTGTGAACTTTCCTCTTAATACTGCTTTCGTTGTGTCCCATAAATTTGGGTATGTTGTATGTTCATTTTCATTGAATTTTAGGAAGTCTTTAATTTTTCCCTTTATTTCTTCCTTGACCCATTGATGATTCAGGTGAGCATTGTTTCATGTGTTTGTGGGCTTTCTGGAACTAGTATTGCTGTTGACTTCTAGTTTTAAACCATAGTGATCTGATAAGGTACATTGGGTTATTCCAATATTTTTGTATTTGTTGAGGTTTGTTTTGTTACTGAGTATGTGGTCAATTTTTGAGAAGGTTCCATGAGGTGCTGAGAAGAAGGTATATTCTTTTCTGTTTGGGTGGAATATTCTATAGATGTCTGTTAAGTCCATTTGAGTCATAACATCTGTTAGTTCTCTTAATTCTCTGTTCATTTTTTTGTCTGAGTGACCTGTCCAGTGGTGAGACTAATATAGTCTCCCACTATTAGTGTGTGGGGTTTAATGTATGATTTAAGCTTTAGAAGTATTTCTTTTACATATGAAGGTGCCCTTGTATTTGGGGCATACATGTTCAGTATTGAGATTTCCTCTTGATGGATTTTTCCTGCGAGTAATATGAAATGTCCTTCTTTGTCTCTTTTGACTGACTTTATCTTGAAGTCTATTTTGTTAGATATTAGGATAACTACACCAGCTTGTTTTTGTTTGTTTGTTTGTTTGTTTTGGGTTGGTTTTTTTTTTCGAGACAGGATTTCTCTGTAGCTTTGGAGCCTATACTGGAACTAGCTCTTGTAGACCAGGCTGGCCTCAAACTCACAGAGATTCGCCTGCCTCTGCCTCCCAAGTGCTGGGATTAAAGAGGTGCACCACCACCGCCGTCCGGCCACCAGCTTGTATTTTAGGTCCATTTGATTGGAAATTTTTCCCAACTCTTTATTCTGAGGCGATGTCTGTATTTGAGGTTGAGGTGTGTTTCTTGTATGCAGAAGAAGGATAGATTCTGTTTTCATATCCAATCTGTTAGCCTGTGCCTTTTTATAGGTAAATTGAGTCCATTTATATTAAGGGATTGTTATGTCCTGTTAATTTAGTTTTCGTTGTTGGTGATGTTAATTTGTGCGTTTTTCCCTTCTTTGGAATTTGCTGCTATGAGACCATCAAATGTCTGACACAGCTGTTTTATTGAGTCTTTCCCAACACTTGGTATTGTTTTAAAGACTTTTAAGCTAGTAAATCTCATAGAATGCCTATTTTGTATCAGACGCTGGTATTATCTTAAAAGCACTGTAGCTTAAAATGTACAGATGTATTCGTATCTTTTCTATGTTCAGGAAGAAAATTATTTTAGCTTCTAACATTAAATTCTAAAATAGCATTAGGACTTTTCCTTTTTTTTCCATTTATTATGTTTGTAAAAGCACAGCCCACTAAGTTTCTTGCCCGTTTATCATGTGATAGATCATAACTTGCCATCCGAAAAGGTGTATTTAAAGTTTCCTCAAGCTATTAGCCAAGGGACCCCACCATGTTCTTCTCATGCTCAAAATCGTTCTCTTCATTGGGATTCCACCCCACTTGGATGCTGCTGCCTGCTCTGCAGATTGACTACATTGGCTTATTGGGGCAATAATCAAATTAGTATGTTCCTCTCAAATATTTAGATAAAATTTTTCAATGAAATGCTTTCAATTTTGCTTTGTTCTGGGTTTCAGGCATATTTCATTTAACTTAAGGAGCTTATCTTTACAAAATCCACCCACTGACTGTTCTTAATATGCATCCTAGTCTTATTCAGTGGTAAACAAGCTAAAAATATCTCCTCAGAATTAAATGAGTTTATTTATACTGTGGAAAATCAAGTGCTCAAATAGCAGCAGGTAAACCCTCACAAAATACCAAGGGAACAGTAGCTTTGAGTAGTCCATGAAATTTGATAGACAAAATGAAGTTTCAATTACAAAGGAATAAATTGTTTTTATTTTCCCCTTTTGGTACTAGAGATTAAATGTAGGTTGTTGTACATGCAAACTGTATGTTGTACTACTGAGCTACATTCTGAGACCTAAAATATATTCACATTTTAAATGAAAAATAAAACATCTGATTATCTGTCTGTTCTAGCAATTTCCTTTTGAGCAATACAAATAAGTTAAGCTTTATCCTTAATACTCTTTGTTTTCTACATATTTTATCCCATAAGACCCTTCCAAGATGACTATCCCAAAACATTGTGCAGAAGGGAGAAGTAACTGGCATATAATAAAAGTGACTTGTTTGCTGTGTGATTGCTCACTTGACTGTAGAGTCCACTGCCTGCAGAAAGGAGGTTTCTGTATTTTTGTACTTAATAGTAATAGGCACTTTCTCAGAGGTCCGTGACTGATACGAGATTGATTTCTTCCTAAACCCTGACCAAAATCACAGACCTAATTTTGCTTCAAGTGGAGTATTTCTTCTGCCTCCCCTTTTCCAAAATACACTCTTAATGTCTTCTCTTAACAGAATATTATCACCCACATAAGGCCTTTTTTAACATCTATGTATTCCATACTGCAAGAACAATACATCATTTTGGAAATCTCAACAATAATATTTACTCCTCAGCCAACACAGAAATAACTTGAATACACATTTTATTTCTCAGGTAATTATCTTGATATGAATTAAATATTGATTAACTAATAATTCACTGATGGTAATTCCTCAAGAACTCAAAATAAACGCACAAAAAGGTACTACTTACCATGTGAAGGATGCACATTAAGTTATCCAAAACAAACTCAATGTTCCAAAAGTGGAAAATTCAATCAAGACAATGTTATAGATTGCCAGGCCCCCCACCTTAAGATGCAAATTCTAGCTTCGACGTAGAATATAAAGAGATTGCTGGGTCAAGCACTCCCAACTAAGAGACTTTTGCAAAAGCAAGTGACAATTCAGACAAATGTACATAGCTAGGTACTTTCCAGGAGGGATTATGGAAGTGGACATTTTCCTGGCTATCTAAGGCCTGAAACTGCTTTAATGGTGAAGCAAAGAAACTTTTGAACAAAGCATTACTTTACCAACATTTTCCAAAATTTGGTTCTGGTCAGACTGATCCCCATCTTGTCTGTCACACACATACAACCATGAAGCAAAACTTAAGATAAAGCTAGGTGGTGGAGGCACACACCTTTAGTCCCAGCACTCAGGAGGCAGAGGCAGGCAGATCTCTGAGTTCAAGACCAACCTGGTGAGTTCCAGAACAGTCAGGACACAGATAAATCTTGTCTCAGAAAACAAAACAAAATAAAACAATAAAACTGAAGATAAACAAATTAAGTGAAAGTACTTACAGTACTGTCTTGGGGTTTCTACTGCTGTGATAGACCACCAAAACCATAAAATAACTTGGAGAGAAAAGAGTTTCTTGCATTTTAACACTTCCAGATCACATTCCACCACTAAAGAAAGTCAGGGAAGGAACTCAAGGCAGGAACATGTAGGCAGGAACTGATGCAGAGGCCATGGAAGACTGCTGCTTACTGGTTTGTTCCCTTCCGTATTGCTCAGAATGCTTTCTTATAGTCCTGAGGACCACCTGTTCCCAAGTAGCAGCATCCACAATGGGCTCCGCCTCCCATATCAATCACTAATTAAGAAAATGCACCACAGACTTGCCTACAAGCCGAGCTTATGGAGGCATTGTCTCAGTTGAGAGTCCCCCTTTCCAAACAACTATAGCTTCTTCCAAGTCGACATAAAATAGACAGGACAGTTTCCCTCAGAGAGAAAAAAAAAGGGATTTTCAACTATAAATGATATCATACTAACCTGAAAAAATTCACTAAGGAATTAAGGCTAGATATTGTAGTGTAGTTAATGCAACTACATTTGCATTGTAAGTACATTTACAATGTAATTAAATTTTGAAGACTTCAAGGGAAATTGCTGCTATGTTTTATAGTAACACACATTCATGGCCTAATAAAATTAATATACTGCTGTTAAGTTTACGAGCAAACTCAAATACAGCATTTTTTACAGTGATTACAACATTCAAAATCATAACTACATTTGAATCTAAAGAACTTGATAGTGTCTTAAATTATTAAAATCTTGACTCTAATACCACTGTATGACATTTTGTACATAGGGGCACATTATTTCAATATTTTGAAGACTTGGTTTTTTTATTTTATACATATGAGAGTTTTACCTAGATGTATGTATGTGCACCATATGTGTGCCTGGTGCCCATGGAGAACACTAGAGAGCTTCCATCTCTTGGGACTGGAGTTGCAGAAAGTCGTGAGCTTCCTGTGGGTGCTGGAAACCAAACCTGGGGTCCAGGCAAGAACATCTGGGTCTCTCAACCACTGAGCTCTCTCTCTAGTCCCAAGTCATGGATATTTAAGTTATGACTGAAGTTGAAATTTTCCGAGGAATGAAAACTGATGAGACCTTATCACCTTATCTAAGCACGCAGCACCAGGGTAAAATAAATGCTTTGATCGTTGATGACATGTAAATCAATTATTCTATGACTCTTTCAAGAGCAATGCAAAGCCCTATGTGATGAAAAAACTCGCCATTTTTCTTGGAAAAAGAAAAAGAAAAGTAACTAGAAAACAACATTATTTCTTCCTAGAATTTTCATATGAACATAGATAGTTAACTCTACATGCTTCAAAAATAGACACAGAGTCAGAGCAATTCAAGTTGTTGTTTTACCATCTACTTGTCAAAGTGTTTTAATAAGTCCCGAGTCCACTGGGGTTACAGTAATGGAGTCATTTCCAATTAAAGCTAATCAAATATGTAATTTTATATGTCCTTCATTAGTTAGCTAAAAATTAAAGTAATTAATTTTGTCCTGAATTAAGTAAGAGGACATCTATATTTAAAATGATGGCTATAAGTTATATAAAAACTTTAATAAGTCTTCTTAATGCTGAATGCAAATGTCAACAATAAATAGAAGTCAAGCAGAAAAACTTTGAGATTTTACTTCTGAGTTTTGATGGCAGGAGCATGGAAATGTTGCTCTTTTCTAGCAAAAACATTGCATTGCTATTTCTTGACTGCACTGGCTTTTCTAAATTGCTTCTAAAAATCTGATTTTTTGGGCTGGAGAGATGGCTCAGTGGTTAAGAGCACTCCCTGTTCTTCCAAAGGTCCTGAGTTCAATTCCCGGCAACCACATGGTGGCTCACAACCATCTGTAATGAGGTCTGGTGTCCTCTTCTGGCCTGCAGACATACAGACAGAATATTGTATACATAATAAATAAATATTTTTAAAAAATCTGATTTTTTCTTACATTTTTGGAGAATTTCATTCACAAACACTGTACTTACATTTCTGAAATCTCAACTTCTTCCCCTCAACTCCTCCCATGCCCCTACACTTCCTCCCAAATTCATGACTCTTCTTAACTATGGTCGACCTGTCTGCATCTCTGTCTCTCTTTCTCTCTCTCTCTGAGCCATAAATACAACCCACTGAGTCCATTTAATATTGCTCATGTCTATATGTGTTTAAGACTGAAAAACCTGATTTATATATTTTAAAAGATGTGTTAAACAACTTTTTAAGGGACTCAATTTTTTATCATTAACTATATAAACAAACAAAAGTAGATCACAACTTGTTAATCAAATATCTTGTTGCTTCTTTTTTTCCTCTTTTGAGACAGTGTGCCATTATGTAGCCCCAACTAGCCCCTGTCTCATTCTGACCACTAGGATTACCGCAGTGCCCTGTCATGTCTGACTTGCATTTTCAAAATAAGTCTTCAGTTAGGCTAACATGAAATCAGCTATGTTGGAGGAAATATGATTGAATAGAACCAATTAACTTTTGATAGTGTTTAGAATAACATTGCCTTGAATTTATCCTATTGGAGTGTTTAAAATTGAAGTCTATGCAGGACCACTGACAGTGGCACCAGGATTCATACCTACTGCTTGTACTGGCTTTTTGAAACCTATTCTCTTTGGACGATACCTTGCTCAGCCTATATATAGTAGGAAGGGCCTTGGACCTTTCCCAAAGCATTGTGCCTTACCCTCTCTGAGGAGTGGATGGGGGTGGGGTGGGAAAAAGGTGGAGGGAGTGGGAGGAGAGGAGGGAGTGGGACCTGGGATTGGTATGCATAATGAAAAAAGATAGTTTTTCTTTTTAAAAATATAAAAGAAATTTAAAAACAATTGAAGTCTATTCTATAGTACTCAGTTTTACGTGTGTAATATTGTTGTCTGATATTTTTTCACGGTACTTCTTACCTTATATACAAAATTATTAAATACATAATGCCAAGAACACAGTGCCCTGTGTTTGCTTTTAAGAAGCTTCAGAATTCTGGCTTTTATGTTTAGATCTATGGTTCAATTCCAATTAAACCTGTATGAAATTAGGCAAAAGACGGAGGCTCATTTTTTTCCATGTAAATACATAGTTGCTCAAAGCCATTCGTCAAAACAAGCTCCCTTTCACCAATCCATTAACATAACACCATGACTAAATTTTTTTTTTGCAGATTCCACGTATGAGTGATATAATATGGCACGTGTTTCTGTGCCTTAAGCACCAATATCTGGAGCACTTTGGGTTGAGATGATGTTGGAATAAGTTCAAGAGGCTACTGGACCATATGAAACTATTTTTAATAGAAACTGAGTATATTCAGTAAAATGTTGAGAAAGTATATGTTAGTGCCTTCCAGACACAACAGGAGTGATATATATATATATATATATATATATATATATATATATATATATACACTATGGCAGTATGCACAGGACCTGCACAGGTTCAAGACAGATAGGATCCTAATGCTGAAAGTGGGAAGTTGACACAAGCCACTATACCTAACCAAGAAGCTATCTCCATTTGACAACTGCTTGTAAAGGAGTCTCACTGCAAAAACAAACTACTCTTAACTGTAGGTTTGACAGTAGATGGCCAACAGAAAATGAACTCAATGCTGGTTTGGGAGTTTTTTTGGTTTTGTTTGTTTGTTTTGTTGTTATTGTTGTTGGTCTCATAGTGCTTTGGGCATTTCCTATCTTACAAGTCGTTTTGCTTATATGCTATGGTTTCTAATTTTGTGTTCTTATGGATTCTGTGTATGTGTATGTCTGAATATGTTTCTCATACATTTTTGGTTTTTTCTGTTTGTATTGTTTTATTTTGTTTGTTTTTATTTGCCCATTAAAGAGAGAGAAAGAAGAAATGAAGTTGAGTGGATAGAGAGGTGAGAAGGATCTTAGAGATCAGAATATATTGTATGAAACAATTTTCAATAAAATTAAACTAAACACAAAAAGCAAGTGTATGCTAAATGCTCTCATCAAAAAAAAGACAATACTATAATGCTTTTGCTAATTAGGTAGTCGTTCTACAAACTGCAAATTTTGTTCTATTTAATGTACTTTTATGTCCATTTAAAAATCAAATGATATGCCGGGAGGTGGTGGCGCACGCCTTTAATCCCAGCACTCGGGAGGCAGAGGCAGGCGGATTTCTGTAAGTTCGAGGCCAGCCTGGTCTACAAGAGCTAGTTCCAGGACAGGAACCAAAAAGCTATGGAAAAACCCTGTCTCAAAAAAATAAAAAATAAAAAATAAATAAATAAATAAAAAGATGTTTTAAATTTCTTTGTGGAGGATGTCTGAAATCTCTGTATGTGCAGAGATATAGGTACATCTCTATATTTATGCTATAGTTTGGTGACTACTGTAATTTATACCCTGTATTTGAGTCAGGTCTTCCAAATTTTGTACAATTCTTCTATTTTAAAGTTTTATCTTTTCATGGACATTTTAGAATACAATTTCTTTTTTCAAAAAATGCCTAATAAGGTTTGAACCGACATGTAAGTTTGTTCAGGTTCATGTATAATAAGGTAAATTACAGATTTTTTGACATTGATAATTCCTATCTACAAACATGGTATATCACTTTTTATGCCATCTTAAATGTATGTGAGCAAAGTTGTGTATATTTTACCAGTGTGTAAGCTTTGCACGTCTCATTATATGCTTTCCTATTTAACACTTTAGGGTCTTAGAAATATTGCTGTTTCTAATTTTAGGGTTTTTAAAAAAATCTTTGTTGCTAAAAGACAGAATTACAATTAATTTATTCTTGTACAATAATTTTGTGCACTATAGCCAGTAGTTCTAATTCATGAATTCTCAGAGTTTTGTGCCCATGTATAATCTACTAATCACGATACTGCTCCTTAATCTCTTCCTGAAGTTACAGTGCTGGCTAAGAATTCTGGTAAGATGCTTAACGGAAATTGTCAGACGAGATATCTGTGATTTGTTTCTAGTCTTGGAGGGAAAGCGACTAGTATTTCCCCATTATGTATGTTAGCTGGTGGCTTTTCATCAGTGAGTTTTACCAGATTGAAAAAGATTCTCTTGGGGGCCTGGAGAGATGGCTCAGCGGCTGGGAGAACTGGCTGTTCTCCAAGAGGACCCAGGTTCAATTCCCAGCACCCACATGGCAGCTCACAACTGTTTGTAACTCCAAGATCTGATACCTTCACATAGACATACATTGACACCAATGCACAGCAAATAAAACCAATTTTTTTCAATTTTTATTGCCTTATAAATAATACCATTCAAAATTTCCACTTCCTCCCCTCCTCCCATTTCCCTCCCACTCCCCCACTCACCCTCCTCCCTCCCCCCTAGTCTTAAGAGAGGCCCTGTGGGAAGTCCAAGGCCCTTCCCCCTTCATCCAGGCCTACGAAAGTGTGCATCCAAATAGACTAGGGTCTCAAAAAGCCAGTACATGCAGTAGAGACAAATCCCAGTGCCATTATCATTAGCTTCTCAGTCGGGCCCCATTGTCAGTCACTTTCAGAGAGTATGGTTTGATCACATGTTCATTCAGTCCCAGTCCTTGGTGAGCTCCCATTAGAACAGGCACACTGACTCAGTGGATGGGTGCACCCCTCGCGGTCCTGACTTCCTTGCTCATCTTCTCCCTCCTTCTGCTCTTCAACTGAACCTTGGGAGCTCAGTCCAGTGATCCGATGTGTGTCTCTGTCTCTATCTCCATCCAACTAAATTATTTTTATAAAGAAAAGAAAAAGGTCCTTTTCTTTCCAGTGTTTTATTGCAAATGACTATAGAGTTTTTTGTCACTAGCTTTTCTGTGTCTATTCAACTGATTACATATAATTTTCTCCTTCATTGTGTTAATATGATGAGTCACACTGATTTTAAGCACATAAGGCAAGCTCTTAAAAACTGCACATTTCCCTCCTTCGTTAGCAAATCAGTGAATTTTGGTGCTACATTTTCTTATTCATACAACTTGAAATCAACTTAATTTCTTCTGTGTTTTCATCTTGAGCCTATATGTTGTTTACACATATACTGTTTAAAATTTAAATATTTGGAGATATTAGATGCTAACATAATACCTTGAAACTATATGCTGGCTAGTTTTGATATCAACTTGACACAAACTTGTATCATGTGTTATAGGGAACCTCAGTTGAGAAAATGTCCTCATCAGACTGGCCTGTAGGGCAGTTTCTTAATTAGTGATTGATGTGGGAGGGCCCAGATCACTGTGGGTGGTACCTTCTTTGAGCTGGTGGTTTTGGGTACTATATGAAAGAAGGCTGAGCAAGTGAGGAGGACTAAGCCAGGAAACAGCATTCCTCCTGGCCTCTGCATCAGCTCCTGCCCTGACTTCCATGAATGATGGACTACAAAGTGTAAGATGAAATAAACTCTTTCCTCCCTGAGCTGCTTTGGGTCATGGTGTTTTATCGCAGCAATGGAAACCCTAAGACACACTAAATGATTCCAATACCTTTAATCAAGATTTATTTCATAGCTTACCTGAGCTAATGGGAGCTCACCAACTCTGGCCTGACAGCGAGGGAACTAGCATAGAACCAATCTAGGCCCTCTGAATATCGGTGACAGTTGTGTGGCTGGGGCACAGCACTGGGGCAGTATGTGGGACCACTGGCAGTGAGACTAGGACTTATTCCTGCTGCTTGAACTGGCTTTTTGGAACCCATTCTCTTAGGAGGGATACCTTACTCAGTCTAGACATAGTGGGAAGGGCCTTGGTCCTGCCCCAAAGCAATGTGTTAGACTTTGTTGACTCCCCATGGGAAGCCTTACCCTCTCTGAGGAGTGGATGGCGAGTGGGATGGGGGGAGGTGAAGGGAGCAGGAGAAGGGGAGGGAGTAGGAACTGGAATTTATATGTAAAATGAGAAAAGATAGTTTTTTAAAAAAATTAATTAAAAAATATTTGTTTCATAAAATAGCACATGTTCTACCTAGTGAATGTTCTTTAAAGTCTTAAAAATAATTGTGTGTGGTACAATTGTTGAGAGTAGATTTTAAATACCTAATTATCAGTTCCGACTGTTGATTTAACAAATTGTTTTGATTACTAGTCATCTAAAGAATTCAATAATGATCTAAATAATTCAACTATTAGTGCAGCAAGCCTTTCAGAGGGGCAGAGCTTGGAGAACTTTGGCTTTCCATAGGTTTCAGAATGCCCAAATTTACAGATATAATTATGATTAAACTGTCCAATATTTGAAAGCCAAATTTCCCGATATTTGCCTAGTATTACACTGGTGTGTGAAAAATCTTTCTGCAATTAGAAATAAAGCTGCAAATAAATTATGCTTGCTAGCATTTAATGTGACCCAGTATTTCCACTGAGCACTACCGTCATCAGTCTTGGTTTCGCTTGATACATGAAACTTGGTACCAAGTAAATTATTCCTAGTCTGTTATATGTGTGGAAAGAACTGTGTACCATCACATGGAATTCAATACAAGGCAAAATCCAGCATTGCATATGAATTACATGCATATCAATCTTGTTATCTGTGTCCTATGTTTTTATAGTTAGGTAAATGTCACTAAGGATAAAAAATCTGTGAGAATATTGATATATAAAGAAATTTTTTCTTTCCCTTCTAAGGACAGGATTAACAGAAACACTAAGTTACATCTCATTGCTTCATGAAGTATTCACACTGACATCTGGGTGCAGACACTAGTGTACATGAGTGTGTGTGTGAATATATGTATATGTGCATGGAGGGGAAGCCATCCACACAGAAATAACATGTTCCTCAAATGGAATAAAAACATACATTGGTGAAGCAATCTTGGACAGTTGGACTAACATCATAAAAGCACATCCCCAGTATTACATTTAGAAGGACTGGTTAACTAGATACCACAGTATATGAAATCTCTCCAAGCTAGCAACCTTGTAAGAAGGTTAACACGTCTAAAATTTTTGATTCGCAAACACCATTTTATTGAAGAGAACATTAAACGCTAGCAAGCATAATTTATTTGCAGCTTTATTTCTAATTGCAGAAAGATTTTTCACACACCAGTGTAATACTAGACAAATATCAGGGAATTTTGGCTTTCAAATATTGGACAGTTTAATCATAATTATATCTGTAAATTTGGGCATTCTGAAACCTATGGGTACCCAATTAAAATCTGTAAACTATCTCCTCAAATCAGACCTTCTTTTCTTCTCTTTAGATTTTTCACCACCTAAATAAACATTGGATTAGCATCAAGGGCACACGGGTTACACTGCAGCGAGTTTTCACTGCGCCCTTGCATGTGTTCAGACACTCGCATGGCATATGCTTGAGCCCTTCAAATAACCTACAAAGGACTTTGGGGACAAACAGGTTATTACTTTAAAGATTCACTTTTTTTTAGACTTATTCATTTTATTTAATGTGCATGAGCGTTTTGTCTGCAAGTATGTAAGTGCATGTTTCACATGTGTTACTGGTGTCCAGAGAAGTCCAAAGAGGGCATTGAATCCCGGAACTGGAGTTAGAGATAACTGTGAGCCACCATGTTGGTCCTAAGAGTGAACCTGGATCTTCTGCAAGAACAATAATGACTCTCACTTACTGAACCACATCTCCAGCTCCAAGCTTGACACACACGCTCACCTTCCTTCAGGGTGGCTTTTAGTTCAAGTTAGTGACATTATGAAAACACAATTGTTTCATTTAATATATTTTGGAATAAGTATGGGGGCCTAGTTCGGTCTTTCAAGCAATGTCTTCCCACTGTTGGTTGGTACTCTCCCAATTAAACAACATGTGGGAAGAACCATGGCTGCCCTTGTTGCTACATAAGGTCAAATGTATAAGAACTGGGTGATAAGCTCAAATGTCAATATTTAAACTGATAAAGAGAATTATGGTTCTCTTGTAAAATGTCAAAGCAAAGACCCTGACACTTGGTGTGCATTAGATATGTGATTAATAAATGACTTAAACAACCAAATGGAATGTGGTCTGACACATTACGAAAGCCCAGTGACCAACTAAATCACCTGAGCCCTAAGCAAATAACACATCTGCATAGCCTCCGAGTGTCTCACAGCCTGTTCCACTCAACAACAGTTAGCCAGCTTTTCGGCAGGCTCTGTAAGCATGGCTGAAGCAAAGAAGATGAAAGGCATTCCTGTGATCTTGGCTGCTGAAGACTGTAAGGAAGACACAGACGTAACAGACACGTGGACTCGCTACCCACGTGCACCAGCCTGAGGACACGGTAGCCATTGATTGCAAACACTCCTACCATTGACCCTAAGAATCCTCACGGGAAAGTTTCTCCCTCAGAAGTCTTCTGAAGCACTCTGCTTTCAGTCGGCTAGGGCCTTATTTCACTCAGACTGTGAAGTTGTAAAGAAAACCCACATGTTACAAGCTTGACAACTTTCCTAACTGCCTGTTGATGGCCACGAAAAGAATTCACTCCCTGCTTCAGTGACAAATGTGAAAGCTTCAGCAAGTCTTCTCTGAAAGACCAATAAAGGGGATCAATCTGTGACGGGAAAAACAAGCAAACGAAAACCAAAGGATGAATTTGTGGAACCCAAAGGTTTCATTTTTATTTGAAAAAGAAAAATTACAGCATGAAATGTACAGAATAGAGCACAACTAATTTGCTACATGAATTATAAGCATAAATTGAGAAAAAGAAACAAGCATGAAAATATTACATTTTAAATGCAATTCTTTGTAAACTACTATCAGGAAAAGTTCATCTTGGCACATAGAAAAGGCAATAGCCCTGAAGAGAATTTACTAATGCCCCTCATCCGCCCCAGGACTTCTGACTCTGCATTATCTTGTGCGGTTAAAAGGAGCGCTAGGTCTAAAAAGCGAATTAAATCATAAGTTGTGCTTCCCTTGGCCTTAACTACTCTACAGCCCTACATTTAACTTAATTCATAATAAGCTAAATAATCGAAGGCACGCTGATTGCATTTGGTTACAAAGTAGACAGAGAAGAAACAATTTTCAAGTCAAAAGTATTCTGAGATGACATTTTATCCAGCACAATGTGTTATCCACTGACTGCAGAATTTGAGGAATAAAGAATACTACAAGGAAAATGTTTTTAAAGTAAAAGAAAAGAAAGAAGTATATGCTGTTGCTTCTTTGCATGTTCAAACAAATAAACCTGAAAAAAAAAATCCCCATCATTTGGGCTGAAAGTCTTTTGGGTGGTGTTTCCACATGGGCTGAGAAGCAGGCTGCAAGATCTACTTGCCAGTTGACATAGTAGCTTCTTTACATCAGCAGAGTCACCTCCGACACGGCTCTCTGTAATAGAAGTGGAACCCATTATTTCTCAGGGTGTTTGTTTCTCTGTGTGTGTATGTGCATGTGTGTGCATGCATGCGTGCGTGCGTGTGTCTTTCTGAAGCAGGGTCCTACTATGTAGCTCAGGCTGGCTTGGAACTAACTATATAGCCCAGATTAGCCTCAAGCTCCCAAACCTCTCGCTTTAGCCTTCTCAGTGCTGGGATTATGGGCACACACCAGTAAAAGGGGCTTGCATCTCGATTCCCGTGTTTGTAAAGTGAAGTCAAATGAACAGCTCCTTTCAGTTTCTGTATGTGTGTTCATATTGTGTGCATGTCCGTGTGGGTGGATTGCAAGTGTATGGATATAGGCCAGCATGTATATGTGTGCCCATGCATGCAGAGGCTAGAGGACATCGGGTATCATCCTTAAGAACATCATCCACAAAAAAAAATAAAATAAAAATAAAAAAGAACATCATCCACCCTCTATGAGACACAGTCTCTCATAACTTCTTTTAAACTTTAAGGTGCAGGTGTTGTGGACTGCACTGCATTGCTCTTGTGTAGGGTTTCCTGGGTAGCATGACTCAGGAAGGTATTCAAAGAGGAACTCTAATAGGTTTTCCTGAATTCCCAACACCTGTGATGAAAGCATTAGTCAATTTTGCAGACTCACTTTATTTTCTGACTCCAAAACTAGATAAATAATGCTAGAAGGCCTGGTTCTGACAAGCCTTCTAGACACACACAGGCAGTGTTCAAATACCAAACGGTTTCCTCTGATTGCTCATATCTGACCAACTAATCCAATCGAATTCATCTAGCAATGATATAAACTAAGGAAGTTTCACTTATTACTATAACTGATATAAACCTGTAGGTTTCAAATTACAGGAAGTAAACCATTTAGGGTTTGTTTCTGAGAGCCATTCAATAGGTCTGGAAAGTCAGGTTTACATACGGATATTACTTGCCTCTTGTACTCTCATTCTCAAATGTATGCAGGAGTTTTGTACAGTTTATCTGATCTATGATAGTAGAAAAAAATTGGATTCAAAATTACATGAGAATCAGGACATCTTTTTTAGTGTTTTGTTTTGTTGACACAGGGTCTCTCTGTGTAGCCCTAGCTATCCTGGAACTCAACTTTGTAGAGCAGGCAGGTTCTGAACTCAAAGAGTTCTGGGATTAAAAGTATGTGCCACCAGGCCCAGCTCAGGATAACTTTAAATAAACCAGATGTTAAAGATATTTAAAAGAGTGCTTTATTTCTCACTATTTTCTAACTTAAAAAAAAATCAGCCAGCCAGGCGGTGGTGGCACACGCCTTTAATCCCAGCACTCAGGAGGCAGAGGCAGGCGGATCTCTGGGAGTTCGAGACCAGCCTGGTCTACAAGAGCTAGTTCCAGGACAGCCACCAAAGCTACAGAGAAACCCTGTCTAGAAAAAACAAAAAAGTAGGCCAAGTGGTGGTGGTGCATGCCTTTAATCCCAGAACTCAGGGGTCAAAGGCAGGTGGATCTCTGTGAATTCCAGCTCAGTGTGGTCTACAGAATGAGTTCTAGGACAGCCATGGGGTGTCACACAGAAACCATTTCAAAAAGAAAAAAGAGAAAGTCACTTTATAATAAAAATGATATTTACTCAAAATTCTAATAGATTTCTTAATTTAAATCTTTGTTATTTCTCATTTTAATATATAATAAAATATATTTTCAACAGATAAAGCTTGCATAAGAAAATAAAAGTCCTTCTTTAAAAGATGCATGTGTATTATATATACCTATGGCCCTTGAAAGCCAGAAGAGGGCATACAATCCTCTAGAATTGGAGTTACAGATGGTTGTGAGCTGCCACATGAGTGTTGGACATTAAACCCACGTCCTCCATAAGAGAAGCCACTGTTCTCAGCTGCTAAGCCATCTCTCCAGTCACTTAAAGATTGAAGTTCTCAATCTCAATATTTTAAGAACATAAAGCATTCGATCATTCAAAATATGAGCACTGCAAATACAATTTTGACAAATTTCCTTCTAGCCCTTAATTTCTTCCTCTGTAAATTATAACTTAAAAAGTTTAGTCTTTCTCACACTAATACTGTTAATATTGAGAAATTATTGTGTAAAGTAATTTCTAAAGTATATTTAAAACTTCATTACATCTGTGTTTATACCTCATACTTAAGTAGAAAACACAGCTCTGAACAAAATTACACGGAAATACATATACAAACATACAAAAGTACATGGAAAACTGGTGACATCTGAGTAAAGTTAGCACTAATGTCAATTCCTAAGATTTGGTATCATCCTCTAATTATAGAAGATAACTAGGTGGAGGGAACACAGACATTTCAGTAGTTTTTTGTTAGCTTCTTCTGAATTTATAATTTCAAATATTAAGCTTAAAAGAAAATTCCATATGCACAGAAAGGTGTAATGAAATAAACATCTTACTTTTTAAAAAATCTAAAATTGAGAGGATCATGAAATCACATACTTGACAGCCTAAGGCAGGAGGCCAGCCTGGGCTACCACAGAGAGCTCCAGAGTGGAAAAAAAATTAAAAATAACAATTGGAAAACTGATTATTTAACATCAGTAATGTCCTGTGTGTAATTGCGATGTATTCTACATAAAGAGAAGTGACTAGTGAATCTTTATAGGACTCACCTCAAATCATTTCATTTAGATATAGAATATACTCAATAATCCTCAAGGATTCTGACAAAAGTTGTTCTTTATGTGTCCTATCTGTTTCATCAGTAAAACTGCCTCTGTAATTTTGATGTAGTATGTTATACTAACCATTTGTGGCCGATCTTCTTCATTGTCATTGTAACTAGGGTAGAAATAGTTGGCTGAACATTCCGCAGATGCTCCAAGACCTTCTGCAGATGGTGACACCTGAGTCCAAGCTACAAGAAAAATGACAGGTATATCAGTTACTTAAAAGATCTGGTTCTCCACCACAGGAGAAGCAAGCTCACTGTTATAGTTAAAGCTGTGGTCTTCAACAGGCCAATAGTACACACAGTCTTGCTCTACAAAACAAAACTGCACATAGGTTGTACTAGTTTTTAATTTGACATTTCAGAAAAGATTTGGACTACATTATACTTCTTCAAAATTTCAGAATGGTAGGAAGTTGAGGATGATGGACATTATTAAAAGTAATGTTAAGCCAGGTGGTGGTAACACATGCCTTTAATCCCAACTTGGGAGGCAGAGGTAAGTGGATCTTTGTTAGTTCAAGACCAGCCTGGTCTAGAAGTGAGTTCCAGGATAGTCAGAGCTACACACAGAGATACCCTGTGAAAAAAAAAGTAATGCTAAACATTTTCAAAATATATTGTTTTTCTTACCTCCACACACACGAAAAAAATGATTCTAAATGTTCTTTCTATAATATTTATATTTATCCCATTCAAATAGTACTTGTTAGGTTCCACCTGGTGTTGCTATTATTTTGTCTTGGATCCTCTCTTAGTAAGCAGAGATCATACATTACATATTCTATGCCTTATAAGAGCCTGCATGTAGCCAGGTGTGCACACCTTTGATCCCAGCATGCAGAAAGCAGAGGCAGGTAGATCTCTACAAGTCCAAGGCTAGCATGGTAGGTTCCAGGCCAGCCTGTACTACATACTAAGACCATGTATCCCCTTGCCAAAACAATGAGATGACAGGCAGGAGATATGAGGTTTATTTCTTCCTACCTTTATTTCTTTCTTCCTTCCTTTTTTTTTCTTTAGACTTGAACTGCTTGAGATGAAGTAATTTGTGATAGTTTAAACTGTCAATTTGACACAACCTGGAATCACATGAGAAGACAATCTCAGTGAGGGATTGGCTAGATGATGTTGGCCTGTGAACAAGTGTTGACTGAGGTTTCTGTCCTACCCAATCTTCCAGCCATTCAGTCCCAAAGAAAACATACAGAGGTCTACATTAATCATAAACTAATTGGCCTCGTATCTCAGGCTCTTATTAACTAATTCTTACATCTTATATTATTAACCCATTATTTTTGTCTGTGTTAGCCACATGGCTTGGTACTTTTGTCAGCGAGGGATTCTCATCTTGTTTCCTCTCTGTCTGAGTGATGACTGTAGACTGAATCTTTCCTCTTCCCAGAATTCTCCTGTTCTCATTCCCCTGCCTCTACTTCCTGCCTGGCTACTGACCAATCAGCATTTACTTAAAATACAAGTGACAGGGTACAGACCATTGTCCCACAGCATGTCCCCCCACTTTTTTTTAAACAAGAACTCTGAATCAAATATCATTTTTTTATCTTTTTGTCCAGACCATTATTCATCATATCTTGTAACCAACACTCTAAACAAAGATAAATATCTATAATCCATTTTGTGGGAATGTGGGTGTAATTTTTGGGGATACTTCCTGCTGATTGGAAGCACTGATAATCTTATGGGGACCTAAAGAAAATTTAAGATTATGGCCAAGTCCTGACTGGAAAATTCTGTGAGACTGTGAGAAGTGCTGTGGGACAATTGTCTGTACCCTGGCACTTGTATTTTAAATAAACACTGATTGGCCAGTAGCCAGGCAGGAAGTAGAGCTAGGACAATGAGAAAAAGAGAATTCTGGGAAGAGGAAATAGTCAGTCTGCAGTTGTCACCCAGACACAGAGGAAGCAAGATGAAAATGTCTCACTGATGAAAAGTACCAATCCACATGGCTAATACAGACAAGAATTATGGGCTAATATAAGTTATAAGAGTTATAAGGAGCCTGAGCTAATAGACCAATCAGTTTAAGATTAATGTAGGCCTCTATGTGTTTATTTTGGATTAAACAGGTGTGGGACTTGGTGGGAGAGAAGTCTCTGTCCACAGACAAGCCTGTGGGGGTGACTTTAATTGATATAGTAAGACCTAGCCTGAAAGTGGACAGCATCATTTCTTTATAAGCATAAAGAAAACTATCTAAGGAAACTATTAATGCAAGCAAACAGCATGAATACATTTATTTCTCTTTGCTTCATGACTGTGAACGTGAAGCTGCTTCAGGCTCCTACAGCTGTGACTTCCCTGCTCTGATAGACTGTAACCTGTAATAGACAAGCTCCCTCAACTGGTTTTGTCAGGGTATGCTCCTACAGCACCAGAAAAAAAAACTAAGACAAAATCTAAGTCACACATTTACAGACTCCCATCTCAGCCACAGTCAACTATTCATGTCACCTTGGAAATATTATGTGACCTTCTCTGATGTGGTTTCCATATCTGTCAAATGAAGGTATTGGATACTAGGTTCTCTCTTTGTTTCTGGGGCTGGGAGTCACAACATAATGATCTGAGGGAAACAACCTCTAAATGGATAACTAAAAACTGAACATGGTCATCATTACTTTTTCCTCCTCAACTAGTGGGATTAAAGACTACTATATTAAGTCCTGAGTATTTGGCATTTCTCAGGGAGTCCATGCTACTGTTTCCAAAGCTATTTAGGGAATCTCGTATGCTTGTATAGTACCTTATACCTCCCTATTATGATACTTACCACATTCCATTTTAATCGCTTACTGAATAATCTCCCTTCCTAACATTGTAAAGATGGCAGATATGTGTGTTTTAATTAGACTTCAAATGCAACTCTACAAAATTCCTGATGCACTGATTAGATGAATCAAATGCATTATGTACCATCATTTCAAATATCATAATTCTCATAAGAAAACAAATTTTCCAGCTCTAGTCACAAAGCCAATGGTAAATAAACAGTATATCCACTGAAGGCAATATCTGTGTTGCATTCATTCCTGTCCTCTATTGCAAGAGTTCTAAAACTTGAACACAGATGAGCATTATATAGAAAGTTGGTCAAAATTCAGGTAGCTGGGCTTCACACCCAAAGTTTCTGCTTCAGAAGATCTGAAGTAGAAAGAGCCAATAAAACCTTCCTCTATAAAACAAGTTTCCCAGGTGATATTAATGTTACTGGGCCAAGGATCACAATTTGACAAACAGTGCTCTGCAGTTTCCATAAGAGTGTTTTTTTGTGTGTAAGAAATGAAAGTCTTCTAAAACAGACTAACTCGGGGCTGGAGAGATGGCTCAGTGGTTAAGAGCACTGACTGCTCTTCCAGAGGTCCTGAGTTCAATTCCCAGCAAGCACATGGTGGCTCACAGTCATCTATAATGAGACCTGGAGCCCCCTTCTGGCTTGTGGGGCACACATGGAAGGAATGCTGTACACATAATCAATAAAAAAATATTTAAAAAATATTTAAAAAAACAGGCTAACTCTCTTTTCTTTATACAAAAATAACACATGACTAGATTCTTTGCACATTAGCAGCAGAAGTTAAAACTCACATAGTTATTGAATCTTTTCTTCAGATAACCAAGACACATACCTGTGCAATTTACTTGTGCTTGAACTGGCACAACTGCCTTCCTGACCTCCACCATGCCACTGGCTTGTTCTACCTATTTTTCCACTTCCACAGCATTTAGAAGAGCTTCCTCTTGCTTTCTGAAACAGCCACTATAAAAATAGGTGAGCTTTTGCATAGTCTAAGAATAGCAAAACTTAAAATGTTCTATCTTTGATATTGTGCTAACAATAAGCTGAAAATCCATTCCAATAGCTGATGTGCCCTTATTTAAATATGTATAATAGTTAATATAAAGGGACTGGAGAGATGACTCAGAGGTTAAGAGCATTGCCTGCTCTTCCAAAGGTCCTGAGTTCAATTCCCAGCAACCACATGGTGGCTCACAATCATCTGTTATGAGGTCTGGTGCCCTCTTCTGGCCTGCAGGCATACACACAGACAGAATATTGTATACATAATAAATAATAAATAATTATTTAAAAAAATAGTTAATATGAAACAGTTTCAAGAGCTTAAGTCCGAGGATTCAAGCCAGCACACCCCTTTTATGCAAACTTAATATTGCTCCCTTCTAGACCCAAGACATGTATGTGTACAACCTGTATTGCTCTGAAGACTTTTCACCTTAATGTGTTGATGTAGAATGCCCTTCTGCATGCTATAAATATGTTTTATTACCATTGGTTAATAAAGAAACCACTTTGACCTATGGCAGAGCAGAATATAGCTAAGCGGTAAATGCAAACAGATATGGGAAGACAGAAGGTGGAGTCAGGGAGATGCCATCAGCTGCCAGGAAAGCAAGATGTGATGCAATAAACCACAAGCCTTGTGTTAAAATATAGAATAATAGAAATGGGTTCATTTAAATTGTAAAAGCTAGTTAATAATAAGTGTAAGCTAAAAGGCCAAACAGTTTGTAATTAACATTAAGCCTCTGAGTGGTTATTCAGGAAGTGGTGGATGGGTGAGAAACTTCCAGTTAGAATGTGTCAGGGAAGGTACATATAAATGTGTAGAAGAAATTTTATCCTGATTCACACTGTTAAGTTTTCACCAGCTACTGTTACAGCAACTACTTCATACAACAAAGTCTTCACTTCTTTGTTTGAATGTTACAAACCCTGCCAGAAAAAGACCTTCAGAGTTGATCCCGATGAAAATCATGTGCTGTCTTAGATTTTAGAGACCTCTGGGAGATAAGTGTGACAAAGGAAAAAAAAAACAGTATATGTCATAAGTCATTCAGTGTTTCCAGTACCATGCAACTAGTGTAGCTCAGTGAACTCTATTGGGGCTTTGAAAATGGCATGGAAAAATCTCTGTGTACACTCAGATGCAAAGAGTGCATCTTTTAAGATTGTTAAAGGCAGAATGTCAAGATAGAGTTTTAAAGCAGCAGTGCTGAGCTGCCATGTACGACTGCTACCATCCTGAAGAACTTCAGGCTAACTTCATTACCTAGATCTATGCCTTAACTATGTACAAAACATATCTAAATCACCACCAAGGGTTCTTCATTAAGGGTCTACACAATGTGAACCCGTCCTTTATTGTTGTTCTCATACTGTTTCCCCCAAAGACTGAAAGTAAGTAAAAGTACCCCAAAGAGAAAGTCATGAATGAGAACCACTACATTGACCGTCAGTCTGAATGCAATTCTTTGCAAGATCAATTGCAAAGTACTTAAGTATTTTAAAAACAGCTTTGCAATTTATAGGGACTGTTGGTCACTGTGTGACCCCAATACATGGCTTAGATATGAGAAAACAGTGTGGTTTCATTATCTGATGAGTTATTGCTAACACAGAAGGCTGGTTGTTATAATTACATTGTTTGGTATGTCTGGGAGCTGAAGAGATTGCTCAGTGATTGGGAACAACTGAGACCTTTGCAGAGGACCCAGGTTCAGTTCCCAGCATCTACACAGTGGTTAGGAACTGTCTGTAACTTCAGTGTCCAACACCTCTTTGAACCTCCCTGAACCAGGCAAACATGTAGTACACGTTTGTACATGTAGGCAAAATATTCATACACATAAAGAGAAATAAATAAATCTAAATAAATTTAAAGAATTATGTTTCTGAGTGAAATGATCACTTACTCAGCTTTCTGCTGCTGAAGAGAAAGTTCATCCGGTTCTCTTGGCTGATCCAGCTGTTTCATAGCTGAACAATAAAACATCTGTCATTTATAAGTCATGTTTCTTACTTCTTTGAAGGATGACTTTCACATACACCGCAGAGGGTGGAGAAAAGAGAGAGTGAGATAGAGAGAGAGATGGAAACACACACACACACACACACACACACCCCATTTTCAGGTATTTGAAATGACCAACAAACAAGAAGACCCATCTAAAGTTATCTGTAGAGTCCAAACTGTGTATTTGGATACAAACTAAGGGTTGGGGTGACACGCAGTTTCTACACAAGAATGAGGGCCTGCATTTGAATCTAAAACTGACAAAAAAAACCAGGGCTCAATAGCACATGTCTGTTGATGTGGGATGCCTTTTTGTATGCTGTGAATATATTTTATTACTATTGGTTAATAAAGAAGTTCATTTGGCCAACAGCCAGGCAAAATAGAGCCAGGCAGGAAATCCAAGCAAACATAAAGAGAGATGAAGGGCAGAGTCAGGGAGTAGCCAGCTGACACCCGGGAAGCAAGATGTGAGGTAACAAGCCACAAGCTTTGTTGTAAAATATAGAATAATAGAAATGGGGTTAATTTAAGTTGTAAGAGCTAGTTAATAATAAGCCTGAGATAATAGGCCAAACAGTTTGTAATTAATATTAAGTCTCAGTGGTAATTTGGGAACTGGCAGACAGACGAGAAACCTCTACTTACAATCTTTACTCCCAGCACTCACAGGAGGTAAAGTCAGAATTCCCAGAAGCTCCAGGGCTAGTTAGCCTGTCTTATGCAGCAGTGAAGAATGAAAAAAGGGCCTGCCTCAAAGAAGGTATAATGCAACTGGTCTTCTGATCTCCACATGCTCGCTGTGGCACAAGCACATATGAGCATGCATGCACACACACACACACACACATCTATAGTCACATACACAAGTATGTACATCTACATCATACACACAAGCAGAGACTCTTTTTTGTAAGTACAAGTTCAAAAGTGTAAACAATTCTTCATCCCAAACTTTCTGAATACTGGTTCTGTGAGGTTCGCCCCCCAGGAAGGACTAGAATTTGATACTTTGTTGATCTCAACTGGTTCTGAAGCACCGAGGCTCACCTTAGAATTTAAATTAGCAGTTGGTTTTTTTTTAAAAAAGCTTTCTGAATCTCAATGTCACATTTTTATTGTAGTTTAATAAATCCCTTCATTATTATCAAATAATCAGCCCCATTCCCAGGAAGCCTTTTCATAAAACCCAACTAGTGGGTTGTCATTGTGCTTCTCCATATAAAGCATGGATGCCTGAAATTACCAGTCAAAGGGAATGATACAGATGGAAAAGGAGGTAGAGAGGAACTGGGAGGAGTAGAGGGAGGCAAAATTATAATCAAGATATATTATTTGAGAAAAAAATTCTATTTTCAATTAAAAAAATGAAATTACCAGTCAAACATTCTTGCTGCTTCAACAAAATGTTCCTTATTTCTTTTAACCATAGCATCTTCACATCAATATTTGGAGCCTAAAAATTAAAGCAGAAGGAAAAAGTATGTTTCCTTTTGAAAAGAATGTTTTTATAATAATGAAAAATGTAATCAAACATGAGTCACTCTATGAAATACCAGGTTCAAATTCTAGCCTTTTAATTCTTAAAGCATTTAAGAGGCTAATCACTAGCAATCTGATTAGATATTATAATCAAAATCATTTTAAAATTGCCGTAAAGAGTATAACAACTGGAAGAAATACAGAGATCCTTTTAGCTACTGTTGCTTCACTGGAGGATCACACACACACACACCACTTTGTTTCAATTTTAGTAAAAACAAAGCAAGCTCTAGTATTTCCACAGTTAAAATTAATTACATAATCATCTTAAAAACTTATACTTACATGATGGATTTCCTAAATGCTTTCCATTGCTTATAAGGTAAGTCTGTTATATGGTACCAACTCATAACTTAAAGTAAACCAAGAAGGGTTTATGTACTGCTATCAATACAAAATAAAAAAAAACTGAACATCTGTAACAGCTAATAACATATGGGTCAGCCACAAGTCGTGACACAGAGACTTAGTGAAAATAACACAGCACTATCTTGAAACGTCTTGAATCTACTCCCCTCCCTGAAACAGGGTGGGCCTCAGAGCACACCTGCCCAGGATCTTGACTATGTTCTGTCAAAAGAAGGAATACATCCAAACAGTCATATCTTTAAGTCTTTAAATGCTGAAGACAAAGGAAACTCAAGGCTAACTGTAGAAACTTCATAGATGCAAAAAAAGTAGCAGCCAAACTTGAAAGGAATGAGATTTTATAAAAGGTAACCAACATTTTTTTACCAACTCAGATTTTTAAATCATTTTTAAACTATCTATTTATTTACTTTTATTCAGTATGTATGGATGGCTTGCCTACATGTATGTTAAGCACACCACATGCTTTCAACGCGCATGGAAACCAGAAGGAGTCAAATTCCCATAGATTGTTGTAAGCCACCTATCATGAGTGTTGGAAATCAAACAGAGTCTTTTTTTTTCTTAATGTTGGTGCTGGAGAGATGATGGCTCTGTGGTTAATAACATGCACTGTTATTGCAGAGGACCAGACCTTGATACCCAGCACCCATTCGGGAGAGCAAACAATGAACTCCAGCTCCAGCGGATCCATTGCTCTCTACTGGCTTCATAAAGCACTGCACAAATTCCCAGAGACACAGACAGACAGAGAGACATACACACACACCTAAAATCCTTAGCATGAATGTTATGAAGGTAACCAACTGCTTCCAGTTAGATTTAAGGTCTGCTCCACTAGAGAAAACACAGGCCTAGTATTGCAAAGTTGGTTAAGAACCTTGGTTGGTGAGCTCATAAGCTCCACATGTGAACCTACTAATATTATTTTGTTAAATAGGTATAATATCAAACTGCCCTCTAAATTAACATCTACCTGAGCAAAACTCTCCGAGCTCATCAGACAAGTTGATTTGTGCAGTGTTTGAAGGTTAACAAAGAAGCTTAGAACTGTTTAAAGTGTAGAGACTGAGTATGGCGTGTTCATTCATAAATGGCCTCTTCTATATCACACCCCACACACACGAGGCTCAGAAACCACCACAGGAGAAGGGACAGAAAAAAAATTTAAGATCCCGAGGTTTGGGAGGATGAAAGCAAACCAGTATCTTCTGGATGTGATGGGACCACTGCATTCAGGAAATGATGGCAGCTATGGATGCCCAGGACCTCAAAAGACCAAGTCAATCAACATTCCAATGCAAAGTGCTGGGAAGGAAGGGATTCAGAGTTCCCACTACTAAGTAAAGAGTAATAGATGATTCCTGGCTTCTGGGGTAAAGAGAATCAGTTTTCTTTAATAGTGAGACTCCTGGTAGGTTTAACATTCTCCAGTGGATTCTTCTACACCCAGAAATATATAGATAATACAAATTGAAGATGATGGGTTAATAAATTAAATAAAAATTTGTCATTTTAATGATGATTATGGTTTTCAGAAGAATAACCAACCTGAACAATGTAAATTTCTTCCTTCTCACCATACCATATTTCAAATTTGCGGTTATCGCCTTTCACGTGTTCTGTGATTCCAACTTCTTCCATCTACAACAAACCAAATTGTTCTTGATCATTGGATTACAAATATGAAATTACATTCATCATGCTCTGTCATAATCTCTGGGAACAGAATGTCTCACGTAAGCAAAATACACATTTTATT
The DNA here is from genome assembly GCF_018167655.1 of Microtus oregoni. NCBI lineage: Eukaryota > Metazoa > Chordata > Mammalia > Rodentia > Cricetidae > Microtus > Microtus oregoni. The sequence continues at coordinate 7,526,590 of NW_024543828.1, read as the reverse complement.
TTCAATGAGCAGAAAAAGGGAAGTATAGCCATAGGCATGATGACTTAAGAGTTTTTGTGGAAATATGCACTCAGAGTTCAGATACCACGTTCCATTCCAGTGGATGATATAAATGGCATACATCTGAATATCCAGGTTGCCTATCAAAGGTTGAATTCTGCTGGAAATTAACTATACGGTAGTAAAACAGAATTTTGTCAAATGTATAAGTTCTTAAACATCAATGGGAAAAGCCACTTGAACTTGATTAATTTCAATGTTTTTTGAAGTAATTATTGACCAGATCAATTTGATCTGACAAGTTTATCCCCTATGACTTATAAGTAGTAAATTTATGGGTTAGGGAAGAGTTCCCAGAAGTTTTTCAATTCCCCCCAATCCCTCAGCCTCTAGAGCAAAGAAAATACCTAACTTTAATGAGAACCTTCTCAGGGCAGTAAAACTTGTGTTGTATGAAGTATTTCTTCCCACCACTCTCTTCTCACCGTGGTTTCTGCTTTGCAAAATTGTCTTTCACCATTTGCTGCTAACCTTGCCTAATTCCATGGGGGACAACTTCAGTCCCTTGTGTAACTTTTCTTTAAGCTGTTCTCTGCCTTTCCTCTTTTCTTTCAACTCCTTCCTAATTGTCTACAGGAATATCACACTCCATTACACTTACGAACCCCCGAAATGACCCAAATTAAAACTAATAAACATTAAGGGTAGTGCTCATAAGATTCCTGCATTAAGGTAAAGAAAAATAATTATACTTAGAAATGAAACTTAGCTATGTTAGTTTAAGAGCCTCTGACATCCACCTTGAATACAGTCTGAAGTGACTTTCAAATGCTCCCAAATATAGCCTTCCTGCGCCACTCTATCTCTGCTTGAATATTTCAATATAAGACTACTTGGATCCTACTGTTTTCCAAAAGTAATTATGTTTCATCACATAACTGTCTCAATGGGATGATAGGTAGCAGACAAACAGACTTCCAAGTCAAAGAAAACAGACTGGACCTCCATCCATCACTAACATTCATCAGCTATGTGTCTTAATGTAAGGTGATGAATTTTCCCCAAATTCCCTTATTTCAACCATAAATTTGGTAAATCGTGTATTTCATAGAGTTGATACAGAGATATAAGTAGTAAACGGTATGTTCAGATCATATAAGTTTTTGTGGAGGTATGTGCATGTGGGTATGCATGTTCACATATACATGGGTACATATATACATATGTGAAGGTCAGAGGTTCATGTCAGGCATCTTCCACAATAGGTCTTCACCTTATTTATTGATGCAGGGTCTCCTGTTGAACCCAGAGTTCATCTGATCCAGCTAATCTAACTAGCCAGCTTGCTTTGAAGATCCCCTAGAGCTGAGATTACAAGGGGCAGCCACACCCACTAGTGATCTGAACTCCAGTCCTTATACTTGAATGACAAGCTCTTTACCCTTCCCTCCAGTTCATAATGAGCTTTGAATGTATGGCTTTGCCTCCCGTCCTTTTCTGTATTTGAATGGCAACTGTTTTACTATTTCCCATTGCTAAAATATATAACACATCATTATTTAATACATGTGGGTATTTCCTAGGAAATCAAACCATTTTTATCTGACACAAAGTTAGCACTGTTGTGTGGTCAGTGTAAACAACAGTTGATGATAATAAGCAAGTACACAATCTGATGGATCTGAGGAAGCGATGTCTCTAGCTGGTTACCTGTGACCTGACATATGGCTTTTCTGTGGATGTTAAGTGCTTGCATTAGAGTACATAGTCATTAGAAAGACATGAGCAGGCTGTGTGGTTCCAGCTTGCTGTTATGCAGTCAAAAAATACATTTCAGGGGAGAGAAGTTGTTCAGCTATGCTTAGCAGCACACTGACCAGTAATGATGGACTCTCATGAGAAACAGCTGGAAGAAGCAAGCATAATGAGACCTAAGAAACAGTCTAACTTCTGTCTTTCTTAGTCTACAGCATCACCCTTTTCCCAGGAATCTTTATCTAAAATTTTGCAAGCACCACTGTCTAGTTCTTTTCAATTAAAGATACAATTATATCAAAAAACAAAAGAAAAACCGGACAGATTTTCTTCTTTTAAATGTCAAGTACTATTTATTTTCTATATCTGGTAAGTCACTAAGCCCTTATGTCTGCCTTCCATTGAAATGGTTCTTGCATCAATTCCTCCTTCTGTTTCCATGGCAACTATTGTAACCCTTCTGGCTTCATTACCTCATTAGTCCTTCTCTACTTTAATTATCTTCAGAAACACTCTGTTGTTGACATGTCTATCATTGTATCAAATTTCAAATAAAATAGGAAATCAATGCAAATAAGAAATTCTACAGTAAGTAGTTACTAGATGACCTCACAAACAGAATGTGAATCAAATTGGTTTATGTAAAACATGCCTACAAAGGAGAAGTACCTTTTCAAGGAGTACACATACAGATGGCAAGATCTAAAACCTGTCACAAAGATATCACAATGTCTTGGTTCTCAATTGATGTTTATTAAAGTCATAAGTACATCAGATATGTAGACTTAGAGGTGGACTATATTAAAAGAGTAATTGAGTACTTGTGATAAAAATGACTGGAGTTTTGAAGAATCTGTGGAGCTACTATGGATTCAAAATTGAATACAAAACGGACAATGGGAACCATTCAGGGAGGTGATTCTAGGTAGGAATTTTGCGAGATACAGCTAGAGGCAGCTGGCCAGTCTGAGGAAAAACAAAAGTAGGTAGGGCCTGCTTATCAGGTGGCCTCCTTAAACTATGTCCTCAAGCCCGTGACAGGTCCAGCCACATAATCATTGCTAAATTTCCATCAGCCCTCAACTATACTGGGAAAGCTAGCTGAGAAAGAAAACTCAGAAAAAATGATTCAAAGGACCGTGACTAGAGAATTGAAGGTAAGAATGTTCCATCTTCCAATCATTCCATAAAAAAATGTGTTGCTTTTAGAATTTAAACTTGAAAGATAAAATTCATTAGGTTTGAAATAACCAAATTTGCCAGCTAGTGCCTCAGGTTGATTAGAAGTACTCCTGGGCCGCTAATGACTTTCACAAACAACCGTCTCTTAATTTTAACACAAGACTAATATACAGTAGTAGCTTGGGTTCTAGACAGAATAAAATAGTTTCAAAGAATAGCACAGAATACATATATTAGGAAGGTCCAACTATAGGTAGGGTAATCAGAAAGCATGGGGCTAAGGAATGGAGGAGGAACAAAGACAGGAGGGTAGGAGTACGCTAAGCACAAGAGTTCTCCATTTTTTAAACCGCAGTGAGGAGGAGGAGGAAACCCTTTGCTTCTTGTTTCTCTTATAACAAAAGCTTCTTGGTAATGAGACCAAGAATTTTATCCGGGACGATTGGAAGAGTGCTCACAGGTGAGCTGGGGCAGAAAGGGCACCTTGGAGAACATCTGAGACGACAGTGATGGGGAGTTGAATCAAAGCTGTAAACCTGGACCCAACCGCTTGTCCTGATTTCAGACTCCCAAAACCCATGTTCAGCTAGATGTGGTAGTACATGCTTGTGATCCTAGTGTTCCCATGGCAAGAAAGGAGGTGGAGACAGGAGACCCCCTGGAAGCTCTTGGGATAACAAGACTGGTGTGCATAGCAATGATCAACAGGACACCTTGCTTCAAACAAGGTAGAAGGGGAGGACCAACACCTGAAATGTCCTATGACCTCCAAAGTTGACCTGTAGTATATACGTGTCTGAGCTCACACATGAACACACATGCATTGTTTTGTTTTGTTGATTCTTTTAACCAGAGGGATGAGTAACTAAAGTATAAAACCTACTTAAGTTAAAAAAAAGTATTCAAGGTAGAATACATATAAGATAATATTGTATCACACAATGTGAGCTTTCTTACTTTTAGGCAGTGCTTAAAACTGTATGATGGATATCTATCAGCGCCTTCTCCAGATTCAACACGCCTCTTACAAAACATAACAGCTTTTTCATACAAGAAAAGGTGTCGCTGCATGGGCTTGAATCTTGCAAAATCCTTCATTTTTGTAGCACCTTTCCGGTGTCCTAGCCAAACACTGAATGCACCTTGCAGAATCATCTTGCCCAGCTCATTCAGATTCCCCTAGAATGAAAAATCAAAACCAATTCAGAGAAAACAGAGCTATATCCATGTGTCAGACATTGACATCGTAGTTTTTAGTTTGACCTCCTACTACTCTGAAGCATGTTTTGCCTACTTTATTTCTTTCAGATCATTACATAAGACTTTATTGCTGAGGACTTGTCACATTTGGTCACAGGAAATGAATAAATCAATCTCATACTGCCCTGCATGGTTTACCCCTTACAGGCTAACTTTCATAGTACTAAAAGGTACTATGCAGGCTGCTAGGTGGGTAGTCAGTTATCATTCACCAGCAGTGAACCAGGTGAGACACAATAATGGCCAAGATGGCAGAATAGTGGAATGAATTTCTTTTTTGTCCTTTATTTTCTTTTATTGAAAATAGAATTTTTCATACAATATATTCTGATTACAGTTACCACTCCCCAAATTCCTCTTAGGTCCTCCCCCACCTTCCCTCTCAGCCAGATTCACACCCTCGCTGTTACTCCTTAGAAAACAAACCAATAATAAAATAAAATGAACTAAATTACAATAAACAAACTGGAATAGGATGAACCAAACAGGAGAAAAAGAACCAAAGAAAAAACACAAGAAACACATGGAGATGCAGAGACATACATGTTTGTACACACAGGAATCCCATAAAAATACAAAACCAGGAGCCATAATACATACACAAAGAACTTGTAAAATTTTTTTAAAATGTCTTGACAAAACATTACGGGACAAAGAACCTCCATCTGCCCCCTATGGCAATCAGGAAAGAGAACTCTGTACCTCCCCAGGGCAAAACATTAGAGCTGGCCTGATGCTGTGAGTGTGAGGACCTGGATCTGAAGGCCTCATAGCAAGAACTGACCTGGTTCCTTATTGTAAGCTGTATTAGGTAAGCTAACCAAGGCAGAGCTGGAGGGCTTGCTCTGGTAGCGATGATGAGGGAAAGCTAGCAGACTGACCACTCCAGCCATCACCCAGGCAGGCCCAGAACCAGGTCTATGAGTTGGCCCATCCCAGCAACCACCAAATCTATGAACTGTTGGAGCATGTGAAAGGGATGAACCTACAGATCCAAAACAGCAGGATCCCTACACACAGGACAACAAGAAGATACCCAAGAAGAGCCCTCGTGAAAGCCATTATCAGTGGTGTAGCAGAAGCCAGAGGCCTCTAGCCAGACCAATGCTCACAGCAATGAACACTTGCAAGTAAAGATGAACAGACTAAAGGGCACACTGTGTGACTCAACGGGCCACACTCAGCTTCTCTTGTTGTTGCTATTTTTATTTTTGTTTTTTTATTTGTTTGGTTTTTCTTTTAAATTTGGTTTTGTTTGGGGGGGAGACTACAAGGGCAGAGGGAGGACTCAAGGGGACAGGGAGAGAAGTTGGATCAGAATGATGTGAAATCCACAAAGAATCAAGAGAAGTAAAATCTTTTTAAAGTTTTGAAACTGTTCACTGTAACCATAACTTTTTACTTTGAAACACACAATGTCTCGCATACATTTAAAATTGCTATGAAGGTGCCACATAAAAGAACCTTCCTTTTTGTTGGCTTCTTGGCATTTGCCATGTGGACTTATTTCAGCTGGAGCAATGCTCATATCTCTTCCTCACTCTTGATTAATTACCTCACTCATGATAAATTACCACCTTCTGGATGGAGCAGTTCTGGGGAAAGGTGGCAAGCCCTGAAGAGTTGAGCCTTTTTATTCATATCTACTCCAGACTAGGGAAAGTATCAGTTCTGGGACAGAGAGTCTGCTTAACTGACTCAAGGTTCAGACTTGAAGGCAGGCTGCTACAGACCAGGAAAATGTCATCGGATTCCATTTGGCTGCTCATCTGCACCCAATCCTCTACTTAGCTTACCAATAATAATGCTTATACTTTTATTTTCATTTGTCTGCCTCCTATGTTATTTTCCAATTGAATCCAAAAGATGAAAAGGGATTCTGGTAAGTCTACCCTCTAAAACTCCAACAATCATTAAAGTTTACTTACAATATAGCCATTGATTGCAATCTGATGCATGGAGTCATTTACTGACTTCAATAAGTCCAGCATTGTATCAAGTGCCTCCTTTAACTGAGTTGTTCCTTCTCCTTCTTTGCTGTACTTTAAGAGCTCCTATGAGTAGAAGTCAAGAATTAAACAATATTAGTCACATATTAAAAACTTCTGGAAAAATTAATTATTTGAAGCTAATATGCGTTTGAGCAGTAATCCAAAGATAATGTCATTTTTAGAGTAATTTCTTTCATATTGTCTGTCACATTAACATATTTAATAACAATGTCAAAATTGGAGAAGTAGAATAATAATTCTAGAGTATAAAACAAAGAGCATCCATTCAATGCTTTTATAGCTAAAAAACAATAGTTATAAAAACACATCAGAGATTACACAGAAGATTCTTCTTCTACATACAATGATTTGTCACTCATAATGCATATAGCATCATGAAACACATTTTAAAAGAATCTATGTTGGATTTGTACATAACGTAGATTCTACTAATCCTTTTCCATTAAACTAGGGGAGTGTCATTTGCATTTTTCATTGAAAGGGCCAATAGGAAACATAATCTTAAAATTAATAAGTATATATTTCGACCTTAATATAAAAATTCTTTAAAAAATATTATGCTTAAAAATGAATAGAACTTATATGGAGGATGAAGATCTCCTTATACTCATAACTTAATCACCTTGTGATTGTCATTTGTATATCACCATGAAAAAGCACAATGCAAAAAAACTTAAACCTAAAGTTCATCTTCTTCAACCTATTGCTAATGCTTCCTAGTCAATCACTTCCTCACAGATGACTACTAGATTTGATTCCAAAAATAACGTTAAGGAGGGTCTAAAAAGATAGCTCACTGATTAAAAGCACTGGTTGCTCTTGCAGAAGACCTGGGTTCTATAACTCTGATGCCATCTTCTGACCTCCATGGGTACCAGGCAGACACATGCTACACATATAGACATGCAAAGTACTCATACACATAAAATAATTTTTAAAGTAAAGAAACAAGAAAATGCTTCGTGTAATTACCTTTAAAAGCAGCTGATACTTAGTGATTCGTTGCACTGGTTTGAGCAAATAGGAATCCAGACCAAGTCGATGTTTTAATTTTCTTTGACATTCCTGTCATTAAAAGATAATGATCAGCTGGGTACAGTATTAGACACCTTTAATCCCAGCACTCCAGAGCCAAAGGCAGGCAGATTTCTGTGAGTTTGACGCTAGCCTGGTCTACATAGCAAGCTCCAAGTCAGCCAAAACTGCACAATAGAGAGACCCTGTCTCAAAAAAAGATAATCAATAAATGTTAAATTAAGAAATGTACAGGGGTACAAGTGACAAGCAAAATATGTATGAAAATTCCATATAGAATGCTTACTTTGTAAGCTTATTTTTAAAGTAATTTATTTTTAAAAGACATATACCAAGGCTGGAGAGATGGGTCAGAAGTAAAAGCACTTGCTGCTCTTCCGGAAGACCAAGGTTCAGTTCCCTGCACCTGTGCCCACACAGTGATTCACAATCATTCATAACACTAGTTCTAAGGAATCCAATACATGGTGTGTGTGTTTGTGTGTGTGTGTGTGTGTGTGTGTGTGTGTGTGCTGGCAAAATACTCATACATAAAATCTTTAAATAATTTTAATGAATAAAAATACATGTTCCTGAAAAATGTCAAATGTCAAGTGCTCATTGATTAGACCCCAGACCTGAATCTTTCTTACCTCTTAAGGAACATGTATCAGGAAAATCACAAAGGAGGGAGGGGGGTAAGGGGAAGAGGAATGGAAGGAAGGAAGGATGGATGGATGGATGGATGGATGAATGGATGGATTTGGAAGGTAGAAATTTACAGCATTTCAAAGTCTAAAAGATTGCCACGTATAAATTCACATTGGTATAAACTGCATCAAATTTGAGAAAGCAGGAAATGACAATAGGTTAGAGTGATTAAAACATTCTTCAATCTGTCCAGGAAAATTAACAAAAGACCACTCTACAGGCAAAGGCCCAGAAAAGAAATAGGTTGTGCTAAATATAAATCTGACTGAGTATGAGAACAGAATATTTTTTAAGATCACAAGAAAAATACAGACTTCATCAACTGGTGCTGTATTTCATTCAGTAACTGGCTTGCTGCCACTATAAATATAGGGGCTATGACATTGGGTCCTGGGAACAGTGTAGGGACCATAGTTAATAGAAGATGGGGGTAGTTAGGATGAATGTGCATATGGAAAATGCATAACACAAAATGACTGGAAAGAGGATATACCTGAATAAGATACAGGGCCTTCCACTAAATGTGAAAAAAATTCTGCACATAATTTAATTCAAATAAAAATAAACAATCAACAATTAAATTTGATAGTCTGATACAAGCCATTTTGTTCTCCTTCATAAAACCCAATTAGAAAAATAAAATACATTTTTCTCAAGACAAAAATATAATTGAGGAGGAAGAAAATATTTGCAAAACTTAAAAACTAAAAGTCAATTCACACATGGTATATGATTACAAGTTGAGAGAACTGTTTGCTAAAAACAGTTCAGATTTTATGTTAGAGAATGCCCCACGCCTTTCTCAAAGAAATACCCGTAACTCAGAAAGAGAAAAGTTCAAAATATTTATGAAATCAATACCAACAACTGTTGATGAGGATATGGGCCAATTAGAACTCATTCACTCTAGTAGTAATGGAAAACTGCAGTCACTATAGAAAACAGTCCAACAGCTAGCCATTAAACATAAGCAAGCATGATGGAGCAGATGGATCTTTGTGAGTTCAAGGCTGAGCTGGTCTATATAATGCATTCCAGGCTAGTTAAGGATATATGGTAAGATCCTGTTCTACATTAAATATATAAAATATGACCCATTTTATTCCTAGGTGTATAGCCAAAAGAAAAAGAAATTGTTTAAATTTTTTTGTGTTGTCTGTTTGGTTACATTAGAGACAAGTATGTGAAATTCTGATTCAAAGTTTCTTGTGTGTTTCTGGATTTATTGAGAATGGTCCTCAGTCTTAGATTGCTTGTCTCTGGTTGTTTTCCTTTGGTGTGCTCGTGAGAGATGGGGGAAGTTTGCTAATACATCTATCATTATACTCTCTCTTCCGCAGCTTAGATCTTCCAGACTGCTGTTCAATAGCAACATAACTGGCTGATACTATGCTTGAGGAAAAGGACATGCGTTTCAAAGTTGTTAGATATATAGATATGGTGGATCACAACCACTTCTAATTCCAGTCCTAAAGAATATGAAACCCTCTTCTGGCCTTTGAGGGAACTACATACACCTGGTATACAAACATGCATCCAGAAAAAACACATACATTATAAAATAATAAAATTTGTAAAATATTACATAATAGCTATGTTAAACAAAAGATAGAAATAAGTCAAATGCCCATCAACTAATGACCATATGAATCAACTGTGATCTATCTATTCAGCAAAATATTCAAGCAGAAAAAGAATAAAGTATTACTATAAACAATAGTATTAAGCTCAAAAATATTACGTAAAATAAGTGATTCCCAACCTGTGGGTCACGACCCTGTTGTAACTTGAATATCAGATATTTTACATTACAACTCATAATAGTAGCAAAATTACAGTTATAAAGTAGCAACAAAAATAATTTTATGGTTGGAGGTCATCACAACAAGAGGAACTGTATAAAGGATCACAATACTGGGAAGCATGAGAACCACTGTGTTAAGAAGCCACATTAAAAACACCATAAAGTGGATGCTTTTGCTTATATAAAATTCTCAGAATAGGTTAACCCACTAAAACAGAAATCTGATTAATAGCTAAATGTTAGTTGAATGGATTAGGAGAATTCAGTAAGTCAGTGAATAAGAGGAAATGATAAAAAGGTAAAAGGTTGCATAAATCCTTTTTTTCTTTTCTTTTTTGTTGGGGGGAGTCTTTGTCCATTAGTTGGTTGCTAATATTTGTTTGTTTTCAAAGGTAGGATCACTATGTAGCCCAGGCATGACTCTAACTCAAGATCCTTCTTCCTCAGACCTGTCAGTGCTAGAATAACAAGTGTATGCTACCACAACTGACTTTAGGGAGGGAACTTTTAATAGTAAAAATGTTCTGAAATTGATTGGGTTGATAACCATTTTACAATCTAATGAATATAGTTAAACTACTGAATTATATACTTTAGAGCAGTGGTTCTCATGACCATTGGAAAACACAAACATTTACATTATATTTCATAATAGTAGCAAAATTATACTTAGGAAATAGCAACAAAAATTTGGTTGGGAATCACCACAACATGAGGAATTGTATTAATGGGTCTCAGCATTAGAAAGGTTAAGAACCACTGCTTTAAAGGAATAGATTTTATAGTATCTTATTTGCATAATAATAAATCTGTTACCAAAACCAATATTGAATGCACATTAAAATCTAAAACAAAAAATGTAAACGCTGCACTAAGCACAACTGAGTCACACACACTCACGTGTACACACACACACACACACACAGCAGAAGAATGATTCTCTATAAAAGTAAACCAGAGGGCCTCTGGACCAAGGTATATAAGGTTAAACTAATTTGAGAATACTATATTGAAAACAAGGAAAAGGGCCGGATATCTTAAACATCTAACAACTTTGAAACTCACGTCCTTTTCCTCAAGCACAATTGCAGCCAATTATGTTTCTATTGAGCAGCAGTCTCGAAGATCTAAGCAGCAGAAGAGAAAGTACCTAAAGATAGATGTATTAGCAAAATCCCCCATCTCTCACGAGCACACCAAAGGAAACAACCAGAGACAAGCAATCCAAGACTGAGAACCATTCTCAGTAAACTCAGAAACACACAAGAAACTCTGAATCAGATTTCATGTACTTGTCCCTAATGTAAATAAACAATTAACAGACATTTCAGGAAAGCATCCAAGGTGAGTAGCAAGTGCTAATAAAGAAAAAGAACAGAAAAGCGATTTAAATGCAGTTGGAACCATGCAGAGAGACTAAAACTACTTTAAAAGGAAAATCTATTATTATGTTCCTAAAGATAATTGAAAAGAAGTTCTGGAACAAAAATCAGGATTCCATTAAAAGTAACTCAGAGAGTACAGAAAACTGTTAACTGACAGACATACCAGTGTGAAAACTGATATGGAAGTTCCTGAAATAACTAAAACGATGGCCAGGATGATAGCTCAGTTGCTAATATACCTGCAAGCATGAAGAACTGAATTAGATGCCCCACCACCTGCATTTAAAAAATTTAAAAACAAAGATGTGCTTAGTGACTTGCAGCATTTATGTACTTATAATCACAACACTAAAGAGGAGATAGGCACATCTCTGATGTTTGGTGGCCAGTTAGCCCACCGTACTTAGCTTGTTCCAAACCAATCAGAGACTCTGTCTCAAAAAACCAAGGATAAATCTCACCCAAGGCACATATGCGTATGTGTATGTACGCATGCATGTGCACACACAGGCATACGTGCATCTGCAAACACATGAACATACACACATACACATATTTTTAAAAATTGAAACCAAAACTACTATATGACCCAGCTATGTCACCCCTAGGACTCCAACTCAGCATACTAGTTCTATGGAATAATCTTTTGTACACTGTGAAGATGTGTCACTCAGATTGGTTTAATAAAAAAAGCTAAATGATCAATAGCTAGACAGGATTTTCAGGGCAGAGAGAATGCTGGGAAGAAGAAGGACAGAGTCACCAGCCAGATGCAGTGTTGTGCTTTCCTGTCGCTTTAAGGGACAAGCCACGCCCACTTTCATTACCTCTGACCTGCCTGCCGCCATCTTGGGCCCTTCCTTTTCTGCTTCCTTGACTTACGTGCGTGCTTTTTATTATAAGGAAGACCTGGCTTTTCCAGACCCAGGCCAGCTGGTCTTGGTGAGTTCCCAATAGAACATCCCCATTGTCTAAGTGTGTGGGTGCACCCCTCACGGTCCTGAGTTCCTTGCTCGTGCTCTCTCTCCTTCTGCTCCTGATTTGGACCTTGAGATTTCAGTCCTGTGCTCCAATGTGGGTCTCTGTCTCTATCTCCTTTCATCGCTTGCTGGGATAAAACCGGACTCTCTGAACATAGCAGACAATGAGGACTACTGAGAACTCAAGAACAATGGCAATGGGTTTCTGACCCTACTGCACACACTGGCTTTGTGGGAGCCTAGGCAGTTTGGATGCTCAACTTACTAGACCTGGATGGAGGTGGGGGTTCCTTGGACTTCCCACAGGACAGGGAACCCTGATTACTTTTCGGGCTGGGGGGGGGCTTGATTGGGGGAGGGGGAGGGAAATGGGAGGCGGTGGCAGGGAAGAGACAGAAATCTTTAATAAATAAATGAATTAAAAAAAGAAAATACATACAAAAAAACCCACATATAAAATGAATACTACTGTAAATGAAGACACAACTATAGCTCCATAACGTAGCACAGGAACTACCATATCTTCAATACACAATAGGGAAGGACAGTCCCTTCCCATAAGTGCTAGGAAAACTAGACATACATGTGCAAGAAAGTAAATGTAGACTTGTACACCATCATAAAAATTAACTCTCTGGTCAAGAATACCACTTGCTGCTTTTGCAGAGGAACAGGTTCAGTTCCCACTATGCACATGGTACCTAACAACTGTCTGTAACTCCAGTTCCAGGGAATCTGATACCTTTTTCTGATCTCTCAGGGCACCAGACACATATATACATTCAGGAAAAATGCTCATCCACATAAAATAAAATAAATCATAAAAATTAGTTTGAAATGGATTAAAGATTATTAGTTAAACTTTTGAATCACAAAGCTTGTGACAGAAAATACTGGGATGAAGTTCTTCACACTGGTTCTGTCCCCACCTCCCAACCCCCCTCTTTTCTTGGACAACATAAAGTGAAAATAATAATAAAAAAAATTGGACAGCACCCAACTAAAAAAAAAAAAGGAAGACCTGGGAATGTTATGGTTTTGGTCCCTTTAAGAGACATGCCACACCCATTCCCCTCCCCATCCGCTGAGGCAGGCTGATCTTCAGCTTCCGGCCTGAGCTCGCTCTCTTTTCCATCTTCCTCTCAGAGAGGCAGCTTTGCTTCTGCCTCTCTCCCCACTTCTCTCTTCCCCCTTCTCTGTCTCTTTCTTCTCTTCTCTTCTCTCTCTCTCTTTCTCTCTCTCTCTCTCTCTCTCTCTCTCTCCCTCTCTCTCTGTCCCCCCCTTCACCCTTCCTCCTCCATAACCCCCTGAATAAACATTCAACCTCACCCTGCATGTCTATCCATGTTTCTGTCTTCTGCCCGCCCACCATGTGTCTCCCTGCCTGGAACCTGCCATTGCTTGGGGACCAGCAGCCTACTCTGCCTGGGGCCCACTGCCTGCTGCCTCATGGCCTGCCACCACTGCTCAGGCCACAGGCTCTGGGACTGGCAGCCATTTCTGCCTGGGACTGGCTGCTCCCAGGGCCCGCTGCCTGCCACCACATGGCCCGCTGCCACCATTTGGGACTTACAGCATTTCTGCTGCCTACTGCTGCGGGGATCTTGCAGCATTTTTTAAAAAAGAACAACATTTTGGTGCCGTGACTCGGATGATTCGCCCGCCCCAGACTTTCACCTGGGGCCAGAGTTCCAGCTGTAGGCGCCATCCGGGACTCTGAGCTCCCTCCTGGGGCAGAATCAGGACTCGAGGACCTTCTCTACAACGACCACGTGTTCCATCTGCCTGGACGCAGCTCCTCCAAACAACAAATCGACTAATCGTGAGTGTACCCATCTCGGCTAGCTTAACCATCTCTTTTAACCCAAGGGATTGACCTTTGAGCTCCCGGCAACCCTTCATGGTTTTTAGGGATGGGGGGACCTCCAACCGCGGGCTTTCAGTGCCTCGGTTTTTCCTTATAATAAAAAGCAGGCACATCAAGGAAGCAGAAAAGGAAGGGCCCAAGATGGCGGTGGCCAAGTCAGAGGTAATGAAAGTGGGCGTGGCTTGTCCCTTAAAGCGACAGGAAAGCACAACACAGAGCAAGGAGGATGGTCACGATGGAGATGACGTAATAAAGCCACAAGGCAGAAAATAAACTAAAAGATATGTGTTAAGTTATAAGAGATAGTAAGAAACAAGCCTAAGTTGTCAGCCAAGCTTTCATAATTGATAGAATCTCTGTGTCATTTTTGGGGTGTCAACAGTCCTGACCAAAAACTCCAACTAAAAATGGTATCAAATGTGAGAACACATATTTCCACATAAAACCCGAGAAAGATTTCAAGAAGGTTCCAAACACAAAAAAATGGAGGCGAATGAGGCTTCCTAGTCCCATAGTCTCTCATGTCATCTATGGTACAGAGACACATCTCTGAGCCGCTGGCTGTGGGCTTCAGCCACCAGCACACCTTGAGCTAAGCTGGGAAGAGGTTTCCGTTTTGTCATGCAGACAGAAATGGTTACAGATACACAGTAAAACAGGTCCAGATGGGGGGGGGACCTAAACAGGTTACAGAGTGTTTAAAAGAAATGTGTGTAGGCTTTTTAAAAAATGAGTATAGGCAGTCATAGAAAAAATAGTTTGTAAGTAATAAGATTGGGGCTGGAGAGGTGGCTCTGCAGTTAAGAGCACTGATTGTTCTTCCAGAGGACCCGGGTTCAATACAGAGCACCCACATGGCAGCTCACAACAGTAACTCCAGGATCCAACATCCTCAAACAGACACACATGCAGGCAAAACACCAATGCACACAAAATTTAAAAAAATAAAAATAAATGAAAAAACTAATAAGATAAAGTCTTTAAAGAGGAAACATAGTAATATAAAAAGGATAAGTCACATAGAGATAGGAACTACATGGGGAATCTGGGTCCTGTATGGTGTTGTATTGACTTTAAATCTTGTGATTGCTGATAATCAAATGATGGCTGAGGAGAGACATTGGAACATACAAACTACTAATTTAAACCAACCTATCTATTTCAAAATGTCTTAACATCAAAATGGAAGTAAAAAAATAAGTTACATTGGAGAAGAGATTGTGCTTTTGTTTCCACAGAAAAGGAAAGGCTGTGGATTCATTCAAGGCTGATAGAGATCAGGTTTGATTGGGGTAGTCCCCTGAAAATCCTGGCATCAGACATAAAGAAATAAACCTAGAAAAATACAAGACAGGTGCTGTATATTTTGCCTGCTCAAACAGGAAACAAAACATCATCTCTGGCTAGCTTGTATACAGTGCACAGTCCATAGTTGTATTATGCATAGCTATGTGCAGATATGTATGTTACCTTTGAAAGTTTATGTGTTTTCAGAGCACAGGACCAGACACCAATGAAAACAGGTGGCCCTGGTGATCCAGCCTCTCAGAGTGCCTCTGTTGCAATTTCCTCAGAGTTCTACATTCAGAATAGCTTCAAGGCTGCAGGCTGAGATGGCCCAGCCTCACAAACTATTCTAGCCAGGAATTTATCATTATCCTAATTTTCTCAGGGTCCCCAAAAGATGTCAGTGCCCCAAGAAACAGGAAGCAATTTAAAAGCATAATGCCCTCTTTCCCAAGAAGTGGGGTGGGAGGTTTTTGGTTGTTCAATAAATCTTTGTTATCACCTAGGGGGGTTAGGCACAAGTCATTATTGGTTATGGTCAGGGAGGATACTAAGCAAAGAAAATTAGATTCAGGAATTTCATTCTGAAAAGAAAAATGGGATGCAGAAATGATAGGATAAGAAAAAGTGGGAAGTACACTTGAACCCATTGGCACAGGAGACCTCTTCCTAAAAATAACCCCAGTAGCACAGACACTGAGAGAAACAATTAATACATGGGACTTCCTGAAACTGAAACGCTTCTGTAAAATAAAGGACATGGTCAAGAAGACAAAATGACAGCCTAGAGAATGGGAAATGATCTTCACTAACCCCAACGGTACAGAGGAATTTTGGGTGACTGTCCGGGCAGCGAGATGTCTCTGTCATTTCTAGAGTTTTAAAAGTTGCTTTTTTCTTGTTTGCTTAGGTAGTATTGTATCTTTCTGGAGTCTTTGATGGAGTTAAGAATAGTTAGTTATAGTTTTCCTTAGTTATGATAAAGATTATTGTAACTTTTACTTGATAACTGTTTCGTTATATGTAATTTTGCTATGTTAAAGTTAAAGCCTTTTTTTTGTTTGTTTGTTTGTTTAAACTGAAAAAGGGGAAATGAAGGAGGAAGGTCATTGGCTAATAAAGGAACTGCCTTGGCCCATTTTATTGGTTAGAAGATAGGTGGGAGGAGTAAACAGAACAGAACGTTGGGAGGAAGAGGAAGTAAGCTCAGACTCGACAGCTCTCCTCTCGGGAGCAGACGCCTCAGAGAGACGCCATGCTCCTGGCTCCTGGGCAGACGCACAGAATCTTCCCGGTAAGCGCACCTAGGGGCGCAACACAGATGATTAGAAATGGGCTAAATTAATATGTGAGAATTAGCCTAGAAGAGGCTAGATCGAAATGGGCCAAGCAGTGATTAAAAGAATACAGTTTCCGTGTAATTATTTTGTGTAAAGCTAGCCGTGGGGGCAGCCTGGTGCTGGGGACGCAGCCCCGCCGCCCTTATTACTACAATATGATACATCTGCTCCTGGCAGCACCAATCAAAGAACCTTCATATGTAGTTAGCTTTCTATATGGTAAAATTTAGCTACTAGGCAAATAAACGGCCCTTTCCTCAATTGCTGACAGTATAATATCCAGTAAATAGGGGCGGCAGGGCTGCCCTTTCCTCAATTGCTGACAGTATAATATCCAGATTGAACAAGCAGGACACAAAAGAAAATATCTGCCAAATTTTGTCAAGACAAGGTAGGACAGCCCTTCAAAATTCCTACTTCACAAAAAAGCCTGTCACATCTCCTGGGTCTATAGGCCAAAGATGGATGTTCCAAAGTTGGAGAGAAATCTTGGGTGACTGTCCAGCCAGCTAGCTGCTTGTATAATTTCTATAGGATTGGAAGTTGTTTGCTCTGTACTTCCTGTTTATTCAAGTAATATTTTAATCTTTCTTGGGTTTCTGATGGAGATTGAAGACTAGATAGTTATAGTTTTACAGTTTTCCTTGTAATAAAATTATAGAAAAAAAACTTATATAAGAGATATAAGTTTATAAGGTTGAGAAACATAAAAGCTTAATTTGTTTATCTAAAAATGTTTTTGAGGTCGGAAAAGATAGTTTTAAGATGGTAATACAAGTTATAAGAGAAAATTGTTTAAGTATAAAACTTTAAATACATTAAAATAAGAGATAATAGAGAATTTTCTCCAAATATTCCAAATACAAATGGACTGGACATTGTAAATATAATTCTTACTTAATTAGTCTTATTACATATAGTTTTATTAGTTAAAGTTAATACCTTTTCCTTCTATTTTGATAATACCTGATAACTCTTCTTATTGCATATAACTTTACTATGTTAAAGTTAAAACCTTCCACTCATATTTAGACAAAAGGGGGAATGTTGTGAAATAATCTTTTTGTAAACTATAAAGATGTGTTACTCTAATTAGTTTAATAATATATTAAATGGCCAATAGTTAGGCAGAATTTTCAGGGCAGAGAGCATGGTGGTAAGAAGAGTGAAGTTGCCTGACAGACACAGGTCAAGCAGGATGGGCACTACAGAGATGAGGTAATAAAGTCATGGGGCAGAAAGTAAATTAATAAAAATGGCCTAATGTAAGTTATAAGAGCTAGTTAGAAACAAGTCTAAGCTATTGAATGAGCTTTCATAATTAATAAGAAGTTTCCATGTGGTTATTTTGGAGCTTGCAGTTGGGACAGAGAAAGACTGGATACATACTAGAGAGATGCTTGCACATCTATGTCTGCAACACTATTTGCAGCAGGCAAGATAGGCAACCAACCTGCATTGTCTTCAACAGGGGAATGGACAATATGGTGGTGTTGAGTACAGTCTTGTTGAGTAATAATGAAGAATGAAATTATGTCATTTGTAGGAAAAAAGGAATGGAGGTAACTATCGTCAATACACATGATATACTTAAATCAATGTGATAAAATCCATGACCTTGTACAAAGAGTATGTGCCAGTAAAATTTAAAAATATGATAACAGAAATAAACCTCTCAGAAAGAGTAGCAGATAATTTCCAGAATACAAAGCAGAAAGACAAAAATCTTGGGAAACAGAGAAAGGATAATTATAGAAATAGGCCAGGACTCCAATATCAGTACAATAGTTCAAGGAAAGAAAATAAGGAAAATTATGTGGAAGGAAAAAATGAGTTAATTTAGACTGGAGATTCCAGTTTCAGAGAGATCAGCAAGGGACAGGGGACAGCTCAGTTTTTGAATCTTGCCTAGTACATAAAAGGCCCTAGATTCCACACGTTTACCACAAAAATAAAAAGAAATTATGCCCCAAATACAAAGATAATTAAGAAAATAATGCCAATAAAGAAATTCTAAGTATTAGTTCCATATCATTCTGAGAAAGAGAACTGTGTCTCTTGAAAAGTAACAAAGTGGAGTCATTATTTTTCTAGAAGTCAGAAAACCATCTTCAAATTTCTGAGAATAATCCTTTCTTAGAATCCTATAAAGCATTAAGGAACAATAAATACACTTGTTCGTACAAGTTCTCAAAAACATGCAAATATATTACCTAACACGTATACTTTCTAAATAAACTATTAGATTTATTCTACCAAATAGGGGGTAAAACAATGAAAATTACATGAGGCTAGAGAGATGACTCAGCAGTTTATATCACTTGTTGATTTTGCATAGGACACAGGTTCTATTCCCAGAATCCGTGAAGTGCCTCCAACCATCCAAACACCAGTTCCAAGGGATCCCTTAGCTTATTCTGACTCCCATAGGTATCAGGTACTACTGAGGGATAATTCTTTTGTACACCGTAAAGATTTGTCACTCATATTGGTTTAATAAAATGCCAGTAGCCAGGCATGACATCTAGGCAGGGCAACCAGACTAGGAAAATTCTGGGAAGAGGAAAATCAGAGAGTCAGTCACCAGACACAGAGCAAGCAAGATGAGAATGCCTTACTGAGAAAGGGTACCAAGCCACGTGGCTAAACATACAAAAAAATTAATGGTCAATTTAAGTTGTGAAATCTAGTTAGTAATGAGCTTGAGCTAAAAGGCCAAATAGCTTATAATTAATACAAGTCTCTCTGTGTTTCTTTGGGACTGAACAGCTGAGAAACAAAAACTTCCACCTATAAATGGCGCCCATGCAAAAATACAGGCAACACATGCATACACATAAAATTAAATAAATCTTTTTATAAAAAGAATTGGCATGTAGACAGTAGGTCAGGCTACTCAAGAGACCAGTAAGAAGTACCTCCAACTGATATGCACCAAGATTCTGAGATGAAAGCAGGTCAGAAATCTCTAGAAGGTATTTCTTTAAGATAAAATTTAAAGATAGTGGGGCTAGAGAGATGGCTCAGTGGTTAAGAGCATTGCCTGCTCTTCCAAAGGTCCTGAGTTCAATTCCTTGCAACCACATGGTGGCTCACAACCATCTGTAATAAGGTCTGGTGCCCTCTTCTGGCCTGCAGGCATATACACAGATAGACTATTGTATACATAACAAATCAAAAAATAAATATTTAAAAAAAAATTAAAGATAGTGTATGAAAATATGAGGAGGACAAATCTCTATGATTCCTAAAATTGAAAGAGGTTGGAGTAGGAAGAAAGCAAAGCATATAGAAAATTAAATGAGAAAAGAAAATGGTAAAACACACACACACACACACACTCATACACACAAGAGAGAGAAGGAAAAGCAACCATATTTTACTATATGAGTCATCTGCCCAAAGAAATTCCAGTCTTAATAATTGAGTTAAATATAGCCAATTGATCTAACAAAAATATACTGGAAGCTTTGGAGAAAAAGAATTTCATGCGGATATGGTCGTGGGACAAAAAACAGTGAAAGAGACCTAAATCTTCATTTTCTAAAGCAGAAAGGAGAAAGACAAGCATGTTATTTAGAGATAGGGAGGCAAATACCAGAAGAAGCTAAAAGTGGTTGCCTCTGGGGAACACCAAAATATATTTATATGTATAAATGTACGTATGTACTTTGCTTGAGAGAAGAGTTGCTGTTTTATATATAACATATATATATATATACATATATAATTTAGTCAAAGCAGAAAATGAAACTGTTAATGAGAAATATTCCAATATATTTCAAAAAGAATATGTTCAATACTTAAATGATTAATACCTGGAAAAAGGCACATTCTGAATACTTTCTCCAAATTAACTCTGACCTGGGTTTATTCTGACAGTACTTGGCATACATCTGAAAATCATCTTTCTGTAATAAAAAACAAAAGCAAATATATTACTAATTTATAAATATGAATTTTTATTTCAAAAAAGCTGAACAACAGAGTGGGTAGCCAACCATTGTAGTGAATGTGACATAAAATGGCCTGCTTTGTGTTCCACGGACAACAGGATATATAATTCTACAAGCAATTTCAGAACTCCTGCCTACCAGATTTGCCAGAGTAAGAAAAGTCTTATCTTTTTGAACTATTTATTACCATGATCTAATAAGGGCCCCAAAATGAGTTTTCTGTGCTACTAGTCTGCTGGCTGTCTAAATAAAGAGCTTGCAGCTAACTTCCAAGTTACAAGTAGTTCATAATTCATCACTGGGACATTATCACATCTAAGCACATGGTTGCACAGTTTGTTCTCCCTTGAATCATTTTCCCTAATCTTCATCCGTCTCCTACTCACACTTTCATCTCATGAGTTTCTTCTATACAGCCTCTGTTTATATCCTCAGGCTATGAACAATGTCCTTCTTTGGTGTGCCATAGGACCCTTTGTATATCTCTAATGGAGGATAACTCATTCTGTACATGCATTAGGGTTTCTATTTCTCTACCGAAATGCTCTTTAGCTTGGTATCCATGTCGCCCAGCATAGTGCTTGGTAGACAGTAAATATTAAATAGATGGCTATTGAATTGACATATCATCAAGAAACATTTATTAAACCACCACTACTACTACTAGACAAGAACTCTGCCAACTTTGACAGGGACAAAGACATATAGGATATGAGACCTCATCAGGCTGGGAAATAATTTACATATATATGTAAAGGTACACAGTAAATATAAAATGTCCTGTAAGTAGCATAGTGTTCGGTATTTTTAAGGATGGGCTCTCACTAAGTACTCCAGGATGGCCTGAGACTCAAAATTCTCTTGACTCTACCTCCTAAGTGCAAGCACCGTCACGTCTTTCAAAGTAGCAGTGTTAAGAACTAAGGATGTTGGACCAATGGCTGTTTAAAAACGATGATGAATTTATCCGTAGTTCAGACATTTTTATGTTTAGAACACGTTGAGAAAAGGTAGTATCATACCTTCTTTCTTAGTCCTGTTCTCATTTCTCATTTTTTCTCAGGCTTATTCTCTTCAACAATTTCCAAGGTAAGACAGTTATTCTAAATTTTCAACAATCTCTTTAATCTAAGTGATTCCCAATCAGAAGAGGTTTGATTTTTCAGGAAGAAGAAAAACTAGATAACTAGATAAAGATTTTTTAAATTCTATGGTTACATAATGAGACTCTCTATCATTTAAGTTTTATTTTTTAAAATTGCATCTTTTATTCTAACTTTAACCAAGTTCATAGTTATTCAATTAATATGCTCCCATCTTTCACATCTTCCTAGCTAGGGTGGTCACTGGATTCCTGAGATTACCATTGCTACTACCTGAGTAATTGAAACATTTAATACCAAAGAATAAAAGTGTACCTTGATCGCCCTACACATCATTTTCTTCAAATAAAATAGTTTTACATTAAGAACTTGCTAAAATTGTTGTGTCTTCTCCAAAAACATAAAGACATTAAAGGAAAGGGGATATCTTATCTTTAAGCCTGATTTATACAAGAGGTACTTTTGGGTTTCCAAAATTTACATAATTTCAAAACAAATAATCAGACTAACCCTTTCCAGGAAACAAGGTCCAACTCTTTCTGGAGCATTAGAGCAATCTTCCAGGCTGCTCATAAAAATGCTGTGAAATTTGCAGAGAAAAAAGTTATTTTTGACATATAATAAAACAGTAAGTAGCTCTTTTTTTTTCCATCTTTTGAAACTGGGTCTCCTTATGTAGCCCTGGATGTCCTGGAACTCACTACATAGATCAGGTTGGCCTCGAATTCACAGAGAGACCCATCTATTTCTGCCTCACTAATGCTGGGATTAAAGATGTGTACCAATGACACCTAGCAGTAACTCTTTTTGAAAAAACAAAATCACCAAAAACTTCAGTTTAGCAATTACGTACTTGTTATGGAATTCATATATTTCTGCCATATTTCCAAAGAGAACATCCTTTTTATTTCTCAGTAGAGGTGGAATAAGATCAAACATCTGTGGATTGTCCATCTCAGATCTGTAGCCCTATTAAAAATAAATAATTTTTGCATTTTAAGTATTTATATTAAAGTTTTGTTGAGTCACTGATGATATCAGTACATCAAAGTGAATAAAAGACTTGTGGGTACAGCTTTTGAATTTTAACATTTAAATCCCTTAGTTACCAGAATTATCTGTGGCATTTTTTTTCTTTTAGTATGCAGGATAAGAAAATCAAAGCTTCGACTACATGGTTAGAATAAAAAGGTAGTACTTTGGCCTTCAAGGCTTTTATTGTAGTGTTGGAAACCAAACAGAAACCAACTATGAAAAATTATAGTACAGAATATAAAGGTCTCCGTAAATTGAAAGTAAGTGCTTAGATTTCTGTTCAGACCAAATTAGTATCATGGCATTTGTGTCAAATGAGTATTTTTATCCCACCCTCAGTTTTTTCCATCTCAACCTCTAAGTAGCAGCCTGGGAATAATTATAACAATGCCCCATGTCCCTAAGAGAACAGCTTCTCTTTTCTATAAGAAATTCTAAATCACGTATCCCCACTACTGAGAAGGAATATAAATGCCGTCATTAAAACAACATGTATTCTCAAATAACAGCAAACATACACTGCTACCAATGACGGAGAGAGAAACACAAGACTGCTTAGAATACTTTCTAATGGAAGTAGCCAGGGACAAGTCAAGAAAATGCGGCGGGGGGGACGACAATTTGCTACACTTACCAACAAAACAGTAAACAGTTCTCCAACATATGCCTTTTCTGTCTGTATCAGCTCATTCAGGACATGGCTACAACGAACAGAACATAATTACCAGTTAATGTCCTACTCACAAATCACGGTACAATGGTTCAGCTATTATCTTTAGACATAATCTAAGGGAAAATAAGCTAATCTTGTGGAACTACCTGAGGATTTTGTTCCAGCATCAAAATATGAAGCTTATTTTATGGGTTTTGGAATCAGTACCACCCAGAAGGCTCTTAAACAGATTTAAAAGAAAGAAGTCTGGGTGTGGTGGCACACACTTTTAATGCCAGCACTCAAGAAGCAGAGGCAGAGGCAGAAGAATCTCTGAGTTCAAAGTTAACATTTATTCTAGGCTTGCCAGGGCTACATACCAAGACTCTGTCTCATGGGGGGGGGGGGTTCAAGGAAGAAACATGTTTAAGGCTATGTGCTAACACAAAAGTGATTTCTAATTCACTTAGATTAAGAATAAATTTATTAAAATGTTGTGGAGTATTATTTTATTTTAAGATGTATTACATTCATTTTTGCTGTGGAACATTTGTTTAATGATGCAAAGGTATGTTGCATTCTTTTATATTGCATTTGTTTAACTCTGCGAAGTTATGTTACTTTGCCTGTCTAAAACACCTGATTGGTCTAATGAAGAGCTGAATGGCCAATAGCAAGGCAGGAGAAAGGATAGACAGGGCTGCCAGGCCGAAAGAATAAATAGGAGGAAAAATCTGGGAAGAAAGGAGATCAAGGAACAAGACAACATCATGGGCCAGCCACACAGCCAGACGTGGAATAAAAAGAAAGATAGGCAGAAATAGAGAAAGAGAAAAGATGAGCTAATTTAAAGTTAAGAATAGATGGCAAGAAACAAGCCAAGCTAAGGCCGGCTTTTGTAAGTAAAAATAAGCCTCTATATGTGATTTATTTGGGAACTGGTTAGCGGGCCCCTCAAAAAAACAAATAATAAAAACAACCAACAACACTAAAATCTCACAAAACCTATTTGGGAATGAAAGGCAAGTTTTGATCTTTCTAGACAGCTTAATTTCCTTTTTAAAAACCAATACATGCCGAGTACGTTCCACGCTATCCCCAATTCCTAGACACATGGTAAAATCATTACCCTTTTCCTCACATTGGATAGGAGGAAAACTTAAGACTCTACAGCACTACTGCCTGCCATCTCTATCAAATAAAATACATTTTATTTTCAACTGGCATATTTAAATTTTACTCCCCTCTGTAATATAAGCCACCTACTTAACCTCTACCTTTGTATATTTCTTCTTTTCTTTCTTATACTTTAAAGAATTTAGACCCTGTAGTTTTATAATGAGTCTCTTTCAATTATCTTTAATAATCTTGGGATACATATATATCTCCATGCAATTTGCTGCAACCTGCTGGCTATTTCCAACACCAAGATATGAAACTTTATTCCCTTTGGTTTTCTGAGGCAGGTTCCACCATGTACCTCTGGCTGTCCTTGAATTATGTAGACCAGGCTAGCTTCAAACTTGAAAGATTCACCTGCCTCTTCCTCCACCCCCAAGGTCTGGGATTAAAGGAATGCACCTCTAGGCCCAGATCATTATATGAAACTTAGAGGTAAATATTTTCAAGTTTAGAATATTAACATAAGAATATAAAAGCATGTAAAGGGGCGTTGCTAATATCTATGAGGTAGTATCTAGAATCCTGTATGGCTTTTCACAAACCACTTCATTGATTTTCATTTATTTTAAACTGAAAGAAACTGTCATGGCTTTAACTGTCAACTTGTCACAAAACGACAATAGCCTAAGAAAAGCAAACAAAAACTGAATAATTGCGCAGTCTGACTTGTGTACATAAGTCAGTGGGGGCATTCTTTCAATTGATGTATGAGGACTCAGCCCAGGCTGGGTGGTGCTACCCCTGGGCAGGTAGTCCTGGACTGTCTAATAAATACATACATACATACATACATACATACATACATACATACATACAAAAACTTAGCAAGCTATGGGGAACAAGCCAGTAAGCAGCATCCCTCCATGGCCTCTGCTTTAGTTCCTATGTCAAGAAGCCTGCCCTGACTTCGTCTCATAGTGAACAGTGATCTAGAAATATAAACCAAATAAACCATTTCCTCCCCAAATTGCTTTTGATCTTTATCACTGCAACAGAAACCAAACTAGAACAGATGGTACATCCCAATCCCAAGGGTACAACATTTCATTTATTAGTGCAATCATTCTGGGAATCTAATGTACACCATGGCTACTATCATCAATGAGGTATCTTATACAGAAGAAATACACTTAAAAAGTAGAATTTACACACTATGTTTTACCCTAAAAAGCAACAATCAGTGTTAACTAACTTGCTATAGTAATCATCTTATCCCCCACATACACACATACAGACATACGTTATATAGATATAGATATCTCATATTGTATATCCTAAATGTATACACTTTTTTCCAATTATATTTCAATAATACTAGGAAACACAGGCTTTGGAAAGAATGCATGCTGCTCTAGCAGAGGACACAGGTATGGTTCCCAGGATCCACATAGAGGCTTATAACCATTTGTAACTGCAGGTCCAGGAGCTCTGACTCCCTCTTCTGCCTCCCTGGTCACCAAGCACACACATGGTACACAAATATGTAGACCAAACATTCATACACATAAAATACAAATTAGATAGATAGATAGATAGATAGATAGATAGATAGATGGATGGATGAATTAATGAAAAATAAATAAACACATGATCTGAACTGATAAAAACAAAAACAAATCAAACACTTTCATTTTCCTTTTCAATCTGGAGATGAAAGATACAAAAGTCCTAAAAGCGGACTAGGATGTAGTTTAGGGCAGAGCACTTGCCTTACAATCCCTAGTACTACCAAATAAAAATCATCAGCTCCTCAAACCTAAATCCAAGATGTGTGACACCTTGCTAGTACTCTATTAATGTCCTCATTAGGACCCTATTTTGAAAACATAATTCTAAACACATGAGCCTTGGACACCGAACCAGAGTCTCCTGTAAAGAGGTGTACATATGAATGTAGGTAAAAAAAGAAATAATACTTCTTTAAAATATCCAAGTTATTGTCCAATCTGGGAGAGTGATCAGAATTCCTCTTCTCTTGGCTATCCTTAACGACTTCAATCTGAAATAATGAAAAAAAAGTTCAATCATGTCTATGTAGGTACAGTACTTTCTCAAATATATCTAATACCAAATTAACTTCAATCCTAACCTTGAAGGTAAACTGATAGAAAACACTGTATTTTTTTAAAACTTATTCCCCAAGGATACATGCCAAGACCCTCGAGGATGCCTGAAACTGTGGACGGTACTGAATCCTCTATGTACTGCACTTTTCCATAGATACATATGCATGATAAAGAAATATAATTTTTAAATTAAGCACAGTAAGATTAAAAATAATAATGCATAATAAAATATCTTATAATAAAAATTATATAATTCTATATCTTTTTTTCTCTAGAATTTTCCAGTTAATATTTTGAACCACCATTGACCACAGGTAGCTAAGCGTGTGAAAACATCAAGAAACCAATAGAAGCTGGGCATAGCGGTGCATGTCTTTAACCTCAGCACTCTGAAAGCAGAGCAGGTAGATCTCTATGAGTTTGAAGCCAGCCTAGTCTACAAGTTGAGCTCCAGGACAGTTCAAAATAAGGGAGGGAGGGAGGAAAAGAGGGAGGGAGGGAGGGAGGGAGGGAGGGAGAAGAGAAAGAGAAAAATTAAAAGGAAACAAATAGATGTGTTTCCTGCATCCTGAGTCAGTCTCTGCACTGTCCATGATAAACTGGACTCTATCCTTCATACTTACAGTGCCACACTCATTCATGAAAGAAACCACTATCTGTAGAAAGATAAAGCATTGCTTAGGAGGGTGGAGGTGGGCAGTATGAACAAGAACTGGAACTGATACACAGAGCTCTGCAGAGATGATTCTGAACTTAAACCAGGACTTTAAGAAATACTGCTCACACACTGGGACTATGCCAATACTTCAATTAAACACAAGGCAGCAGATTTTTCTTGTACGTGTAGGTTTTCAAATGTACAAGGTCTGTGTAATGAATGGAAAACATGCCTAAAATCCCCATACTAATTCCGCAATTATAGCAGCACAGCCAACTTTGAATTCATTAATTAATTGTACTTACTTTACTTAATTGCATGTTGCTCTGAGCTTGAGTCTGTCTCCAAGACTTCTTTACTAGTAGGGAAATGTAAAATAACGTTAGACCAGAATTAAAGTCAACCGTTTTAGTGACAACATGGTGTGTGTTCATTGAAAAGAAAGCGAATGCTTCAATATATTTGTTAGTATTTTAAATCACTCTACAGAAGACAGCAATTGGTTAGATGTCTATATAAATCCAACTTTTTATGGAATATCATTTTTCTATATACTACCCATTTCCTCATTAACCACACAATCACCTACTTGCCAAAAGAAAGGGGTGTTAAGTAGTCCCAATTATGCAATTATGTTTATACTTAGTATGCAATCTGCCACACAAACATTCCATCAGATTGTACTTCACTTGCTAACTGGATCAAAGACTTCTTTGAATCATACATAGCCCTACATGTATGAGACCAGGGAAGACCAGGGAAGGGTACTTGGGGAGGGTAGTGAAAAGAACAAATTATGGGGCTGGCAAGATAGTTGATCAAGTAAAAGTGTTACTGCTAACCCTAATGAGCTAAGTTTGCTCCCCAAGACCCATATGATAGCAGGTGAGCAGCAACCCCAGTAAACTGTCCTCTGACCTCCATATGTTTACCGTTACACACACACACACACACACACACACACACACAAATGCAAATAAATTATGTATGAAAAGCCATAATGAAATTCATTGCTTTATATATTAACTTAAAAATTAATAACAAAAAATCCAAGTTGAACCTAGTAAATATAGCATTCAGCATTTATTTGGCACTTACCCCAAGCAGGCCCCGAACTAAGCCCAATGGTTTGTTTTCTTTTTTCATTCTCAAGTCTACACTAAGCGATGGAGAACAGTATCTATCTCATCTTACAGGTAGCACTAAGACTAATACCTTGTTCAGGAAGTAAAGGTGGTATTTAAACCCATACATGTTTCTAAATACTACATAAAGGATTTCCAAAATAATTGATAAAATGCTCATAAAAACCCCTTCACCAAAATGCAAAGTTTTACTCTTTATTTTTAAACAGTAAATTTCCAGCACTGGGAAAAAAACAGGGTGTAGGGTGAACTGGGAATATAGCTCAATGAAAGAGCACTTGCCTAGCATGTGTTCAGTTCCCAGCACTGACAAAAGATGTTTTCACAGAAACAAGCAAGTAAAGGGCATGGACAAATCAAAGAATATATAAAGTTCCAAATCCTGAAAGCTGTTACCTGAGTACTGGCCTCAGCATGGAAGATATATACCCTTTATCCTCCTCTCCTTGGCAAAAGCTAATGGCAGACACATTGAGGAAGTGGATAGTCTTTCATAGTCTATAAAATGTGTACTTCACTGCCATTCATTAAAAAGTATTGACATATGCAAGCTATATATAACTACATATTAGACTTAGTGTGAGTTACCATATAAAATCATTTCTTGATAAGTACTGATGTGCCTCACTTTAAAGATATCTAACATACAAAGATCCAAATTTATTCCTAAAGGTAAATTATGGGTTGTTTGCAAACACACAGAGGTAGAAAAGGGTATGTGTGTATACCTCCATAACACACCTTTTTCTCAAAAGCGAGGTAACTATACTCATTCTTTTAACAATGTAGAGACATACGAAATGGCTAAGCACCTGTGTGATGTGACAAGCTACTTTCTGTGTTTGGGGATATGCAAAGGTGACTTGCACACAGATCCTGTCCTTGCAGAGAGTGTCCTGTCTAGCAAGTGCAACAGGAAACAGAGAAGTTGGCTGCAGCTGAGAAGAAATAAGGAAGCTTGTTGTTACATGAGATGGACGCCTGCTTGAGCCAAGCTACAGGGGACCAGCACAGAATAGAGAAAAGCATGTCTAGAGGAGGCAGCCTAGAGATAGGAACTAGCAACGAGGCAATGGAGCAATCAGGCAAAAGCAGTCCAGAGAATCAGCAATCTATGCAAATTCCACAAGGTAAAAGAAAAGGTAACAAGGAAAGTGTGGCAATGGGAGCCAAAAAGACTATTGCCAAGGCCACGGGTGATGCTACCTTAGACTCAGAAAGTGTCAATAAAGGAAGTAATGGTGGGAATAAATAGACGCATAAAGGGCATATTTAGTGACAAAAACAATGGTATAGGAGTGAGCAGGAAGAACTAAATTAGGACAAATGGGGCCATCATAGTACCTATCAACAAGATGAGGAAGAAAAGATTTACAGAAGAGATATGTTCTTGTAGGAATGGTGAGACTGTTTCCTATGGGAAATTCCATATGACAAATACCAGTCTGAAGCATAGGTGACAAACCTAGACTATAAACAGAGCTTTTGGAGCCCAAGCATAGCTTCCACTTTATTCCTCAATGGCACTGCCCTTCCACAACTTCCCTCCGTTCTCAATGCGAATTCATCAAACATCTTATGCCATCCTGCTCGTTTCCAGGCACGATGCCAGGTGGAAGATTCAGTTTGATGAAAAGGGGGGGAAGCAAAAACAGAATAAAAAACCAGTTTGACTCATTTTCATGAAAAAATTAGCACACACTTTGATTTGGTCAATTACTTGGTTTACCAATTCCAAGTTTTGAAAACTTGTCTGAAATATGTTATTATATCCTGCATTACCCACAGATAATCAATAGGGTAAATGTTCAGAAGATTCACAGCATAAATGGTGATTTGGTTTCATTTACAAACCATGAAGGATGATGGGAAAAATCGCCTCTCCCAGCCATTTATTCATTAAGGTGTCTTCTCCCTCATAAATACACCAAGTAGTCTTAAGCTGAAGCAAATCCAAGCTATTCCCAACAAATATCTAGATATGAGTGGTGTGAGTCTTTAAAGTGAAGAAAACCCTGATTCACATTAATTTCACTAAACTCTTTTTAAGATGTATTTTTATTTACTTTGAATTATATCTATGTGAGTGAGTCTATTGGTACCCACAGAGGCCAAAAGAGGGCATTAGATCCCCTGGAATTACAGGTTGTTGTGAGCTGCCATGTGGATGCTGGGAAGTGAACCGGGGTTCTCTGGAGGAGCAGGGAGTACTCTTAACCACTGAGCCATCTCTCCTGCCTCCTCTCTCTTTTGGTTAAGTGGTAGTTTTATGAAAGAAAATTGACTTTAGAAGCATATTTTATTCTTTACATAGTCATTTTTTAAGGAAAATTCAATGTCAAAAGAGAATAATGGATAGTTGGTATGAAAAAATAAATAAAGTTATTTGAAGGTAGAATTCATGAATGAACTGCTGCTGTTTTTATGTGCCAAACTGGTTTTTCATGTGTACAAACTCATAAACTCTATTGATGATAAGTAATATAATAAAGATGGGTACCTTTTGAAAAAAGTTTACATGCTTGAAAGAAAGAATATCCAACTCCCACTGCAGAAAGAAAGTGTAATGCCATTAAATAAGAATATGAGAAAGAAAGAAAAATGAAATAATACAAAACAAAATTTTCTTTGAATGACTAATGACATGAATGGGTCTTGGACAGCCTGGTCACGAACCAAAGTTCTCTGCTTCAGGAAGACTTAAGCTTTGGGGGGGGGGGGTCTGCTAAGAAAGGAGATTTAATCAGGAGGAAGAGAGAATCCAATTTATTGAGTAATTGTCATTTTCTGTATTCTGTTTCACTTTCTCATTATAATCACCTCTGAAATCAGAAGGTATTTGTCCCTACTTTACAGACAAAGACACTGAGTTAACAGTGGGTAGCCGCCCAAGGTCACACAGCTAAAGTATCCTGAAATTGAACTGATATCTACTTTGTGCTTAGAAATATCAACTATTGTGTTTCATCAGCTCATTGTGCTACTGTTATTCTTTTACTTTTTTCATTACCTTTGATATTTCCAGTATCTTGGTATGTTTTTTACTATAGTCAACATTATTCATTTACACCATTGCTCACACAGTCTTATTTTGAGTATATGTATGCATTTTGGAATTACTAACCATATAACTTCCATTGCATTTGTAATTTGACCCATGCTGGAGATGAGTTGTATTTATTCATTACCTCTGGTTCAAGCTTCTCTGCATTTCAACGTAGTTTCATACACTAGTAAAATGACTGATTCAATTTAGGTCAAAGAGAGTGAATTTAGCCATATGTTCACCTCTCCTACTAACCTAACTTGTGCAAAAGATCAAAACTGCTTCTCCCCAAAAGCTGCAGAGATAGCTCCAAGAAACCCTTGGGGAATTAATTCTTATTTTCGCACTAATTCAACACCTTTATAAGAATTATTATTTTTCCTATAGAACTTGGAAAGGAATGGGAGAGTACACAATAAAATAGACTTCAAGGAGTAAAACATAAAAATGGAATCTGTAACAAGAAATTACTAACACAAGTGGCATTTACCGGCACCAACCTATTATATAAAACACTCGTATGCAAGGATCACATAAGGTGCAGGTATCACAAACTGAACTGGACTTTCGGGTCTATCTTTTGCGTCCTTGGAATCAGCCTGTTGGTTCTCAACTATACTTGGAATACTTTCAAGC
Source organism: Microtus oregoni (assembly GCF_018167655.1). Lineage (NCBI taxonomy): Eukaryota > Metazoa > Chordata > Mammalia > Rodentia > Cricetidae > Microtus > Microtus oregoni. Next base: position 7,494,514 of record NW_024543828.1, on the reverse strand, counting down.
TTGAGTTGTACAGTCTGCATTTGAGCCTACAGATTACATAATAATAGCTTACTGGAGTACCAATAAGTATTATGCTTATAACTACATGTATGCAAATATAAGTTTCATGTCCTTTTCTCTAACTGCCGAGGAAAACAAAAATTGAAGTCTGATGCTGAAAACTTGTCATACTCATTTCTCAAGCTACAATATTCCATGCTGAGGTGTTCATCATCTGACGCAATTCAGTGTTACTACTATGTCTTATGAACATAAAGGAATCTCATTCTGACCTCTGTCTTGTACAACAGCATTTAAACATGCACAAAGAGGCTAAAAGATTTTAAATTTATCAGTATTGAAAAAGAATTTAGTAGATATATGAACTATATCAAAAGAAACAATAGCAAGACCAAAAAAGAAATAAAATGTGAAAACAAGCTACTTTACCATGTTTAGGTGAAAAAAACATTGCTCTGGACCTCATCAAATTTTCAGGTGCAGGTATGACAAACTGAACTGGACTTTCAGATCTACCTTTTGAATTCTTGGAATCAGCCTGTTGGTTCTCAAATATACTTCGAATACTTTCAAGCTTGAGTTGTACAGTCTGCATTTGAGCCTATGGATTACATAAGAATTCTATAAGCTGGGGCTGGAAACATGGGTCAGCAGTCAAGAACACTGGCTGCTCTTGAAGAGGATCTGGGTTCAAGTCCCAGCACCCACGTGACCACTCAGAGCCATGTGCAATTCTAGTTTTTGAATTATCCAGCATCTTCTTCTAGCTTCTGTATACACCAAGCATTGTACATTGTATACATCTATACACACATGCAGTTAAACACACACACACACACACACACACACATATATATATATATAATAAAATGTAAAATTATATGAACTGCTAGGCATAGTAAAGCACATTTTTAATTAAGGCACTAAGGAGACAGAGGTAGGTGAATCTCTGTGAGCTCAAGGCTGGCCTAGTTTACATAGCTAGTTCCAAGTCAGCCAAGGCTGCATAGCCAGGCTTGTCTCAAAAAACATGAAATGAACTAAAATGAAATAAGTCATAAAGACTACTATTAAATTCTTCAGATACAATTTCAAATTTGAATTCCAGGACTGGGGAGATGGCTTAGTCGGTAAAGCGCCTGCTACGTAATCATGGAAACCTGAGTTCAGAACCCGAGCAGTCATATAAAATCCAGGCAAGGCAGGAACTTCTATCACCTCAAGGCTGGGATAGCAGAGACAGGAGTGTCCCTGGAGCTCACTGGCCAGCCACGCTAACTGAATCAGCAAGAGCTCCAAGTTCACTGGAGAATGTCTCAGCATAAGGAGAGCGACTAAAAACCATCTTGAGGGTCAACTTTGGGCTCCCACCAGTGTGCACATGTGTGCATGCTCACACAAGCATGTAGATGCACATGGGTATACATACCCACAAGCATTTAGATGAATACATGTACATATCCACACAAGCATGAACATGCACACATGTACACAACCACACAAGCATGAACATGCACACATGTACACAACCACACAAGCATGAACATGCACACATGTACACAACCACCCAAGCATGAACATGCACACATGTACACAACCACACAAACATGTAGAGGTACTGCATACCAAATAAATTAATATGTAGGTATCGAAGCGATATATCTTTAGATTATAGTCTAGAAGAATAATTGTTTTAATTGCTGTTTAAGGACTAGGGAGATGGTTCATTGGGCAAAAAGATTTCTACACAAGAATCCAAAGAACACATACACAAAGTGGGGCATAGCATGTGAATCTCTGGTCTCTGTATGTCATGTGCTCACACGTACATGCACACATACAAATGCAAACATATAACACAAACACAGAAACAACTTATTTTGAACTTAAAATATAACTAGGACAAAATTAGGAAAGAAACAGAACAAATTACTGTATTCTCTATGTAAATATAAAACCAAAGTCCCAATATAAACAAACTGAGGGAAAAATGTATCAATCATAAAACTGGACATAACACTCTACTCCACTTAAGGGCCTCTGAGGATATAGAACAAAATGTACTTGAAAACTCATAGCACATTTGAAAAACTTAAAAATAATAGAGTCAGACTATAAGAGTCAGCACTCAGGAGGTCAAAGTTCCAGGCCAACCAAGGCTATACATGAAACCCTGTCTCAAGCAAACAAACAAATGATATACAATAATAGACTCAGAGCTCGTGGTGAAAGTTAGTCTTACATATACAGCCCATGCATGCCTTTGGATTTTTGATACTTGACAGTGGCACTACTATCATCCCTCAATCCTCTTGAGAGAGGACTGTGGATATATCCCCACAGCTGACTTTATATCAGGATACTGATATAAAGTCAGCTGTGGGGTAGTAAACCCTTACCCCATGGTAATTAGTTTGTGTGTCTTTGAATAAAATGTTTCTCACCTTTAATTCAGAAGAAAGGTGCACATCAAATTCATATTGCAAATTCTCAATATCATAATTGATGAAGGGCACAGCCATTTGAAGGAAATTTTGCACATCCTGAAGGGCTTTCTGAGCATCTTCTTTAGTCTGAAACTGATCCATTCCCTGATTAGCCAGGAGGCATTCTCCTTGATCACAGCACTGACATGCCTGATGAGGAAAATCATGAAAATCAGAGCAGCAAATGTAAGAATGGATAAAGGGGATGTGGGTTTGCCAGTAAAAGAGCTGTCTTGGGCTGGAGAGACAGCTCAGTGGTTAAGAGCACTGGCTGCTCTTCCAGAGGACCCAAGTTCAATTCCCAGCACCCATATGGTGCCTCACAACTGTCTGTAATACCAGTTCCAGGGACCCAACACCCTTACACATATATACATGCAGGGAAAACTCCAATGCACATAAAATAAAGATAATTAAATCATTTAAAATGTTGAAAAAAAGAAGCTGTCTATCTTTTTTATTATCACAACTTAGTGGAGGGGAGGGGAATGTAAATGGCTGTGCAAAGCACACGCAGGCCACAACACACATGTAGAAGTTGGAGGACAATTTGGTGGGAGACAGATCTCTCCTTCCAGCAGATGCATTCTTGGATTCGACTCTGGTTATAATGCCCGTCAGCAAGTGCCTTTACTCACTGAACCACCTGTGTGCTGGAGCTTATCTGTCAATAAGAATTGCTTTCAGAAGCCAGCCTTGATGGCACACAATTTGAATCCCAACGCTCAGAAGGCAGACGCAGGTGGATCTCTATGAGCTTGAAGCCAGCTTGGTCTATAGAGTGAGTTCCTAGCCAGCCAGAGCTACATAGTGACACTCTGTTGCCATTAGAAAGAAAAGAAAGACAGACAGAGGGGGAGGAAGGGGAAAAGAGAGAGAAGGAGGGGGAGGAGGAAGAGAAAGAAAGAAAGGAAGGAAGGAAGAAAGGAAGGAAGGAAGGAAGGCTTTCAGAGCTGTTAATAAATGGTATCTAGGGTTGCCCCCAGAAGCTCTGATTCAGTAGCGCTGGGCTGCTAGGCAGCCATTCATATTATTAAAGCACTCCACTGATTACTGATGCACAGCCAAGGTTGAGAAGCACTGCATTTATTTCGTAACTAGTAATTTCTTCTGCAGCAGGTGTCTGACCATTTTCTCAGTTGCATGTTATTTTCTACAAATCAATAACTGAAATATGAAACTCCTAGTAAAATATGAAGTGTAATAGCAATGCTTAATGATTGCCAAGAACAAGAATAAAGGGTGGGGTTTTTCTGAACCAGAAGAGATGTGCAGATTAGCACGCTTAGTGCAGATGCGATGCTGACAAATGGGACTGCTGTTTACATTCTGCATTGCCATGACCAGGTCTTTTCATTCACTGCTTAATCACAAAAGAGTTCTGACACACAGGCATGGCAGAAGAACTTTTCAGTCACCAGTTAATTTTTAGTGCCGAACTATGAAATGTGGAAGGAATTTCAGGCTTCTGCAAAACGTCCCCTAGGCTTTTAAGTACTCTAACTGCAGAATAGCACCAAGTTTCGGAGATAGACTTAAAATAGAAAGGAAGCCATCACTGCCATGGTCTCCACATTGAGAACAAGACAAAATTAGTACTCCATGGAATCTGCCACAAATAGTACATAGGGAGATAGACTGAAATCTATAAGCAGGCTCCGTCCTTAAGACCTCTGGCAAATCTAAATCCAAAGCTATGGCCCCTGACCCCTTAACCTTTGAAGAAAATATACAATAAAATGTATGGCCAAGTATATGGGAATAGGAAAGGTGTAGAGTAAGGCATAAGGGCAAGAATGTGAAAATTAGAGAACCCAAGAAGAAAAAAAATGATCTTTTTCGGAAATGAGTCATTTTCCATGCTATTACCTGCTGCAGGAGCTTGTGCATTTTGAAAGTCCTGCTCAGCTGTACCCACTTTGCTCTGATCTCATTAACCAAAATATCAGAAAGGTAGCGAAGCTCATTGCATCTCTGGCAGATTAAATCAAGTGCATAGTGGTGATTTGAGGCAAGCTTGTGGCCATGTATTATCACAAGCCGGGCCTTGGCTAACAGCTCCTGATTGGAAAGAGGGGAGAAAAGTCAGGACTGGATGATCTCTGCTCTTAGAGCATTGGGGGGGGGGGCAAAGAAAAACATCATTAAAGATTACATTTGGCAGGGAAAATAAATCGCCATAAAACATGATGTCATGTCATTTTTCTGCATTCAGTAAAATAGGACACACACACAAACAAACAAAATAAAAACCTCACACTGATAACGATTAACTTCAACTGGCATTAAGCATCAGAAGTGCAAGCATTTCTGGATATAAAATGAAAGTCAACTACACCATTCCACTCAGGATATAGATCGCCTTCTAGAGTGCATAGACATAAAACAGAAGCACATACAGCACCCAGCATAAAGTAAACACCAGCCGAATGAAAGCTAATCCATTTCGATCTTAATTCAAGTTGTTCCTCACCTAAGCGCTCTGGCTGTACCTAAAGTGAATAGCAGAAGGGACTCTCATGACTTCACTTCCATTCTGTCAACTACTGACTCCCATAGCACAGTGACTGAAACATGGTAGCGACATAATGTTTCCCGAAGCAAAATAAGGCAAACTGAAGCCCAGATGAGGCAGTGACTGGCCTTCCTAGCTATTGGGAAACCCACAATTAAAACAGAGTTGCTTTTTTAAAATGCGCCAGACATTCAATCTTACATATGAAAATACCACCGTCCTAGTTAGGTTTAATTGCCAACTTGACACAGCCTAGAGCAGTGGTTCTCAACCTGTGTATCACAACCCCTAGGGGTGCCAAAGAAGCCTTTCGCGGGATTCACTGAAGACAAACAGAAAACATGGGTATTTACATTGTTATTCATAACCATTATGAAGTAGCAATAAAAATAATTTTATGGTTGGGGGTCACCAGAACGTGAAGAACTGTATTAAAGGTCGCAGCATTAGGAAGATTGAGAACCACCGAACTAGAATGAGCTGAAAGCCTCAGCTGAGGACTTTCCCATATCAGATTGTCTGGGCATGCTTGTGAAAGACTGTCTTGATTACCAATTGATGGAGGAGGCCCCGCCCACTGTGGTCAGTATCCTCCCTAGGCAGGTGGGCCTGAGCTATCTAAACTAGCTGAGGGTGAGCTGGGGAGGAAGGGAGCAAGCAACATTCCTCCGTGGGGTTTTCTTCCGGTTTCTGTCCTGGCCTCCCTTAAAGACAGACTATGACCTGGAACTTTAAGCCGAACAAACCTTTTCTTCCTCAAATATGCTTTTGCTCAGCGTGTTTTATCACCGTAATGGGAAGGAAACCAGAACCACTACTGAACTGGGGGCTTAAAAATGGCAGGTTCTGGGCCATCCGTTTAAATCACATTGGAAAAAAGTATTCAAAACAAATAAAGCCCCTGGCTTCAAAGTCAGGTTGCCCTCTCTGTCCACTCTGTCTGTCGTGGGGAGGTGTCAAGGGCAACACAGCACAGAGGGCCACATGCCTAACTCCTTTACTGGTTACTGCAACTTCCCGACCTCGGCTACCACTTGCACACGCTTGTGGTTCAATCATGAGTTCGTTTTCTAAGCATTGCTTTGCTGTCACATACAAGGCAGAAGAGCAAAGGTAGTTTACTAAGTATTAAAGTCACGAATCTAAGCTCTAGAATTAACAAGAATGCTGGCAACTGCTTTTCCGTTGAGTACATAATAATATTCAGGGGATATACTATGCACTATGGATACATCTAGAGAAATACTCACCCATCACTCTCCAAAGAAGGTCATTTTACTTCCAAGTTCTAGAAAAGGGCATTGAAGCCTATAGATCAATTCACCCAAGGTCCAACAGCTACTCAGACTGAGAAGAGCTGTCTGTGTGGATCTGGGATTGATTCAACTATGTATAATGAACATTAGACAATCCGTAGTCTTATATCATTCCATAAGTTCCATATACAAAATAACTCTTTTTTGAGGCAGGGTCTCATGTAGAATAGGCTGGCCTAAAACTCGCTATGTATCTGCGGCCCCATTATGTATCATTCTTGACAGACATCTTTTCCTAACGTCTCCAAGACAATTTAATCTCATTGTAGAGCCTACAACTTACATAGTTGTATACAACTACATGATGCATCTGCAATGTTATCCTAGGGCCACACTTAAAAATGGATTTAGGCTGGAGAGATGGCTCAGAGGTTAAGAGCATTGCCTGCTCTTCCAAAGGCCCTGAGTTCAATTCCCAGCAACCACATGGTGGCTCACAACCATCTGTAATGGGGTCTGGTGCCCTCTTCTGGCCATACACACAGACAGAATATTGTATAAACAATAAATAAATAAATATTTTTAAAAAATAATAAAATAAAAATGGATTTAGGCTAGTATCACTGTGTCAACTATATACTTATGACAGGTTAAGTATAATAAGCATGTATATTATGCCCCAATAAAACATAAACAGAGAAAATACTAAAATGTAATCTTACCTGAGATTTTTCATCCAAGTTCTCTATTTTTTTAAGTCTTTGTTTTATCTGAGTTAAGTTCCCTGTTGCATCACTGAGTTCTCTTTGTTGATTTAATACAAATTCAATTTTAGTCATAACCTACAAGGAAGATATAAAGGTTTTAAAAGCATGTGAATTATTAAGAATTCACCTTTATGATTAATCTTACTGCAACTTGATATGCCATGTTTTATTGATACTCATTAGAAGCCTTCCCTTTGCTGTATGAAGATGGAAGAGGAGTGGTTTGGGGGCAAAACGGGGCACTGGGAGAGAGGGACTGGAAGGGGAGGATGGGGAGAGAGGCTGCAGGTGGGATATAAAATTAATAGATAAATTTAAAAAGGAGAAAAAAGAATTCACCTTTAGCAATGATCAGTTACATAAGAAATGCTATTAAACAAGAATGCCAATAGGAGAAAATTATACATATAGGAAATATGTTCAGCTATTTTGCTCACAGAAATAAATGTAATCTGTTAAGTTATAGCCTCTTAGATATCCATGCATACTTAATTATATATAAGATCACTGTGTACATGTGCAGACATATATAGCAGACATACTTCTTTGTGACCTCTGGCCTCAAAACTATGCACAAGAAAGAAAGAGAGAGAGAGAGAGAGAGAGAGAGAGAGA